>NC_084960.1:13396996-14028923 GCF_949316205.1 Platichthys flesus | reverse complement strand
CAGATGTAAGAAATATGAATACCCTGCAGGTTTGGTGACAGCATGGGGTGAGTTATCTGTTTATTACTGCAAGTATTACACTGCTGAAATGTTTTATTGCCCTGTTCCGCCTGGTTTCCTTATAAACGCACAAAGGTAAATGTTATTCTTTCTGGTTTTATCACAACATTCTTAAGCAGGATGCTGAATCACTTTCAGTGGTGTGTGCCCCCACCCCACCCCCTTCCAACATGTCTTTGGGTTTAGGGAAAGATAAAAGTTACTGGTGCAGTGCCTGTTCTGAACCTGCCAATTTGGAATGTTCTGTTCTCTTGTCCTGTGATCAGTCCCTGGATTCTACTTCAGAATGAATCCAGTGTCATGAGTCACTCCTCCTCAAACTGTTCTACACTATACTGTCACTTTTATTGTTTGTGTGCTGGACATTGTGTGCAGAGATTTTTATCAATCAATCCACTTTTATTTGTGTAGCCCACTTTCACAAATCTGAACTAGTCTCATATTGCTTTAACAAGGTGCGACATCCACTGCCCTTAACCCTCTACAAGAGGAAACACTATTAACAGGGGAAAAATAACGTAGAAACCTCAAAAAGGGCAACATGTGAGGGACTCCTTTCCCAGGACAGACAGAAGTGCAATAGGTGCTACGTGTAACAGAGAACATCAGAAAAACTAGAAAATTCCTCCTGCCAAGAAATTTCGAAATGTGTGCCTTCTGCGTCCGGGTCGACAGGAGACTTTTTGTTTTTTGGGGAAGAGAGCGAGACTGGCTGCTTTAAGAGAGAGAGACAGACCAAGAGAGAGAGAGAGAGAGAGAGAGAAAATGCACCAGTTTCAGAAAGAGACCCAGAGAGAAAGAGAGAGAGAGAGAGAGAGACTGGTTTAAGAAAGACTGAGAGACTTGATCAGTAGGCGGCACTATCACTAACACTGCATACACTCATAGGTCTCTTCAGGTCAGGGCTCTGATCATGTGACAGAATTGTGGGGTAGATTGCTCATATTTCATTTTCAAATAGACCAATAGGTGGCGCTATCACTATTAGTGTGTATGCAGTCATAGTCTTGACTTGATCAGGTGTTGACTCTAATCACTTGACAGAATTTTGGGGTTGATTGCTAAAACTCAATTTTCACACCGACCACCAGGTGGCGCTATCACTGTCACTTCATACACACTAATACAGGAATATGATGTAGAGCCAATCACATTGTAGTTCATCAGTTCCCCCCGAAGGACAAAGAACAAGAAATCAATGATTAAGTCCCACACTGGGATTTGAACCAACAAACTCTGGGTCACTGTCCCTCTGCTCTACTGGCTGCACCACTTATAGTGATGATTAACACCTGTGAAGTCTAAAAATACATCTCACTGTCCCATTTGGCCCCTCCCTCAGTGTGTGTAACTCGCTAATTACCACAGGTGTGCGAGAATGAGAGGGAGACATCAGACCTCAGGAGAACGTCCCGAACAAAATGCTCTAATACAAAATCTATAACTCCTGTCCGTGAAATGAAAACACCGTAAGAATAACAAGGCTTGGACAAACAAGTACATATCTATATTATTGTTTAGAGCCAAAAAATGAGGCCGTAAGAGCAAATTAGAAACGTACTTCTCATTTCAGAATTCTCCTCCAAACAAAAACTTTTTACTCAAAAAACTTTTGAGTCCTTTCTGGAAAATGAACACATTGACTTAAGATTTCATTGACAGTTGATTATTTAAAGAATTCAACAGTTCCCCCCTGAAAGACAAAGAAAAAAATGCATGTTTGTTTCTTACCCCCATTAGGACTTGAACATGCCATGTTGAGTTACTGTCCCTCTGCTCCTCTGAATGCACTACCTGCTGTGCTGATTAACACCTGTGAAGTCTAAAAATAGATCTGGCTGTCCCCCCTCCCCCTGCGTGTGTAAGTCACTGATTACGCCAGGTGCGACGTGGATGGGGGAGACATCAGAGCTCAGGAGAACATCCCGAACAAAATGCTATAATTAAAAATCTATAACTCCTGTCCGTGAAATGAAAACACCGTGATAATCACACGGTTTTGATGCACATACATATCTATATTATTGTTTAAAGTCAAAAAATTAGGCCGTGTGAGCAGTTTAGAAACGTACTTCTCATTTCATAAATTCTCCTCCAAGACTTATCATTACTTTTAATGGAATAGACATTTTTTCACACTATAGCACCGTCATCAAACAAATACTTGTTACTCAAAAACTATAAGTCCTATCTGGAAAATGAAAACATTTTGAGAATCACAAGAGTTTACACTTCAACCAGAGATATAGCTGAGAAATGGAGCCGTGGGAGCGATTTACGTTTTATTTTCCAGTTTAAATCTGTTCTGAAAAATCTTCAAGATTAACATGGGGCTCCAATGCAGGCGAAGCCCTGCAAAGCATGCGGCACCCATAATAAGATTTTTTTATAAACAGTCTATGGTGCGGAGTGAAATGAGAAAACTTTGCGTTCATCCTACCTGGTTTGTCTGCAATCAAGATTCTATAATCTGTGTTTTAGAATAAAATTTAACTGAATTTGCTTTATTCTTTATTGTTTACAGGTGTGGCCTCTATAAAAGTTTGAATTATTTACCTGAAGACTGTCATTCTTTGCTATTTCAGAGGTCTTTTAAGACAAATTGCCAATATTGTTAACCATGACAGAGATCAGCATCTGTGTTGTGTGTACGTGTCTCAGTCAGATATGGTGAAATTAAATATATCAAATTATCTAAATGATCTGGCACTGTTTTGTAGTTGCCCACCACTGCTGTTTATCCGTAGACAGAGAAGAAGACATTTTTAACACAGTCCAAAGACTAAAGGTCAGCCGCTCCCTCTGACTGCCACAGGGCATTGGCCGCCTGTCTATTCAATTTATATTCAGCATGAACTTATTGCATATCCAGATTACACCAAATTTGACACGTCACCTCCCTGGGCCATTTGCAATACCATTACCCAGATTGAAGCCGATTAATTGAATGGTTTGAAAGATTTGCGTTCCACATACAGAGAGACGTTCATGGGATTGGGAAAATACTTTCTTGTTCAATAGGAAATCCAGAACCTCAGGTCAGGATCCACTGCACTAAAGGATAAACCGAGATTTCTATCCTCATCCCATTAAAAGCTTGTCCCTCGTTGGGGTAATAAAGAAAACTCACTGGTTGGCTTCAGAGCTGCTGTGTCTGCAGTTGCTTTTTCTTTATTTTACCAATGGGCCCCGAAATTTATCTGCTCAGTTTGAAATGTAAAGCATCAATATGCGACAAATATTTTGTAGTAAGTAACGTCCGTTGGAGCAATCACTTAACAGAAACTGAGATCCACAAAAAAATGAAATCACTACAAACTGGGTCTAAACCAATTCAATCTAACCCCTTATCTGCTTTTTCTTCTTCTTCTTTTCCATTTTTCCTTCACCCACCTGTTGAGAGACCTGGCGCTGTCATCTCTGCTCAGCCATCGCTGTAATGAGTTTTCTGATGAGGAGCGCACATCCACCTCTCTCAGCACAAAACTATTCAGCACAGTCAAACTGAAAATGCAGACAAAGAGAATGCAGAACACTTCACCCACCTGCTGGTAAAGGCTCCAGGCTGTGTTCAACGGTCAGCAAGAACTGTAACACACACAAACACTCCTTACTGTAAGTGTTAGGCCATTTAAATAAAAAGCTTTTATAAAAATGTGTGTCACAGTAATTGGCCCCTGTAGTAACCCTGTCTCCATGACTTGTATGTGGCTTCTTTTATGTGCACTGGGTTCAGCTGAATAATCAAATACAACGCATTCAGGAAGACAAACAACTCACCAGTGGAAGGGGATCCACAAACCGGATCCAAAACGTCTTACAGTCATTAAAGGAAATGGATTTCAACTGATCCTGAAAGATTATAATGCATTCAAGACAGAGACGTATTGAAACATAAACAACATATAAAGCCTGCTGTAGTAATAAGTAAATACTGCCACCTGCTGTTGTATTGATGCCGAGACAGAACAGTGACTTAAACTCTGATACTACCACAGCTAGTGGTTATTATTATTATTAACTTGATTTATATTGCACTTTCCTTAAAACAATTACAGAGAGCTCCCCAAGACTCTAACGGGTCAATTCACCTAAATCACAAACAATCATATTTCTTAACTTACCTTATAGAGGTAGCAGCGGAGCAGAACTAAGTGGTTTTGATTTTTGATTTCAGCCTCGGGAACCTCCTTAGCACACTAAAAATGTATTAGATCTTGTGTGTGCAGTCTGAAACAGCTCTGCAGCAATATGTTGCAACAAAGAAAATAAATAAATATTTAACATTATCATACATCCATATGATCTCTGACAAATTACTTCAGTGACATCAATATTTATATGAGGAGTCTTATTTTATATGTACTACCTACTGTATGGTTTCGTTACATTAACTCTCCACACACGTACATCAAATTAAGAGAGTAACAGCTCAAACGAGTGAAAAAGAGATTAAATTTACTACTTAATAAAAACACAAATTAAAAGAGGTCTGATGTGCCGACCACAACCAATAAAAGAAACAAAGCACCAAAGATCAACGCACAACTACACTAAACTAACTACCAAAACTAAATGTAACAGAAATTAATTACAAAAACTGGACTACTGGACCCACTAGAGAAGGAAAATAAACGAGTCTCTCTGTTCAGTCAGCTGCTTATGCCAGGAACTTCCTGTCATGTAACTTTGCATAGACTTTAGTTTGACATCTAAATGACAGAAGGCCCCATTACAAAACATGCTTGTAATGGAAAAGTGAGAGAACCAGTGCACAATACAATTAAAATCTGGCAAAGAGACTTATGACTGTTTGAAATCGAAGCAGCATTTCTACAGATTTCCGTCTGGCAGAGTCAACACTAGGTCCCAGGCTGTGTCTCAATCCAAACCATGGCTTTAAGATACTGAGTTTGTTCTCATGATGACGTCTATGCACTGTATTCACACCCAGTCTTTCCAACTAAGAGTTTAGGCTTCTTTCCTTTATCTCTGTCCCTTAGTTACCGTAACAAACATGTCAGCACTTACTGAACCAATGAAAAACCAATGTGTTAAATTACATCTCCATAGCATGACATACATGTTGATTTACTATAAATGCAGATCTCCATTAAGGTTCAGAAGCCTACAGTTCAAGTCAGAATGACAACATTTAAAAAAAATCATCTTGAATATCAAAGCAATAATACTGTAGAAGTATAAATACTGTTCATGTGTCTGCCCTTCTTGTACGTTTACCATTATTATTATATCATTTGTGTCCAGGGGGAGGCAGTGTCGGCCTGCAGGGGAAAAACATGACTCAACAGTGTTGACCTGTGCTGACAATTAACTCATTCACAAAACCAATAACGCCTCAGTGCTGCACTGCCAAGGAGCATCAGCTGAATTTAAGGGGATGAGACTCATAAAGAAATGACAGTCATCCAGTGGCAGCACTTAATCTGATGGACTCATTCATACACACGTTGATTGTATCTCCATAAGAAGTCATGTTAACACGAAATCAAGCAGAGTGAGTCTTTCTGTTTCTTTCCAATCAGTGACAGAAGAATGCTCTTTACATTCAGTCAAACAAATGCCTACAGCAAAATAATAAACACTCATATGTATCATTTAGCAAAATCTGTACTTAAAATACAGATAAGAACAAATAAAACAACTTTTGTGAGTATTTCTATCATATGTTCTGTCCAAGGACAACTACATTTTCTACAGTTTCCACTGTCCTGCAGATCAATTAGTTACAACGACCCCTAGAAGACGTGGGATGCATCCACTAGCTGTTTATCTAATCTAGGTTTGTATGCTGCAGGAGCTGAGGTGGCTGATTTGAACAAGTGATTTCATTACTGCAGTCACTGGTTTCACATCACACTGCTCCCACTGCTGAATGTCTCAGAAGTCTCCAGAAATAATCACCAGGCCCAAGCTGTTAAGAAAGGAGAAATGACAGGCCTAATGTCAAACACAAAACCCGACAGTAAATCATTATTCATTTGTTTTCAAATCAAAATCGTGTTCTTATATTTGAGTCCACAGCAGCAGACTGTAAAAATAACTTGTGAGGTTAGAACAGGAGCGAGAATTGTCTCCATTAACACTTTGTGTCCTGCAGAGTTCTTAACCTCTTCGCTGATGTTACAGTGATGTCATGTGAGAGGGACAAACAAGGAGGACGCGCTGCCTGTGGGCAAAGTGTCCTCCACTCTCTTTATTTCCCATGAGAGCAGCCTCATGTCAAACTTGGCTGATGTGACTCGGACGTGAGTACCAGGAGGGCGTGGCCAGTATAATCAAAGTAGCGGAGTTTTCCAGGGAGGGCCGTGCCTGCGCGTGTGCGTTTGCGCGTGCTGGCTGCGGGTTGTCTGGTCACACACGCGGACTCAGTGAGGGAGAAGCGGAGCAGAGCGCAGCGCTGTGCGTCGGACAGGAGGAGTTGGAGAAAAGGGCACCAGCGGCACGGCGCATGAATCCGATCGTTCTCTCCCCATTCTCGGTTTCCGCTGCGTCTCGTCTGGTCCGAGTCGGATGCTGGGTGCAATCCATCCCCGCGTCTAGAACACACGACTGACGGACAAAACCATGGACAGTCTAGGCAGCCGCTGTAAGATCGTGGTGGTGGGGGACACGCAGTGTGGGAAGACCGCTCTCCTGCACGTTTTTGCCAAGGACTGTTACCCAGAGGTGAGAAAAGTCTGATTTTTTATTCCCTAGAGAACGGAGAGAGTTGGTGAAGGAGCGATGAGCCCCGTCATTAACGTGTATTATTGTGCAGCTCAACTTCTCCACTTGTTCCGCAGGTTACATACACCTGACACACAGACAGCAAAAAGGAGAGAGAGGGAGAACAGGAGGAGAGGAAATCTGAATAATAGTCCTGTACTGCCTCAATGAACTTTTACTGTGTCTGTACATGCACATAAAACTTTAAGATCTGTGTTACTGACTCTATATTTCTATAATATCCCCCAAAAGAAGGAATTTGCAGCAGCAGGTTGTCTGTGAAATGTGTCAGTGTTTTATGTGACAGCTGGGTCATAGCCCCACCAGTTCAGAGGCCTGTGGATGTGCAAACACAGGATTAGCCTGACCCTCTTAACTGGATAACTGAAATAAATGCCTTGCTTTTCAGAACTACGTCCCCACCGTGTTTGAAAACTACACGGCCAGCTTCGAGATAGACAAGCAGCGGATTGAGCTGAATATGTGGGACACGTCAGGTAAGACAACTTCTCCTCTCTGTCTGTAGCATCTCTTAGAAAAGGCTCACGTCAAACCCATCCCCTCCCCGGCCCTGCGGTGCCTTGTCCCTAGAGGACTGCAGCCTTCCCTTCTCCAACTTGTCCATCAGTCCTCTCTTTGACGATTTCCTCTGACACACTCCCGCAGCTTCAGGTGAATGTCTTTTGTGTTTTTTTTCTCTCAGCTTGTGGCATCCGCTTGTTTACGACTGTTGTCTTTGCCAGAAACTTCGGTGCCAGCCACGTCTCCCTCCCGTCTCCTGCGTTTGCATTCCACCCTGTGCTGTCCACTGTGTGTGGCTCAGTTCTTCTTCCCATGCTCTGGCCGCAGGGTCAGGCAACTGTGAGTGTGTGTGGGGGGGGGGGGGGATAAATGGGCGACGGCGTGGATAATTCAGACAGGATGTGCCTGAGGGGGAACAGTAACTGCCCTAACTGTTTAAGCATTTTGATCCAAGAAAGACAAATGTATTGGGTTTTTGGACATGAGACGTGCTGTCTGCTTATCTGAGGAAGATACCCTCAACTCTGATATTAAGTTTCCTTCGTTTTTTATCAGAGAATTATTCATGTGGAGAGGGTAAAGTCTCTATAGAGTTTTCTCAGCTGCCCTCTAACCCTGAAAGAAATCCATTCATCAACCTCATCAAAGTTTTTCAGATTCGTTTCAACTGGGAGTTTTTAGTAACTCGTTGTTTCAGAAGCTTTTCCACCCTGAATACAATTCTCAAGGCAGTAAAAAAACGTCAGATTTAATTAAGCTTATATTCTGAGGTGATGCCAAATGTAAAAACATTTGAATCCATATAGAGAAGAATCCATGTCATGACAGGGGCTTTCCCTGGAAACAAATCATCCCATACTCTGTCTGGTCGGTGACCTTTTGCGGGATTGAGCGTGATTGTATAAAATCACATCTTGCTGAGGAAGTATACTCTTGGCCAGCAGGCAGCAAGTATCACCAGTGAGATTACAGTCCCCTGCTCTACTTTCTTCCAAGTCCTGTCAGCGTGAATGGATTTACTGGCTCTCAGCTGCTCTGAGACTGCATCTCATCGCAGGCGTCTCAGGCCAGAGGCTCGTGCCAGCCTGAATGTGGGAGAAGTCCTCCTCTCACGCACAAACATTCCCAAACCTAAAAACGATTTACAGGAAAAAGAGATGGTGGGAGAATTTTTTTATGTTGGCCGACAAAAGAATGTTGTTTTTGCTCTGACCTCATGTTGACTCGGAGGGTAAATCAGCTCGAGCCTGTCAGTCAGGGGGTCGGGGTCCTCCGGGGCTCTGGGCCACGGTGACTTGAAGAGTTCCTTATCTCTGGGCTGTAGCAGCCTAATGATGCTCTGGGAATGTTTTGCTTCTGTCCATCTTTGAAAAGCCTAAACCACCTTTGGCAGTGTGAGCCTTTAATCTTCGGCGCGGAGACGCCCACCCCACAAACAAACGTGACGTCACCCAACCCACAGGGCAAGTGTGTGTTTGTGTTTAGTAAGCATGTGTGCTACTGTGTGTGTGTGTGTGTGTGTTCACAGGTCCTTGTAAGGTGAAGCATTTTTCACAGATTCTCAACACAGATGTTCATCTTTTCTCCCAACAAGAAAAATAATTGGCTCACATTTAGATGAAAAAGGCCTTCATCTGAAGAAAACAGCATGTCTCCCATCGTTGCTCTTTAGGAGCCCGACTTTCCTTTTTATTGCTTACCTCCCCTGTTTTATTTTGTCTTGGCTGTGCTCTTAAGGCTCGTTCAGACCATCAGTGACAGGAGAGACATTTCTGACTGAAGCTACATCCATACTGCTTTGTTTTCAAACCGCAATGATCTCTGTCCACATGGCCGTTTTGGTTCTGTACGAGGTTTAATCCCCATCCATACCAACACACCTGAAAACCCGGCTCCTGTGACCACTCCCATGGCACTTGGCATGCGCATCCCCTCTGGACATGTGAATTGCTCGAATAATAGTTTGACTCCTAAACACAAATAGGGTCAGCAACACTGATAATTGATTATCTATGTTGCTTTCTACACTGTAGCCGAGGCTAATGCCAGTTGTTATCTTCTGGAAGGTGATCTTGGTGATAAAAGACCGAATCAGAAAAGGTTATGTCGTGACCGAAGAGACCCAATCAGCAAGCGGTTGGGAGTGTCTACTTCATCGTTTTCAAAAATCTCTGTTTCTGCCCGTCCAGACTAAAATGCTGAGCCGGACTTAAACCCTAAACAGGGTTTAAGAAGCGTTTCAAGACTTCTCCATGTTAGCGGCTCTAAAACTATTGAGCAGTGTGGATGGCCGGTGCGTCCATAGAAGAATTAACGCGTTTTCAAATGAAAACATTGTAGTATTGCTATAGCCTGATATCAATGCCTTTCAGGGAGACTTGCTGTGGTCGGTGGCTTTACTCTGCAGATGTGAAGTAGACGTGCGACATGCTTCGGCACAGAGTCGAGCCGTGGTCAAATTTGACCTGTGGATTCACCTTGTGAGGCCACTGGCAGACCAGCTTGACAGCGCTGACCTTTTGAAGGGAACAAGGAAACGGAATCGTCGCTGCGTGCCAAATGAGAAGCGATGCCCAGAGAACTTTACTCCTCATGCCGCTCAACAGAACTATCCACCACCAGCTGAAGCCATCGCAGGTCCTGCGTATAGAACGTCTGGTCAAGCACCTGCTATTTTCAGAGAATGTGCAAATGATTTTCATTGTGTCACTTTCTGGTGGCGTAATTACCATCCACTTTGACTGGAAATTTGCATCAGTCAATCCTCCACTTGTTCTTCCTATAAGCCACAACCCGTTCCACCCCAGATATACAGCTGTTGTGTTCTTTTTGTAACAACAATGCTTTCAGCCTCCTCTCATAAAGAATCGTCTCCTTTTTAATTGCTGGCGAAGTCTGCCTGCTGCGGTCTGGCTCCGTTCACAAAGCATTATTGATCGCTATCCGAGGCGAGGCTATTTAAACAGCTTGTGTCTCGCCTGGTTCACATCCATTTCTCCGCCATGGTTAAATGTGTATTGCCATTAAAAAAGCTCCCAGCATTCATTGTTGCAGCATGGAAATCTGCCATTGATTAGTTTGGTCTCATTAATACCGATTCTTCCACGAGGCATGTGCCTGCAAGGCACACAGGTGAGTTGTTCATTTATTTTTTATCATTATTGAATTCAAATTTGTGTCCTTGTGCACGTGTGTGTTTGTGTTGCGTTTCCCTGAACGAATGAGTTTTTTAAGAAGCATTAAACAGAAACAGGGACCGGCTGCTGGCTTCTGGGAAACAGAGGGCAACTTTCGGCTGCGCTTTGTATTCTGCCCTGCATTCAGTCCACAACATCTGGAGAATTAAGCCAATTAGAAAGTGACTGAAGGGAATTCAAATGAGAGAAACCACTGCATGCATCAGCATCTATTGTATGTTGTACAAATGAGCAGCATCATAGTCTTTGATGGCGAAGTCTGTTTAAACGTTGTACAGTATGTCTCAGTTGCTGTTTTTCTAACAGGAAACATCCGTTTGTAGATTGTATATAAAGATGGATGACATGACTTCCCAAAAGTGAAGCTGAATCATCTTGTTCGCCCCTTGGTGACTGGCTATAATATGGGTAATATGGGTCCCTACCTCCTCCATGTTAGCAGATGGAGCATGGACCAAACTAAAAGTCATGCTAAATAATTGTTTTCTTTTTTTAGGTTCTTATCACATTGAGGTTCCATAAGGTTCTTGAACATTTCTTACGAAAACAGAGTTAAACATGATGATTGACAGTGGTCAAGCATGTGTATTGGCACACTGTCCATCTTTCTAAACAGTCTGTGGTATTACCCATTGGTGGATCTTTGAATGGGTGGTTTAGACTATTTTGAGTTGAGTATCAGTGTAAGTGTCAGTTGCTATAATTGTCATTGTGAACTTATAGTTCACAGAAGTGTTAAGTATGTAAGTACACAAATTGAAACATAGCATGCATCCCAACTGACTTGTAAAGAAACCTTGAAACAAATGTCAGCGTCAGCTATCACTAAACAATTGCTCAGTGTCAGTGGGTGGTGATAACTTGTCTAAGGGCCATTAGTTATTACTGTCCATGCTCATGGGGCCCATTGCCAGTCAGCCAGTCTGGGGTTTTACTGAGCCTGAGGCACTGATGCACTCTTGCCCTCTTCCCAATATGGCCAGGGTGCCTGGGAACACTTCCCTCTGCCTTGGCCTCAGACTAATAACCCCTTTAAGAGATTTGTGCTGGCAGTTTCTTTCGAATCCAAGTCAGGACTAGCTGGGTTTCCCCAAAGTTCACACCGGAGTACTTTCACTTCTCTGTCTGTTTCATGCTGCCTCACTAATGCCTGACCTGTGTCTCAGATGAAAACTGGAACTCTTTCATTCTGTTTAGTCATGCTACAGAGAGGCATTCCGCAGGAATCTTGTTTTCCTCTTTTACTGACATCTTTGCACTAATCTCTCTCGCTGCTGCGGTGCTTTTGCACTCGACTTCCCAGAAATCACTTGTCATTGAAACCACATGCTCATCACTTTTATCCTGAGAAGTTCTGCGGGGGGAGTTTGAGTCTTGCCGTCTGATCATATATTGCCTCACATTCTTACTGCCCGTTTTCTCTGTTTATTGTTTTGCTGTTTCTGCTGCTGGGAACATGAAATGCATCGCTTGCCGAACAGTGGAGGATTTCTCCTGCTGTAGACCTGGCTGACACCGGCTGTTGAAAACAATAAATATAAAAGCTTTCGTGACCTGGCTACAGCTTGAAGCACTATTTTTGCTGCACAATCACTTATAGGAAGCAGAATATTTTTTGGAGAAGCATCACAGATGCTGAATTTGTCATGTACGTCTTTAGCGTGCGCTTGTGACTCATTCGTCATGACAGTCAAAGGTGCGATTGTTTTGACATGAGTTTTCGATAACAAGATGCTGCGAGTGTGTAACGCCAGGGCCAGCACTCCAAATCGGAGCACTCTGCGCTCTCGCGCCTCTCACACACATTCCTGGTTACTCTATGTTCTTTAAACTCCACATTCTCAGCGCACTGGACCAGTAGGGCATCCAGAGGCCTGTAAAAACACGCTGAGTTCAGTGGGCTTCCCGTTCCTCAACAAGTTCCGCTTGATTAATTTTTAATAGAGGATGAGTGAACTACAACCACTACACAGGGCAGAAATAAAATCAACAGTCCCCCCGCCTCCGCCCTCAAACCTACAGCTCACTGCTCAGTGCTATCAGACCTGATTGGATCTGAGTAGCGAGCATGTTGACCACAGGAGATAGTATTGTCGACTCTCTGCTCTGCCTGTTTTGCTTTTTGGCCTCTCTGAATCCCTGCTGTAATGCTAGACTGTGCTAAATTATTAAAAAAGCTACATTTTGCTTTTCCTCCTCTCTCCTCTGAGCAATTCAAGAACTAGATGCTGTTCAGGTGGTTTCAACCTGCTGGAAAGGCAGTTACACACTGTCAATACAACTTCTATTTTTTTTTTCAGCCCCCTGAAAGGAAGATGACGACATCCTTGCACCTGCTGTTCACAAGTCTGCACAGAGCCAAGCGCTCTGAGTGCTGCTTTCTCTCCTTTCCCCTACCTGCCCAGGGCAATAACTGACTAAACAAAACTGGTTTTGATTATGCTGTAAGGCGCCCCCGCTTCACTGGGAGGGGGGGTGGGTGTGTGTGTGGGGGGGGGGGGGTAAGCAGAAGAGGAAAGTTTGGGAAAAGCTGGAACTTAAAATAACATTTTCTGTCCAAAGGATAAAATACACATACGCTGAAGAAATTTGGAAAGTCCCTGCTTATATGAACCAGTTCATCCTTCAATCTTTATTCAGAGTTTCATCATTGATTCATTTGAGGATTTTGTTTGTGGTAGTTATTCATTTATGAAGAAAATATAAGAATATTTTGAAAAACTGCCAATTAAACTTTCTCAGTGCGCTTTAACACATACCTTGTTTGGTCCAGCCCCTCTGTCTAGTCTGAACCTAAATAAAAGGAACAATGGAACAAAATTCTGTTCAAATAAAAGAGGTGGTCTCTGGTTGGATCAACAAGGGCCATGGTTTGGTTTGTTTGCCGTGTGAAAACACTTGTTTTTGAATAGTTTGGACTTTTGGACCATATGTAGGAAGTTGACACTGAATAAACATTAAGCAACAGAAGAGAGAGATGCAGAAGTGGCTCTCGGTAGTGCTTGCTCTCCTCAGCTCAGATGATATAATGTTGATGTTTGATCTACGAGGAAGTTCATGTTACTGGTAATTTTACAGAAGACACCCAGCATGTTGCCATGCCGACAGTGGCATGTGGCTCAGAGACTTTAAGTCTTCTAGAAGCCTGAAAACACACGTAAGGAGTGCATTGTGCTAGAGTTTTTATAAAAAATGAATGGATGTTTCCCCTTTTCAACGTCGATGGCTGAATTGTGAGCACTGGAACAGTTGAGTACCGAGTTAAGCTTGTTGTAATCCTCTTTGACTTGTGATTGCCATGTTGGATTTTTGCGAGGGTAGGAGATAAACTTGTGCCTTTTGGCCAAGTCTTCCATCTCTGTTATTTGGCAGCAGGACCACAGAGAATATCATCCAGCCCCCTCCCTGACTCTCAGCCCTTGGCGTTGGGTTTGAGATAGCTTCTGCCCTGTAGGCAGCCTGAGTCTGATAATCCTTCAGATTAAGTCATTCGTTAGACCCACAAAGATGTTTTAGAAACGAATGCCGTGTGTGTTGAAGGGGATCAGCGGTGTTTGTGTGTCACTGTGTCGTAAATTATACACATTTATGATCTCGATCTGGATGAGTGAGGGTAACTTTGTGAAACTGAATATTATAATTCCATTTATACTATTATTTACTCCCTATTTAATGCAAATAAATATACTTCAAGTCTGAATAAAACATAAATAAGAATGAACATGGAATGACCATTTGCTTTTAAAAGTGTGAAATGTCCAGGTTTCCCAGTAAAACAGTATTTGAAATGTATTTTACAACTAAGCAAAGCATATATGCATCTATACCTTATTTAATAAATATTCTATAATTATTTGGACATTTACGACCACATCCCTGATGTGTTAGGTACTTCCGTTCTCTGCTTTCCTTCATTGTAAATGTTCTCTATGCTCTAAACTCCTCGAAAACTGGTGTTCTCGTGCACGGCGCTGCACTTGCTTGCCCCCTGACTCTCTGAGATGGGTTGTGAGAGCCTCGCTGCTGGGCTGGATGTCTTGGTTCTTGAGCGGCCAAGCAGCTGTGCTCCATCCCTGGAGCTCAGCACTCTGTGACTCCTGCTCTCACACTATTACACAAAGGGTCAACGAGCTGAAGAGGAAACGACTGCACACACACTGCAGCAAAAGAAAAAGAAAAAACAAAGGAAACAGGAGTGCATAACATAACTTCTCTGGGGGTGGGTGGCCAGTTGTGTCTGTGCTATCTTTTTATCCTCCACTCGATCTTTCCCGTCTCTGCTAAGCCATTAGCCAAGGTGGCTGCTGGAGCGCTGCGCTGAGGTCACCAGCATTCAGGGGCAGTGCTGAGCAGGGGGTGGGCAGGAGTGCTGCATGAATGCCAGCCAGTCGTGCTGACAAGAACACACAGGCTGTAATTACCACAGAATATCTGTTCTCCTTAGTGACACGGTGACACACACACACACACACACACTTGTAAAGACACCTATTCCCACACACAGTGCAGCCCGCCTGGAGCACAGACACACAGCCCCTGTTCTGCCTTGTTTTACATGGATACTAAATGTCCCGAACAGCCCAAATGTCCACCCGCCGTTAAAACCAGCACTTCTGTGAGGCCTCAGAGGATACAGCTCCACAGAGTTTGTGATCTCTTATCTCTATCAGGAGAGGCTGGCAATGAAACCATGAAGACACCTATGAGCTGGGAGCCACCACACATTCCTTCACCACATCTCTGCCTCCATGTACTGTCAGCTTAACGCGGAGCAGCGGGCGAAAGTGTATAATCTGCTTAAATGGCATGTCCACTGCTGAGCAGCACTGCACACTGCAGATAGGCCGTATATGGCTTTTACTTTAGTTAATGTACCATTGGAATATTAGGGGCTGAACGTTCACTGGACAGAATTAAAAGCAGTCTTCTGGTACTTTGTAAAGAAAAGAGGACTTAAGGCTTTTGATGAGCTCACTAGGAGTCAGATTAAAGGCCTCGTCTTGCCGCGCTGCCAACACAGGAGAATTTAGCTTTTAAATTGACTGACAGAGGAATTCAAAGGATAAAATGTTGATTTGAACCGTTTTGTTTGCAAGCAGAAAAGACAACAGAAATACTCAATGGCAGAAATTTATAGTAGGGACACACAATACTGAGATTGTTACCATTATGTGATATTTTCAATTTTCATTTTATAGAAATGACACCATCTTTCTATTTTCTTTCAGTGTTGACCTTTTTCAACTGATTTTTTTCTTGAAAATATATTTCACAACAGAACACATAGAAGAGGAAACGCTGAATGTTTGCAAAAACAAGGTATATCAGAGAAGGTCAAAACCATACATCATCAATTCAGGTTTAACTCAAGTTATCAATCGTCTTCATTACAGTACGTCTACATTCATGCCATATTGTCACTAATCTTATATCCAGGAATCAGTGTACAAATTACTATGTTATTTGGAGTTTGAAGTTAATTAGTGAAAAAAACCTAACCTTCTATTCCACTGGTCAGAAAACTACCAACACCCGCTATCATCTGGCTTTTCTCTGCAATGGAACAGGCGTTTACTCCCTGGTCAAATGGCTCTGCAGTAAAGTGAATGGGCAATTCTGTCTTCTTTTTTTTTTTATGGTTTTGACGGTTGACAATGATGCGTAAATATAGCAGTGAACATTTGTATACTGTTTTTTTGCCATTTTGGTAACAATGTCCATGTGTCTTTTTCACCGCTGGCAAGATAGCAAGGAGGCAGACTCTTCTATGGATATTACGAAAGGGGTTGATTGGAAGCAGCATATTGCCAGAAAGTTGAGGTGTCCATCCCATTGAAGTAGGTGTGCAAGAAATTGCACACTTACTTCCGCACCCCCCCCCCCCCCGAGCCAAATTCCAGTGGGCCATCGTCTACTGGGTCCATCCATAAAGTTTTTAGTGACCGTCTCTGTGCATCATAGTGCAAATGAGAGCTTTCTGAAAACAAGTGTCAACCATCACCCTCACGTTGGAATAACGCCAGCTTGCAACCTCAGCAAAGGGCAGCTGTCAACATGTTGACTAACCCACATGGATTAGGGAGCAATGTTCAATAATCTACAATAATCTTACAATCTGATTGTGTTACTGGTGGGTTGTTTTCTTTGGCTATAGTTAGACTGCTGATGCCTTTTTATCACCCAGTCTTCCCAGTCACAGAGACAGGGCAGATTTATTGATGGCTAGAGTTGAGGCCGAGGAACAGAGCAGCAGAACTGAGCCTGAGGAAAGAGTGGATGAATATGGTCGAGGGAGAAAAACACTCCTTCATTCTCCCATGTTGGACTGAGGGCAAACTGTCACTCACTATCTCCTTCTCACAGTTACAAAGGGGGCCGATAGCTGGTCAGCACATGTTTGACATGTGGTCAAACCTGTTTATAATCTTAGCACATTTATGAATGTTTTAAACAAAAACATTTACATATTGCTCCTCTAAAATGTACACACATACATACATTTATATATATATACCATTAAGTTGAGGACAGCTGCAGATTCAGCTTTACAGTTGAACTTGATAGTTTTAACACATTGACTGTATATAAAGATAGAAAATATTTCAGCTCTTCGAAGGGGAAGCCAGAGCATCTTGATCACCCCTGCTGGCTAGCTGTTGTATAGGTTATAAACCCCACTTCTTCCATGTTAGTGGATGGGACATGGAACAATCTAATTGCAAAGATGGCAGTTTTCATATCTGCAAAGTTTTGGCCTAATTTCTAGGTAGCTGGAGGAAGGGGAGGCGTGTCGATCATCTTTATTTATAGTCTATGGTTCAGCACTCCGAGTTACCCCTTACACATTATCACATTGTTTTCACATTGCCGTGTGACATACTTCGACCTGGGTCGTGAAAACCTGAATATTTAACATGCATTGGTAGAGAGCTGAATACAATAGGTACAAAAGAAAAATGTTGATGTGAGAGATCCGTGTGAGAGCGTTTACGTGTGTGGGCATGTGTGTGACTGAATGGGTTCGTGTATGGGAATTCCAACAGTTATGACCCTGTAACCCTTCCTATTGTTTACCAGCTGACCAGAGGCATAATTGGGGCTGATGAGGGTTGCTGCTGCGGTGGGAGCCTTAACACAATGAGGCTGGAGAGCACAGCAGCTGCCTCGACCAATAGGCAAAGAGATTTGGGGGGAGCGAGGGGTTGAAGTGTGTGAGGCATGGGCGAGGGGGGTGCTGCCCTTAGTACATGTTATAAGAGCTGCAAGTGTTCACTGGGTTGAGAAGTGGGAAAGGGGGCAGAGGGAGTAGACAGAAGGAGAAGCCTACATCTGTGCTTTTTCCGACCCCCACCCTCCGAGGCTTTGTGTTGTGAGGAACTCGGTGAGTGTGTTTGTCGGTGGCACCCTTGGGACCTGACCCCCCGCGCTCCTTGGGGAGGCTGACACACAATCAGCAAATGTGTGTCACACTGCACGGCCCTCACATGCAAAACACTCATCTGCATATACACTCTGCGATATAACACAGTCCTGCGAGGGATTTAACACTGTGCTTTTGTCCATTGTATTCAGAGATGCAGGGAGCATGCTTTAATTATGCAACCTCTGTCTGCAGTGACCTGAAGTAACGTGATCTACGGCACGACGTAAACAATCCTTTGACGGAACAGGAAGTTATTGATCCTAAATGGAGTTACTTCAAGGGCACATGGACTTTATAACACCGAGACAGTTCCTACTTGATTCTGAAGCTATTCATTTTATAATGAATAAAGGATAGATGCTAAAAACCAACAGTTAGATATTGGACTTTTCTGTCCATGTGCTTTAAAATATTTGACCTGGACGCAGTTTTTTACACTGATATTCTCTTCCACTCCATTTTAAAGGCAAACGAGTATTTTTACTTGTCCGGGCAAATTATTCTCATCATTTAGTGAAGAGGCTCATGCTCAAATTGCCAGAGGCCACTGAACCAGGGGAAAATAGTTTTAGCCAAATATTAAAAGAGGATCAAAGTTTTTCTTCAGCATTTTAAATTAATGGAGCAACTACATTGTAGTTATATAAGCATAGCTAAGTCATAGCTATGTCCTTCATTATACCTGATCTATAATAATAATAATAATAATGTGTATTTATAGAGCGATTTCTAAATCCAGATTCATATTTAATTATAAGCAGGAAATTAAAAAGTAATTTGAATATATAATATATGGAATAGCTTTCTGTCTGTATTTGGAACACATTTTTCGAGAACAATTCATCTAATCGACTCTAATAAGTGATTTGTTAAGGGTGAAGGAGGTGCAAGGTCAAATTTTGAATTATTTGGACACACGATGAATTTAATATCAATAAACTTTGCATAAAGAGCTCTTTGTGCAGCAGCAGTGGTGCAGCTTCAGGGTTCTGTGGACTGAGTCCTGCAGCAGGTCTTTACTTGCCACAGGTCACGTCTACAGTTTCAGAAAGAAAACTGCAATAATCACAGACCAAACAAACAGAACATTCCAAAGAGACTGGTTTGGAACTGGCACTGCACTGCAGATGTCCATCTCAAGACATTCCTGAGTCAACTGACCGGATAGACAGATAAGCAGTTTTTAATTCCGTTTAAATAGTTAAAGTCTAATATATAACAGAAGGAACACAGTTCTAACCACTAACTGTAATGTCATTACTAAAAAAACTAATTATTGCATTGGCGGAAGCAGTCATGTGTTTACAGTAACACGTTCAGTTACATTATAGAACTGTTCATGTGTTTGGAAAATTGACTTTAACTAGAGAGGAGACATAAACTAATCCACCCTGAGTCGAAGCAGGGTGTGTATTCCTTTGCAGCAGCAGCAGCAGCAGTAGTGAATGCCTCAGTCATCCAGACAGACAGGAAACCAAAGCACCCAGGGAACTGTGGCTCTGTGTGCTTTCCCCCGGTCAGCTCCCTCTGCTGAGTGCAACAGAACCCGATGCAGCGCCAGCTTTGATCAGCCCACTTCAAACACTGACTGGTTCTGCTGCTGCTGCTCCCAGAGCTGCAGCGCTCGGTCCCTCCGGCTCCCCAACTCCACGGGAGCGAAGCCCGCTCAGCATCCGTCTGCAACCCATCCGAGCGTAAGGGGATACGGGGAGAGGGGCCGACTTTCACCTCCATCCTTCAACCCTCCCCCTCCACCTGCACCCGGCTCCCCCCCACAGACACACTCAACAGATCTCATCATTTATGGATGACTTTATTTATAAACAAGATCCGCTTGCGCTCTATTTCTCACTGCTGCCGCTTTTGTGGAAGTGAAATTGCACTTGGGGTGGGGCCTCGTCTCCCCGGCGGCTCCCTGGGGGGTCACAGAGTGGACTGGGGGGATAGATAGCATCATGATAGGGATGTGTTTGGATGGTTCTGCGCTGAAGGAAGTGGAGCTGTTGGAGCAGAGGCTGTCTCTTTCCCCTCCCAAGTTTTTCTTTCATATGCCTGCGTAGCTACCACATGAATATTCTCACTCCTCATTCACCCGCTTCATATCAGACGGCGGACAGAGAGGCCACAGTCAGTCTTATTACAACCTTTAATGGAAATCTTCCAGCTCCAGAACAAGTTTTGAAAAGGAGAGCGAGATTGAAATATGAGCAGGAGCAGAAACGATGTGATCTAGGCTGTTTTACATGTGAAAAGGAATAACATTTGAAGACGGTGTGTATGTGAGGGGATGACAGTCTTCGAGGACTGGGAAGAGCAGAACTTATTGTAGCGTGGCAATCACCCCCGCTTGGTCAGAAAATCAAAGTCGGTGTTAAACATTGGCTGTAAACTTCATACTGTTTGGCGAGTTCTCAAAGACTGTTGAAATGAAAAAATCAATTCACCCTTAATTTTTTTGGGGGGATTAGTGGCATCCCTGCCAAGTGGAGGCACGGTTTAACAAGCTGCTGGCTGAGAGAACCAGAATTTTATTCAAACATTATCCCAACATGTGTCCTTTAGTTTGCCTTAATGACACTTGATTGATCAAATGAGGCATCTGCAGCCACAAACTGGTTCTTAATTCTCTTTGCTGCCAAGACTGAGCAGTTGTGCCATTTTCATGTACAGAAAACAAAGGCTTTCCGTCAAGATACCACCAGTCAGTTCGGCCAATATATATATGAGCCTTTGACAGTCTTATCGTATTTGTGTCTATGTTAGCAGATAAATGTGCCGATTTGAAAACTATTATTTAAGAGAACAATGCAGAAAAGGTGTGCACTGTATTTTTATCTTTTGAGCTCTATATAATAAGTTGTATTTGTTTTTTCCTAATATTTCTGTAATATCTTTTGCTTAAACTGTCAAAAATATCAAGCCTCAATTACATTTCTTTGTCGTATATCAACTCAAGATTCATTGCCCATTCATTTTAAAATATACGTATCGGATCATATATAACAATGTTGTTTACTCTAATATCAGTATCGACATCGGCCTCAAAAATCCATATTGGTCAGACTCACTTTTTAAATAATCTACAGCTCAGCATTTCTCTTACTCTGGTTAAATGTGATTCAGACAGTTATGATTATCATAACATTTGGTTTGACACTTATCATTGGATATCACACTTGCTATCCAAAGTTACATGGTGAAAGAACCGGTATTAGAGTCCAGGTTGAATCCAACGTGCTCATAATTTGCCGGGAGTGAGCACATGCTTATATATTTAATTGTCCAGTGCAGTGCTATGAGACATGATACTACATTGCACTGTTGGCTGGCCCTGCAATCATTTGCCTGAGCTCTTTGCTTTGGCAACGTGCTCTCATTGAAATGAATGAGGGGGGTTTTGGTTTATCATGCTGTCAGCACATGGCTGCAAGCTGTCAGAGTAGTTTGGCAGCTAAAGATTGCACATAATTACTTCACGTTTTGTTATATGGTTATGTAGGTTCATAGTATCAATACATAGTTGGGCAGACTGTGCCTGTTCTTTAGTTTGGTTGGAAAAACCGAATCCGGACTGTGTAATTTGATTTGATATTCTCCTTTTATCTGGATGTGTAAAGCAGAGGCCCCTCCGCACACAGGGCAGCACAGATGGGCTCCTGAAGGCCTTTGTCCAATCCGATCAACACACCAGCTTTTCAGGACGGAAACTGGATATTCCACCTCCCCGCCTTAGAAAAAAAAAGCGCTCGTTCCCCCGCGTGAGCTCCTTCTGTTTTTACATGTTCCTGTTGAGCAACCAGACGAAAACAAACAAAGCAGCAGAAGACTTGCAGCCTGTGTTGGGAATATCGGAACCAGCTGGGGTCCGACACTGATTGGTCTGGGAGGTGAAGGAGGTTGTGCAAAGAACAAATAATCCCCGAGTCAGCATCTGGTATTCTCTAACTAGCTCTCGTCTTTTTTAAACTGTGTTATTTGGTGGATCTTGTCCAAACAGTCCGCTGCTGGTGCTGCTAGCCGCTTTTGAGCAGACTCCACACAGCTCTGGTGTGAGAGCCGCAGAGCTTGAAGAAACACAGACACAGATAAAAACAGGCTCGGCATGTTCTCCCCTGTGCGCAGATGTTCACAACAACCTGACTTCCTCACACAAACAAACGCTGGGTAGTGTTGGTATTATAACATCTAAACATCTCCAAGCGGTTGACATCTGGTGCCACCAGCCAAAAAAAAGAGTCTGAAGTAATTTATCAAGTTGTGTGAAGAAGAAAATCGAAATTGAGACTTTATGAATCTTTTGTTTAAGCGTGAAAGGGAATATATAATTCTGCAGAGGAAGTGCCTGACAGAAAAAGCGTATTGATCTTTAAAGGTAAAGCACAGCACAAACCCGAGCCATAGAAATTCTGTACTGTATATAGGGATCAAACAAAAGGAGAGGAATTACTTTGCCATTTCTCTAGTGGAATGGGAGTGTGGATGTGTGTCTATATGTGCGATTATAACACAGGGACCACAACTGAGACTGGACTCGCCGCTCCCTCTCCATCTTGATCCTCCCGGGGCGTGCAGGAGACAGACGGCAATGCAGCTCTGTCCCCCTTGTATCTGCGTCAACGTCCAGCCCCGCGTTCCAACCTGCCAATGGACGACAGACACGGGCATTAACTCCTCGCTTGGCAGCATGGGAGAAGAGCAGATCTGCGGGAAGGTGCTCGACGCCCTTCAAAGGCTGTGCTCCCTCTGGTGGGAAAGAGCAGGGGGGCTTTGATCAATATCCCTCGTGTGAAAGGCTGCAGACATGGAAGGTTAATGGCCATTTAACCCAGTGTAACCTCCACTGTCCCCATCTTTGCGCTAATGCCTTTGAAAACTTGACACAGCCATCTCTATTACAGATCAACGGCCTTATCACACACTGAATGTTTGTGCGTATACACTTGTGATGTCTATATGTCACGCTGTGCAACCTAAGATACAACATAAGCCCTGGTCTTGACTGCCCGCCAAGCCATGGCTGCTTCATTACAGACCTTTTTTATAGTTTGTTTCATTGGATCGAGCTGATTTTTCACTCGGATTCATTCCCTCAAGCTCCCTTTATATGAGGCTGTATATCAAAGCTGTAAATGGTCTGTTTATGTGACTTCTGCTACTACACACTGCATTAAATCTCGCCAACATGTGATGGAGTAATTGCGATATCGCCCTCAAGGTTCAATATCTCAGACCTATCATTGGAAGAGCAGTGAATTTTTGGGGAAACATTCATGAGACAGATTTTAGTCAGAACAAACAACAGATTTATAGAAAATAGTTAATCTCAATAAGAACATTCATATTTGGACGAATATTGTTGCACAAATCTAAAAATCCGAATTAATCCTTCGTGTTATCAATTTATCTAAACTGCACTGCCTACTGTCCCTTATGTTTTCAACTGGATTTTTCGAAAGAATTAAATAGACCCCTCTTGTGTTCCACAAAAAAAGGATCCACAATTATCAGGGATTCACAACACTCATCCTCCTCTGGAAAGTCTACCCCAGTTTCCTGGAAACGAGGCACAGACCAATTCTTGAACTTTAGATTCAGGAGGAACCATATCAATTCTGTCCGGTTGGGGTTGTTCAGGGTCAGGAGACTGTGACACCCCTGTCTTCCTGTGTTGTTTTGGACTTTAAGAAGGTGCATGACCATGACCCGTGGGCACAGTACTACAGGAGTACGGGGCACTGGGGCCATTGCTGTCAGTCATACTGACCTCTGCAAGCAGAGCGACAGCTGCTTCCATATCCACAGAATAATGTCAGACATGTTCCTGGTGGGTGTTGGACACGGTAGTGTTGTCATCGACAGGATTTTCTAGGGGTGAGGAGAGTAACAGGTTTGGGAGCCTCAGGATTGCGATGGTGCTCTTTGCAGACCACGTGTCTCTGTTAGCTAGTCCTACTGTGACCTGTTATGGTTGAAGAATCGATCTACAGTCCGATCCTCACCTACAGTCTGAGTAGAGACTGTAAGAATGAGGTCGTGGACACAAGAGTGTTGGACAGTGTGTACTAGACCTAATAGAAGTGTTGTATTGAATGTGACTTACATAATTCACCCTTGTTCTTAGAGTGGTTATATACACTGTTGTTTCATGCTTTTATTCAATTAATGTGTTAAGTATAACTGTGCCGGGATCGTGTCCCTTTAAATATATATGTGCGTGATGACGTTGAGCCCAGTGCTTGCTGGGTAACGTGAAGACGTTGAGTCCAGGGCTTGCTGGGTAATTCAGCGCCATTTTGTTATGCTAGTTTGAGCAAAAATAAACGGGACACAGACTTGTGTTCCCAACTTCAGGAATTGTTTTCTGTGTTTAAATGCAATTCCCACATTGTCTCATTTTTACCTCCCCACAAAGGTTGCAGGTAGCTCCAAAAATATCAAGTAGTGAATAGGTGATCCAAAAATGTGCTCTTCCTCCTCCATCAATTAGGAGAACTTAGTATTGGGGAAAGAAGTTAAGCACTGAACAGATCAACAGTGGCTGAGATCTCCTGCGATTAATCCTTACTGTGTATCAAGTTGGCTCCTACATTGAGTTGTGCAATCCATCACAGTGAAATTAAAGTCTGCATGAATGTTTGTCACATTATTGTAATGAGGCATTGCCAATCAATATGCACTTACACTGCATTATCAAGCGGCGACAATGTAATGCTGGGCAAACTTTATCATCACCGTGATGGATTACACGACTCAAACGACTTTCATGAGTCTAATAATTGATTTTCATATCACACAGAAGTAAATGGAAAGCAGTGGTTGCTAACAGTATGAACATTAAAATGGAGGAGCTTGCATTTGAATGTGTAGGTCTTATAATTAGCTGATACGAATGAGTTTTTACATTTGAAGTCCCTACCTCCAGTATATGTGTAATTTATTTTTCATCGCCGCCTGAACATTCCCATAATAACACGTGTGCTGTCTTGTAAACCAGAGTGATGCACTGGGTCAAAGTAACTCCACCTCCTCTCCAGCCACGTCTCGGCAGCGGTCTTTGTTTAGCTCCGTTTGAGTCCAACCCTGACTGAGGAGGAGCGATAAAAGTTCACAACACAGACCGAACCTTCAACAATGGCGAGTCTGCTGAACCCTCTCAGGAGATGGAGTGCCAACCCTCATCTTCCCTCCTTTTAGACGCCTCTAATCGCCATGTGCACCGGAGTCATTAGCGTCCGCGATCCCCCTTCTGCTCTCCTGCTCGCTTCCTCCTTCCTTCCTTTCAGGGGCTCACAATGAAGTCATTTGCATCCCTCCAGGTTGCTACGATACTCTGCCCCCCTAACTTGAAATGTTTTGCCTTTTTGCTTTGAAGGTTGATTTCGAGAGGAAAACAGGGGAAGAAAAGAGACACATACGTGTGTGTGGTGCTGAATTTGTTGTGTTACTAAAGTTGCAGTTACTCAATCGTTATTCTTTAATTGGTGATATTTTAAAAGTTTTCTTTACCCTAAACCCTGCCTTTTGTTTGTGTGCACGGACGTCTTCGTCTATGTGGCCCTAATGAGGCTGTTAGTTGATATTGCCATATGTGCATGAACACATCAGAGAGCCCCGAGGCAAAGACTATTCTTTCCCACTCACTCATTACGGTTTGCTTTTTAGCTGCGTCTGCAACGGGCGGCCAACAAACAGAGGGCGAAATGGACAAATTCCTGAAGTGATGGTGCAGATTAATGCGCTGAGCACCGGGAGGCTTCGTTAGATGCTGATGCACACTCAACTGCCCAGGCTTCCTGAGGATTCTCCCCCATCAGACGGCACCATTTGTGTTTTACTGTTGAGTTAATTTCACTGCGTGCTCTCAGACAGTGGAATCACAGATGAGGGTTCGAATGAGCATGATAGAGAGCCGTCACCTCATGTTTCAGATGGATCGTTCCAACAGGGGAAGGGGGGGGGGGGGGGGGGGGGGCGATGTGGTCGGGGACAGGAGGCATAAATTAAGTCGTACCACAAACCCTCAAGCCTTATTACTGTGCATCAGCGTTTCACAGAGTTTCTGTCTGCCTCCACCTCCTCTGGGATGTGTCTGGCCTTTGAGGATGCTCGACTGTCGGCTGGCGGGGGGGGGGGGGGGGGGGCGCTCCCCTCCCACCTCAGTCACCTCTGCTTGGCGGTGGCTCCTGTGCGGCGCTGCAGCTCGGCTTAGGGCTAATTAGCCCCTGGGAAATAAAGACAGAAATCCACTTTTCACAATGAGAGATGGCCGGTGCTAAATCAGGCTAATGCTAATACTCGACTTGGAGGTTTCGTGAGGGGTGTTTTATGCCCGTCCTTGGCACGGAGTGGGGGGGGGGGGGGGGGGGGGGGGGCAGCAGCTTGCCAGGCGTGATGGTTTTTAGGGGTTCCTGCCAGGTTGGGCTCCTCTCCCTCCTGCCCCATCCATCTCGCCCTGCCTCTGTCTGAAATTCAATTGACCTTTTGTTCCACCTCACAGTGAATGGGCGCGGGCCAGCTCGACCAATAGCCAAGCCAGAACACTCATACCTCTTTATTTGATCTGTCCTGCCGAGCCCAGTGCTTTCATTACCTACCCAAACACACACCGCTCACCCTCTCTCCTCCTCCTCCTCCTCTCCTCCACCGCTACATCAGCTTTTTATCTTTTTCACCCCCTTTCTTGTCCTGCTCTTCCTCCTCCTCATGTTTTGGTGATTGGCTTTTGTTTGCTCCTGCTCAGCTTGTTTTTGAACACAGCCCGTTTTCTCCTCTCCTTTCCCTCTGAGGACTTTTTTCAGACTTTGCAAAAGTGCTGAGGTGGCCTCCCTGTCGCTCTGGGCAGAGCAGCTCTGCGTTGCTGTGCTGTGAAGAGACCCTGTCGTGCACATGACCTGCCAATCATCTCGATCTTTGGGGGTTGACAAATTAATCCCGGCGGCCTCGTTCCAGCCACTAATTACTTCTTCAGTCAAACGAGCACCATTGTCTCAACTTTCCTTCATCCGACGTCTCTCGCCCCTCATCCGGATTCGGTGTTCATACGGTGCTCGCTCCTCTCATCCTCGCGTGCTTCTGCACCTTGCCATCGCTCCAGCATCAAAGTCATTAAATCCTTTCTGTCCCCTCTCCACCCCCACATGCTCCGTCTCTTTTCTTCTCCTGCTCCAACCTCGGTACGGGCCTGCTGCACTGTGATACAGACTAAAGACCAAATTCAGCTCTCACAGCATCTCATGTGTGACCGCTACCAATCAGAGCCCTGCTGTCGTACAGTGAGGGCTTTGCGGACGGTTGGACTCGGCGTCGGTGTGATTGGGCCTTTTTTGGAAGTGTTGGTGTATAAGAGTGTATGTGTGTGTGTGTGTGTGTGTGTGTGTGTAGCCCTTCTTCACACCACTGGAAAAAAGTAGCAATCCTGTATTTATGGATGAAGACGGGATTATAAATTCCTGTAAATGTCACTCACGGTGAAGAATAATGAAAAATATTCTCATTACGTTACATTAAACATAATTGTAGTATATACTGTATATTAATAAAAGTAAAGAATCAAACATTATCAGAGTTTTTGTAAAACTGACTTTAGGATTTTGCAAAGTTTAAAAGTAACATCTTTTGATTCTCATGCAATAAGAGTGCAAACATTTGATAAGTGGGTCCCTCTATGGTTTGTACCTTGTGGTCTTTGCCAGATGCACGTGGATGTACAAGCACCAAGCTGTCGGTAACACTGTGCAGCAATTTTGTGGTGGTGGTTACAGTCAAAATTGCAGGTCATGTGACGCACAGGGGGGCGGCTAGTTCAAGTTTTCCTGTAACTAATCTTTAAGGTAGGATCTGCTTTCAAAAACAATAAAACTAAATTGCATGATTACAGTTCTCATTACCACAGTTTAAGGTCCCATTTCAATTAAAAAGGTGAGAGTTCAGCGTCGGTGCAAACGCTCTATGCCCCAAAAATGCAGACGAATGTAAAACCTTTTAACGCTGCATTTGGTGAACAAGTTTCATTACCACACACAATCCAGGATAATACACACCTTGAGCAAGGGCACCATAGATTGCATTTTCCAGCGGGTGCGTATTGGCACTGGTATCGGCAGCACAATAACAGGAGAAAAGAAATAGACTGCAAGCCAACTCACAAACAAAGCATGTTTGAAAACATTGCTAAACTGAAAGGACACTCGGAGTGCAAACCTCTGCCAAGGCCCAGCAGTCTCCTTGTGAAGCCACATTTAAACTCTCTAGGTCTGGATTTGTGTTTGGCTCTGCACCGAAAATTGTACACACGCACACATATCAGTCCCCTCAACACGTTGTTAATCCTTTATGGCAAAGGAGCATTTTTGTGGGGAACGAAATATATAAAAATGACACATTTTCTCTCACACAAAAACCATCAAACTTGAATAATAAGCCAGGGATGCTGCGACATGAGGCCTGTTGCATTGTTCTGATTGGAGAGGGAGCAGGCCACCACGGACAGCCAGCTGAGTAATTGGGGGGGGGGGGGGGGGGGGGGGGGTGCTTCGGGCCACATGCAGCTATTGTGATCGTCTCATTCCGTCATTAACAAAGAGAACGTAGTGGTGCTAAAACAGGCTGCAGCTCCATTGTGCAGACTCCATTTACCCTGGCCGACAATGGCGCACAGAGCTTTAACAGGCCGACTGCCTGTCGTGTGTCAGGTCACGTACGAAGCTTGAACAAATATCATCTGTTATTATCAGAATCTGTTTGTGCGACCGCAAGGGATTAACATCTGCGAAATATGTTTCCCGGACCCATTTCTATGAACTGCGAGCGAATCTGTCACCAAACCTGTGAGTTTTTAATTTATGCGTTCAGGGGGCTGTTGCTATCGAGAGAAGAGTTCAGGTCAGCGGCGGTTACCAGGCGAGGCAGGACGCCCACAGCCACGTTTCCCGGAGAGCCCAGATATTTTTTACAAGCCTCCTAATGAGAGCTGCAAGAGAGCAGGAGTCGTGTAACCGAGCGGCTTGTGAAAGTACAGAGGCGCCACTCTGCCTTCAAAATTTGATCAAGGTATAGAAATGAAAAGTGTGTGTGTGTGAACGGAAAGTGTGCGAGTGCCGGTGAATGTCATCTCATCCGGAGGAGAAAAAAAAGTATTTAAAGCAAGAGCCATTTGCAAGATAGAGACAGGAAGAGGGATGAGTCGAGAGAATTAAGGGGCTCAACCTTTAGTTTGGCCTTTGCGCCGACATTCTCTGGCGCTCCGAGATGATTATGGATCGTGTGCTTAAGTCCTCCGGTCCTCAACCCACTGTCACTCACTTTCGAGTGTGCGTGTAACACCTGGACATCCCTGGAACACCCCGAGACCAAGAATCCTCAACACGTGCGCACAACTGTTGACATGCGCCCTCATTTGCATGTGCAGAGTGTGAACAGGCACGTTGGAGCCGCTGCATGGGCAAGTGTGCATCACGGCTTTAATCTGGGTTTATCCGTGTATGGATGGCGTTTTGATCCCCTTCCAGTTTGTTTTCCTGTATGGTTGAGCTCCTTGGATTAAGAGCCACGATGACTGATGTCGTATGTTTCTGTGTGTCCGCAGGTTCCTCTTATTACGACAACGTGAGGCCGCTGGCGTATCCCGACTCAGATGCGGTCCTCATCTGTTTCGACATCAGCCGCCCGGAGACTTTGGACAGTGTCATAAAAAAGGTCAGTGTTTTGTGTTTTTTCCCCCCCGCTCCTCCCCTCCACACTTTGGTTCTGCATTTAATATCTCCTGCGACGCCGGAGTACCAACCAGAAAAAAATAAACTGTGTTCCCCCCCGATCAGCTTCTTGTACCGCTGTGGCAGCAGATTGCATTTCCACGGCTCGACAATTGAGCAAATCAGCACAGAGTTCAGAGCCTCCCCGTTCCTTTATCTCATCAAAATGTCCATGGGCACTTGACCCGCGTCCCCCAAAGGAATGGAAAGGTCAGACTGAAGAATGAGACGAGAGGCTTTGCTGCCGGGTGGGTTCGAGAGGAATATCAGATACGCAAATTAGCAGTCGTATCAAAGAGCCGACGCAAAGCCGGTTCAAGAGTTCTAGAAATCCCTGCTCTGTAGACATTTAAAATTCAAAACCGGAGTATCATGCAGAGCAGTTGGCCAGATGGTGAAAGTGAACATTGGTGAGGAGGCCTACTCTATGCTGAGATTTCTGGAGTTGAGATTGAGTGGTGGTTAAGTGTAGGCGGGGCCGAGGTTGGGGTCATGTTTTTACAGCCAGTGGCAGACTTTGTGCCACACACTGTGAAACACCTAATGCACATGCTGAGACTACCCGGCTTAATTGGTGGTGTCTGCGCGCACGTGTTTCATGTAGAGCAGGCCGGTGCCAGTTAGTGGTCTGTCGTCTTGAATCCATGTGTGTGCGCTCGCCTTTGAACTGCGCTCTCTGTGGCCCTAGGACCGTTCCCACGTCTGGCCTGTTGACGTGTTTAGTGGTCTGAGGAGAGCTGCTGTAATGCCCGTGCAGACTTTGTAGATCTAACCCGAGACACCTTTTTTTTTGAACCCGCAAATATCTCTCAAGCCTCAGTGCACTTTGTCAACAGGGGGAAGCAGAGCTGGTGTCAAGCTTTTGGTTTTCCCATGAATCCCTTGGCAGGGGGTTGCCGTGACCCCTGACCTGGAGCTGTCGCCCTGGTAATCTCTGGAACCCAGGGGCACATGGAAACCTGTTGCACAATCACCATCCCAAATTAGACTCTTGACCTCTGGAAACAAGCAGGTTACCGGAGGGTCTCTGGATGACAGCTGGGGGAGGAGTCAGGGTTCAACCATCGAAGCTTTTGATTGGATGTTATTGGCAGAATAGGGATTGTCCTGAAAGGTCCAACATTGTTTTCTCCGTGAAAGATGAATGGTCCCCCCCCGCACTCTGCACACGGCATGCAGAGTATTCCTAGGCTGGCAGCGGCTGCTGTGTATTTGTGTCGCGGGCAGAAGAGACCACTTTGTTGTTTCAGAAGAGACATTTAATCTCAGGGCGACTTTAGAAGGAAGACGACTGCTCGACCTTTTCTGTAGAGATCCTGAAATAGATCTGTTTGTCTGGAGGAAAATATAAAGCACTTAAGGTCGTGCAGAAACCTAAACCAAGCCTGCATGAATCATCAGTGAAACAGTGAATTGCGCATTATCAAAAACCATTATGTGCCTTTAATAAATTATTGTCGAGCAAAAATGATTAATTAGTGGTCATTTTATAGAAAATATATCGACAACTACTTTTATTTTCAATCATATTCAACATTTCCTTTTTCAGAAGACTTGACTTATGTGAAAGTAAAATCAATATATTTTGGTTCTAGAGTTCAGACAAAAAAATGAAAGTGACGACATCACAGTGCACTTTAGGAACTAATGTGGATGTTTGACAACTTTCTGACATACTGACCAAACAATGATATTGAGAGTAAGAATTAATTAAAATTCTATTTATGACTCTACTTCAACTGTACATATTTAGCAATTACCATATTATTAGTCGAAACATTTTCTTTGAGATTAATGATTTTGTCTAATTAACTGTCAAAAAACCCAACATTTGAAATTGACAATGCATAAAACAAATGTTGGACATATTCTTAATTTTTTTTTTTGAAAGTTAGAAAGGCAGTCAGTAGAATGCATATCTCCGCAAGGCCCTTCACTCCCCTTAAATTCAGTCAAGCTGCACCATATTTCACACACTCATGGATATCAGTTCCCTAAATGTGCCTGACTTATTTCATCAAGATCAGATCCATGAATTCCGGAAAGTTGGTGCATATGTCAATAAATTTCTTTCTGCGACCAGTTCCATATTTGGCCAAATCCCTGATGTGTTTCTGTGTGTCCTCCACAGTGGCAAGGCGAGACCCAGGAGTTTTGTCCCAATGCCAAAGTGGTGCTGGTGGGCTGCAAACTGGACATGAGGACGGACGTCAACACCCTGAGGGAACTCTCCAAGCAGCGGCTCATCCCCGTCACCCACGAACAGGTGAGCACAGGCAACATGATGGATAAAGGTGGAGGAGAAGAGGGGGAGAAACTGGTATAAATGATGAGGGAAGGAGTTTGGAGGTTGCCCTATAGGAAGAAAGACGGACTTGAAAACAACCAGACATGCAGAAAAGACATTAGAAAGCACGCCAGCGATATAATCTGTGAGTCCCCCTCCCCCCTTCTAGGATCAGCAGTGGCATTTCACTCTTGTGGAGTCCCGTAGGAGGGAAGTAAGAGACGAGGCTCAGAATAAGAGCTGTGTGAAACCCCTCAGGGACATGTTGCTGGGGTTGGCATTTTGACTGAAATCTGCTGACAACGGCTGTAAGGTTGCTCATGGCGAGGGGCCGCGGAGGAGGAGGAGGCGGTTAGTGGAGTTTAGGGACACATTTCCCCCCCACCCCCCCCCCCCCCCCGAAATGAAATATTCATGCAGATTTAGTTTCTTTTTCGAAACGCAGGGATGAATAGAAAAAACGGACGTTGATAAACGAGCGAGCCCTTTTTATCGCAGGCCGCCGTGACCTCTAAGCCAAGAGGGGATGGGGGTGGGGGAGGGAAGAGGGAGGGGATGATAAACTGTTCTGTAAATGTGTGAATTTTTAATCAGCTTTCACCGTGTTCATTTTGTGCTCTCCCGTGTCGGACATACAAAAAGTGGACACAAAAAGCCCTCGGAACAAAGGAGCCCCCCCCCCCGCTGTCTGAGATGTAAATGAAAGAGCGCGCTGGAGGCTAAAAACACGCAGCCTCGGAAAAATCAGCATCTGAAAAACAGAGTTCATGTAAATAAGTTACATAAACAAAAGATGGAGCAGGCGAGACACTTAGGCGATGTAAAATAGCGAGGGCCATTGGTGTCGAGGCCGGCATCACGCTATCTCTCCGCTCTTCCTCAGTCGCTCTTTTTGTCTGGTGCAGTTAATGTGTGTGCCTGAAACGTATCCGGAAAAATGTGTGTCGGCACAGCGGACGCCAAAGTTTTCCACAATGAACCCTCTGCCGCTCTAGTCCTATAGGGCCGTGTTGTTATCCTGCTGTTGATCTTAAATTGAATTCCGACACAGCCGAGGAGTCGGCAGCGAGGAGTGACCACTGGGTGAACTCCAGACGGTTTCCGCGCTAATCTGCCCGGAGATCCGATCGAAGCTTCTCTGCTTCTCGTGCCAATCTCCACCTTGGCCGTGGTTCCGCCTAATGAGGAAGTCCGCGCGTCTCGTACATGGATGTGGCCGCGACGAAAGACCAAGCCCGTCCACTGCAGATGAAAAGATCCCTCTGTGGCGGAGAGATGTTTTAAGGTCGTTGTTAGGGAAACGTTTCATCGGTTGATTTGTGCCTGAACGTGCGTTTATCAGTGCGATCATGAAACAGGAGATTAAGGGAAGAGGGAGGCCGAGGGATTTGAAAATTAAATTTGTCTCTGATTTGATTTCAAGCAAACAATTTACAGTCTCAATTAACTGGGCATATTGTGACATTACTCAGGGGAACACTTAATGCTGGAGGAGTTCCGTTATGGGTTTAGCCTCTTCTCTCTAAATAGCTGCACAGCCCATGTCAAAACTGGCTCTCCGGCCCACTCTGTTACCACAGACCAAGGAGTGAGAGCATCTGCATTATTCATGCCTCGGATGGATGGGGGCTTCATTTGTCTCCAGACATGTTTGGATCATTGACATTCAGTCTACGGTCCCGATCCGCATCTTTGTCTCTGGACGGCTGCCTCTTTCTGGGACATTTAGTCTTTTTACTGTGGAGATATAGTGCCTGCTTGTGCCAAGGTGGTGTGAGAGATGGGGGGGGGGGGGGGGGGTTTCTTTGTGAAGAGCTCAAACAGCAGTGGTGTCGAAAAACGTCCACTAAAGGATCTGAGGACACAACATAATTCGTTTAGGGCCTAAAGAGGTGCATTGTGTTGAATTTGGTGTCATTTGGAAATGTGATACCTTCAATATTAATTGACTTTAAATTAACTTTGCGCTCTGTTGCTGCTACCACTGGGACTCATCAACAAAAGTGACTGATTCTCCAGTTTGGGGTTCGACGTAACTGAGTGGAGCTTTTTCTGAACCTTGAATAAACAGGTGAACCGCTCTTTGTGCGGCAGCGGGGGTGCTGCTTCACGGGTTCTGTGCACTGAGTCCTGCAGCAGGTCTTTCCAGCTCATATACTGTCGGCCACTTTCACAGTTTCAGGGAGAAAGGCTGCAATCAGCATCACCACAGGTCAAACAAACAGCTTATTCCAATCAGACGGGTTTAGAGCACTAGAGAAAAAGCAGCAACTGAAAACCACTGAAAGGAGAAAAACGGGGAAGAAAACGGCTAAAAGATGAAAAAGCAGTAAAAGTGATGCTGATGTTTGGCTCATTAAAAGGTTTGATGCGCTCGTGTCTTTCCCTTTTCATCTTTCCCTCGCTTGCTCGCTTACGAATAATCTCACTCTCTCCGTCCTCTGTGTCGTAGGGAAGCACGATAGGTCGACAGATGGGGGCGGTGGCCTACGTGGAGTGCACCTCCAAGGTTTCGGAGAACAGCGTCCGGGACGTGTTCCACATCACCACGCTGGCGTCGGTGCAGCGGACGCACAAGCCGCAGCTCAAACGCAGCAGTTCCCGCCGGGGCTTGAAGCGAGTGTCTCAGCTCCCCCTGCCGCCGCTGCCGGGTCGGACTGAGCAGATCGACCAGGCCCCGACCATCAGGAAGGACCGAGCCAAGAGCTGCGTGCTCATGTAGAGACCCATTCTTCTAAATATATATATGTATATACCTAAACACAGAAATATATATAAGAGGAAGTCTATTTATTGTTTTTTGTTTTGTTTTTTTTCCTCATGTTTTCATTTCTTTGCACTGCAGAGTGGTGGGGATAAAAGAAACACTGCGCTGTGAAAACTAAATGCTTTTTGGATTATCTCATTTTTTTTTGCCTGTGTGCATATTTTCTAAGCTGTTTACATATTTGTGTTGTTTTGAGATGATGGCAAATTGGACTAACTCTCCGGACGCGTGGAAGCTGTGACAGCGGAAGTGTCGTCTCGTCCTGGGTATTAAAGAGGAACTCATTTCCTGAAACGGCTCAAGTGAAAGGACGGTGCTGCGGCGGAGCGGGGGGGGGTGAGGAGAGCGACCTGAGAGAGGAGCCACGGTGAAGACGGACGGACGTCTGTGGATGAAAACTTTCAAAGACAATGTCGCTGAGCGCACATGAGGACTAAATGTCCAGCTTCGGTCTGTAGTTGCCTCCTGTCGCCATATCTGAGAGGGAAACTTGTATGTACAGTCTTGCTGAAAAGGGATTAGGTGAAACGATGAGTCAAACCAAACATTAGGAGCTGGAAATGAGATTTTGTGACACTGATGGAAGTTCTGTGAAGTTGTGTGTGTGTGTGTGTGTGAGAGAGAGCGTTACAACCACAAGTGCATTTTAAGAGTAAAGAAAAATGCCACAGCCAATCTGATGTTATTTTGCTCATTTTAACACCATTTCTCTCAACGACTCCAACTTGTGTCAGTTTCACTGAAGTTAATGCTGTTGTCACTATTTCAAAGTTGTTTCTTTGTGGAAAAATAAAGTGAGAAAATGTTAGGGCTATTTTGTTGTACTTTCACTAAACTCTGAAATAAAGCAGCAGCTTGACCCTACAGGAGGACAACGGCTTAGTTTCCTTCATATGTATTTTGATTGGTTGGTTGGTTGGTTTAGTTTTTCTGAAGGATTATGCAAAAAACTCCAGAACATTGAAAATTGGTGGAATGATAAGACATTGGCCTACAAGGAAACCACAAACTTTCTAAGTGGACCCCGACAGAGGATTATTCTTTTCACATTCACAGCATGAGATAGGACATTTTCACTGATTTACCAGGAAATCATTTATGGATCTTAATGAAACACAAAAAATGTCAATTTTCAATTGGGTACAGATAAAAATCAGAATCTGGATCTCTTGAATATAAATGTGGTTTCTTACGGGGTCTGTTTAACCTTGGCGGAGGTATGTGCTCTACTGAGTCCCATTCTAAATGTTTCCTAACTGCTACAACCTTTGTTCACTTTTCACCCAAGATTATATAAAAACCACTGAACACATTTTCACAAAAAGGACACATTTCATCTTGGTGCAGATCTAATTAAAGAGGCGGATTCCAGAAATATTATTTATTTTTCTTTAACATTGCGACATAGGTGTTCACATTAACAGATTTCTTGATGAATTTGATGAAAAAAGAACTCAGATATGTTTCAGGGACCAATTATCACGAGTGTCAGCCTGTAAATAATAAGGCTCCACTTCCTGTGTTAGTGCCGTCTCTGTGCTCTCCTGCAGCCTGAGCAATGAGTCAGTCTGTCGAGGTAATGTGCACATACCTTGCAGACCTCTGTGCCGGCAAAAACTAAATTGAACTGCAATGCAGCAGGACCCGAGCACTGAATCCTTTTTTTTCTTTTAAGTGACCGACTCCAAACTATTTCAGGGACTTCAACTCGATTCAGTGCGACAGATGACGTGACAGGCGAGCTCTTACATCGACAGGGAGCAATTTTGGTGTCCGGCTGGTCCATGGACTTTTTATTCTTCTTCTGGACCCCAGGAACACAGTTTCTCTTACGCAGCAGGACGTTCTGTCTGGAGTGGGTTTGCATTTTGCAAGCTGCTGCTTCCTGACAGGATTTAGGTGGAGGTGAGCGTGGACAGGCCCGTCCACTGTGAGTCGAAATCACTCTGGCAGCAACTGAAAGCTTTACCTCTGTAACTGTCAGTGTTGTCTGACAACTTAACTGGTGTTAAATCCCAGCTGGACAGCCAGGATAGATGTGGAGAGAAACAGGCGAGCAGAAGAAACTGAAGGGGAAGCGACAGAGGGTGTGTGAGGGGAAGAACTGAAGGAATGATAAACCAGTAATATGTATTTCAAACATCAAAACCTCCTGGAGCTTGTCTCCTCACGTAGGATGGGAGATGGATTCACAGCTGTAACAATAGTTTCACAATGTCGTCAGGGCAAAGAATGCATCTAATTGTCCGAAGAACGAATAGGAAAATAAAAATATAAAATATAAATAAAATCACTGGAAAGAAATCAGCGGCAGGATAGAAAAGAAAAACCATTTCAGCATCACAAACTTTTTTGGGGCTTTCTCAAGTATTGGTCCATTTCTTCAGAGATACTTGTTTTCATCATCGCGCTTCATGAAACAATCGGATTCGACGACCTGGGAAGGAAACATCAATCTGCTGAACTGCTCAGCTCATGCCGTGAGTGGCCAGGGTTCATGGGTAGGTTGGCTACAAAGAGTAAGAAGGGAAAAAGGTCAGAAATCTTTGATGAAGACGATTTCTGGCGTGGATCTGGACAAAACCCAGAATCGGAAATTTCTTTTTCCATTTCTTTTTGTTCGACATTTTCACCACACAGAGGAATGTTAGCCTTTTACAGAGGGTTGCATTCTACTGTTAATATATTGTAACTGCCAGCGTAAGACCATCGAGTGACTGTCCACCAGAATGTGACAGAATCACATTCAATTAAAAACTGAATTATATATTATCACATTAAATATATAACTGGCACTGGATTGTTTCCAATCTAAGGCATGAGGTAAAATAAGGTAGACTCATAAGGATAGAAAGAGCAACCCATATGGAGTTAATAACACTGACGCTTCCAAAAATGATATTACAAATGGGCTACATAGGCTACACAATAGTATTCTCTATAATCAAGAAGTGTAAATGTCTCCAAACTGCAAACACAGAGACATGCCTTTATTATCAGGGACATAAAGTTCAGTGTGTGTGCAAGTGAGGATCCAGATAAGCACCTGCAGATGTATGTAAAGTAGCTTCTGGCGGATGATCGCTTTTTGGCAAAACACCAGTTATTAAACCCACAAGGAAGTGTTTGATAATTTAAAGAGAGATTTTTAGTGGCGTTTCCCAAAGAGTAAAAAGAGAAGTATTCATTTTTCTAGGATGGACTCATTAGTCACAGAGGAGCGGTAGAGAGGTGTTGCCCAGATCAGGAAATGAGCAGTGGAAATGAGGGCGTCGGGGGCACCAGGCTCCTACAGTTCAGACTGATGCTTAACAGGATTAGTGTTGCGGTGCAAATGCTTGTGTGTGATGGCATCATCTCCATTGCACTGCCCCGCATCTCCCCATCAGCCTGCATAACCGTCAAATAAAGCAAGTCATCCAGACGCTGCAGCCAGACGCGTGTGCATCTTGCCAAGACGAAGACCAATCGGCTGCTGCTTTGTTTGTGAAATTCAACCCACATCTGAGTTTATCTGGACGATCTAGTCCCACTTAGAGGCAGGTTTATTACGGCAGGATGTCCTCAAATTCAGCAATGTGATCAGCCATTTGCCCTTTACCTCTGAGACGCCAGGGGGATTAGTGCCTTCGCAGGTCCACGCTCCGTCTCTGCATTCTTGACTTTCCCTTCTCCGGCTCTGACCGACACAGAGAGCCCAGTCATCTCAGCTCCGGAGCAACCCAGAGGTGACGTCACGTGCACAGGAAGTCCACCATCACGGAGCGCTCTTTGGCAAATTACTACAATTTGCAGATGGGGTTGTGTCCTCAGAAATGGCAGAGCGACAGAGAGAGGGCAGAGAGCGATAGAGAGAGAGAGAGAGAGAAAGAAAGTGATTGACACACCCAGACACACGGAGGACGGGTGATGGAGAGCGAGAGAGACAGTACTTGGCCCGTCTGCTGACAAAAGGCCACAGAGCAGTCACAAATTAAATACAGTCATGAGAGGATTCGTAATGAGAGGCAGTATGCCACACACACACAAACACACACACAAACACACACACACACACACGAAACTGGCAGAGATTACGGCATTGACGCTCACAAGAAAATGCCTTCAAAGGCATATTAATCTGACGACCTCGCCCAAGTTACCGCTTAAGATTTTCAACTTTATTGTTTCCCGCTTCCCAGTAGATAAACTCGACAAAGTAGAGTCCAGCCTGGTCCCCTCCCTTTTGTTGGTTAGCAGTGAACCACAGGCTATGGAGATTGATTAGCCCACGGTTTAGTGCTTTCTGCCGTAGTTAAAATGTGTGACCGAGTTGATCGAGTGTGTGTGTGTGTGTGTGTGTGTGTGTATGTGTGTGTGCACGCGTCTGTACTCGCCTACATCTTTATCTGTATTTGTCTCTGTGACTGAGGTTACATCTGGGACCAACATCTCAAAAGTAGAACAGGGGAGGATTTGACTAAAGGGAGAAGTTATTGATATTGTAGAAGGTGAGTTTTTCCATCATGTGTTCTCAGATGGATGCACACACATTTCCCTGAGGGATTAGAGGTTGTGTGACTGGGCTGTGCGACGGGGAAGCGGTGGGGGTGGTGGGGGGCTGATGTGGGGGGGCTGACGTGTGGGGGGCTGATAAGACGTAAAAGATGGAGAGGTTTGGCAGCGATATTCAGAATCCACTGCTCGAGTCTTTAAATTGGAGTCCACAGACTGATTCATATCTTGGAGGGCTTCCATGGAAAATAAACCAGCTTTTATCTGTGATTGAGGTGAACAATTCGGAGGATTTATTGTGTGTTGCAAAGCTGGAGCCGGTCTGAGCTGTTGTTTTCTTTAAACTGGGCTTAGTTAATTGTTTTAATGCTTTACTAACATTATGTCTTTCATGCTCTGAAAATGGCAGCCACGATCAGAGCCGGAGCAGAGCCATTTTCTTACGTCATCAAGTCACGTCTCTCCTCGACTTGAAGACATTTTCCATCGAGGTCAAGGAAACGTAGGAAACTGCAGCCTTAGGGCTCCATTTTAATTATCTCAGCTCATGGTCTAAAGCGCACAGTGCATTCTGGGCTGTTTCCAAATCCACTTTTGCTCGTTTCAGGGTGGAACAAGGTTTGTAAAGGGTTGTGCTTGCTCTCCTAATGAATCCCAATTTGTCAATTAAAGTGCTATAAATCAATCAGAGAGCCAGCTGCTATTCCCTTTAAAAGCCAGGTGAGCTTGCACCTTGGTGCATTGCTATTAAAAGGCGGATTTCCAGGTAATAGGAAAGAACACTTCTCCGGAGAGGAAACAGTTTCGCAAAGCACGTGAATAGATCATCTGTGTGCTTCGCGCTAATGATTGGGCTTCATATGTAGGTGCATAATACCATCTTGATAATGCACATATAATAACCGAAAAAGACCGCAGATCAGATTTTAAAAGTGTGGTTATAAGTGTAATCACTTTCCACTGCGTCACACATCTCCACTTCCTCCCACCATCCAGAAAATGGAGGATAAATAACCCGGATACAAACGCTGCCATCTTGTGTATTTGGACCCAGAGTCTGTACTGCAAGGTCCCATTGGTTCACGTCTCAGCTGTCAATCATGACTTTTAATCCTCTTCTCATAGCATCAGATAATTAATTAATGGAGGAGGTGGGCAGAATGACCTGTACTGCAGCCAGCCAACAGGTTGTGATTGAGTCAATTTAGCTTCTCTTTGAGGGAAATGTCACGTCATACGCCTGACCACAACTCGTTTCAAACCAACACAGCATGAGTGGTCAAATGGTCACTTGCTATTTTAGCAATATGGGAGCTGGATGGGAAAATGACTTGTTTGGTCTGAAACTAACAGTCAGTGGTGATGTGCTTGGAGTCAGTCTAAGTCGGCGTAAGACAGGGCCCTTATTCCTGTCAACTTGAAGCAGCTACATGTGTTAGATTCTGAAGTATATTTGTTTGAAGTCATATGCTCAAGCTGTCAGGAGCCAATCATATGCTAAATAACTACCGCAGCAAGTTGCAATTGAAGCCACTTTGCAAATATCGGTTCTGCAGCTGTAGTTTTAGTGGTCTTAAACAATCCCTCTAATTGTTGCCATGCTTTGGGATGGGTCAATAAACCCAAAGATGTCCTTGTCCACAGTCACTTGGGTTCCAACTCTCATACATGTAGCAGCCAGTTACGCAGTCACACAATAGGGAGATGCCCTTTTAGTCGTCCGCCATTGTACCATTGAGCAGCTCGACTGGAGCAGCCGGGGTTCTGTGCCTTTATAAAGGGCAAGTCACTGTCAACCGCTTCGGAAGGGAAGAGCATTAATTATTCACCACTGCCAATGAGGTAAGATCATTTCACCTGTTGCTGTTCCAGTTTGACCTGTCGAGGGAGCTTCTTTTACTAACCAGTGTTTTAAAAAATCCTATCTTGAAATATGTCAGAGAACAAAGGTAAGTGTCCTTTGGAATTAAGGTTAATTTCCATTGGAAACCAGACATGTTTTTCTTTTTGGTCCATCAGTTATTTTTTTATTAATACGAAAAACTCTGAATCGAATGCATCTTAGAGCTAATTAGGTTCTTGAGGACGTGGTTTGGATATCTGCTGTAAACCTGAACTTGTATCTTCCTTTGATCACATCCCTGTATTTCATGTTTGCTCCCCTGTATGCAGCTGGTCAATAAAATGTGACCATAATGCAAAGCAGCTCTCGTGCTGAACAGAGAATATTGTTTGACCTTCCTAAATAATCAAACTCTTGGCATGAGGTTGCTCTCTACCGCAGCAGGACGTAATATATAATATAACTTTTGTCCTTGAGGAAATACTGGCCTTGTGGCCATGCAGGTGAAAACGCAGAACTCCCACAGACTAGAGCCTACAATGCATAAAGCAGAATAAAAAGCCAGCAATCTGAGAAGGCAAAGGAGTACGCACTTCCTCTTACACAGGGGAGGTCAGTTGAGTAGGTGGTCTGCTATTGTGGTTCCGGACACATTTGCCTACACACCGCTAAAAGACTAAGTCTCACATCACCTCCAGGTGTGGTCTGAGCAAATGGATCTCAGTATGTCTTTATGATCAGAGCACCCAAGAGTCACATTAATGCTGGATATGAACAGGGCCCCAGTCTCACCCGAACACTTTGGAAGAAGTGAGGTAGTAGTGGGTTTGTTACGTTTTTCAATTGCTTGGAAATCTAATCTAACTTGTTTCTATCGGAAATATAACCTTCTTTTTTTTTTAAACATTGACATAGCCTCATGTGCTATAGGGTTTTGCTTTACTGATCATTCTGTCGATCATAAACACTGTTTTTCAAATAAATAGCTTGACCTTTACCCAATAGCATCTTCCAACTAAAATTGCATTCAGAGTGCATATCTCCACCAAGGCCCAGCAGTCCCCTTAAATTAAAACAAGCCTTACAGGTTTACATGACGCTTCTCAGCTACACATTGGTGAAGTAACAGGTATCTAACTCTATTTGTTAGCATAGAGATGAAACAATCCTACACCTGCACTAAAACCACATTTCAATCCCCTCGATCCAAATCTGCACCAAATTGCCCACAACCATCAATATTTATGACCTAAATATTATTTATTAAGATAATTCTCTGAGAAATTCATGAAAATGTCAAAAAATTCCACATCAAACAAAAAATAAAACATTCTCACACTCTACCGATTCCACAATTCTTTTTATGTGTCTTTCCTGACCTGTACCCCATCCTTCCACCGAGTTTTGTGGTAATCTGTCCGGCAACTTTTTGTATTTTTCAACACTGTACCGTGTTATAAAGTAGATTCTGTGATAGAACGGTAACAGAGGATTTGTATTTTCTGGCAGTCAGAGCGAGATGAAGCAAACCAGCCGCACACAGTCAGCCGACCCAGCCACGGTAAATGTGCCATCATGAAATAAACACATTTCAACCATAAACAAGATTTCAATCTAAGAAAAACCAAACTATGACGCAATAAACAGCAAAGCACTTTCAGGGAATTTTTGCATGTGTGCATTACTCTACTGTATTTTTAGGGTTAGTGGTGAAATCCTGACATGTAAAATGACATGAAAAGGAAAAAAAAAAAAAAAAGCAAACGATTCTATGCACCTGTTGGGTTTTACAAGGCTTCAATAAACTCGAAGTGACATAATTGATATCATTAACTAATCAGCAAGTCCTTTAGCTTTGTTTGATGCAGTCACTCAGCGTGATATTGAGCGTGTGTAATGGCTCCCATGTAAAACCATGTACCATGTGCATGAGAACAACACTTCAGATAATTATAATCTTGCCGGCCCCGTCGGATATGAGAACAAGCAAACCCATAGAGGCCACACATAATGTCAGCGAAGAGGCAGCCTCATCATCCGTCTTCTCTCGGGGGAGGAAGCATCTCAGCCTCTGCACCAGCTCAGCCGAGGTGATTATGGAGCAATAAAAAAAGACGTCACTTGTGTATCACAGATCCGACTTGTGAGGCCGACTAATCTGCTGCTGAAAACCCCCCCACTCCCGCGTACATGTGGCTTTCTGAGACAATAGGAGTCTGGTTTGGACAATTAAACACACATTAGGGAACCAGTCAGGTGTTGTGCCACGTGCTGTCGGAGTCCTCCGCCCATATGCGCGCCCCCCCGCAGGCGTTTCACACCCGTTCCACCAGCGCATCAGCAACAGAACAATAGAGCTGATTGTAAATCACGGCTGTTATCATAACAGAGACCAGAGAAGAAACACAGCAAATTATTCAAAGTGGGCTCTCTGACAACCTGACGGGATGAATAGTAATATGATTGTGGCAGAATGTGAATCTGACCCCGACGGGTTTCCACAGAGAGGCTGACGTCATGGCAGCCGTGTGCGGTGAGGCCTCAGACTGTCGATGAGCGGCGTCCGAGACACGTCGCCGGTTGACCTGGCGGAGGTGAGTCCCTCGGCTGGACCTCAGGGCAACGAGCAAAGCCGAAAAGTGCAACACGTAAAAGAAGAAGTGGTGGAAGGAGGCGGACGGAGGAAAACTAGAGAGGGGGAAGAGGTGTGGACATGGGTGGTTTATTGGTACGGAAAAAGCCACTGAGCCATTCCTAATCAGACCTGTGTAGCCCTGAGCACACACTCCGCCATGATGCAGGGGCTGGAGTGTGTTTAGTTGACTGGCCAGCTGCTTTCCCCTCGTCCTGCTTTGTCTGGCTCTGCATTGTAAAAGGTCACTAATGTTATTCAGACCACTGATGCCAGGGTTGTAAGAAAACTCCTCGGACTTCTTCAAGCTGCAGCTCACTTGGCTTCACTGTGTGTGTGTGTGTGTGTGTGTGTGTGTGATATGCAGGCCTTCACACACACATGAACAAGCTTGTTTCTTCATATTCTATTGACCTTTGCTTTGGTTTTACAGGCACAGCTGTCTATTATTACGCGAAAAACGTGTGCTCCATAAGAGGGTGTGTGTGTGTGTGTGTGTGTGTGTGTGTGTGTGCGCGGTGGTGGGGGGCTGTACTGGCTGCAGTCCAGGCCCAGCTAAGCCATTGCTGCCAGTTCTTTGGATGGCATATCACCAAGTTGGCAGCGATCGCTTTCAGACTCGGAGGAAAGAGCGAGAAACAGAACGGGAACTTTGTCATGTGGACTGCTGCTGTGGAGTCGCTGGGTATAGGTTGCCTCGGCAGTTAAATGGCAGCGGTGTAGAGCTGGCCGGCTTCGACTTGCACTTTGCAATTCAAACGAGAGAAGCGAGGGAGAGACTCGCACGTCGAGAGCCCGACCGCACATTTGTGCACGTTATTTCAGACATGTTATTGCACACTTACATGCGTGTAGAGGGCATTCACGCTCCACTTTGCTATGAGCAACAAGTGCCTCCATGAAATGAGAATTAACATGTGCACTTCCCTCAGCGAGCTGCACATGCTGTGGGTTTGCTGCCGAGTGTGTTTGAATATGAATTTAGCGTCTGATCTGGTATGTTTGTTATGCAATGAAGTGTACGGGTGAATCTACTGCTTTGGTTTGTGTGCATGTGTGTGTCTTTGTTTATTTATTTATAGCTTCATGGCAATGCATACATTTATGCTGGGCAAAGAGGAACAGATGAACAAACAGCGAGTGAAGGAGGGCTGGCCTGAAGGCTTTTTATCTGTGTGTGTCTGTGATTGTGTGTGTCTGTGTGTGTGTGTAGGAGACAGTGAGAGGTAATAACCAAAGCTTATTTTATGTCCTGTTTTGGTCCACCCTGAGAGTTTGCATTGAGTTTTTTTTCCATGTGCATAACTCCTGTTGATGGCTGAGTTGTGTCAGCAAGATGTGTAGCCTCCCTCCTGCGCGACACATAAATCATCGCCTCCCCCGCTGAGTGACTACACACACACACAAGCCCATCAACCCCATAACAACTCTGGCCACAGAGGAAGCATCCAGCGTTGCATTTCCTCACCTTCAACTTTCATATATAGGCAACTTCTCTGTTTTCCACAGGGTATTGAATCTCTGAAGACAAATGATTATTACAATCTACCTCAACATTTTGTTAGGTACAATATATATTCCCTGCCCCCCCCCCCCCCCCCTTCAGATTAAGAGTGACAGAGGAGAAAAAGAACTGAACCACAGCAGCTATACATGTTCCTTTCTCCATTTACACCCATGTAACATACAAGCTGCAGCTGGTGGTTTTTCTCATGAAATGTTCAGACCTACACGTTCCAACTGAGCTGGTTACATGGGAGACATCCAACACCAGACTGTCATCCTGGCTTACGAATGAGTCCTACACCCCCAGGGCAGGCCTGGAGCCAAGGTCAGGGTCTGGCACACCGGAGGAAAGTTAGCTCGGCGGAGCCAGAGGACCTCGTTGAAACGCCCCGGGCTGGTCACTGCAGCCACACAGGCGTGAATGCATCTCGCGCCGGGGAGATTTCCCCGAGGCGAAACACAAGCGCACGTTTTGGTTTGTTGCCTAAGCTGAAGCTGTCGGCTGCAAGGATCTGTGGTTTTTGTAAGAGGTGCAGGTACCGGGCTGACGGCTGGTTTACTGTTAGAAATACTCCAGATTTTTTAACTTGGTGGTTTATTTCCCTCGCTGCACTGCTGTGTTCCATTTGACACAGATCATTTCTTCTTCTATGGCTTTCTAATATAAGGCCGGGGCTTTTTGTTAAATAAGATTAAACGCAGTTCCCTGGAAATCCTCTGTAGGCCCCCGATGCGTTTCACTTGATATTTTCCAGTGGAGGAAATGAATGTGAAAAGTAATCGCTTTCAGCATAAGCAGCATTTTTCTTCATGAAGTCATTTTTATAAAATTTCTGCCAACTGGCAGCCACACATGAAGGACTTTGTGACAATAAAATAGGAACAATGATTGTAGAGAAATAAAGCAGACACATGCACTGATGGATGGTGCTTATTTTTCCAATACTTGAAGTGGTTTGACATCTGCACGCGTTAAGACATATCGTCTAACAAGGTGGAGGAATAAGAAAAATTACGAAGATTACAGGAAAACAGAGTAGATGTGAAATAGGTGATTATGTCGACTCTAAATCTGAGTAAACATTCACGTTGAGTGTCCCAGAAACAGGACAGCTCCGACGCAAGTTTTCTCCAGATTGTTTTCAGTGTAATGTTTTCAAGTACACACGCGTCTCGATGATTGACGCAGCTTCACTACAACATTACAGTAATGGCCTCAGCACTTCCAGCTGTCCCCGGTGTCTCGGTGTCAGAGACAGACAGTGAATGGCAGTGAAAAAAAGTGAGTGCCAGCCAAGGAAAATGGGAAAGTATTTAAAAATGGATTTCCCATTTAAACTGCATGTAAAATCAAGCAGATTAGAGATGTATACATTTAGCACTTCACAAAGGATTTCTCTCTTTTTTTCTCTCCGTCAGTCTCCCGTTCCCTCAACCCCCTCTCGCTTTTTTTCAGCTGCTATTCTACTCTAATTTGGTCTTTATCTCTTTCGTGCTGATTACTTCTTTTTGTAAGACAATGACACAGACTCACTCGAAAATGACCAGCTACGAGGAGCCAGGAAAATTAGCCCGTGCTTGTGATTTAATTTCAGATTTTCATACTTAATTACTTGTGTGTACGTACGTGTTACTCGGAGTGTGTGTCTTTGTGTAATTTGTGTGTCGCCCGGGTACGAAAAAGAACATTGTGACTGACTGTGGGACAGCACATGTGTACGGACCCCCATAATCTTGGCATTGTCAAACTCAACTCATTATTTAAGATAAGATGGCTCGAGTCTGTCTCCGGGAAACAAGAAATGGAAACCTTTGTGTTTCGAGAATAAATGTGTTATTTACAGAATGATGTATCTTTGGATTATGAAGCCTGCATGCTGGAAATGATCGTTCAATATTCAACAACCATTCAGAGTTGTTACTGACATTCAGAAGAGTTACTGACAACTCTCGATGGAAAGAATGTTGAGAAATGACATTTGATTAGAGAATGAAAAGCAAAGATTTATTGCAAGGGTGGAAGCAGTTTTTTTTTAAAATATATATTTAGGTGTCCAGCAACAGCAATCACTAGTTACCTGCTTGGTTTGCTGGTTTGTTTACAAGCACAATTACCCATTACTTGGTGAAAGAATGCGTTATAAACCAGGTAAGAAGACATTTAGTTGTGATGCAGATTGGGATCAGAGAAAAGATCCAGAATTTGTTTTTTTTAGTGATAGATTGTTTTTGAACATTTCACAGATTTCCCAGGGAATTTATCTTAGATCTTGAAAAAAAAAGTGAACTGATACGAGTGTGTGCAATTTGGCGCAGCTTGGGTAAATGTATGGTTTTAAGACGATTTGAATCTGGCCAGAGGAATGCGCTGTACTTTAATTTTTTCTAAGCAAGAACCTGGAAAAATGTTAACGACCAAACAAGTTGAACACGTCACAGTGAAAAGAATGCGTCCATATCCCTGCACCCCAATTTTCATTTAAATAGAAATGTTTAGTTGAGCAATGGGCAGGACGCACTTTCCGACGTTACACTATTACAACTTTGGCTGTATGGGAAGTCACTCTTTATATATTATATTAGTTAATGTATGGTCAGAATTGTTTATATTCTGAACATAGGGGTCTTAATACTGTATATGCAGCACAGGGTGGCTGTGGCCATGTGAGTGTGCGGTTCAGGCCCCGGCCTACAGGCACTCCGCACCGCGAGTACACAGGGGCTCTCGAGTTTTGATGTTGTGGTCCAACACCCGGTTGAAAGCCTTGTAGACTTTGACAAATGGACCTCGACCGTCTCCTACCTAATCACTCAGCATGCTAGAGGACTGCTTGGAAATTCTGAGAGTGTGGGTTTGAAACTTACCAGGCTCAGGGAATTACCAACCCCAGAGTGAAGGCGCGAAAGCACCCAGAGAGAAGCTCCTAATGCAGTTGGAAGCGTAGTGGGCTTGTTTGTGACTGCAAAGTGCCAGTGGTGCAGCATCTGGCTCAAATCCTGTAATCCTCTAGTGTTTGGGAAATACTAGCTTGGCTGTGATATCCTAATGCTTTATTTACTTCTTCCAATGCTTCGAAAACCCTGAGTGGAATACATGGGCAGCAGAAGCAGTGGCAGCCATGCTGGGTTTCCAGATAGCTTTGATGGCCTACGTGTGTACTCCAAGGAGACAAGATGAGGGGGTGGATGCTCCTGGCCTGGGGTCTGAGGGTTGGTACTGGTGAGTGTTTTTTTTTTTTTTTGGTATGAGCAAACCTGAACACTGATGGGCCACACCCTGGAGCATTTGGTGGAAGCTAATTCTTGGGTATGAATGGAAGAGGCTTTCAAAAAGGACAGGGGAAGAAGACAATGCTGCAAAAGAGGAGGTGGAGGAAGAGTGTTCTCCTGTTGCCTTGGCAGCTGATGAGTCAGGAAGTGAGAGAGGTTGGCTAAGAAGAAGAAGAAGAAGAAGAAGAAGAAGAAGAAGAAGAAGAAGAAGAAGAAGAAGAAGAAGAAGAAGAATTGATTACTGATTACACTGAATAATGAGCACCTATGGGATCTGATCATGCATCAATGGTGAGATTATTCCCGATACAATGATATATCCAATGTCTGGACAGAGATCATTTAAAAAATCACCAACAGAGCCTTATGTTAATTTTCCATGAAATACTGGATGACAATATTCTGGGCTGGGCTACGCCAATGTTTTAATATTCCCAACACCTCTGTCTGGAGAAATGAGGTGTGAAAATAAAATCAAATTAGCCAAAAAAACAACAACGAGGCAGCCACATCCAAAGCAACTGGCAAACAGACAAAGCGATTCCCACTGGTCCTCCTGAGAGGAAGGGCCAGGCCTTCTCTCTCCATGTGGTCACAACACCAGCAAGCCAGAGCCGAGGACTTCAAAGCAGCCACACAAACGCCACACACAGGGTCCGTCTGAGACATCTCCGGTCATGTGACTCCACACCAGGTGCACTCCGACCGGGTCGCTGGCAAAGCGGCGTGGTCGCTGCCCCTGTCAGTTTGGACCCGCAGCCAATCAGGGGCTATCCGTCCTTTGAGGAGGGGGCGTTTCGGGGGCTCAGGCCGCCTCCCAGATTGGCCGAGCACCTGCTGCTCTCCAATATGCCCACCCGCTCCCCACGGCGTCTCAACAGGCCTCTCATTCACACTCCCTCAAGCACCCCTCCCCATCCATTTCCCCCCGCCAGGTGGGACCCAACACATGCCTGCTGTCTAACAAACACCAAGACGTGCCAGCGTTGCTCAGCTAGCTGCGAGGAGTCCAGAGAGATGTCAAACTATCACAAAGACTCGTGCCGGAGCCAAGCAGTTCACGGAGGAGCCAAAGAGCTGATGTGCAGAACAAATCCCCAAAAACTTTAAAACACAACAGCAGGCACAGACACACACACAATGAATCAGATGATTGGAATAACAACGCAGCAGAAGCAAAGAAAGACAGAAAAATGGCAAACAATCTCCAAAGCAAAGGCCTAAGAAAAGATTTTTAGCATGAATAAACACGATGCAGAAAATCTCCACACCATATTTACAAGAGGGATGAAGGGAGGGAAGGGCAAATGAGAAATTGCCTTTCCCCTTTTGTTCGTTCATTTCCTGCAAAGAGGCAATGATGACCAATATGTCTGCTCATCAAACCATAGCACCCTCCTGCAAATGGCCATGTGATGTCGGCAGGGGCGGCATTAGGCGCTGCAGCGGAGCCCCAGGCCGGCTGATGGAGCCAGAGCGGCTCCCCCAATGAGGACAGACATGGGGTAAATCAAGCCAATCATTCACTCCCCCTTCACTCCTTCACATGCCTCTCTCTCTCTCTCTCCTTTTACTTCTCAATAACCACACTCCCCCGCTTTTCTCTTCTCTCTGTCTGTATCACCCGCTCAGCCTCGTCCGCCATCCATCTATTAACCCGTCCCTCTCAGCAGAGCTGGGGCAATCTCAGCAACGCAGAACCTGATAGTGTAATGCTCCCCACTTCAGCTCAGCTCCAACTGGAACTCTTGAGCTGGAAATTACATTTTCACAGCTTACTAACACTGAATTAATGACAATTCTAATGGGTGTTTGAGCCGAAGATGCAGCTAAAACATCGGCTTTAAGCCGAATGAGCATGTTTGTCTGAGACCAAACGTCAATATGACTCCAGCTACATTTTAGTCAGGTGTAAATTGCATTCAGAGCAAAATCTGAAACTCCACCTCACCTTTTCCCTCCCCTCTGTCTTATCGACCAAGTGAAGTGGTGTCAGATATAATTAGAAAACATAGAACATGATCAGCATAAATGTATGAATGACAGAGTTCAAAGAGTGAGGAGAGGACCGAGGACGACTAGCGAGCAGTGTCACAGAGTGCTTGTGTGTCTGGTGGAGAGATTCGGATAAATGGAGAGAAAATAACGGCACTTGGGAGGAGAGTTAATAGTGATAAAGTGCTGTGCTGGAACAAAGTCCCCTCAAATCCATATAGTTGAGGCTGTGTGACTGCCTCAGACAGAGAGGGGGGGGACTAAACAGTTATTTTTCCAGAGTTGACAGATTTTCAGTTTTTTTAAATGTTCCATGGTGAGTGTTAACTATTTACAACCCCCCCCCACCCCCCCACACACACACATACACACACACCTAAGTGTATCTGGAACTATTCAAATGTTGGTAACAGAACTACAGGATTTACAAAACTGCAAATCGATTCTGGACACTGTCAAGCTAATTTTTTTCCCGTATATTACGAGGCAACATTTTGATTATGGTACTTAGATAACTTTATTCGGTACCCGTCAAAAGACTGGACACACCTTCTCATTCCATGGTTTTTCTTTCTTTCTACATTGCAGATTAATATTGAAGACATCCAAACTATGACATTGAAAAATACTCAACAAACCGGAATATGTTTTATATTTTAGATTCTTCAAAGTAGCAAACATTAGCTTCGATGACCCATTTGCACACTGTTGGCATTCTTTCATGCTGTAAGTCACATTATTTTCATTTTAACCACAGTGAGAACATTGTCCTTGTGCTTGTTAATGTTGGTTTAAAAAAAAAAAAAAGCCATTAGTGTTCAAGACACTTCTCCTGTGTGATGTGTAGCTGAAATTAGAACTGAAATATCACACATTGTGTCGCCAAGTGTTGCCCAATTCCCCGTGATGATCACACCTGTCATTGACACCATCTGGAGCCGTCACGTTCCGCTACTCAGATTCACGCTCGCTCGCCCTCACTCCTCTCCCCACGTCCAGAGCCTTTACCTCCACTAGTTGTGTGTGTGTGTGTGTGTGTGTGTGTGTGTGTGTGTGCGTGTGCTTTTGATATATCATTTATAAACCAAGTCCAGCAGGTCAGGCATCATAGCCTTCTCTGATGATGGAGACGCTGCATATCTCTCCTGAATTGCAATAGAGCAGATACGGGGGTTGCCATGCAGCGCTAGAGTTGCTGTCGATGTTTGCAAAGAAGCAGCCTTCAAATGCAGATTACCTATCATGTACTTTAATGTCATTATGCGTGTGTATGCATTTGTTTGAAACGCACTGATAGAGAATCAGAGTGCGGGAGGAAACCGGGCCCTGATGTGTGACGGCTCATCTCTGTAGGGCCGTGTCGTGGATGTACACAGCTCATTAAAATGAGCCGCGATAATGGGGACAGGCTTGATTATCTGGCTAATGGCATGTTGTCTCATGAAGAGGGAGCTACAGCAGATGGATTAGTGTACAACACGCTAGCGCAGAAACAAATATTTCAGACTCGCCTCTCAGATCTTAATTGTTTGGCTGTGGACAGATGAGCTGTTCTAATAAACGGTGTTTTGTAAACGAGAGCCAGGGTCACAGTGTCACCTCACCCAAATGATCTAGGGGTGGATTTTCTCACAAGTGGTGTTCAGTCATGCAAACAGTCTTTAGCAAAAAAAAGAACTGCAGGGTTCTTTCTCATGCAAGCTTTGGGCTAAGTGTGAGATTTTGCCGTAGCCTGCACACGGCGCACTACCATGTTTCTGCAGAAGGTTCCTGTTGCAGCGAGCACAACGATCGCCTATTGACTGAGAGGCTTCCGTGGGCCAGTGGCCGTCTGCCCAGGAGCAGAGGGATGTTTTTCGGTGAGTGTGTGTGTGTGCCCATTTGCTCTTTTCCCCCACACAGAACCTCTATTGTGATGCTTCTTGGCGCTCTGCGGCAGCATTTGACCAGGGGAGGCAGGCTCTGCCAGTTCCCTCGCCTGCCTCTGTCTTGGGATTTAAAGAAGACAGACAGGTGAAGAATCACATACTGAACTGCTTCTCCTATGAAGAGGGTGAATCAGAGCGGGGGAGGGCCAAGGATTTGCAGTTGGTATATTCATCAAAAATCTGATTTTTCCTCAATATGTGCAGCCTCCGGACATCTTGGATATCAGATTAGTCTGTTTGATTTTTAATTGAGGAGCTATGAGGTCTCATTATCTTCACATCTCCTGTACGATAGAGCTGTTGACGTTTGGGATGTTTCAGCCGTCAGACTCTTTTTTGAAACCACCGAGCTGTGGGATCAAGAGTCAGCGCAGGTATCCCTCTCTCCTTTCCTCCCAGTGGTTCACCCATCTCCTGCCCCTGTCAGTCAACCCCTCTCCCGCAGAGTGACGGCTCTGTCGGGTGGTGGCGAGAAAGGGGAGACTGGGCGGGTCCAGTCACATCTGTTGTTTTACAGGCGGCCTGTTTTCAGCCCCAGGGATCTCATTATAACCGGGGCCTGTCGAGAGAATCGCTCATGAAGCGCTCAGCCAGACAACGACACACAGACGCAAACGAGACGGCCATGCTTTAAGACCAAAATAAAGCCATACGTTGCTCGTGTTCACTCGATGTAAAACATGCCAGTTCAACCACAGAGCTTAGCAGTGCAGGGGATAAGAAGGGAGAAATGAGGAAATGACAAAGCAAAAGAGAAACTGCAGCACACGCCATGCAAAACAATGAGTGGCACCGCTCAGTATTCAGTATTCACTGCTTGTATGCTGCTGTCAATGTGGAATTACACTTTGCCTGCAAACAGACACCTAAGGTGAACGTTCAAAGTCAAGAAGGCAGCGGTCAGGAGGCGGCTGCTGCTGCTGCTGCTGCTTCCGACTGGCCTCTCGCTCAACGTCACTCCTCCATGAGCCCATGTTGGCTGATTGGCGTCACATTGCTGAGGCTCAATGGAGTGACGGGCACAGGGGTCCATGCAAATCAGCTGTGTCTGCTGTGTGTGTGAGTGAGTGGAGAGGAGGTGCGAAGGATATCATGGATAAAACCAGCGTGCATGCTGGGATATATATGTTGATGCAAGTCAATGTGTCACTCTGGCTTTCTGGGAATGCAGGCTCCACATTTACCCCCCACTAGTTATTACATTAAGCACACACACACACACAAAACATGCAAATCTACTGTCCGATGTGCTTTTCAATATAAATAAACAAAATCCTATGAACATATAAACAGATGATTCTAGTTTCTTATTTTCAATTTTTCTGTCACGCTCAAAGTAACTGCTGAGAATTGGGAACAGAATAATTATAAGTAAGATGGAGCAGTAAATATAAGCTCTCAGATGACAGGTCACTTTGTAAGAAACATTTTAACATTTTAACCTGATTATCTATCAATTTATTTTCAAAGCAAAACCAAATGTAATTTACATAATTCAATATGAATAAATATGAATGCCTCACAACTACAGGAGTTTATTTTCTCCTCCAAATAAGTTTGACTAACTCACAAGAGTTTCTGACAAGGTCTCCCATACTAGATCTTGGTAAATTATTTAATGACTGTATCTGTGTTATTTCCTGCACCGAGGAGGCTGTTTGTTTTTTTGTATGTTTTTTTGAAAGATTACTGATGGATGCTTTACCTCAAAAGCTCCAGGAATTTAACTTCACCATATTTTTGTGATAATTTCCCTGGGAATAATTCAAGGCTCTTGATGGGAAAAAAAGCCTGGTGCATGTAGGGAACTGATATTTTAAGTGTGTGCAATTTGGTGCAGTTTCAAGGGACTATTGAGTTTTGTCTTTTGTCCGAGGTATGCGTTCCAATTATCCTTTAATTGAAAAGCTAATGTGAATCTTGTATAAGCAAAACTCTGTCACACCTTGTCTAGAGACAAGTTCAAATTAGATGATATTCTTACACAGGAAAATAATCAATATCATATTCAACGCACACGGTCCATTTTCTTTGATTTCTGATTCCCTCCTTATTCACCACTCTGCCTCTCGATGTCTGTTTAATAATTCAGCACCCTCATCGCTTTTAGTGAACACCACTGACCCGTGCTCCCATGTGCCACGGGGGTTTTCGACGAGACATTGTGCGCACGCTGGAAAAGTGCGTATTTTAGCCTTTGAAATTTTCAATCTGCTTGGTCAGAAGGGTTAAATTAAAATTCACAAAGAAGTGCTTCAAATCCAAAGGCATGTCAGGAGCAGAGAGAGAAGATATGAGTCGATAAACACGGCAGCCTCGGGTCAACACACTCAAGACCACATGCCCCGGGCCAAAGCTGGGCCACTGTCATCTCAGTCAACTCACCTGGGCTCGCCGGCGGCATTTATGTCGGCACTGTCAAGTCGAACAGATTCCCAGAAAGGGCCTGGAATGAAACATCTCATCTCACAGTATTTAAGCTTCCCTGGTTGCTCAGGATGGCACTCAGCTGCAAACTCCCTCATTAAGACGTATAGGTTCTGATGGTCCTTGTGATGCAGCTTCAGCAGATCAACCTGCTGGTCCAAGTGGAGAGGAAAACAAACTTTGAACAGACTAAAACTCTGCCTTAAAAGAATCCTAATCAGCAAACTAAATTGTGTACAGGCAGAAACTGCCCTCGATCTGATGCATGGCTGCGAGGCAAGCTCCTCCACAGTTTCCCATTTATAATTTGATCACTCGCCAAAGGCTACACACCAGCTTAGACAATCCTCTTTAACCAGCTTTTTATCCAGCCACTTGTCCAGATCTGCAACACTCATTTAAAGACTCTTTATTCCTCTCAACAGGAATTAGCTGCTTGTTTATAGTTTTGAGGCTGATAATTGCTCTTTAGGGATATAATTACTTCCATTTGTCAGGATATTCTATCTTTGGTCCAGACCATAGACAATATACATATATCTTTACAGCCTATGGTCAGTACGATGTATTTTTTTGCACAATTTAAAATATTGAAAGTCTTGTTAGGTATCAGGCAAACTCTGAGCCAAATGATTATGGCCTGTTGAAGGATTGGCCTCTGGGACCAGTGAGCAATGGGCTTCTGGTGTACACAGCAGAAATCAGGGCCAAGACTCTGTTTGCAATACACTGTTTACAGTCCGACTAGTTTCTTTTATCACAGGAGCGAACATTTCTCCATGTAAAGAACAGTGAGACTATTGTAGGGATTTGAGGTCCAGATGCCATTTTGGCAAATCTCTATTGACAGCCAATTGAATGCTCAAATGTGATTGGTCAAACTGCTGTTAGAAACGGAAACCAGAATTTCCGCCCCCAAAATCTTGTGCCTCGCCAACAGTTCTTTCATAGGGAACAAGTTTCGGGTCCACACACACACAGTTATTATATAAACATGACTACACTGTATATAAAAGTGAAGATTTAAAAAGATCCACTAAAGAAGGCATTGATAAGAGTATTACAAGGATGCAATAATAACTCTGCGTAAGAGTAATTTAAGAAAAATCTAAAGAAAACTAATGTGAACGTTTTTACTTTCCAGAAAAGGATCTATATTTTATATATCCTGATAAAGTTTATGTCTATTATTCTATTTAATATGTACATTGCTTGTTTACTTGGATATGGGTGTTGACTTTGTAAATATCTCCAGATGGAGGAGACAGATTAACATAGAATGTGACAGTGTGTGCATCATCATCTCAGTCTCAATCAGCCGTGACGGAGAGAAAATACGGCAACAAAGAGTAAAGCACATATAGTGTCATTTACACACTGATCAGTCAAATCTAAAGCTCAGGCACAGATAATATTCAGTCAAGAGCAAGGAGTAGTCAACGTAGATCGCGCGCTCACTCTGATAACATCCCTCTACAGATGTCGATACTGTATACTGAAGGTGAATAGCTGATGTTGGTGCGGTGGTGTGGAGAACACAGTAAAATGCTTGATCAGTTCGGTTCACAGTCACTTTCAAATTCTAGCATTTTCCAAAAAAAAGACGACCACCTCAGAAAAATGTTCATTAAAAGAAGCCAGACGATTCAAAAGCTTTGCTACATTCAAATCCTGAAAGAAGGCCTTCACCATATCACCTTCACTCTGCTTGTGGAAGGTTTTACTCCTCATGACTCGATCCCTCGCCACATATTGACGAGCGTAGAAAGGTGAGAAGGAGTCGGTAAACGAGCCTGCTACTTCGCCACCGCATGACACAGCACCACGGAGAAATTACCTTTATTAAGTCTACAACGACCATATCGATTTCCTGCTGTGCGTCTGCCGCGATAATGAAGTCGGAGGGGGCGCGGTGTATTGGGTGTGTATGCTCCGACAGCCGCGAGTGATGAAGAGGAGAAAGGCCGAGCTGTGACGCTGAGCCACCTGGTGGGCCTGCGAGAGAGACTACAACCGATTTGACCACTTAGGGAAACAAATGAGCTTCTAAAGTGAAAGCTGTCATCTGACTTTAATGTGCACATTATGACAAACACACAGCATCCGGGGTTGGGTGCTGCTTAAGATTAAATGTGAGGTAGATACAGAGGAATATTCAGCTATTCTATTGATTCAACTCCTTCTGAAAGGTTGTGCAACTTAAGACAACTTACATATTAATAAATCCATGCAAAGTCTATGAAAGAGTCAGGAGAAGAGCCTTGTCAGACACGGAGCCAAGTCCTGTATCATCTCCTCACTTAGCTTATGCTAAGCTAACTGAGTTTGCCACTGTTACATAAGGCCACTTCCTCAGGTCGCCGAGCGTAGCAAAAGAGATTTATTCACATTATCCAAGCACGGTATCATGAGGCTGCGACTAATGTGGATATGTTCTGTCGGAGACTGTATTGAAATACTATCCGATAAAGGTGAAAAGGCCAAAAAGAGATTATAGGAAAGGGATGTCGGGGGGGTGGGGGTGGGGGGGGCTAGCCTTGAGATCAACTTCAGCAATCTCCTGTAAGCCTTTTCTCATACATGCACCCACACATTCAACGCATAACTATTCACGCCACTGCACAAAAACACACTGAAGGCGTCCAAAGATCCATGACCGCACAATCCCCCGAAAAATTGTGGATTCTGGACTGGATCCCTCTCACATTCATATGCTATGTAAATCTGCAGCTCCTTTGCATCCCATTGGCACCGTCATTCACCGCTCCTGCAACACTCGCCACGGGACACTTTCTTAAAGCGGCCGAGGAGACTTTGATCCTGCTGAATTCCAACGATGACACGGCTCCACAAAGGGGCCTTTCACACGGACCGCGCTGTCATGCCAGGCCGTTGCCTTGAAGGCACGTGGTGGTCACATTAGCTACACTTGAACCTGCTAAACCGCTGAGAGATGCTCGGCCATGCAAGGACACACTGAGCACGGGAAGACATAGCATGCAGGGACGTTTTTTGATTTTTGCCTCCAGTGATGAGACAATCAGTCGAAATATTGATTAGTTGACTGACATGAATGGAAGAAATACACCTTTGTCAATTGATTCATCATTTGAACCTGACGCTTCAGGGATCTGAAAACTTGTTTTCTGTGAAGCAGATTTTTCCCACTATTTTATGACATGGAAATTAAACTAACTGACTGAATAATTCAGAGTGGAAAAAATGATAATTTGCAGCTGTTCCTTTTTAATCCAGTTTTTTCTGCAATAACAGATGAAGGAGAAGTAGCACTTGCAAGAAAGAAAAGAACAGTGACCTGTCCTTACAGAGGGGAACGTTCTCATACATCATGTTTAAGTTTAATAGACAGAGCACTCTTCTTTTGTCTCAAAGCTCCTTGAAGATAAGGGATGAGAGGAAGACAACCTTACATATGGAGGCCTTGCGGACACGGTATGTGAAGGTTCAGAGATGGGCGACATGCATTCACATTGGCTCCCTGTGACTTATTGCTCCTCTAAAGCCTTTTTATGTAGTGAGAAATCTTCATGTCTTCTACCTTGATGTGCAGAGTGCCGGCTCCGTGGGAGATGATGGACAGTCGCTCTGTGAACTGCAGGCAGTCCTGTCTGCTCCGTCTCGACTTCTCTGCCTCGCTATTCGTCTCCCCGGCTGTCTGGTCTCTGCAAGAGGGAAGCAACATTGCCTTTCATTGTTTCCTCCCTGGTTTCATCTCGCTGAAGCTTGTTCCAGCTCAGCAGTTGTGACATTTTGAGGGTTGTTCTTACTGTGTTCTAGGGTTGAGCATCCAGACATTATGGATATACACCACCTACTTTGCATGTTTGTGCTATTTTCATTTTGCCCAGTGTCTAAACAGTGGGGTATTGAATTAATGTTTTCAATCATATCAATGCATGCCAGGAATTCGGGGCAGGTAGCCGGTTTCTTTCATGCTTTTGATTTTGAAAAGGAGAATAGATTAGCTTTAGGAGATCCTTCCGCATTTTCTCCAAAGAAGGGATATGTGTGAACGCAGATGTCCGAGAGGGTCCACCAAGAGAAAGTCTGCAGAAGCCGAAATGGGTGCACAGCAGGTGAGTGGTGCTTCTGTTGCTTTGGATAAATATATGTTCATCGATGGGACACTGACAAAAGTAAAACTAATTTAAGTACAAATCTTATAAATGTTTCTTTAAGATGATTTCTGCCATTTTAGGTTAACATCATGATTGACAGTTGAATTTGACTCAAAGTACAATAAGCTGTGTATGTGTATTAACAGTCATTGGATGAGATGAGAGGTCTGAGTAATAAAGAGTTCAGTGACTCATCCGACACCAAAACAGAATAAAAGGGTTTATGATACTTTGACACTTGATTGTACGACAGGATGTCATCACAATGAAAATGCGTTTGTTCAGTCACAACAATCGGAAATATAGCATTTCATACACAAAGTATCTACTAGAAATGTTCTCGCATATATCTGATTAGGATTAATAATTAGTTTTAAACTTATGTTCACTAATGAAGGAGTAGTTTAACTTTTGAAAGTCTTTGCTTCTGACATATTTCTTTTGTTACATATAATTTGATGATTCTCACTTTGCACTTGATTGGCATTAGTCAACATTTTAAGTTCTAGATTTAGTAAAATATTGTGCTGAGTGATGGCCACAGCCACATGTTACCATGATCATGGTGGGAAGTCACTTCCTGGTTCATCACAAAGCGTGGCTAAAGGCTGAGGACACTTAAAAACTGGGGACAGGTGAAGGGATTAAACCATGTGCTGCCATATCATGGGGGGGATTTGATTCAGTTGGGTTTTCTTTGTTTTTAGTTGCGTCCATTGTATTTCCTAATTATATTATTGGTCAAACCAGTATATATTGTCCCTCAAGTATTTGGAAAAGTGATCTTAAATTCAAGTTTTTATTAATAAAATGATATAATTATGGGAGGTCTGTTGGTACACTTAACACATTAATCATTTAGTTTTTTTAGTTTAGTTTTTGGATTTTTGGGGCACTTTTCATCCAGAACTCCTGTTTCCTCTTTAATCACTGCCTTCTCCGCTGACATATTAATCAGCTAAATCAATAACAGAAATAATTATTACTGCTGGGTCAGGGCGGGTCATATCTCAGTACTTCCAGATGGAGCTTCTTCCGCCATTCAATGCCCACACTACAAGTGGTTTTGAATGGGTCCCCTCATAAAGACATCTGCTGTCCGATCATAACTTGAAAACTTTGTCCCTGTGTGGTCACGTTCACATCACAAGTCACTTCTCACCGGCCATGCCCGTCTCCTTTAATCACCACAAACACCAACAACAGTTCCCCTCATCCCTCCCCCATTTCTACCTCTCGTCTCCACTTCATAGCCCGGCCCACCCTTCGCTCTCAGACGGAGAAACTCATTATAGCTGAGGATTAGATCGATCAGTGGGGTGGGGGGGAGGGGGTGATGCCCAGTGGAGAGGCAGCATGCCTGGGCCAAGCAATTTATGCCAACAATGGAGCTCATCTCTGCATATCCTGACTGCTGCATAGAGGAAAACACTCAGCGGCAAACACACACACGCACACACACACACACACACACACACACACACACACACACACACACAGAGAGAAGCAGCCGTGGGTGCACATCTATTTCTGCTCAGTTTATTTCAAGCAAATTGGCGGGGGATATACTTATTAGTGGAAACAGCACCTATAGACATCTGCAGATATAAGACGTGACTTGTCAAGAATGAGATTACACCAAGAAGCTTATTGGTTGAAAAGCTGTTTCGCTTCTTTCATATGGCTAATTTTAAAACACTCACACGCACGGACACATGCAGTCTGCATCATCCCATTCTGAGAGCCCCGCTGCACGTCAGGAAAAAAATCGGTCCTGGTAATGTAACACCCCCCAGCACCCATCCACCCACCTATCATTTTCATTCTGAAGGCCGACATTCTCTCCTCTAAGTGGGTTTGCCTCCACAGGAAAGGCAGAGCCTTCTGCCATCGCCCTGGAAACCGGTGAGAGTAAACAGGAGTGGGATTGGGTTGTTGCTCTGCGGCGCGTCCTCGCAGTGGCCTCATCTCACTCCTCAGACTATCTTTATTTCCCAGAGGGATAATGTCGGCCTCAGTATCTGGTTCCTCCTGACTCAGGAATCCTCAGCTCCTCAAGGTGTGCGTGCACGAGGAGCTGTGCAAGTGAACGCATGTTCGCGTTAGTGTGTCCAATGTTGACGGGGTTAATAACGGATTAGGCATCAAAGGGGCGAGCCTCCGAGCAGCCAAGCTTTCCATAAATTAATTTTACCTTTTGTCTCTTTTTCTTCCCTCGTTTGTGCTTCCTCCCTATAATTATTATTTTTTGGTGGAAATCCATGCAAATGAGTCTGTGTCTAATCTCGTCCCACGATAATGGTACCTTCTGTGGTTTTCAGTGAGGAATTAGCATCGGGCAGGTTGAGGAGTGGGCACCTTGTGAAGTGATCCGGTCACTGCTATTTCGCCCCAAATATGATGAACAAATTGTGTCTCAGGGACAGAAATTGGCTTTGAAAACAGGAATATCCACTAAAATGGCACTAGAACGCAAATTATTCTACATGTGTAACTCTAGATCTTATCAGTTTATTTACTAATATCAGAAATCTGTTGAGAAGCCTTCATCTTAATGGCCTCATGTTTGGCAGGTGTAATTTGGACCCAAGGAAATACAATGTTGAATTTGGTGCGATGTTGACCAACAGTTTGGATCAACTCTAAATAAGCATGTGACAGGCACTCTGTAGCAGCGACGGCTGGGACTCATGAGTCTAGGTGACGACAACAGGCATGTTCGTCACAAAGACATGACAACTGATTCTCCAGTTCAGGGTTCTGTGTACTGAGTCGAGCTTCACTGAACTTTGTATAAACAGGTGAACAGCTCTTTGTGCAGCAACGGGGGTGCAGCGTCATGGTTCTGTGGACTGAGTCCTGCAGCAGGTCTTCACATTCCGCGGCTCAACTCCTGCAGGTCACTTTTACAATTTCAGAAAGAAAACTGCAACCAGCGTCACCCCAGACCAAACAACATTCCAAACAGACAGAATTAGAACTTGCAGTGCACTAATAATACAAAATAAAAAGACAAAGGACGAGGTCTAACAATCTGCACTAAATTGTTTAAACTTATAGATCTCAACATTATAAATGTCTTATTTCTCATTTCAACATCAAGAAAGTATTTCCTGAGAGATTCAGACAGTTGTTGAAAAAACGCCCTGTATATCCCATAATGCTAAGGAAAGTGATTTAAAAAGAATTCCTGCATCTGTCACTTCAAATCTGATCTGCTGCATTATGTAACGGATTCTTTTGTCACGTATCACCTATCTCTCCATTAAGTTTAATTCAAATGAGTTATCTGCTTTTTGTGTTATCACACTAACAAACAAACAATTTCTGATGCAAAATAAGACATGAAGTGAGATACTTCTCCTCAGCTCCTGTATCACTTCATCATTCGTACATAATAGCATTTGCTTTAGAAATGAACTGCCAACCATGCAGGCACTAATTAGGCCCATTAAGGATGCTAATTACACAACCACGCCAAAAAAGAAAAAGTCCCACAAACAAGACGACCAAGTGCAGATCCCAGCTTCCCCCGAAGACAGAGGCTTGGAACAGGTTGCCCAGAATCCCTTTCACCACACGGACGCTGTCCTTGGCCTGAGACGGAGCAGCGTCCTGCGGGCAGGGACATGTTCTCATCTGCACAGAGGAGATAACCACACCACACCCTGGCTCAGCTCCTCCGCCACCACCAACCTGCCTCTGCACACCATCCGTTCTCCCGGCCCCTCCATCATTCTCTCCCTCTTACAACTGTCCATCACAGCACGCGCTCACAAACTACACGCTACTGCAAGCTCACTGGAAAGACAAGGGGAGGCAAGAAAGACAGGAGCTCAAGTGAGTTCAGACAGCAGCTCAAGTGTTTGTTTTTTGGTTTCCCTCTCTTCCTCGTGCTCTGGTGTTGACGCCCTGTGTGTATCTCTGCCGATCCAGTCACTCTGAGGTGTACAACGTTTGATTTGGACAAAGACAAGGGAATTTGAACCTCCTTCTTTTAGGGAGCCGGCACGCAGGGGTTGTTTTCGTGACCATTAAATAAAACAATTCTGACTAAAAATCAATGTCAGATTTCAGACGGGGCTTTGTCTGCTCAGAGTGAAGTGCATCATCGCTGGGATTGTCAGTTCTCCCCGCGAAGTGATTATCAGGCGACCCGCTGGCCGAGGAGATTATTATATTGACTCCACACTCACAGTTTGGAGGACTTTGGTGATGTGGTGACAACGGCTTTCATACTGAATGAAGACACACCAGAAGCAATCTCAGCCAAGAGCTCTTACCACCACAGGATAACAGAGGAGGCGACGCCATCATCTCTCTAGTGGCCTTTTATAAAACCATGCAGGTGAAGTGCAAGTGCACCGTGAGCACTTAAAAGCACAATTTCAGGACCGGGCCCCTTGTGGAAGAATCACATTGATTAGAGAGTCGCTTCAGCCAAATCACACATACAAATATTTGATTTACTCTTATCCACATTGTTTGAGTTTCACTTGATGCAAATTTATTTGAAATAAAGGAGCTACTATCCATAGCAAGGAACCACTGCTTTGTTCCTACATGCACTGTTGCTTGAGAGTTTTTCTGAAAGTCAAACCAGGAAACATTTCAATCCACCATCATGTTGCTGGGACGGTTATGAAGATGTCTACTGAGAGATGATAGAAAATTTCACCCTTCAAAGATTTAGCTTTTTTCCTCCGTGTTGAGGAAGTGATCTTTTTTAAATGTCTCATTTTGTCAGTGTTTTGTCAGTGATGTTGCAAATCCATGTGCAGGATGGACTTACAGCAATATTTAGGTTTATTTATAAAGCAGGTTTAAAGAGAAAACACAAAAAGCAACCAAACTTCATATTTATTTACAAAAAAAAGATAACTGTCACTTTTTACTGTTATAAAAAAAGCTGTCTGACTCATGCACGGATATCAACCCAAACAGGGAATCACCAACACTGAGTGACAAATGCCTCAAAACTAGCACATGGTGGTAAGGTTGCACAAACATTCACCTGCATTATTGTTGTTACAATGCATGTTGTCCACTTTAATCAGCGCACATTGTTTTGTAAATGAATTCAGTGAAGTTGCTGTGTGGTTATGAGAATGAGCTGTTTGCTGATCATTTGCATAAAGTCTGTCTCTTCTCTCTCTTAGGTGCCCATTTGGAAAAGAAGTATTAAAAACACTTGATTATACAAGCAAGCAGGTCTGACTGCAGAGAAAGTTTGTTATTATTACAATTCTTCACTATTATTATTATTATTATTATTATTTTTATAGCTTATTTTGAATACAACTTAATCTGCTGCTGGTGTAAAGAGGTGGTCTCCCTCCACACACAAATGCAAAGATGCACAAACACACCCATGCGCTTTCTCTCTCTCTCTCTCTCTCTCTCTCTCTCTCTCTCTCTCTCTCTCTCTCACTCTCTCTATCTCTCACTCTCCCTCTGTGTGTCTCTCCTCTGTTGCCAGCCCAACAGCTGCTTCTCCCTTGGCCAGCCTCCAAATGGATGACTGAGGAGAGTGAATGGGTTTTTAATTTTACTTGTTAACGCTGTTTTCTCTGCGTCAATCCCCTCCCTGAAACCTGCAGTGCCAACACGGTCAGATAGGAAGCGGGGGGGATAAACAACCGTTTGGGACCGACACAAGAGCAGGGTCTCAATACCACCCTTCAAATTAAGAGGACATTGATTAGGCACGGGCTGAGATATTTGAAGAGTTTCATTCTTCTTTCTCTCTTCTTCAGTGGGCTAATTAATCCTGAAGGGTTTACTTTAGAACTCAAGTATCTCAGAGGCGAAGCAGTGATATTGTTCTCTTCATCCCACAGCTGAGACCTCCATCGGCCGCTGTCTGTCTTTCAACTCCAAAACCACAGGAAGGTGCATTTGAAAACGCCTCAGGCAAGATGGCTGCTTCCTCAGCAATGGAAGCTGTACATGTGTGGAGAGGAGGCCCCCAAGTCACATTAGTTCCTCCTCATGATTCAACCTCTTTCTCCTCAAGCTGACACTTTTACACCGACCGCTCAGTGATGCATCTCTGCATCATCACAAGAGGGAATAAAGGGAGGAAAACTAAAAGATTTGTCACTGAGGCGAGAAGAGAAACATACAAAATATAAATCAGACTGAAGTTGTTACATTGAAAACCAAATGGCAAAACCAAAAAAAATCTCAGATTGAGAAATCAGATACTCTCGTCACGAAAAACAATTCACATGCACACACACACATATACACAGATACCACTAATTGCACAAAAACACATGCATCCATACACACAGACATAGACATGCATGCATAGAGCCCCCCCCACACACACAAATGTACAAACATAAACAGACAACACTCTCTCTCTATCTCTCTCTCTCTCTCTCTCTCTCTCTCTCTCACATAAACACACACACACACACACACACACACACACACACACACACACACACACAGACTTATAATATTATTCCACCTGTTGCCACAGACGTTTTAATTAAGAATTAATTTAAGAATATACATAACTATTCAGCATTCCTGCTAAATACTGAAGAAAACACATATCTGTGAATACTCTCAGTCATCCTGGTGTTTTTGTCCAAGCAGAGTTAAATTGAATGCGACTGGATTTGGCTTCGTTTGTGTAAGACCTGAGGAAGCCTCTGGATAAAAGGTGAAACATCTCAGAGCTACAGCCAAGTCCAGGTGCCCTCAAATCAATAAAACTCTCCTTGGACTGAGGACAACAAAGTAAAACACCAGGGGAAGCTGGATTCAACACAACAGGACTAACTGGTTGCAGCTGCAGCTGCAGCATGCAAATAGATGCTGATAGAGGTTGAGCTGTGGGTGTTAATCAACCCAGAGAGAAATTGTTGGAGAAATTCTTTGAGGATAAGTTTCCTCACACAGGAGACGCAGTAAAGACGACAGGTGACTGAGCTGGGAAACTTACAAACAACTGCTGCAACAAACAACCTTGGGATTCTTTAAACAGAGTGCCCCCGGCACGCAGTAGGATGAGTTCTGACATCCATCCTAAGTGAGACAGATTACACTGAACCAGTTTAATTTGAATTACAAGCAATTTACTTGCGCAGATGTGATTCTGCAGGTTTCACTGCGAGGAGGAGGCGACAAGCTTCCGTGACAGTGGGTTTGAAACTCTCGTCCCACTTGTCGGCCTTTACCTGTTCCAGCATGTCGAGCCAGGGGCCAGAGGGGATGGAGCAGGAAGCTGCTGCGTCTGGACCGACTCCCAGGCTTTGGGTTCCCAGCACAGCTCAGATAAAGGATTAATGTGGGGATAAAAAAAAATGAACGTGAGCTAACAAGTATAATGAATTACAAACGAAGATCTAATCCTCCATACTCCACTGGAGATTTAAAAAAATTCTGTTGGTTAATGTTTGTTTTCACCTCTCTTGATATAAATGATAAATGGCTAATGGTCTGTGTTTATATATCTTAATGACCACTCCCTTTTAAATCCAGTTTTAAATTCACACATATATTCATACAGTGCATCTATGCGCAGCCCTTTTCTCTAGCAGAAGGGGTAATTTCGGAGGTTCAGTTTCTATCTATCTGCTAATAATAAGGACACTTTGATCAAACCCCTGACCTTCTGGTTAGAGGACAACCGCTCTAACCCCTGAGCCACAGCCGATGCTGTCTGAAGAAAGAGGTTCGGCCTGGTGATGATTCAACAAACAGTTTGTCCATAGATCTGCCTATCATACCTTTTAGGCTACTTTTTGATCATTTGCAATATGTGTATATGGATATGGAATGCATTTATTTATGTGTGTGCATGTTTTTATGTTGTGTGAGTACACTGGATTGAGTGCATTGTCTTTTATTCTGTTTTCTATGCATCACTGGAGCAGCAATTTTATATTCTATTATTGAATTCTGCGATGCAATGAAATTTTTTCTTTATCGTTAAATAAATGTGTCCCTTGAAATTTTCAGGATCAGATCTCTCATAATCTCCATTTAACAGCTGAGGTTCAGATTAAGTTACAATTAGATGTAGTAGTCAGTCAATCTGCAGAGACAATGGAAAACATACAGTGACCCTGACAGTGAGATTCAAGGGAAGCAAATGTTAACATCAGCATGAGGCGTCTCACAAACCAGACGAAGAGTGCCCTCTTGTGGAAGAACATGAACATCACAGTCCACGTTTAATACATCACTTCCACCATATTTAAATTTCCAGCACATTGCTTCGAAAACTTAACATAAAGGCAACTGAATTACAGACAACTGGAAAGTAAAATAGAGAAATAAATAATGACGCATTAAAAACCATAAGAGCATAGGTTTTTCAGAACATGGACTTTATTCATTTCATATAAAAATGACACAAACACTCTTAAAAAGTTGAGCAGGTGCTTCAGGAAGTCTTCACAGGGACGTGAGCCAGCCTGCATCGCACACTCCATCACACACACGGGGGCCATTGCACCTTCACATCATCACCACCTTTAAGTTCACCTCTCCTGCACGTGGAGGCCCGACCTGTACAGTGAACCACCAGCAGAGGCCGGGGTAAGCCTCTGACACGCCACTGAACCCTTTGAACTCCTCCTTCCCTGCTTTCCTCTCTTCCACAACTCCTCCTTTTTCCCCTTTTCTCCTTCATCTAGTCTTCCTTTTTTTTTCCTCAATCGTGGTTGTGACCCTTCATATCCCTGAGCCCAGCTTCTCTGATTGGTTCCAGACGTGCCACTGAGCTCTTCTTGCCGACTCAACATTCCACAGCTGGAGACTGCACACACACTCTAACACACACACACACACACATACTCTTTCTCACACACACTATTTGCTCCCTCTCCTCCTACCTTCCCCCTCTATCTTAGTCCAACTCAGGGAGCAAAAGAAGCGTTTTTTTTTTTGTTTTTTTTTCATGGCAGTTAGTGAGCCTCAGACTGAAAAGGCTTCCAGAGCATTCCTCCGAGCAGGAAGACAGAAATGCACTCAGAGGCAAGAGCCTCAGGAAAAAGAAGAAAGTTTGAGGCGGCAGAAGAAACGCTCATCAAGGTCATTATAAAGCACAAACGTGAAAATGACGATTGGAGGTTTTTCTCTCACGAAAAATAGCACGTTATTCGCTAAACAATCTCTGGCTCTCATATATAAAACGTCGTCGTTCGCATGAGGGATGTTTTCCTTTGCCGGGGCAAGTGTTGGCGTTTATCCCGTAACAGAAGGAAAGTTTCCAAATGTCTTCACCGGTTGTACTTAAGCGAAGTCGCACAAATGAAACCTGCATCATCGAAAGGACAAAACGAGAGAGAAGTATACCGGCGATAAAACATTACTGAGACGTGAAAAGTGGTGCATCAAAGTGATGAATCAGCCAAATATCAAATTGCAAAACCTTTTTTTCGTGGCAAGCACAAAGAAAATGACTGTCCACAAAAATGCTGAATCACCTCCAGATGGTGGCACGAGGAGCCAAAACAAACAACAGAGCAGCGACTGCATCTTAAGTATAAGGACAACAGGCTGAAAAGCGTTGGAGACGAAGACCGATTTAGATCAGGGTAAGAGTAGAAAGTGCCAAACTGTACACAAAGCCATAGATGCTGACAGTCTGATCATTTGATGACAACCCTAAGTCCTGCTGTGCCACAAAGACAATGTAATCTATTTTAAAGACCAGCTTTCAATACTAATTATGTGCACAATTTTAGTGTGCAGCCCTCAGACGGTTTGAGTTCACTGGTCCCTGTCACCCTCCACACATTCACATTTGGACTTCTCCCTCCTCTGCTCGGCGTCGGCCAGCTGGTGCTGACGTGTCAGATCCGAGCGGAGGAGAGAGGCAGGCTCACACAAACCACACATGCATCATCAGTAACAGTTCTCTGCGGCTGCAGAGATAACGACAAATCAACAAGGAAGGACGCACAAATGCAACGAAACAACAACAAAGACAAAAAACAGACCTCAAGTTCCGGTATATACTGTCATGGCAAAGACCCTTACAAAATTGAAAAAAAAGGAATTTGGTCCTGAAGAAGAATGGCTGTGTATTTGGAGAACGGAGACAAATGGTTTTAGTTGACCTGTGGCTGTGTGATTGTCTTTCAATCGAAATGTGGAAAGGAAAGAAAATAAACACCAACCAAATATTTACGTTGGCACCAGGGTAAACGGTGAGGAGTTGTTTCGTAAAACTGATTTTATGTAGAACTTTTCAGACTGCGACGAAATGAAGTTCCCAGTGGATCCACAGATGGTCTTCGTGGAAGCTTTGGGGGAAAAACTGTACGTGAAAAGAACGATCTGATTTGACTGGAGGGGAAGTTGCTTGGATTGTCTTGACAACAGAAAAGACGAGGGATTCAATTATAAATCTAAATATCTGCTGCGCTCTACACAGCCCTTCAGCCCTTAAAAAATGTTTTTTTTGGTTTCAAAAGAGACGACATAAACGCCACAATGGGTTTTGATCCTTTTTCTTTTTGTCCACGCCCTCTCCGGCGTTGGTTCGGCTCCAGCCTCGTGGCTGGTCGGATGGTCGGTCCGGGGCAAAGCTCTGCTACTCTGGCTGCTCGTTCAGCTCCATGTCCGACACCAGGATGTTCTTCTCGGCCTGCTCGGAAAGGCTGGAGCTGGTGCGGCTGTAGCGGGCCCCCTCGTACGACCCCCGCGACCCAACAGTTCTCCGACGGTACAAGTAGATCACCCCGACGATCAGCACCACCAGCACCAGGCCCGCGACTATGACGACGATCAGAGTGGGCAGATGGTCGTCCTCCACTGGGCAGAGACAGAGGATGGAAATGGAGATTAGCAAACACACAAATACACACAAATGGGGCCACACACAAACATAAGCAGCTAATGACCATACTTACTTATTACAGCTGAGGTCTCAGCACCTGTAAATGGAAGATAGGACATTTTATTGACTAATCGATAACATTTTTCAGCAATACATTTATCACAATTTTAACTGTACTTTCTGTTTTTCTTTATTTGTAACCCATGCAAGGGTTAACATAGACAATATTCAGTTTCTATCATTATTATATATATTATATAACACAATCAACCTTTCCCTCTTTTATCAAACACTGAAACAATTAGATCTTCTCTTGTTTCGTTGGCTTGTCTGCGAATCAGACTCAACACACATGACGCCGCCTCTTGTGTGTGTGTGTGTGTGTGTGTGTGTGTGTGTGTTCGTGTGTGCATGCTTACTGCGTGGTCGCTTGCAGATGACCCCGTGCGTGCGATTTCGGCACGAGCCCGGCTTCCACAGGCCGCTGTTGCTCTGGATCCAGAAGCAGGAGTTGGGAGACAGAACGGAGAAGGCGAGATCGTGCGCCTCCCAGTTGGTGTAGGACATCTCCGTGTCCTCGCTCCACACTAGACCCCTGCCTGCAGCGGGGACACAGGCGCACGCACCCAGACACGTAAACAGGAGAGCACGTTGTATAGCATGCTGAGTCATAAAGGTTTCCATATTGGCTTCAGTTATTTCCATTAGCTTATCAAGCATGTTTCTGAGCATGTCAAATGATATAATTGAGTCGTAGTAACTATGATGTTTAAATTAATTTACTTGTTGAAAATAAGGCCCCTGGCTATAACATTGAGAGAAACAGTGCTATCACGATTCCTCTACTTAATTAATTCTTTCAAGATTATTCTGTAAATGATATCATAATTAATCCGGATAATTCAACTCAAAGTGGCACAAAACGGTAAAGTTTGAATTTAAACTTTCTGAAGGTTGATAAATCTGCTGCTGTGGATGCTGTTTGAGGTTGGACCTTTCACGCTGATGCCCAGCCAAGCTCCATGTGCCTGCTCCGCAGAGCTCTGGATGTGTTCCCACACAAATCCGTTCTCCGTCTCGTCCAAGACCGAGAGAAGCTCTGCTCCCTCTAGAAGAGAGGAAAAAAAGAGAAAGGAAAGCACAAAAATGGAACAAACCAGAATTGATTGTGCAGGGAGATTCACCAGTGGTACGGCAGGCTCAATGAAACACTTCTAAATTTAGACATATTGATGCATCTGGTCAATTGTTTACAGCGGAGAAGGTCAGAAGTGTTGCACTTAATTGGCTTTCAGTTCAGTGTCGTGAGGCCGAGCGGGCAAAGCAGCAGGAGACCTGAACAGAACAGGATGAGTGTGATGAGCTCCTGCGGCTCTCCCCTTACCTTTTTTACAGGACATGCGAGCGTCCTGCTGTAGTCTGAGTGTTTGCAGGTTGAAGGCATAACAGTGGTTTCTGAAAGACACCCAGGCCCAATCCCCGACAGAGTTGGGACACTTGCCAGGGTAGATCCATTGGTGACCCACAGGCTCGTCTGGCAGGGAGAAAGACATGGAAGACAAGGATTAATTAAGTTTAGTTTATCTCAAATGAAAGTCAAGTTTTTATAATGTATAGACTGATGTAAATTGGTGTTATTTTACAAATAAATACCACTAATTTGACAGATTGCAGCATCAAGCTTATCGTCACAGGGAGTCATGGTCCACTGCCCTGTAGTGGTCATGTGACCGCATCCAGCCATGTGATTGGGCTGCCCATCATTCCAGTTGGAATACGACACTTCCTCTTCGCCCAGCCAGGTGAAGCTCTTTCCCTGAATCAAAGAAAGTACAAGTTGAGAATCACTGCGTCCTGTAGCGTGGAAAACACTGTTGTGCCTCGTGTGACTCCAGTGATTATATTAAAGTTAAGATCTCAGGCTCACTCCGTAGTTGTAGAGAGCCACCCAGGCCGGCCGGTGCAGGCGGTTGATCAGCAGCGTGAGGTACGCCTGCTGGTAGGGATCCTTCACCGTGGCCAGCGTCCCGTTCAAAGATTCACACAGATGCAAAGCGCCGGTCCAGTCCAGGCGCTTCTCCACCACCCGGTACGTCACTCCACCCAACTCCACAGGCTCCGACAGGGAGGCAGGAATCAGGGCGGGTGCCGGAGGGAGACCTTGGTCTGAAGAAACAAGGTTCACTGTGCGTCAACACACTTGCAAGTCTCCAGATTTAAAATTTCACACATAGTTGAGGTGATGATGAGCTCCACACCTTGATGCCTCTGACAAATGTAGCCATTATTCTCCATCTCACAGGCGCGGGAGGCCCACATGCCGGCGTTCTTCTGCGGGTTCCCGTGAATCATCACCACGCAGTTTCCCTGAGAGGCGACAGTGACATGATCAGAACTGGAACAGAGCGAGGACAACACCAAAGCATCGGAGCTGTGATTGGTGGGTGTTGTTGTGAGTGGGATATACCCGCGTCTTGTTTTGGTGCGGTCCACTGTTGTCGAGCGGCTCTCCGGGGCCCCAGTTGGTGTAGCTGAGCAGGCCAGCCTTGGCCCATTGGAAGTGACCTTTAGAGCCCGAGGTCAAACCCACCCAGAGGTCGACACTGGCGTTGTTCAGCAGGGTGGTGACGAAGGCTGTGGGGCGGAGAATCGATTGGGTCACAGTGGGCATGAGCGTGGAGAGACTTGGGTAACAAACTTCAGTAAAGGCTTAAAGATAAGGACACGCAAGTGCATACCGATGGAAAGACAGAAAGATTGCTTGGGTCTAACCACCTCTCCTCTGTTTGTGAGGGTTCTGCTGTAATTACCTTGCTCCAGATGATTGGTCACCACTGCCAGCACACCTCCCTGAGTCTCACATCTCAGCTTGGACGCAGACCACGTGACCCGGTACGACTGATCGAACACCCTGAAACACTTCACAGAATTCAGCTCAGGTCAGTTTGCGTCCGGACAGTTAAAGGTGCATCAGATAAACTATTACTCTTTAGTTGCCATGCTTCTCTGCTGTACAACTAACACGATAAACACACAATGAAAATCTACCTTATGCTGATAGGAAGCCCATTCGTCCGGGCAGCCTGCGGGGGGGTGGGGGGATGATGGAGTCGGAGGAATGGTGCCCGTGACGTTCACTCTCTTACAGATGTAGGGCAGGTCAGAGGGGCACTTCTGATCGGCCCAGTCCGCTGTTGGGAGGTGACAAACACAAGCGGGCGTTAAGTGCACTGCCTTTTCATTGAGCCTCCTGAGGTCTCACATCCCGGCTGCTCCTCGTACCTTTGTTGGCCGACATGTGAACACATCTGCGATCGCGGCTGAGCGGATGCGGCCTCCCGAGGGCCCAGGACACGTAATTGAGCACAGAGTGGTCAGACCAGCGGAAGCGGCCGTCGTTTTCGTAGGTGTGAAGCCCCAGCCACCAGTTATCCCCCTCTGCTCTCCCCATCTAGAGCGGGAGAGAGAAACTGTGAGTAAGGCTGCAGCGGCCTTGAATATTCAAAGTTTGTTCGGAAAAAAAGAAAGTACTGCAGGTTTATACCACAGTGTTACTGTAAATGCACAGTTATTTCATCCTGAACTGCAGTTACACAGTGTGGTGGTGATGCAGTATGCAGACACCATCATTAGTGGTGATTTAGGGTCAGTGTATCACGTCGTTGCCCAGATTAAACTGGACCACTTGCAGACACCATCGTGATCAATTGCCTCTTCGGGTTAAATCATCTCCTATAAAGGATGATGAAGATTTTGATAAAGTGTCCAGTGCCTTGCGTAAAGTGCTGCCCAGGAAAGCGTCTTCCTCCGCCGAGTGGACGGACGCCAGCGAGGAGTCAAACCAGGAGCAAATCCTCTGGGCCTGGTCCCAAGTGTTGCGGTGGTCGAAAAATTTATATTCAGCCTCCTGGAAGGGAATCCACTCGGGGGAAGAGGTGCCTGATGGAACACGTGGCGAGAAACATGGCCAGACAAGATAGGAGGGTTTTTCAAATAAACATTTATGAGATTATTTCATTACATTTAGTGGTGAAGTTGAAAGCAAAGAAAATAAAACTGACCTTCAGAGACTTCTGGTTCCTTCTCAACACTACCTAAGAAAACAGGCACAGGGGAGAGGTGTGTTAATGATGTCCAACATGAGCCGGTGGGGAGAAATTACTTAAGACGTACCAAAAATCAGAAAACAATATTTCAGATGTAGAATTTAAATATGTCCAGGAATAAAATACCAATTCTCATCCAAAGGACCTTAAATATTCATAAAGAAAAGGTCCGCTGTAGGTGTACCTCTGGGGATCTTGCAGATCCAGTCCATCTCTGAGTCACAGTGCATGGCCAGCCACGTCATTGTGCCCAAGTCTGCCGCAGCACACTGGCGAATGTTGTAGTAGTAGCGGCCGAAGTTCTGGTACGTGAACTGAAACACAAACGACAAACAGATTCTGTATGAAGCATCATTTTAAAAAAAACAATCTGGACAATCAGTTTTTCCTTTTAAATTGTTTAAGTTGCCTTTTTTTTGGGGGGCAGATATCTTTTCATTACTCACAGCCAATCCGTCGCTCCACTTCCAGCTACCATTGTCAATGGGGTTCCTGCGGTTGAGGCCAATCCAAAACCAATGCTGCTCATGGTCCTCGGATTCCCTATGGACCAAAGCTTCATCATCATCATCATCATCATCATCATCATCATCATCATCATCATCATCATCATCACCATCACACTCGTCATCATCACCTATCAGCTGGTCAGAGGTGCCCACCTACCCGAAGGCCTCATGGAGGACCTGTAGGACAAAGTGCTCCTCGTCCGGGCCGCTGATGCTCAGCAGGTCGGCGCCGTGCTTCCGGCAGAACAGGTGAGCCTGCAGCCAGCTCAGCTTCTGCTCCAGCTGCGAGTATTGAAACACCTGCGGCACAGGTAGTGAGGAGGTTAAGCACACATGGTAAAGTTTGACTTAAACTGCAAAAGACACTCCCAGCAGAGCGCCGACAGTGGGAAACGTTTTCTGGGACGAACCTTGTAGCAGTAGCGCAGGTTACTGTTGCTCTTCCAGCCGCTGGGACAGGAGCCGCTGAGACTCGGGGTGGGCTGGGGGACGGGCGGCTCGGGGCTCAGAGACGTGGCCTGGTTCTGTCTGCAGATGAATTTGGCCTTGTATGACGCACAGTCCTTCACCTCCCACAGGCCTGTTGCGAAGCCCGTCGCCATGGAAACGCAGCCGCCATGGACGTTGACTGAAATAGACACCGGGTGAGACGTAGGTGAGTGAAGAGAAGAAAACATGCCGCACTGATGGAACATGTGGAATCACAGGAAGGATGAGGAAGACTGTGGACATTATCTTATAAGGCGGGGAACTCTCTTCCGCTGAACTCTCTTACCGATCATCATTAAGGATCATATTTCCTAAACTGCTGTGTGGTCTGTTAGTATAGGGCAAGCACATATTTACCTAAATAAATTAAGAAAAAAATGTCCTATTGCTTTTCTCATAAAACTCGGGCTTCAAAGTAAAGGTCTTGAGGTGGAAGTGAGGTTTAATAACAATAATAAATCATGAAAAAATCCAACCAAAGGTTTCTTCTACAAGTGTTGGATGTGTTTTGATTAAAGCCTTATTATGAGTACATACAGTCTATGTTACTCACCAGTGTCAATACAAAAAGCATCATCCTATGACCAAAACCTTCAGTTAAAGTTTAACAACGTCGGCCTCCATCCAGCCAGCCAATCCAACTGAAGTAACAGACTCTGGCTATAATCTGTGCAGAGGTCAAAGTCCAAATATCTGGATCTATCAGGCCAGAAGACTCGGCCGTCACCAGGTTTTAAATGTCTAAAAGGTCTGGTTTCATGATTATCTGTATAAAGAGAACACCTTGATCACATTTCCTGCCTCATTCCTGTGCTGCCGCCATCACAATGTGTCGTAAGACTGTTTCACAATTTCCTTAACAAATGGTTCAGATTTTGATGCATTAACCTCAGAAAACCTCAGGTTGTGTCTGCTGCGCTCGGAGAATCAGCTAATCAATGCTTCTGTATAGAGCAATCCGGATATCAGCATTTAAAAGAAAACAAATCCAGTACAATCCAGCTTCTTCTTTGAATCTGATTAAATCCCAAACTTGCTCTTGTTCTGAATGGACCTCATGTTTTGGTCAATTGAAAATCCACAGCGATGGATAAGAGGAAACTATAATAATCCCCTCAGAGAAGTGAACTCATCACAGCGACAGTGGTAACAACTCATAAATGAGGCACAATGAAATTAAAACAGCAGTAATAAAAGACCAGAGCTGAATCAGACAGACCAATGTAACCTTTTAAAAACATGTTGATGTGCTTATTATAGGTAAAACAGATCTACAAGGTTTTAACAGATGTTTCATGAATATGCAATTGAAACTGACTCCTCATTTATATCCTTTACGACACCCTGATTGTGACCAAAAAGGTTGTTCTTTTCCTGTTGTCTGTCTTGACCACTTAACCCAGAGTTAATTCTGTAAATCATGTTTCTGGGCTACCTGGCTCGTCCCGATTCCAGTTGGTGTAGGTCACTTCGTCCCCACTGAGCCAGCGGAAAGAGCCGCTTTGATCATGGAGGCCGATCCAGAGGGAATCTCCCAAGCGACCGAACAACAGGCTGTTGGCGAAGGCCTGCTCGAACCTGCAGAGGTTTAAACAGGGGCTTTAAGGAAAGCAAGCTATGACAAGGCAGACTGTGACGACTTTCAAGGTAAAGTGTGTATGTGTGTGTCCAGGTGTGTGAACGCTGCTGTACACACCTATTTGTAATGGTAACAAGGAAGGCTCCTTGTTCCTCACAGGATTTCCTGGCTTTATCAAAGGTGAGGAGGTCTTCTCCCACCCAGTAACAAGCTGGACTGTGCCACTTCCAGCCCTGAAAGGACAGAAAGAGGAAGAGGAAGAGGAAGAGGAAGAGGAAGAGGGAGAGGGAGAGGGAGAGAGAGAGGAAGAAGAAGAGGAAGAGGAAGAAGAAGAGGAAGAGGAAGAGGAGAGGAAATTAGGAAGATATGGAAATTAAGCACCTTAAGAATGGAAACTAAGTGGATTGGTGGATCCAGAGAATTTCTATTGTTTGTACTTTTTTAACATTACAAGATTTTTCAAAATAGTCACTGTTTTCCAAGAATAATTAATGGATATTTCCGAAAACAATCAAACACACTAAGGGAACAGATATCTGTGAGCGTGTGTGAACTTTGGATGCAGCTTGATTGTATTTAAAAGGACTGTGAGGCCTTCTGGGACAGGTTTCTGCTCTGTCCCAGAGCAGAAACCTGCTCTGCTCTGGTTCAATAACCAGAGCAGAGCAGGTTCTGGTTCAATAATTTTAAATCACTCTATCGGCTTCAAACTTGAGGTGAACAGCAATTATGCTAATATTAATGGAAGTGCAGTGATACATTTTAAACAGCTCAGTAGCAGCACAAAGTAAAGGACTAGGGCAACAACTAACTGGAGCAGTTTAACGAAAACAGCATCAAATGACATTCACATTTTGTTTGAGGGCGGAGGACGTAATCGCTCCACTTGAAACACTAACCACATCATTCCTTTGCCCTTAATCTTCCACTGAATTTCACATCTGTTTAGTACTTTGAAACACATTTTGCTCACTAGCAAACAGACAGACAAACAGGGGAAGTGAAAAACACAAACGATTTCCCAGAAAACAAGTGACTTTATCACTCGCAACAGAAGTGAGTCCACTCGTACGACCGGATTTGATCCTGAATGCAGAATACAAAAAAGAACAAGTCTATGCACGCAGCCTCGATCCCTCCTGTCGGCTCTTGCACTGTAGTCGTGGAGGTGCGCAGTGGCAGCCAACACGTCGAGAGTCACAAGGGGTGAGAGATATTGAGTGAGATCGGAGGGGAGAGAAAGTGCAGCTTCTTGTGAATAAGCTCCACCTCGGACTTTTTGCACAGCCACGTTTGGCATCTAGACAGAAATTTCAAATATTATACCTGCTGGTGAGGCCTGATCTCACATCGCCTTAAATATATTCTCCCTCTTTTCTGTCTTTATTTTCTGCAGAACATCAAACATCTTGAGTATTTTTCCATGATGTCACCATTATGACCAAATATGCAAATATAATTTTCAACCCCATACCCTCAATTTGATTTTCGAAGAATCATTTGAAAATAAACAGAATTTTGATGGAGTGCCTTGGTCACCCAGTGCGGTTTCAGGGTACATGCAGTTTTTCCCCAGACACCTAGTTCACCATTACCTTTGACCTTTGACCATTGAAATTGAATGAGTTACATTTTTTAGGCCAAGCGACACCTTACACAAAAAACATGTTTGTTGTGTTTTGAGGCCACAGTGACCTTGACGTTTGACCTTTCACCACCCGTATCTAACCAGTTTATCCTTCAAAGCAAACATTTTTGAGAAATTGGAAAGGATTTTTTCATGATGGTCTTAAGATAACACTATCAAAAGGCTAAACCTAAGAGGTTTGAGAGGTCCCAGTTACCTTGACCTTTAACCTTCAAAATATACTCAGCTTATCTTTGAGTCCAGGTGAATGGTTGTACTAAATTTAAAGATATTGCTTCAAAGTCTTTAAGAGCTGTTGCTTTCATAAACCAATCAGAGCGATCTTCACCTTTACCGGCACGGACGCATAAAAACCGACAGACAGTATCACCATTAGCCTTTTTTTTTAGTTACAAATTATCTTTGTAATTTCAAATCCCTCAATCTCAAAGAAGTCTGTTGTACTATTCGATAACTGTATCCTTAAACATTAACAATAATGAACACAGGAACCCAGGGAGTTTGCATTTTCCTTATTTTCGGCCCCCCCTTGTGTCTGAGGGGCCTTAGCAGCTGCTGAAACCACAGGCTGCCTCCGACTTTAGCGATCAGTCTTTTTCTGATCTCACTGTTTGTTCGCACATGAAGCAGCTGCGCTACCCTCGTAATAAAAACACTTTCTTTGGTAGGTAGACGGAAGAAAAGAATAGTGTGAGGAGCCGCTGCTCAATATGACGGCGTCGCAATAATGAGCAATCTGTTGTGTGTTTTTTTGAGGAATGAGCTCAGGATGGGGTAAATGGTTTTGGTGATCATGTGGTTGAATGTTGCAGAGACGGTCAGCGGGCTCTCATTGTTGTTTCACATGTTGCGTGTAGTCAGATCATCTGCTCGAAAACAAGTCACACCGCCGCAGGGCTCTGCAGCGTGCGCTATGCCAAATGGCCCCTGTCACATTACCACCCATGACGCCTCGCTCCCCGGGGAGGGAGGTAAAGATTCATTCCGCCAAACAATGGTCCATCCATACAGGGATCTTTGTTGAGAGCCGAGCAGCTGAGATCAAGCACTACCCTCAGCTTTAGATCATTTGCATCATGAGTCAACACATGAACACACAAAGATGTAACACTCCTTCATATACACAGACACACACTGTGATATCGTTTCTCACTGTGATAGTTCCCTATAAGTCACACATCACGGATAAAGAACCCACTGACTTTAACGATAAAGATTTTCAGGAAGCAGGTAGAAGTCAGGTATCTGCCGTGTAATCTCATATGGAGAGAATTAAGTAGTGTGGAAACAGAGACAGATGTTGATGGATCCTCCAGATGTGGTTCTCTTCATCATGTGGGTGAAGAAGTGGGCGCCACAGTGCACGGTAATGTATGAAGTCAGTGCTCTTACTGAATGAAGGAACAAACGTTTCTATTTGATTTGTTTTTACTTTCACTTTGACTTTTTAAAATCATGCATAAAGCCAAAGCACTCTGTGTGTGTGTGTGTAACCTCTCTAGGACTTCCTCACTGAAACACTGTCCTTGTCAGGACCAATTAGATAGGGGAAGTTTGAAAAAGTTTGGGTTAGTTTGCTCACAATGAATGAAGTCAATGCAGTGTCCTCACATGGATAGCTGTTTAAAAAAGGAATATTGACTCTAACTTTTTCTCTCTCTTTTCTTTCCATTGAGTTGCAGAAGCCTAGAGAATGTGTGTGTGGGTGTGTGTGTGTCTCTGTGTGTGTGTGTCTGGTATGCCTGTTAAACCTCCAAGTCTTAAGGGAGTGATTTGTGTTACAGTTAGAGGCTCAGGGCAGACGAGTGGGCCGGCGGACGGGCGAGAGCCGGGCTGCAGCTCTGGGAAATGGGGTCAAAGGTGAAGAAATGCTTGAAATATCTGAATATTAACAGTAATAGTTATGTTCCCCTTAACATTGCAGACTGTCAGCAGCTGGAATAAGATCACTGATGTGTTCTCAGCGGAATCTTCAAGAGAGGAAAAGAGCCCTACTTGTTTGCACTCTTGATGTTGAGGTTTCCCATCCCTCTTTGTTCCTGGTTTCTTACAGATGGAGGGCAGGGTCAAATTACAAGGGCTGTCGTCCCAGCGGCCGTCCTGCACATGCAAGCAAGACACAAACCAAACAAGAGAGCACAGCTGTTGAATATATACAGATGGAGGAGAATTGCTGACAGTCATTTGGCTTTGGAGAGGGGTCAGCGTGAGGGTGAGGGTGGTCACTCACGAGCCCCCACATAGAGACGCAGTCCTCCTGGGTGTTGCGGAAGTTATTGGGTTCAAACGGGTGCCAGTAGGTGAAGATGACGGGCGTGTGGTCGGTCCACTGGAAGTCCATTTGCATTACGGTGTCATGGAGCCCTATCCACAGCTGTTCGATGTCTGACAGAAGACACACACAACACAAGAATCCTGTTATGGAAGAAGTTGGCTTAAAAATAGTATTAGGCTCAAACGATGGCCTTCATATGAAATTCTCACTTTTTCCACAGGGTTCAATAATGAAGTTGGAGAACATCCATGACCTAAATATTTGGTTTCTCACTTCATGTGCTGTTAATCAGCTCAGGAAGGAAACTGGAACTGTCTCGTTTCCACTGCATTTGAGCTTGGTGTGAAGGCATGGGCTAAAAACATAACATAATCTATATATTTTTACCTCCGCCAAGAACACAATAATGGACGGGATTACCATGAAACATACTGGAAGGATGTAGTACGTGTCAGGGAATTATGTTTTCAGGTCATCCGTCAAACCATCCCCACATTATCTGAAGAACGTCTAGAGGGAATTTCTTCAAGTTTGGTAAAAGATTCACTTGGACTTAAGAAAACACTGATTTTTTTTATTTAGTAATCAATTGTCAAAGGTCAAGGTCCCGATCGAACAAATCCGAATTTGTATTGTTGTTATAGATGTGAGTGTGTGGACTCCCCCTGACCCACTGTACTTCAGAACATTTCAATTTTTTGTCTTCGCTAAGCCTGATGTTTTTTTCTTCTTCTACGTCTATACAGACAATATTAATACAAATATTTTACATTTCACGCCATCAATCTAAAGACAAGATGAAAGAGGAGCAGCCATAGAACCCAAAGAGCAGGTAACAGGAATAAAGTTTAAGCTTGAAACACAAATCTGACATGTCACAGTGAATAAACACAGATGAAGTGAAAAAGGAATATGATTTGTAAGATTTCATTTTGTGCTATTCAGCGGAAAAGATTAAGTGCTATAAAAAAAGAAATCACCTTTTTTCAAGTTGTGAAGGATGAACTCCAGCTCAGGTAGGGTGTGGAGGCTGACCAGGTTGGCCTCCATCTTCTGGCAGGTTTTCTGAGCCGTATCCCAGTCGCTCTTCTCGGAAGTCACCTTGTAGCAGCCGGCCTGGAAGGCCTGCCAGCCCATATCACACTCGTACTTCTTATCATCCGTCCAAGAGTCTATGGGAGCAGAAAAAACAATCGAGCTGTGGACGTTGGCACTTTGGCTGGACTGTTACTGCTGTGTTTTACTTGAAAGGACGAATGCACAGACCTGTAGTGAAGGGGTCCAGGGTGGCATTGGGCCTCTTCTTACAGACATACGGCAGAGCACCAGAACAATCGCGGTTTTGCCAGCGACCTGAAGACTCAGTCCTGATCACAGCACAGTTCTCCTCATCTTCGTGACTCGGCTGATCTGAGGATGACACATAGAACCCATCAGAGCGTCTCTCATGTCCTCGATCGAAGCAGAACATTCTCAACAGTGAAAAACTGTGGCTGTGTTTGTTTGAATTAAAAATGAGAAGGCCTTCTGTGGGAAGCAAATGTTTCAAACAAAATATCAGGCTTCAAAGCTTGACTTGGTTTTTCCAGGCTAACCTTGTTCCCAGTTGAGATACTTGAGCGGTGAGGAGTCGGCCCACTGCCAGCCCCCGTTGATGTCCAGGTCATTGAGGCCAATCCACAAAGCAGCGCTGTAGCCGGACAGAAAACCTATAACAGCAGGACAATACCTTTCTCAGATGGTTTTCTCTGTGCACTTTTGAGAGGGAGGACAGGAAACAAGGCAACTTTTCACTACTGCGTTCACTTAGAGGCTGAGGGGCCTCTCAAGTCAGTCAGGATTTTAACTGTCAACACACGATTCAATAAAAAATTTAGTTTTTTGTGAGAATAGTGAGAGGAAAGTTTGACCAGAAACTAAATCCTCTACTCCTGTTGGAAGATTGAATATGCAAACCACATGACAGTGTTTGTTTGTAAGACGTTATGCTGTAGGCACATTTCCCGACTACTGACTTTTCAATTTGTCAAAGGCAAAAAATAAAATTTCCTATTTTGTACAGTGTGTTAATAATTAGTTGTAAGTAGATTTGCAGTTATGTTTTGTGATTTGTTGCTGTCGTCAGGATTTGCACTTCAGGGCCACCGTAGATTTTCTCCATGTTGATCAATTTGTTGACATTTCTGATTTATTTCTGATGTGTTTCTTGTTTTGCTGTTATGTTTTCTAATTTATCCTTTTTTTCTCGTTCTGTGTTTTCTTTATTTGTTAATCTGATTTGCACATCTGGGCCACCGTAGATTTTCGAATTGATTTTTGGGTCATATTTCTGATGTGTTGTGTTTAGATTAACCGCTGTGTTATGTGTAGAAGCAGCATGTGAACAGACAGTGATCATGTTATATATCGAGGATTAGTTAACAGATAAAACCAATTAGATGATTTCATGGAATAGATTCAGACTTTATCAGTACTGTGTCACAGAAGTTGTAGGCAGAGGAAAAACAAAACATTTATTTCAGAAGCTTCAACAGATGTGAACACCTTCTTCACACTGACGTTACCGTTAATGTAGGTCTGCTCATGCAGCTTGGTGATGCTCAGCAGGTCTGCCCCCTGCTGCTGGCAACTGATCCGTGCCTCACTCCATGACAACGTAGCGTGGAAGTTAAACTGGTAACAGCTGTCCGTCAATGGGTCAGTATCCCAGAATGTCTGACAGCCACTGCCTGAGAGCGAGGAATAGACGAGAGGATTCAGGGAGAGCAGAGGAGAAAGTAGGAGGATACCAGAGTTGACACGGCTGAAAAGAAGCCCAGTGAGATAATAGCGTTCCAGTGAGCTGAGAGATGTAACAGTACAGTCCGGAAAGGACAAAGTGATCACTCACTCTTAACAGGACAAAACCCCCAGCTCTCGTCCTTGCCATAGTCAAAGGTGGTGGCGCACCAAAGGTGGCCGTCCTCCCGGCCGATGCCGGTGCAGCTGTGGAACCACTGGCTGTCGTACAGGAAGGGCAGGTGGCAGGGGCGGCCGTTGGAGCTGCCCTGGATGGTGTAGATCTCTGTCAGGAAAAAGAGAGGGAGGGGGGGGGGGGGCTGTTAATCTCTGACTCGCTTGAGTTGCCTTAAATTATGGCTGCGAGCTGTGCTGAGCTGAAATACCGTATCTGTTTTCTCAGCGACTCGCATAATCAAACAGAGGCTGATGTTCCAGTCAAAACAATAAAGTAAACCAGTGGTCAGCAGAGGGAGGGGCAAACAAATAAATAAAGGAAGGTTATGAGGAAAACAATATTTTCTTTTCTGAAGTTTATGTGGAAATTGAATTAACAGCTGTGGATTAATGGAAAAGGGCTGGATTTGAATATTTAAACTCAAAAGCAGTTTCTTTTAGCAGTGATCCCACACTGCTTCAACACATTCTCATATAGGTATTTGGTTATTGTTTTCATCGATATACATTAAATTTCATTTAGCTGACACTTTTTTCCAAAGCGACTTACAATAACTGCAATCAACCATGAGGCTACAAACCCAGAACAGCAAGAATTAAGTAAGTACAATTTGCTTCAAGAAAGCCAAACTACAAGTGCTACATGTAAGTGCCATACATATAAGTACAACTAACTTATTTTTTATTTATTTAATTTTAATATTAACACCAGAGTTGACAATGTATATTAGATAGGAGCCAGGACAGCGAACAGTCACAATATTTGTGTTTCAACGCTGGATCTATGAGCAGTTTTTAGACTAGTTTAATTTACTCCATCAAGGAGGTTATGTTTTCGTCTGTTTGTTTATCTGTTATTTAGCAGGAATACACAAAAACAACCGAACAGATTACCGTGGAATTTGGTGGAAGGATGTGTTGTGGGTCGAGAAAGAACCATTACAACTTTTGTCCACATTCGGATCAGGGGGCGGGTAAAGTGAATTTAACTGAGGGAAGATACCGTGCTCTACTCAGTGCCATTCTAACTTATATCTGATTTCTGCAGTTTGACAAAATCGTCTGAGGTCCCCAAAATACAGGAGTCCATTTGTTCTTTCCACCAGTGTCGTTCGGTGTGAAGAGAAGGCCAACAGTGAGGGAGAGAGCTGGATAGAGAGGGAGAGAGAGGGAGAGGGAGAGAGAGAGAGAGAGAGAGAGAGAGAGAGAGAGAGAGAGAGAGAGAGAGAGAGAGAGGGAGCCTGGATCTGTAGTGTTACCAAAACACTTTAGGCCAATGGAAAGTAGGGCAGACATGTTAAATGAGGGAGGAAAGATTTCTGAAGCTCCCTCGCTGACTTCCCCTCTGTGCTCCACCACTGTCTGGCTGCAGTGGAGCTGCTCCCCCGGTTGACTAATGTCAGAGGTATTCCTCTCCAGCTTCGAGTTGACGCCACAAAGAAAACTTGTGAAGATCGTCACATGAAAGTTAAATATGTCCATGGATCAAGTTGCCACAAAACAATGAAATAAAAGAGGTGAGGAATAGTAAATAAGGAAGTTTAAGGACAGTTTCTGTTCTTATATTTTTGCCAGATCTGGTTTTAATTATAAGCTAAAACTCGTTCAGCTACGGCAAAGTTTCTCAACAAACAACCATGACATTCGATACGGGTCAGAATGGCCCTGACAGCGGAAATGAGGCTTAGCTGCAAACCAGCGTGGTCAGATTTAATCCAGAGTGAAAACTATAAATAAATACAAATATACTTGAGGGTAGGGTCTACTCTGAGTGTTTACTGGAGTTTACAAACACCGGCAGTGTTTTGCTTGGCTTTCTGACTGGCAGCCAGCCGCGTGTCCTGGAAGATTCAGTCACAGCAACGTCCAGTGGATCAGATGCAGCTGTGGCGCCCGCAACAGTAAGACTATCTGCCGCAGAGAGGCAGCACAACACACAGGGAGGGAGCAGCTCATTGGTCACTGCAGCCTGATGGGAGAAGAGATGTGCACGCCCTAACCCTAACCCTTCCCTAACCTGACTGGTATGTCAGTCCTCACTTTTGTTTTGCTGTATCATTTTGTGTATTTTGTAATTACTTTTGAAGATTAAAATATGTAGCAATTCTTCATTCAAATGTATAAAAACAACTTGACCCACATGTACACATAGTGAGAGTTGTATATTTTGTTGACTTGTGTAAACTAAAGATGTTTCCAAAAACATTCAAACTCAGATAAATCCCCGATTAAAATACATTGCCTCATCCGTGAAAATGATTTGCGCCCATGATTCAATGCTGCGTCACTACTTCATCAAACTTAATCTTTGTTATTGTTTTGATTGCTAGGGCCGAAATTAGTTTTTGTGGGGTTAAGGAAAACAATCACATTCACATTCCTATACTATCTCTTACGATTTCCTTTTCTATTTAACGTTTGTGTTAATGTTAATGGGAATCTGGAAGTGTAATTATTTTGAAAACCTTTTTGCATAAGAGAGGTAAAGAGAATCAGAGCTACTGTGATCCTGCTTCTTACCACGATACGTTTTGGCACACAGGTCCTCATGCATGCCACCATGCACAGTCCATTTCAGCTTGGAGGGCGAGGGGGGCGAGGAGGCGGCGGAGGAGTTCAAAATCGACGGCGACGGAAGGTAGCGGTTGAGGTTCTCCAGCATCTGGCCACAGGTCCAGGTCCAGCGTACTCTGGGGGGCTCCCGGTCGCATGTGTACACGCCCAGAGGAGTCTTGTGCGACTTGGAGGTGAAGTTACCGGTGGTCACTCCCAGGCAAAGCGAGGAGCCCAGGTTGAACAGGCGTCCCCGGGTCACCCACTTCCAGCGCTGGTTGTCTTCCTCACAGGATTTGGACAGGATGAGGGAGTGATCCTGCACCCCCAGGCACCCGTTCTCTCCCTCATGGAAGAAAGCAAACTCATCAGAGTCCAGTGGCTCTGTGGGGGGGAGAGAGAGAGAGAGAGGGCAACAGTGGTGAGAGTCAATAATGCTGATGAAAACCGGAGCCCTTGTTAGCAGCTAGTGTGGCAAGAGAAGAGGTCACAGAGCAGATCGATAACTCCATTACTGGACCTGCTGCTGGGTTACAACTAGTTTGAGTCGTGGACTGCACTTCAGAGGTATTAATCCTCTAGTAATCCTGTAATAACCCTAAAATCCTGCATGCACCTTATACGACAGGGGTCTCAGCAGGAAGTTATTGAAATGACATGCTATAAACCGTGAAAGGGGGCTGCACATGTTTTTAATGTTAGGTTAGGATTGGTTGAAGTATTTCACAGTGCATCTCAAGAAATAACCCCGTTCCCCGGTTTGACCTGGAAAAGCCTCTCTCCTTGTTCACTTCAGCTTGTGGTGTCTATTTCTTATGGGTTAAACTGCGGAGAGAGCGGTGCATGAATATGTGACGACACCATCATGGGAATCAGTACAGTGACTCATACGTGCATGTGACTCGTGTAAGCGAATGTTAACAGGTCTGAATTTGATTAATTTGATGAAACTGTAATGGGCCTCAGGGGTGAAGTGGTAAATGTTTTCACGCTGCCGACTTCTCACCACCGCACACTGATGTCTTTTACTTGGGTCCGATTTTCCGCGGAGCTATATCTGCTCGTGAGGTGTTACCCACAGAGCCTTACAGTACTTTCCTGCATGTTCCCGACACCCAGAACAAATAAAGATGTTAACAAAAAACAGCGAGTTACTGCAAAAAATATGTGTTGAACTTGACACATCCGCAGCAGTGGCTGGACGCCAGGCTCGGTGACTGGAGTTTCGGGAACACAACCCAACACCCTTTCTCCATAAAAATATGTGGTTTTCCTTCAGTTCTGTTTGTCTTTTCTTTCCTTTTCTTTTTTTCTTGCAGGATTTAGAGATTGGCAACCGAAAGGCCAGGACTGCGAAATGTGCTGGTGTGTGGTAACGACAGTGTGTGAAGTTGGAAGACAGGAAGACAAAGAAATATATTTCAGGGCGTGTGGGAGTGACCGTAAATTAAAACAACTCTGGAAAAGAAAACATATCCCCAACATAAACATGAAGCTCCTCTCCCTGACGTGAGATTCGGAGGAGAGACAGTAAGACCCTCTGCATTCCCACTTGGCCCGCTCCTGTGAGAGGCCAGGAAGTGGGGAAGGTGGGAAAGATCAGCGGGCATTTGCTTGAAAAACACGACTCTCATGTGCGGGTCCTCCAGTCCGCTCAATCCCTCGTTTCCTACCCCTCAGCCGAAACACTCAAACCTCCTGTGCTGGTTTTACGGACACAGAGACAATGGAGTCTCATCAAAGGCCCCCATAAAAACAAAATCCCTGTAATCTGGAGGAGACGGCCGACACGCCCCCCTCTCCTCGCACTCAGGCTCTGTGGTCAGGTTTCTCAGAAGCTGCGTTAGATCGTTTGGTTCGACAGCAAACACAGCAACACAGCCTCGGTGGCAGAGCGGCTCCGAATGAGTCTGAAAAAGAGCTCTGTGTATAATCAGATATAATAACCACCCTGTTCTTTTTTTAAAGCCATCCATCTTCCACTAATACTCAGCTGTTGGGACTGTTTGCAGCCAGTTTATTGCTTTAGACTCAATTCAGAGCAAGTGTGTTGACTGACAGGGACACCAAAAACCTTTAAATCCCCAAAAAATAAAGTTTGTCAAACTAACACAAACTATCTTTCCATCAGATCTGGTCACATCAATCCAGGACTGGAGAAAAAGTCAAAAAATCTAGAAAGGACCAACAGTCTCCTTATGAGACCACATGGAAATTGACTAGATCCAGAATCTGTCCCCAAAGCTGATTTTTCGTAGCAACGATCTATGAATTCAAGAAATCAATCAAATCAACTCCCTTTCTCCCGAGGTTGTGTCCTCCTTATTTGAGATAAAAAATGCGAACACCTGCAGACAGGCGTCCGCAGTGAATTCCTAAACCTCACCGACCTCTAAAATTACAGTTAATTTATCGGATAAATATTTTCCTTGATTAACTAATTAATTGTCAGAAAAGAGTGAAAATCAGACTCCCTGTTCTGATTGGCTCTGCTCTGCAGCTATAGTGTGATTTCTGCCACGACAACCAATAAAATGGTGTTACGCTGTAATCTCAGCTCAGGACTTAGCTACAAGTTAAACCCATGTGGATATTTGTTTAGCCGGACACATACATGCCAATAAATCAGTCACTTGGTAGTTTTCACGATGCAAATAAAAGGCATTTGAAGAAAACCAATCACAAATCGGCTTTCCACACTCGAACCCCGCTTGTTAAAACCAGCAGAACATTGTGTTGAATCCACTTCAGTGTGCGGATGTGAGGCTCAGTGTCAACGACAATATGAGACCTGGTGAAAAGCTACAGAACCACTCGACAACCTGGGGCTTAACTTCCAGACAGCAAGAAGCAAATTCAAAAAGAGGTTTTAATGCCTGTCGGCGCGGGGGGACACGATGGGATGTTTGATGTGAGAAAACTCCCGGGCAATCAGAGAGAGTGCAGAATTCCAGATTAACTTTAAGCCATTGAGCTCTGTGAACTCAGCCACAACAGCTCTCCAGCTGTGATCTCATCCTCTTCTCTGCCCTGTCACCCCCTCTTTTCCTTTTTTTTCTCCCCCTTCCTCAACACTGAAGACAGTTTTCTGCTGGAGAAAGAGGCCGAAGCCCACGGCCAAGAACAACCAGCAACACTCGCCAAGAGAGGCAGATATTCCCAGAACCTCCACCTCCTCAACAGTCATCTGTTGCTTCAGGTTCGAGAACAATACTCAGGACTGTGGGTGATTACTCAATAGCATGTTTTTTGTTAGATATAGTGTTATAAACTTTTCAATATCCCACTGTTTGGTGGATGAGTGTGACTCAATGTTGCAGCCGGATAATCACATTTCGGTACATTGTTTTCAACATTCCTTCTGTATATCTGATCTAAAGATCTAAACTGAAGCACATGCAGAAAGAGCTGCTCTTCAGTTGGTCAGAGTGACACGGCGACAAACAACAAACAGGCGGGAAATTCCAGCCTGCTGTGTTTGTGTCTTTGGTGTTTTATGGTGGCCTGGCCTCTGAGGCAATCCAGACCGTGGATGGGTTTTACCTCACCCAAGGAGCACAGGAGGGAGAAGAGCGTGTGGGGGGGGGGGGGGGCGATTGAAGAAAAGGTTATATTTGCATTTTGCAGCCGCCCTCAGAAAACAGAGCTCAACCGGAAACCTTTGGGAAAAAATCTCAAATCAAATTTAGAAACCAGACTCAGCCTGAGCGCACACTGTCGAAAACTTTCCATCACTCCCACACTCATGCACAGTATAATGGAGATAGCACCTTATCACGCTGCAGGTTTAAGCATGCTTGCAGCTCAGGAGGAGCCGAGAGCACAGCAGAATAAAGGACATCTTACTTTACTGTCTGGGAACAGGAGCAGGGCGATATAACCAAAATGTCTTCACGATGACAAATCCTCATTTCAGTTGATATCGATAAATGCCAAAGGATGATTTATTAGTTTAAATGTGTTATACCTCTCACCATACTTGTGCAATCCACAAGCATCATGGTACTTTATATTGACCTAAAGTGAACTTATATTCAGATAGTTATTATGTTGTCACTCGTGCTGCCCAGCTGGAGACTCAATGTCATCCCACAGCAGTTAAAATGTCTCTCATGCCCAGATAAACTCTTCTGCTATAGTAACAGCAGGATCGAATTGCATATAAATAATCCTGAGTATCATCACTGTCACAGTTCAGCTTTCCTTCTTTGTTTGCCACTGACGAATCAAAGCAGAAATCTTTTCTTTTGATCATAAAACACTAGAAGAAAGTTCATAGCAACAAGCTGAGCTGTTGCAGATCCCAGATTATATATATATTCAATGTTAAACTCTGGTGGGCGGGAAAAGAAAAGGACAAATCCAAAGAGACAGCGTTTCGTAAAAACTAGGAACAAACCCTTGTCTCCCTTTGCAGCTCCACCATTTGGTTTTCGAGTGATTGAATAGAGATTCTCAGATTTAGCAAAAGGGGGAGTTTGTTGGCAGATACGGCCTTGATGTAAACAACTTCAGATAACTTAGGATCCGTTTATTTTTATGAGGGATTAGGGAGTGTGAAGAGCAAATGTGTAAACCCACATTATCTCATTGTTAAAACATAATAAATTAGCAAGACAACTTAACTTTTAAACAACGTTAAATCCTTCTTAAAGATCATTGTGACTAAATGAAAACAGGTTTTCAGCGTTCTATGAATGCTGCCTGTGCTATGATGACCAGAGATGACCCAGATTGTACGGTATAAAAAAGTTCGGTAGTGACTTTATATTATCTTTATCTGTATTTGCACATGAATCTATACACATTTGCAAATGTACAATAACAACCTGTATTTAATGGACATATTCAACATGCAGAGTAGAGCCTGGATGTAAGACATATCAAACATACATATTGCAGAACATGCGTAGAATAAGTCTACAATTCATTGTATATTGTTGTCTATATAATTTATATGTTGGCATCTCATTTATTTGGATTCTGCCTCTTTTTTTTTTCTTACTATCTTCCTCCCAGTGCAACTACTGGTTGTGCTGTTGTGTCAAATTGGATTAACACTACAGGGGATCGATGAATGTCTAATCCAATCTGACTGTTTTAGTTATTTCTATATAAATACACATGCATGAATTTATAAACGCACATTTACAATAACAATCTGAATTTCATGGAAAAAGTTCATATGTAGAATCTGGATTTAAGGGACTTGTTACACATGTATGGTATAGGTTTATTTTGTATCTTATTTACATGGAGTCTGTTTGTATTCCTATTGTCTTACTATATTTCTCCTTATATATATATGCACTTTCAATTTACCCTATTGGGATCAATAAAGGTTCAACCTATCCTATCCCAACTCATCAAATTCAATGCACTAAACAAGTCATGCAGTCCACTTCATAACACAATTCCCTCACACTGCAGTGGGAAAGTCAATTAAAGTTGCTTCAAAAGCTGTATGGATTATGAAAGTGCTATCAATTTCCCATCTGATCTTTTCCAGTAAACATTGTGTGGGTGGCCTGCCCCTGCACACACCATCCCATAACACTGTAATGACTGTAGTTGCTGTTCACTGGACTGAATGTGTTAATGGCAGCGTCTAACAGGATGTAAAGGTCACATCTGCCCTCAGGTTGTCCGATGTGGCGTCACTCCACGTCACTTTTTGTTTTTTTTTACAGTGTCGACATGAAGAAAAAGAAAGAATCCAGAACAGAACCAGGACACAAAAAGCGAGAGAGGCCCATTCACCTCGCCGCTTTAAATACACTTTTAGGCAATAAATATAAATCAAAACAGAGAAAGTATAAGCCTCCAGCCCCAGCTCCCTCCCTCCCCCCTCCTCCTCCCCCAGCTCCTCCACATCTGTTTCCACTCACTGCTCGGACTTTTGGTTCGTGGCATACAAAAGCACCTAATACGCACACACAGGCAGAGAGAGAGGGAGCTAGAGAGAGCTGATTTCGGCAATCGTTGCTTTTTTTCCTACAGTTTTATGACATTAAATCGTTGCCTGAACTAAAGCATGCACGATAGCTTCACCGTGTGGCCCCCCCCCCCCCCCCCCCCCCACACCACCGCACACACACACACTTTAATCAAGAATGAGATTCAAAGCGAGAGTTGAAATCTTTACGCACCGGAGTCGCTCTTCTGCAGCTCCACGCTGAGGATGAATAAATAGAAAGTGCAGATGGACAGGAGAAGTTGCCGGCTCGTCCATGTTCCCCTCGGTTCCTTGTTTCGGTGGCTGCCTTGCATGCTCACAACTGGGCTACAACACACACGCAGACCCGCACACGCATACACACGCACACATGCACACACACACACACGCACACACGGGCTGCAGGGGGGAAAAAAAGAAGAAACCAGAGGTAGGAAAGAAAGTGAACAAGTGTCCGAGTGTTTGACTCAGAAGACGGAGGCTGCAGAAGAGTTTCGCCGCTAGAGCTCCGTCCTCCTCAGTCAGATGAGACTGGAATGAATGGAGCAGCGTCACCAGCGTGTGTGTGTGTGTGCGTGAGTGTCAGTGTTTGTATGGTGCCCAACTTGAGGTCCGGGGACCTCCAGAGGCCTCCCATCATGGGGGCTGGTCAGAGGGCTTCAACACATGTTCTCAGTCTTGTTTTGTAAATTCTGGAATTTTGTTTTTTTAAAGAACTTCCATTCACAACTTTCGGGTTTGTGCAGTCATGACTTACTCTAAAGCTGTGTGCCAATTCAAGATTGGTGACCGAAACATATTTTTGCACAGGTCAAAAACATACTTACAGCTGGCTTCTCTCCGCAATGGGAATGGTTCAAGCTGCATTTGTATCAACAGTGATGAAAACATGACAAACAGTTGAAGGAGACAATTTCTTCCTCTTCTTTATTGTGGCAGTCTAGACGCTGACGTACTTTTTAATGCGCAACAGTACACCGGGTGCCTTTGCAGCGTGTGACAGCTATGCGAGGTTTCTCAAATAAAAGTAGGCATATATACATACTCAACTAAATGCCGGACTCTACGGTATGGAGCCACACATCTTGCAGTACTGCAAAAATTTGAATAAAGGCTTTTTAAAACTAATGGTTTCAGTAAACAGAAATGGAAATAAGGTTTTTACTTTGAAACAGGTGCAGTAAGTGTTTTAATTATATAATATTTATGTTTGTGACATATTCAATGTCACAGTGAGCAGTCCAGGCCGCTCCAACCTGATAACGCGGGCACCGAAATGAAAAGCGAGACATTCTGCCCCGACGTTAGGCCGCCTGAAATTTTGGGCGTTGGGAACAACGTGCAACAGCAAGTTTTTTGTTCATGTTGTGCAAGATGCAACACAGGCAAGACAGGCAAGACTAATTGTTGGTGTAAAGGAGGAATGTTTGCTTCACGGCTTTCCCATTTCGAAGCCTCCTTCAAACATGGATGACAAATGGGTGGATCCTTTTCGGTCCAACCTCTCTGAGGGCTCATAGTGCAGTGATGAAGCTATTGAGTTGTTTATGCCGAGCTGCAGCGCGTTCAGCAGGTCAGACCAGGACAAGCTGCTGATGAAGATAGGGATCCTCCTTAGACCGGCCCTTCCCATTTTGATTTGATCTTTTATGGATGCAGTCCCTGAATTACACAGCCTAGAATGAATGTGGAAGTTAGAATCACTTTTATGGCGCAACATTTGTTTTCTGCAACTTATATTAATGCTATCAATACAGTGTTAATTTCGCCCCAGATAGCTCACCGGTCCCGAGACTCACTCGCTCAGAGAGACACCGTGAGATCAGAGCTCGTTCATGTGAAGCAGCCGCTCAGTGACTGACTTCTTAACAGTTGAAACAGTGAAAACACAGAGTATCTCTGGTCTCAGCTGCTCAGAGTTCAGCGCAGCAGCTTCTTGATCAGAGCAGAAGCTGCATTTGGTTTGTACCGAGCTTCAGTTTCTTTGTCCACCTCCAGCCTGACCTGCTCTCACTTTTTATTTTCACATTTTAAACTAAATATATATTTTAAGCTATTAGGCTGCAGCTATATATTTTTATTTATTTCGAAATAGGGTACTTCTTATTTCATACATTTCCCACAAATATTGGGAGGACTCAAATAGCCCTATACAGTTCTGTGTTTAATTTATTTCAAAGTAGGCCTACACTTGCCTGTGTATTTTCTTCTCTTCATAAGTGTTCGGTGTTTTCCTTTGTTGTAACAGGTAAAAATAGCAATAAAATGTCAAGAGTTTTCTTTATTATCGTTCTATAATTTCGTAATTGCAACAAACTATAGTTTCGTATAGTATGACTTTATTTTAAACTTTATTAGCTTTGTTATCAAACATGTTTTGCGGCTTCAGACACATTTTATTTGCGGGAAGAGGGGGCAAAATTATTCTTTTGAAAGTAAAGGTTGCCGACCCCTGCTATAGACTTATGCTGGTAGGGATATCTAATGGACAACTAAAGTACTTCAAGCTAGACTATTATGCTGTTTTAGACACAACACAGGGTCCCTGGGCCTGAGAAGGGAAGAAAAGGAGTTTAAGGTTGCTACTAATTGTGAATAAAACTAGACTAAAATGTAATTTGTTTTCGTTCGACTCAAACTAGACTAAAACTAAGAAGAATAAAAATGACTAAATGTGACTAAAACTAATATGCATTTTCGTCAAAAGACTAGGACTAAGACTATATCAAAAATAGCTGACAAAATTAACACTATCAATATGAGGGGTAGAAACTACTGTTATCCTTCAAATATATCCGATGTGCGCATTTTCAATCGTAGTAAAAATAACTAAGCATTTGTGAAATCACACACCAGAAGCCGAATAACAGAAGTTGTCATTTTTGAAAGTTAATAACGATTTGAGTTTGTTTACTTCCATTCAACCCTGTCCATCTATGAGCTTTTGTTTTTCCTTTTTTATGAATGTGATGCACATGACATTTCTGGGATATTGTTTTTGTTGCCAGAGCAAACAGGTGAGAACTTCCTTTCTATTTCTACTTACTGCCTGAAAAGGTCACTCTGACAGAAATGTTCAATTTATAACCAGATATTTATAACAATGTGTGGATATTTTTTCCTTATAAGAGACAGCAGATGTGTGAAGTGTTTTTCTGAGCAGCACTGTCACACATCCTTATTATAGAATATTTGCACAGTTAAAACAGCTGTAAATGTCACTAGTCTACATTCTCTGTAATAAACTATCCCTCCATATGTGTTAAAATCATAATACATTACATTACATTTCATTTAGCTGACGCTTTTATCCAAAGCAACTTACATTTAACCATGAGGCAAACCCAGAACAAGAAGAATCATTTAAGAACAGTAGCTTTAAAAAAAAGCCAAACTACAAAGTGTTACATGTAAATGCAATATATAAGTGCATCTATTTATTATTATTGGGTATAACTAGAACTGCTAAATGTTTCTACTTCACTATAAAAACTTCTATTGATCTTTGTGTAAAGCTTTTTGTCCCAGTCAGGACCCTGTAGAAACAATGACTTGCATGTTTCCAGTGATTTGAGGGTTTCAGGAGTTTGGCTGTTGGCTTTGCTCCGATAGCGTGAAGTAGCCGTGCAGCTATGGTGATTTTACCCAATTTAAAGTGAGCAAGCCTTTTTTGTGAATTAATCCCCATGGAAAGCTGGATCATTGATCCAAAAGCACATTTCCTCCCAGACAAAATAATCCAGAATATTATTTTAGGCAAATTTAGCCATTCTTTGCTGAAATTTGAGCTTTATATTTTTTTTCCATCATTTCGATTACTGGTCCATTTGTTTTAGCCAAAGACTAAACAGGATAAGATACTTTCAAAAGACCCAATATGTTGCTTGAGCTAAATTCCCTTCTTTAGAAACCATCTATCTTAATCTTAATCTGTGATTGTTTGAGGATGTGTTATTAATATGAACAAAAGTTAAAGTCTTGCTCGTCTGTGTCGTTGACTCATGAGTCCTGACATGGAAGAGTAAAAAACAATCACACAATTGTAATATTTCAGTTAAGTTCTCACATCTTATACAGTACATTTATCATTATTTGACTTTGCATTAGTGGACTTGAATATTGGTAGTGATGATTTAGTACCACTTTTAGTGATTGAGTCTTCTAAAGCTTTCTATTGACAAATATAGTTGGACAAAAACAGTCTTACATTTTAATGTCTAAAGCTGACACATCCTGTCCAATAAACTCATATGCTGAGAGCGACTTGCTAGAAAAAATTAAAAATAACATTATAGAGGTCAGTTTCTGAAGTGTGTGAGCACTTGAGAGACACAGGACAAATAAGAAGCCGTTGAATATTTATCTTTGGCGTTTGTATTCTCCCGACAGAAGCAGGGCCACTCCTGAACTCCCAAACCAGATTTTAGACGCTTTACTAATTTTTCTTGTGCACTACACAAATATTCTAAGTAGCCGTTAAAATCGGATCATTTATGGAGCAGGCTTCAGTCAATGTGACATTACCATAGAAATATACCATTTGTTTCCTGACCCTTTTACTCCCTTATCAGAAAACTGAAAGTGATTTGGTATATTAACACTACAAGCCATCAACGAGGTTTTAGCAATGACTTGGAAAGGCTTGAATGCATCTGGATAAATATTTGATTTCTAATCAGTGAAACCAATTTTACAGAGAATAATGAACAAAAACTAAGTATTGACATCATACTCATGAACACATTGTCAGCTGTGTTGTAGACGGAAGCTGGTCCTGTGATATTAAACCCAGAACAACAAACACATTTTTAACCAATAGTATTTAATGGTTTATGCAACTGTCTGCTAAGGCCCAATCTCCCCCACAGTACTATAAGGTAAACCAGTCGCTTGCATTTCATTGGCCAAAAGTAAATTCAAAACATACCTAAATAAATATGTGTTTATGGTAGGGGGGGGGGGGGGGGGGGATATCAATCAAAACGAGAACAGCTCTAGTGAAAGGCAACTTGAAAAAACAACAGTTTTGTCCATAAAACTGGTTGCATTGAAAAGTGTTCTTTGAAAAAAAAAAAAAAAAAAAAAAGAAAAAGTAAAAAGGGGTCATTCCTCAACAGCTTCCACTTCAGATCACGTAACACGACTCTAAAACCCTTCATTATAAAACTGAGGTGGAACACTGCCACCAGCTGGAAGTTAAAAGCTTTGGTCACAGAGGATCCCAGAAACAGCGAGTTGGATAAAACGGAGCCATCGATATTTAGGGTCCAATACAATAACAGGGCAGACTGGTTCTCTCAGCCGGGTTCAGGGAAATGAGAACAAACTAAATATGTTTGAGCTTGGGGAGTTCAGACTACCTTGGAGCAGAATGGCTCATGCATGGTGTATTTGTGTGAATGCGTACAGGTATGGTGCCTTCCGCAGTCCTTTTCATCTGGCCAAGCTGAAGCAGTTCTGTACTTCTTTGTATTTTCTTTTTTCGAGCTGAGGGGATAAATCCAAAACACTGAACCCCCCCTTTTAACCAACTTAGTGCCAAACCTCGCCCCTTGCTGTGTGAGTTGTCCAGGGCTTTGACCTCCAGAACAATGCCACCCTTCTTTGAGAAAGGAGGACAGGTAAGTCGGGGTGGGTGGACATGAGAGGGCTGAAGGTGAGGTCTGTCGCCCCTGCCTAGCCAACCATGACTCCTCACGCACCCGTTGCTGTCGTCCGACTTCTTCTCTTGGACTCTTCATGGCAAGGTGGGATGCTAATGGGAAGATGGACAGTTCGGTGCTGCACCCACCCACTCAACTCTTTCATATGGTTCAGGCAGTCAGTTCAGTTTGAGGCGCTGCTGTTGGAGGAGCTGGAGGTGGAGGCCACGGCCGTGCCCGAAGTGCCCGAAGAGGCCACCGATTTGCGGATGTGGGGCATGAGGAAGGGGTCACTGGACAGCTGGTGCACATCGATTCGGTCCTCCTTACGGTAAACTAAACAGCGCCTTACAAAGGCCTGGAGGGAGAAAGAATAAAAGATTGCTCTAACTGATAAGCTACAAATACCAACGATTACAGTGTATGAACGAAAATATAAGAATTCATCATTAACAATAGTAGAAAGGGAGAATTCATGGAGGTTATTGTGCTAGTTGCATATGCATAGATGTGAGGGAGTCCATTACCTTAGCTTCAGGTGTGACTACTGGTTTAGGAGGAAACTGCACATCTGTTGCCTTCAGTATGGTGTTCTCCTGCAGGATGTCCTGCTGGGACTGGTTGTGACCGAATGGCTAGAAGGTAAAGAGAGATAAAAAAGAAGTGTCATTGAAAACACGTTCATAAGGGGATCACAAATTTATTAAATAAAGTATAGGAATAGGACCAATTCAATTCATGATAAATACGATACAAATTTAACTATGAATAATGTAACATAACAGGGACATAATCCCAACTGTATTTTTTCTGTAATATAAATATAAGCTTATAGGTCAATAATAGCTCAAATGTTTATATTATTTCCAGTTTGGGTCTCCTACCTTTCGGCCATACAAACACTGGTAGAAAATGACTCCCACAGACCACACATCCACCTTGTTAGAGATTTTGGGGGGTTCCTTGCCAACCACAAAGCACTCAGGGGGCAGGTACCTAAAGGAGAAGGGAAGAGCAACATTAAGATTAGTCAAATTGTATATGACTTTATGTACCGTCTATACAGTGTATTTAATTGTTGTGTGCCTGGCAGTATGTTATGTCTAGGGGACCTCATGGTGTGCACCTCTACATTTCATTTTTGCGAATAAATGGGTGTTGAAGCCCTGTAGGTTCATAAGTCAAGACAAACATCAGTAATATTATATCTGCTCGGAGAAAACCAGCGCATTGATCATCACAAAATGATCGATACGGATAATTAATGAGTTAAATCTCTTTCTTCAGAGCAGTGCATTCATCAGCCGCTGGCGCCCGTCTTCCCCGGTTTCGGTGGCACTGTGGCCGGGCTGTGCACCTTCTCCCGGCTGTGAAGTTATCAATGGTCTCTGCGTCTGGAGCCAGAGACTGTTTTTTTTAAGTCATATCGTTGTAGAGGATTCATTGTTAGTGTTGATTTAGTCCCTAAAATGTGAGACTAGTGTCAACAATGTGTCAAAGAACTTAATTTGCAGACCATATTACATTCTGTTAACAAATAGTGAAAATAACACAAAATTTGCTAAGAAAGGCTTAGGTATGCAGTGTACTGGTTTTCAGTTGTTATTAATAGCCCATTACTACTGTGTGCAGATATAATCCCACTACACTATACACTCTGGAATTTATTTTCTCTTTCGTTGCTGTTGCAATAAAATGCCCCACGTCCGAGTGATGTAACCGTTGTGCCTCGAGTTCTCCTTCAGGCAAAACTAGAGTTGAACCGAGGCTCAGTCGCACATAGTGACCATACTGGACACTACACTACTATATTTTTAAGCATAAAATGCCTCCAGACAGAAAAATGATGACTTCCCTCCTAATGTCATATGACGTTTGAAAGTACTCAGGCATAGAGACATGCGTCAGACCTGACTATCTGAAATAAATTTGAACCTGAAGCTCAAAACAACAAATAAAAAGCACAATTTGTCATATCACAGACAATGTCCCCCCCCCTTCAGCAGAGTGTCGACTCCCACTGTACATCTTACCAGTAGGTCCCTGCTCCCTGTGATGTCAGCTCCATCCCGTCTACCGAGTTGTAGCTGTCGTCATCCATTATCTTGGACAGGCCAAAATCTGTGATCTTGATCTCACCACATGCAGTGCCATTCACCAGGAGGATGTTGCCTGAGCGGGGGCGAGAAAAATTTGGTAATAAAGCAAATGTCCTCACAGTTCAGATTGATATTTACATTTCTATTTTAAAAAAAAGACGTTTATCCCACAGATGAGTCATAAAAAATAATGAAGTCTGCTTTTAAGTTCAAAACAATCTTTATGGAACAATGCGCAGCAACTAGGTTAGAGGTAAAACTGTCTCACTCTTTCACAAATTATACCCTAAACTGACAACAGAGCCAGATTTAATACTCCAAATACTTTTGATGAATAAATCATAACTATTATTGGAAAAAGACTGTGAACCAGAATAAAAACTCTGTCTTAACACTAACGTCACTGCAGCAGAGTCTCAGGCCTTTCCTTTAACTGACAGTTTTACTTCTACATTAATATGCAGTAACCCCCAAAACAACATCATGCAAGCTCTCGGAGTGTAGCGGTCACTGTGATGTGTAGACGCACCAGGTTTAAGGTCATAGTGGATAATGGGCGGTCTGATCTCATTCAGGTACTTGAGGGCATTGACGATCTGCATAATGATGGAGCGGCCCTCTTTCTCGGACATGAGCTTGTGCTGCTTCAGGTAGAAGTCCAAGTCGTTGCCCTCGCAGTACTCCAAGACGGTGCAGAACCTGCACCACAACAAGGGAGAAGTTTATTATTAGAAGATAAGGTTCTACATACTGAAAAAGTCCTCTGCATACACTCTGCATGAACTTAGGTTTTGGAGGACATATTTTGGAGAGGAAATGACTTACGAGTCAGTGTCGAGCGAAAAGTAGTCGTAGAGTTTAACTATTCGTGGATGGTCCAGCTCTTTATGGATTCTATACTCTCTGCATGCATGTCTGAAACAAAGATGATGTTAAACTTTTACACAATTTATTTTAAATGCGAGTATCACACACACACACACAGTGTAACAGAACATAAAATGATGTATTGCTTCAAAAACACAGCACTCACTTGTGATAATTTTCCTTCTTCTCATCCCTCCAGTTCTTGTTTAACTGGTGGATTTTGACCGCAACATACCTTTGCTCTGTTAGGTCAAAGGCCTGGAAAATAAATGTCTCCATTTAGTTGTGAGCGGCATTTGGCACAAACTTGTTATGGCTGCTATCGAGACAAACATAAAATGGACTTGTTCTTTCAGCACTTTTACAGAGGTGACAACAGATTCTTGGAATCACACTCACATTCTGACAATCATTTACTTTGAAATGTTGATGATATCAACAGAGTGTTATGTAATGAAAAATGCATCTGAAAATATTTCCCAAAGTATCTAACACTGCAATGCCAAAAGAAAACTCAACTTGAATAGACATCTGTCACCACATAAGCAGCTGAAAACTAGCTTTTATCATAAATCTATTTGATAAGATTGCAATAAATCTACATTCTTGATACGGACCTGCTATCGTACATCACTTTCAATTCTTCAAAGCTGTGTTCATCTAGTACTAGCACTAGGGAATGTTCTGGCAAAGCTCGACACTCACTTCATCAGTTTAAAAAAGTTAAAATGCTGAATGGTTGACCACTACTCTTCATCACTCTGGGGACAAAGAGCTTATTACTTCACATGTTTCTCTCACCTTGTAAACTTCACTGAAACCTCCTCGTCCAAGTAAATAGAGGAGCAGGTAACGGTCATTTAGCGTTGGGTGATCTTTGAATCTGCACAGAGTGAAAACACAAGTTCAGGAATGAGACAGAGCCCAGAGATGCTACAGAACAACTAGTGAAGGACCATAGAAGAAGAAGCCATACTGGGAATTATCTTCATTGTGGATCCTTTTCAGTTCACGAATGTGCAGATTCCGCACTCGCTCCAACCTCTCTAGCTCCGCCTGGATCTCCGCCTCCTCCTGCAAAGGAAAACAATCAAAGCAATGTTATCAACAAAACGACTAAACAAGGAGAGACCAGAGGAAGTGTGTCGAAAGCAAAAACCTGTCACTCATAAATGGGCATTACCTTCTTAAGATGCCCTAGTCTTAGCTTGAAGATTTCCTCTTGTTCGTGGTACTCCGCCTGCGATAACCTGCGAGAACACAGAACCAACCCAAGTGCAAGTTCAAAAATATGAACGCATGGTAAACCAGTGGGTAAATTAAGAGAAGACAAATAACCAAAACACACGTACGCTTCACTTTCTGTTCCGTTGGTCTTGCTTTTGCGTTTGTTTTGCTCCAAGCTCGGGGGTGGAGTCTGGGCCATGGAGGGAGGCTTGCGTTTGGCCAGTAGCTTCCTCTGCCTTTCAATGTCCTCTCGCTGGGTGTTAATCCTTTCTTGTTGTCTGAAAAAAAGACGGTACATTGGCGCCACATACAGATCGAAGTAATTTCTCAGTTAGTCTGTGTATGATGTGATGTAATTTATCTGGCTCCCTGACTGAGAGGCTGGGTTTCCCTCTTGTATAAGCTAATGTAAACACGTTCGACTTTCTGTCTAGATATTTAAAAAAAAAATAATCCTACTTATAATACATTTTGAAATCTGTTGTATTTTCTGTACTAACATTCATTTCAGCAGGGGAAAAGCATGAAAGATCCTCACTTGATAAGGTTTTGGAAGGCGTATCCATCCGTCCACTGCTCTGTGAAAGATGCTCCATGTCTCACTGTGGTGAAGTGACCCAGTCGAAGTCTGTCCTGCATGCTTTTGTCCCTACATGCCATCTTCTCCTGTTTCGACTAAAGGAAGAGCAGTCCTAAATTAGAGCTTATATAACGAGCCCACAGTGATCAAATCACTTTGGCGACTAATAGCTCATAATAAATCAGATTGGTATTCAACGGACGTACTTTTTCAATCAGCAGCTTCTTGGACATGGTCACACACTTATTTAAGCGTTCCTTGTATCTCTCCAGCATCCTCTGCTGTTCATCTATCTGCCGCCTCAGATCACAGTTTGCCTGGAGCAGAACATAGGAAGCGAAAAGCAAAAGGTCAGGTAATAAGAATTTAAATATTAGCTAGTTTAGGCATGTACAGACAGAAGGAATGCATCCACTCCAACATGCTTTGAGTAAAAAGACAAATCTAAATATTTCCAAAACCACTTGAAGTGACAAGCAGAGTAACAAATGAAATGTAATGAGATTAGTACCCGGAGCAAATCGTCTATTCGGCCCTCCTTCTTCTCCAGGTCAGAGTTCTTGTTGTTCTCCATTGCTGTTAGTTTCTCTATGGTAAGGTCAGACTACAGGGTAAAGTGGGCACAAAACAGGGTTTATGTTAATGGTGCATCATTCGGTATCAGCGACAAATAGTAGTGCAACAGGTCGTCCCATCAAACGATATTTTGGATTGATTTTTTTTTGTTGATATGCCAAGTATTGAACAACTTTTGAATTACAGTTGAGTTAAATCAGATGAATGGCCATCTGAGGGTGTGTCAGGTACCTGGGTGGCTTTTTGGAGCATGTGAGGAGGAGCGGGCTTCAGCGAACACGTCGAGTGCTCTGTGTTGGCCGAGCCGATGGAAGAGGGGCTTCCTTGCTGCACCTGGGAGGCAGACACGTTCAAACAGTAAGAAACCATACACGTACAGAGGGTATCTTAATGTGTGAATTTCAACAAAGGACATTAATTAATCAAGAGCTGATACCAGTCATGATAAAACATGAGATTAATCTGGCAGACGTAAGAGGCTAACTGTAAACACTCAAATTAACTATAAGAAGCACATGATACTGTATAAATACAAAAAAAAAGTATAGACTCTTGGATTTAACTACTAAAAAAGACTCAAACAGGTTCATCTTAACTATTTTTAATCTAATTTGAATGTCCATGTGTTTATATATTTGCATTTCAACTATGTCACTTTCATTGATTGGTTTCTTTGGTTTTTGGAAAAAACCTTGGCTAATAATGGCTGATAATGATGATGTGTTACCAAAACTTAAAGACTAAACGCTACTACACAGATTCTTCCCGTTTATGAAAAAGTGCAGGAAAAAAGAAGAACATGAAAGAGGGTTGAGAGATTAACAAAAAAAAAAACAAGAAAAAAAAAAAAAAACACACAAGTCAGACCACAGAGCAAAGGTGCTCACCGTGACAGGGGGGTTGGATAGCGAGTGTTGTGGGGAAGAGCGGACCACTGGTGGAATTCCCCTGGCAGGGCTGGTACCAGGACCACTACCTCCCGCAAACTGACAGACATGTGAAGAAAGAGGGATAGGAAAGAAGTTCAATGGAAAGCCAGAGATGGCTAAAACGAGCGGTTAGAAAATAAGCATGAAAGGTTATGCACCCATTACTGAGGCATTTGAAAGTACATGAGCGCTGCTGGAAATATAAATCCGAAAAATGTTCTGCCACTCACCTCGAAATAATCACTAATTTTATGCCCCCTTGATCCGGCTTTGCCTGGATGAGAAAGAGCAGCGATGAGTTCAGAGAGAGGCTGAAATTTGGGATGCACGATGGAAGCATCGCAGCGGTCGACCAAACTTACCCTGGCTGCCGTCGAAGTGGTCTGCTTTCCGTTTTCTCACTCTCTGGTCATTTGCCTTTTTTTCAGGCGTCTGTAAGGAGAGCAATGAGAATCAAGCAATGTGCAATAAAAGGTGCGACACAGAGGTGGTTAGGATGAAGAAGAAAAAAAACACTTAATACAGGATTCAGACTTACCTCTGGCTCTTTATCACTAAGCGAGCCCACACTGCATAAACTCTGATTGGAGGACTCGTTTTGACCTGAGCCCTGTTAAAATAAGGCAAAAGAAATCAAGCACAATTAGTTAAGAAATACGAAGATGCTTAAAAGAAGCAAGAGATTTTAAACTGTATCCTCAACGTACATGCTTGTGTACTTGTTGTGTTTGCACTTGTTAAAGAGAACAAGTGAGAGCTTTGGCTAAATAACGTCCCCAATTAGTTTGCCACTGAATCAAGACCTGATTCAGTCCCAACGCTGGTTCCCTTGGTGATGCCTGTCAGTCAAATGAATCACATCAGAATTCAGGAGGCACCGTCCAATCAGGAAGAGGTACTTAGTCATTCAGAGCACACCAGAGCTCTCTCACTGAACCCTCCTAAAATGGCTGAACATTAGGCATGCTGCTGGGGATGTATCCCCCTGTCTGTCTGTCACCTTTGGATAATGTCATCCATTTTTCTCCCTGTTCACCGGTCTTAACCATTCTTCTCCTTTCACTCAGGAAACAGCCAGTGGAAGATGCTCTGCCTGATCTAAGAATGGCTGCTCATCCCACACAAAATCTTGGTTATCTGATATCAGGCATGTTCAAAAGGAAGTGCACTTTCTAGTCATTTTAGTGGCCTTCGCTGCTCCATTACCAAATGGGGTGCTACCTGTTTGTTATCAAAGGACGACAATTTTCCTTTCAGCGATTTCAGAGAGAACAGCAGTGACACGCAGCTGCTCAAGTGCAAGAAAAAGCTGCTCAGCGACACGGCAGGATTTTTAGACCACCAACCTACATTTCTTCATAGTCATTAGTTGACACACTTCTCTCTCACTTCCCCCACACACATTGTATCCCTTGTCATATGGGGTAGCTATGGCATGATGCCTTGAAGAGAGCTGCCATTTTCTCTGCGGCAGCAGCCATGCCATGCTCTGGGCTCGGCTCAGCTCTGCCTATGGCTGGCACGGGGCCCACTCCTGGCGCTGACTCTCGCTCCCTAACTGTTCCAAGATCACCTTCCACATAGAAAGCTCCATCCACGTCGGAAGCAAGAGGGCCGAAGGGTAAACGCTGCCTCCACTCACACCTGGTCAAGAACTATTTCGGCATTCCTCCTCTGCCTTCATTCCTCCTCCCCTACCACCCTTGTCCCGTCTGTGGCCTTTTTGGCAGGCATCGCCACTTGCATATACAGCCGCTACATCATGAGCCAGGGAGAGATGCCATATCACACCAGCCAAAAAACACAGACACAGCTCAACCTTCTCCAGAGACGGACAAAGAAAAGGAGTGGGGCCAAGCTGGTCCAGGCCAAACAGCCGAATGATACTGAGGCAAAGTGAGACAAAGAGGGGAAGAGATTCGCAAGAACTGTGCAATCAAGGCAATCTGTAATTTTGAGCACGTTGACGGGACGCAGTTCCCGTCCTCCATATCTGTGACATCTGGTGCAACACGAACCTTAGCCACACCAACACCGGTGAAGCGAGCCTCCAGCAGCTCCTGCCGTCGGGGGTCCAGGCTATGCAGTTCTTCCATCATGGCTGCAGAGACAAGAGCAAAGATTAAGGACGGCGTTGTGGGGTCTGGTGTATTCAAATGGGAGTGACGGATCACTGTTTCAAAGGGCACTGGTTGTGATGAGTCATGGCTGTTTTTAGCTATATGGATGTGGAAAATTCCTGTTCTGAGTCATCAATAAACCTGACAATAAGGTTTGCCACTATCATGTGGTGGCCGCCGAGCAGTTTGAGAGCTAATATAAAATCTGGACCAAAACCTGCTCAATGACAGATATTATAGATGTATGCATCAGAGAAGTGGGCCAGATGTGTAAGAGTCTCTGCCTTGGAAATGAAATCATCATGTGATAACGCCCTGGCAACATAAGACTAAGTTACATGGGGCTGGAGTTTTGAAAGGTCACTAATGGTGGGACTGCCAAGTGTACTTACAGCAGTGGAAAAGGCCACAATAGACAATGAGTGTCTAGCTTGTTAGCGTGTGTAAAGGTTGACGTTAAAGTTTCACGCCCTGCTGTGACTGTGACTCGCACGCATTCAATGAATAATGTGACCTGCACCACTCGTGTCCACTTAGGGACACGTTCAAGTCCTTGTCCTCGTCTCAAGTTGGTTTCCAGTGGGTTTGCTGGCTCAGCTAACGATCTAACCAAATGGTTAGAAACACCACCAGTGAGTGATGGAGCTAGCTAACAAACTGAGTACACGAGCTAACGAGCCTGTCGATGCTGGTCATCACTTAGCATTGCACTCCAGGAGCTAACGGTATCGCTAACTAGCATCGTTAGATCTGATTTAGAAGCGAAGCCAAAAGAGGGAAATGTTAGGATCTGCGTTGGTCAAATCAGAGTTGTTGTGTTGGCTCACGAGTCAAAACATGCATCACAACTACTGTCCACTGCAGTCACATGTATGACAAACATATAGAGGCTGGCTAACGTTAGGTAGCCAACATGCTAGCGTCAACTCTGACTGTCTGTCAAAAAGAAGCATCTCCTCGGTTCTGTGTTGTCAGGTGCCTGGGCCACGACGCCCGGGTCTACTCCATCAAGAGATACGTGCCGGAATATTGCTTTTAAACACCCCGACGAGATACTTACTGTAATTTGATATTTTCTCGGTCCTCCGGAGGGCCGGGTGTAAACCCTAAAACCGTCCCCGTTGTCTCCCCGGTGTTCGGCAGACCCTCCCAGGCTAGGCCGCATCCACAGCCGCGTCCCTCGAGTTACTGCCTGTTCGCCTCCGAGACACTGGAGCGCGCGGTGTCGCTCAAGGTAGACCACGGAGGATTCCCCTCGGAGGCCTCGACAGCTCCGGGTATCCCAAACCCGCCTTTCGGTTATCCTTAGGCGGGGATCCCCATCATATCCCTCTCCCCGAGGACCATACCGCGGCTACGTTGTGCACCTTCCTCCCACACAATGGCGACCCTCGAAACCCTGCGTTTTCCCACCAGGTATATGTGGTGTCTTTGAGCCAGTGTTGTAGTTACCCCCCCCTGTTTTTTCCTCTCTCCCCCGGCGGTGAGATGAATTTCGGGTCCGATCAAAACAAAGTTCGTCTGCAGTCGTCCTCCTCGCTGCGGGGGACAAACCAATCTGTTTCGGGGGAAGTTGTGCCGCTGCGACTACGTTTCAGCGGAATCCGGATCGATTCGGTTCGGTTCTCATTTTGCAATGTAAACAATAATCAGTAAAATCTCATATTTTCTCGTGAGATTGTTCAAGTATTTTCACCTTCGTTCAGTCGACGCCTGCCCCCAAATCTCTTGTCTGGACCAATGGTAAATCCCCGAGTGCACAACACAATTTGATAGCGCCCACCCACACAACAAAATGATCACTTATCAGAAAGTTGCCCTGATGTTCACACCCACTTACTCCACTTCCATGTTACAGGTAATTTGGAAAACTATTATTTAGCCCCTGCAGGGTGACATAAGGATTCCGCATTCATTGCAATCATTAGAATTTAAATGTTTCTATTGTTCAATACCAAGTAAAATTATTCAACATTTTTACAGTTCAGATGTTTATTAAATTTGTCCATGTACAAAAAGAGTTAAGTGTTTTTTTGTGTGTTTTTTTTAAACATGCGATTACTATCAAAACTTCAGCTTCTTGAAAAATCGCCTCGGGCTGAGTAGAAATGTTTATTCCGGGGGAACCAGCCCTTTCTCATCAGCAGGAAATGAGAAGTCATTACTCCTTCAGCCCCATCAGACGCACTTGCCAAAGAACCAGTCCGTGGATATTACAGGAGCTGGGATAGTGTACATTCTTAACACTATATAAACTATCCAGTTGTATGGCCTCTCATAATCACAATAGACCTTTTTCAATTCCATACATCCTCAGAGAAAAATAAAACAAAGCAACGCCTTGACTTCAGCTGGGAGTTTCAGTTGTGATTGAAGGACAAACGCAGGCGGCTCCTCTCCTCCGGCCTCAGTCCTGGTTCTCAGCTGGCAGAACTCGAGCCCTGCGGTACTTGCACTGGATCCACACCCTGTACATGGTGAGCTGCTTGCCTCTGTTCACCTGGAGCCTTCGGTCTACAAGGTTCTGCACTTTCTCCAGTCCTGCCTCAGCGAACAGCTCATGAAGCTCATCTGAAGTCAGACAAGAAACAGGATTTTTTCTAAAGCACAATTCTGAAAAACATTTCTTTTTCAATAAACTTGTTTTTGATTTAATTTTTTTTACCTTGAGTAAAGAAATATACTCTTGTTCCATCACCTCGGACATAGAAGTTTTCTGACAGACACCTTCCTATAAAAGAAGTAAAGGGTTGAAATTTACATTATTTCCAATAATCATTTACATATTTAAAAGCAGATTACTTTGACTGAACACTAATGTAGTGGTTCGTGCTGAAACACTGCGATCAGAAAAACAGACCTCAGTGAAACACATTTTCAAAGATCAGCACAAGTGATCCACCATGAAAAATCTGAATCTTAACAGCCATCAGAACTGGACTCTTGCTGGATTATAGTCTGATTAACCTTTCTTGAAGCGGAGCTGTGCCATGTCGTAGCGTCCATAGTCCCTGAGCAGCATCACTCCCCCAGGTCTAAGGAGCCGCGCCAGTCTACTGATTGATCCCTGCATCCTAAGACATGGGTGAAAACCAAAGCAGGTTTTTTTTGGGTGTTCATTGAGTAGAAACCAAAAAATTAGAGAGGGGGGGGCCGAGGAAAAGTTCATACTTGTCAGGATGCAATGCTGATAGCACAAAGATTAGCACTATAACATCAAGGGTTCCATCGGGGACGGGGTAATTGGCTTCCACGTCACTCAAGTCACGAACAAAGGCGAAGCAGCGCTCAGGGTCGTACTCTGGATTAGCCTGATGACAAGAGGGCAATTTGAATTCATCAGGTAGCCCACAATCCAAGGGATGAGTCCTAATCAGCACATCATTGTTACAATGACCTCATCACCTCACCTTGACTAACTCCACAGCAGTGCTGGAAAAATCACAGCAGTAAACAAAGAGGCCCGGGTCGCTGCAAAAAGCAAAGCTGCAGTTATGTACAGTAGATGATTCAGCTTACTTCACTGTATAGTTCAAGCATGTTGTGAAATCTTAACGTGTCAATGTCTTGGCCGCGCTTACTTGTTGGTTTTTAGTATCGGAAAAAACGTGTTTCCTACGCCGCAGCCAACCTGTCAACACAAATAGTAACATTTACAGCAGCCGGAGAGAATAATCCTGCAGACAAATACAGGTTGATACCGGTAGTAGAAAGTGTATAAATCTGCAATGGATGAATCAATTTCAAAATTGAATTCAGTAAACTACAATGTCACTCAGTAGAGCGCATACATCTGCAGAGGCACCAAAATACCCTTAATGTCAAGCCTCACCCAATTGCACACACTTGTAGATACGAGTCCTCTGAATGTGCCCGATGTTTTTAATGAAGAGCCATGTATTTCTCTCCCTGGGAAATCAGTGGATATCAAAAAATCTCTCAAAATGTTTGAGAAAACTAATTCTGGTCCCTGGCCCTGATTTGGATATGAAGTTCCAGGTTTCGTTGTAATCTGTTTAGTAGTTTTTGCATAATCTTGCTTAAAAACAAACATACAAACAACCAACAAACAAACAGGGCAGGGGTGAAAACATTGCCTCCTTGGCAGAGATTAAAATGTAGCCAGTTGTTTTGAGTTGTTGGCCTCCACCATCCAGTGAGATCAGTCAGTGAGAAAAATATAGTTTTATTTTCTTTAATATTTACTGAGTGCAACCTGCCAAATATTTGCACGAGCTAGATTGTTTTATTCCTATAGCTTAGTGCAGTAGTACATTAGAAGTAGAATACAAATAGGCTTTTCACAAATATGGCTCCTTTAAACCCAATTTTTTTATTTAAATATGTTTATACGTTTTGGAGATTTCTTTTTTTAATTTAATGTGTGTGGTGAAAGTTTAGGTAACGAGTGCTCAAATGAATCTCTCACCTCCAGAATGCGATGCGTGGCAGAGGAGCCAGGGAAGTCCCCGTCTTCGACCTCCCTGCTTCGCTCTTGATCCAGACTGTCCTGCTGGACGCCATCTGTGCCGGAGTCTTCAGGATGGGATTCGGGGTTCAGGAGGCCACACTTCGGGGCCAACTCTGGGAACTCCGTGAAGAGCCAGTGGCGGTCTTTGAAGAACCGATTCTCGTGGATAGTGTAGAAATCGTTCCAGTACTCATTGGCCCGGCTGTCGTATTCCTCTGCAAGAGAAGGTCAGCCCAGTTTGATCCTGATAATCTACCACTTTCTGCCACGGCTTGCACATGTAACAGATATATGTCCTTTCAATTTTAGCTTGCTTGAAGCCAAATATTAAAACAACTCAAAAATGAATTACAGACAGAATTTTATGAGTATATTTGTGCATGCATAAAACAATGATGAGAAGTTATAGTTCTGCTAATGGATCTCGGCAACAACAATGCAACCTTGTTTCTGCTGAGGTAGAGGCTGTGAGTTTTCCAAGACTTTGTTCTTAGCAGCTTCTTCTTGTTCCTCGCTCCACTCCACGTTGTCCCTGTACACAACAGAAAAACGTCATCATGTGACATTCAGACAGGGCTGGGATATCCTCCAGCATTATCATAAACAGGGAAAGCTACATTAAGATAAGACACGACAAGACAATACGATCCTTTATTAGTCCCATAATGGGGAAATTTGCTGCGTTGAAGCAGCAAAGATGAAGCGTCAAAGAAATAGAAAGCAGTTAAGGTAATACAAAAGTTAATATAAACCCCATATAGAGAATAGAAAGAATATATAGAGTCACAAATATATTTACAGTGAAACAGGATGGCAGATTGTACACTCTAGGATATTTATATACTGAAAAGTTTTCAAATATTTGAAGTGTTGGTCTAATAAAAAAAGAAAAGAAAAGACTTCACTTTAGTTTTTTGAGATCATATTATATTAAACTATCCATTCATTCATTATTTGATCAATAGAGAAAATTATGAGCACGATAATAAACAATGAGATTAATCATTGTTCTGCAGCCTCTTTCTATATATGTTTGTATTACAGTATAAGAAAGTGACTGAAATGATACTAGGACCTGAGGTTCTCTGACTCTTCTACCAAAACAACAGACAGACAGAGAGCATGATCAGTGACAGTGATGCATTCATGTCACGTCTTGGATCCACTGACCACGCGTTGTGCTGGAACACCTGCCGCGGGTCCGTGAGCAGCCGAGTCCCGAACTGAGGCCTCTTCACGTCCCCGGTGGATGAATCCTTTGGAACCAGCCCCGTGTCCCCGCTGCCTGCCTCCACCGCGACCACGGCATGGGGCGCCGCCATGTTGGATCTGACGCGACGGAAGAAGGGCCGGCCAATGAAGTGTGCTGCGTTCACTGACACACAGGAAATAAACACACTTTGGAAATAAAAGACAGACAGACAGATGCAATGTAAAACAATACAGTAACGTCACATCATAATCCTCACACCCCGGGGACGCACCGGTAGAAGCACCGCGAAAAGCGGTTCGCCTCCTTTCCTCGTCAATGTTAAATACTTGGGTTGTCGCATCAGCAGCGTAGTGCCGGGAAGAACAAGGAAGCGCCGAGAACAAACATACACACATAATCTCCTGTGGGGGGGTGGCATGGCGGCTACAGGCTTGCGGAGGTCAGTCACCTGTGAAGACCAGCATCATTTACCCCTGATGCAGAAATTACGATTATGATAAAAAATGAAATAAAAAAAAATTAAATTAAATTAAATTAAATTAAATGGAGAAAAAAAACTGCGTGCACACATCCTGCGCAGAAGCCCATTGCGCACATCCTGCGCAGAAGCCCATTGCGCACAACCTGCGCAGAAGCCCATTGTGCACATCCTGCACGCGCAGTTTTTAATTTTTTAATTTTTAATTTTCTTAATTTGTAGTATATTTTTTTCTGATTTTATATTAAATTAATTTAAATTTGCATTGTGTAAGACATTTTGCAATTAATAGGAGAAAGCCTGCCAATTTTAAGAGTTTGGTTCATTGCCAGTTTGAAGATGGGAAAGAGTACCGACTAGGCCACACCGCACACTGATTGTCATTAGGTCCTAACCACTTTAAGTGGATGGACAAATTCCATGTGATGTCCTGAGGCTGCCCCCTGCTGGCTGCTGGGTTCCTCTGCTGCTCTAGCTTGGTTTGTGCAGCTTGTGATTAACTAAAGTTGTCCATAAAAGAAAATCTTTAATATCCTTCAACGGCAATTTGATGTACAACAAGTGCACGACAAAAATAAACCAATATATACAATGTAAATACAACCCAATGTAAAAACCCTACAGACTAACTAGCAGGGGAAAATTAATAAATGAATTGATAAGTCAACCAACAGAAAATTACCCATCAACTATTTAGATATTCTCGAAACATTTCATTCTACTTTTAATTTCCTGTTGTGTTTCTAAAAATAATGAATGTTGGTGACATTTCCTTGATAAATGGTGGAGGTAATAGTTATGTTTTAATCTCTGATTTGTCAGACAACAGGTTTACGTAATAAACTACTGGACCAATTAAGCATGCAACTTGGCAGAAGGAAGCTGCATGGATCAGAGATGAACCTATACGGCTCTGTTGAGCTCTACTGAGTGCCAATCTAGTGAAAGAATCTGGAATCTTCTCTCAAAACACCCCCCCCCCCCCCCATAGGGTGTGTAGCGTGAAGCTAATGAGGAGTTTTATAAAGATGTGATCGAAAAAGTAAGACCAAGTGAATCCACTTTATGAACAGAAAAAAAAGAAGGGAGTTTCATTTCACCTCACAACAGTTCCTCATAGCAGCATGATGCACACAAAGAGATGTATATAAACCTACTCATTTTGGCAGCATAGTAGGGACATTTGCTGATGTCACCACCCATGGCTCCGTGGACAGGCAAGCCAGCATCTAAAACATCCTCCTGGATGGCTCCCTGTGTGAACAGTCAGGCAGCGGGTCGCACAGAATTTACGCTTCCGCCTCAGGTGTGTCCCTGACGTACACGCTGCGGTGATAGACTGCGGTTAGAGTTAAAGATGAATCAAAAAATGATTAAATTATCAGGTACACAATTCAGAAAGCACCGCAAAGTAGAGGAGGAGAAGAAAGAACAATATAGATGTAAGAATCAACCGGATTGTGGACATCATTAATGTTTATTTTTGTCGACGTGACATGATATGCGATCAGTACAGGACTCTTTTTATACTTTTTATTATATATTTTTATTATTTTTTATAGTTTACAAATTTGTCTGACTGTGTGTGCATCTGTATACAGTCCAAAAGTTCTTGGGGATGCATGACAGTTTGCGTGTGTATGTTGGGGGGCGCCAATTTGAAATCTCGCCTAGGACGCCAACATTGCCAGGGCCGGCCCTGGTAGTGATGAGCAGGCACCTGTACATGGTCCAGCCAGCGGGGAAAAGCGTTAGAGTTGATGAGGATGAGTGTGTTTGGAGAATAAGCTCCACCACGTTAGATATCTAATGGTATGTAAAGTTGTTTCACTCGTCGACCCATGTGACTTGACTAGGTTACACAGAATATTATTCTGCAGAAACAGATTTACTGTGATCAACTGAAACGTGACTATTTAAAGTCAAATCTGCATTTTAAGAGCAGCTGGTTAAAGTAGCATTACGTCTCCCAAAGCTCTTTATTCAGAGTATTGATGTTGACGTTGATGTGAAGCTATGTGTCTGTCTAACCTTTTTACTTTTTGCAATCATTTTACTTTAATGCTGTATTACAGGCAACATCTTTTTGTCGCGCTAAAGCATGTGAATTGTATTTTGAATAGAATTTCTGCTCCCTGCTGGCACTCAAAATGCAGTCCATAGTATATCTTACTGGTCTTTAAAGGCCTACTGATTTTTGTGACGGTGATATGACGTCATACTAAATTGCCCCACCAGAAATGTCAGGCCAAAATTGCCACAGCATAGATGTATAGATACATGCATAGATAGATAGATATATATAGATATGCCTGTAGATGCTGTGCAAATACACAAATGGTATTTTAGGTAAAAGTATCATGACAAAAAACAAAGGATGGAAGTTGGAATGGAAATTATACAACACAAAAAGTTGCAAAGGGTTGTGTTTATGTATATGGATAGTGTTGGGAACATGTATTAATTTGACTATGACTATTTTACTTCTCAAACATTTCCTCTGTTTAAAACTGGTCAAATATATACTCGTCAGAACTAAGTCTGCTAACATAACACACAATATTTGCTTTATTATTATTATTATTATTATATTATTACTAAGGTTCAATGCATTACTTTTTTATCAGGAGCTAACTGCAGCATAAGACCCAGTCTGGGCATAACTGCTCTAGATTTACAAATGTACGATGCTGTTGAGAGACGCGTGAAGATGAAAGTCTTTGTCCAGATCGAACTCTGTGGATGTGTAACTCCCCTGATCAACTGATCCACATAACCACACTATAAGCACAGATGCTGCTTGACAATAGAACCACATAACACTTCTGTAGACAGGCACAACTTACCCTGACCACATCTGATCAGTGCATTGTTTTAACACCAGAGGGAGACAAATACCAGGATTCCCTTTGCTGAGGGCCCCCTGAGCCACATGAATGAGGAGAATTCTGGGAATGAAATTACACAGAATGACTTCATGTGCACCAAAGTCTTTCAACTGCCCAAATAAACAAACAAACAACAACACTTTTTTTCTATTAACATGAGTCTAATTTAGTGAAATAATTATCAGAATTGACATTCAAACTGGTCAACATGCATTTCTGGACAGTTTTATGTCACCATGTTTGGGCTCCACACAACGGTTTAAGGAATGTCTTTGCATTGCCTACAACAAACTTTTAACAAGTATATATCTCATAATATGAATTACTTAGAGGTAAATATTTACTGGTCATGGTAAATGGACTGTTTCTGTGTAGTACTTATGTCTCATCGTCTACTTAAATTAACATGTCATGGGCGACCGTGGCTCAGGAGATATAGAGATATAGTTGTCCACTAACAAGAAGGATGTCAGTTTGATCCCTATCTCTCCCCTGTCTTGCGTGCCGGTGTCCTTGGGCAAGATGCTGAACCGCAAATGTCCCCTGACAGGCTTGTTGGCAGTGTATGAGTGATGTGTGACAGAGAAAGAGCAGCACATAGATGCGCTGTATGAATAGGTGAAGGAAGTGTGAAAAAGTGCTATAAAAAGACAGACCATACACATTTAATCAGCTCTATTTTCAGTATTTGTTGCCCAAGGGACTTCGGAATGTGTGGAGGTATCTGAGATCATACCAGCGACATTATGGTTTGTGGACAACCCTCTCTACCTCGTGAATGACAAGAGAGCAGTCATATGCTAGTGCCAGGTTTCACTTTAAAATGGGTTGAAGTCTGTGTGTAATGATTTTCTTTTCTACAGTTTTAAGCAGATCTGAAGTAATAGCGTCTGCATGCAAGGGCATCTGTAAGATCTTTCTTTACATGACTGAGAACAATCTCGACTAGTCGGAATGACTTTCAAGTCAGGAGGAACCTACCATCTGGACTGAGCAATTCGATTTGCGAAGACCTCCTCCCAGCACTGCATATGGAGACGCTAACCATTAAGAGAGAGGATTTACAGTGAGAGTGAGCTGAAAACAGGAAAAATCCCACTTACCAAGGATCACACCCTTTACAGTAAATTACATTATAAGCAAAATGTAAATTAGGTTTCTAAGGGATTAAATATGCAAAGTAATCCCCCTAGAAGGATCCAATCAAACAATGCACATGTTTAGATAATGCTATAATATGCGTCAACATATGTGATGTACAAGTCACCAGTAAGATAAACAGCAGACTCTACATATTTGTCAGTGTCATACATGTAAAGACTGACTGTTACCTTATAGGGCCTTTTATATATCAGACGAGTGTGAGCAGGATGTGGTTGTTTGGCAATGTGTAGAGTTATGTGACTTAAGTTGTAACCATTTTGAAAAACAGGGAAGTGAACCAATTGCAAGAGGGTGATAAGGCTTAATTTTGATGAGTGGTGCAACAGGAAATATTCTATGCCGTGATAAAAGTGTTATCAGACAGACATTCTGGACTCTACAGACTGATGTTAATTTTAGTAGCTTTCCAACAGTCACATAATCTTTAACTTGTTTGAATTTAACACGTTAAAAGTGATCTTCTCACAGAGTAAATATAGGAAATAAAATCTCTTGAAAATAACCAAACTGAGGTGAGACTGAGGAAGTCGTGTTTTGTAAATCTTTATGTTTCCCACAGTTTAAGGAACAAGAGATAAACCAGTGCAAAAACAAACAAACACAGAAAACAGACAGTGTATTTTTGTACCATGTCCTGAGAGGATCAGAGCTGTTTAACCAAAATACACCTCACACTGTAATATTATCACCTCCCGTAAACATAAAGGGCTTAAGTAGCAAGCGCAAGTTTGTCATTCACAATTCCAACACAATAACACAATTTACAGTTCAGCAATGGCAGGACAAATCCCTATGTACAAATACAACAAATAGAAAAACAGCCCAACAAGCAGAACAAGAGGTGGCGACGCAGTGACAAAGAAACATGTCATGTACCAATAAAGTTACCATGGCTGGTGTGCATTTCAAAAACAATATAGACCACAGGCATTGTAATGCAAGTCATTCTAAACACACGCTAGGTTCAACCATTGCTATAAACTATTTTGTATTATAAAAAAGAGATGGTAATGTATATGAAAGGCATTGGAGATTATATAGTGCACATTTGAGTAATTCTAATAAACTTTGTTCTGATGGTCTGAAAGTTTTAAATAGGCTGCAGCTGCACTCTGACACAGAAAATAACCACATTTAAAAAAAGGAAGGCTTAGAGGTCCTCAATACATCAAACTTGGTTGATGAAACTGAAAAACAACCCTCAGAATGTATTTTCTATGATAACGTATTACTATTATGTATCAGTGATTCCCATTTCTGTCTGAAAACAAAGCAATAAGAGTAACATTTAGTAAACCTAAATATATTGCAGATCACAAATAATGCAGTGGTAGAAGGGCTTCCCAATAAGAAAAGTCACAGCAGAGGCAGCTCTTCTGAAATCTGAACTGTAGTTGTTGGAACTTTGAGTGCTGAGAGAACGCTGCCGATATCAACCCGACCATCTGTGCAATTATCTATATTGCTTATCCTGTGAGGGTCACAGGAGGCCTGAGCCAATCCCTGCGGACTTTGGACTGGAGGTGGGGGGGCGGGGTACATCCTGGACAGGTCGCCAGCGTATCACAGAGCCAACAAACAAACATACACACACAGACAAACAACCATTCAAGCTCACGTTCAGGCCTATGGGCAATTTAGAGCATCCAATTAACTTAGCTCCAGTGTGCATGTGTTTGGACTGTGGGAGGACCCGGACAGAACCAGCTCACTGGAGACATGACAATGTGAAACAAAAACTGAGGAGCATGCAACCCCTTCATGTGACTCATATTAACAATTCTCATTACTTTTTATAAATTTCATCAGGCTGTTGACAGCAGTACTCCCTTTTCAGTTACAGTAGCTGGTCACATGACAGTGTAATCTTCTTCTCGTCCATTTCTGTTCTGCTACATTCCATCGTTGTCACTGACCCCTGAGTGTTTCTCTCTCCACCTCGCCCTCAGGTGCCTCGGTACGCTACGTTGGTGAAGGTGGAGGTGGCTCCCTTGTACAGAGGATTATTACCCTGGGAAATTAAAACAGAAGTGAGACTGGCTTAATTCAATCTCACACTGAAGTCCCAACTTTTTGAAGGGTTACGTCGACGCCCATCAGAGGGCCGCCACATTCTGTTACAGTACTCCATTCATCCTTAAAGCAGGAGCAGTTAGTGTATGTTATCATTGTGTCCCAATTAGGAATATTTCTCACCGTATCCCATTTGGCTTTGGCTCTCTCCTCCTCAAACCTGACAAACTCTTTGCGGTCGTGGATGGTGACCAGCAGCTTCCAGATGAGGAGGCCAACCAGGCCCAGTAGCAGAATGGCTCCGGCCACCCCCATGAGCACAATCAGGAGGTTCGGGCCCTCGGGGCACACTGACAGAACAGAGCCGAAAAGATAGTTAATATCTAAAGTTGGTTCCATGATATTTTCTTTTAAGGACACATTAAGTTAAGCAAAAACACTGCAGTACTCCAGTGTCAGACACTCGGCTGCACAACCGATGCACCATAGATGAATGGTATGAATGGGTGAATGGCAATAAACTGCACTGTAAAGCTCTTCGAGTGGCCATCAAGACAAGAAAAGCGCTATATAAATACAGACCATTTACAACAAGTCACTACCCTGATGTATTTGGGTTTCTGTGGTGTGGCAGAGCGTAGCTGTAGTTATCTGTCAGATGATGTGTTCTTTACAGAGGAGAATGTTATTAGATGCTGTTCCCCCTGAAGCTGAGGCATGCCAGATACAGACTGAAAACACATTGAAGAACACACGATTCTGTCCTAATAATGTAGCCATTAAGTGTGTGCAAAGAAACTCTCACAGTACCTGGCTCTTTCACCACAAACAGAATGGATTTGCCACTTTCATCTTCGTAATACTGGAAGTGCTCCAAGCAGTCATTCTCGTCTTTGTATGAGCAATTCACTGCATTTGTGTTTTGGAGAACTGCGGGATAAAGATGAGAAGAAGAAACAGGGTAATGAAAAGGATTTCAAGGTACGGTGAATTATCATCAATATTTATTAGTCCATTATAGTCTGTTGCCCCTATGCGTATAGAAAGGCTCCAGCCGCTTTCAACTTCTGCAAATATGATCAGAAAAACAGAATCATTTCTACAATAGCTCAGAGTTACAAAGTGAAATTAAAGAAATTAGAGATTCTAGATTTCTCACCCAGTTTATCCACCACTTTGATTTCATCTTTGCAGATCCTGTTGCAGCTGTTGTCTGTGGTGTACTGTCCTCTCTTGAAGTGCTGACACTCAACACACTCTCTGTGGGCGAAAGAACAGAAACACTTAAGACGTTGCCTATATCACATGAACCCATGTTAATAGAAAGGTTGATGTTCTCCAGCTGTACGTGAAACAAAAACTGAATCTGTTGCGTATGTGTGGGGGAGTAGTGTCGAGGGAATTTCACCCAGACATATAACAATCCTGAGAGAACTCAGAATCAAACACCACATATACACAAGTACTTGGTTTTTAATTGCAGTAGGTCGCAGCCAACTTCAACGGTACTTCCCTTTCATAGTGCATTTATTCACAAGCTCAGTTACAATGTATAGGTGGGGTTATATTTGAAAAAACGTCTTGACCGTCACATCTCTCCAGGCATGTTCCTTGCTTTGGGTACATTTCCTTATATGGCAAGAAACATACTGCAGTTACACAATTAGACTATTTGTGGTATAGTAGCAGGCCATCATGATAAAATAATAAAATATTTTGGCACAGCCTGAAGACGGCATAGTCAGTTGTTTAGGAACGGGATAATAACAAAATCGTATCTGATGACACCATCAGGTCAAGATAATCCCCCACATTTCACTGCATATCATGCTACAGGTTATTGAAAACTGAGTTTTACATTATATTTCTTTCTCTGGATATTCATAAGTTCATGTGTTTTTTTGAATCTAATGAGTTCAAATATTCATGGTCTCCAAAGGACCAACCCTTTGACTTTTGAGCTCTCCTTTTGAACTGGCCTCGGATCAAAATGTAAACTTTGGATCTCATAAACTAATTTCATGGTAGACTGAATGAAATTTCTCAAGCACACTCACGCTCCCAGGGAAATAAACCCTTTGGCATTTCCTCTAGTCGAGTGCCAACCTCATGTTTATTCTCTCCATATCATAGATTCTAGAACAAAGGGACTCTTTGTGATGGAGAACTCACTTCTTTATGGTGCAGGAATCCGGACAGGTGGGGCACTTCTCACAGGTTGCTCCGTAGGCCCCGGGCTGAGTGCACTGACAGACCCCACACTCACAGTTGCCCCGGCCGGTGCACAGCAGACCAATGCTGGACATGCAGGTGTCTATGATTGTGCTGCAGTTACAGTTTTCTCCTTTCCAGCCGGCGTCACACTGGCAGTAGCCACAGCTGCACTTCCCATGATCTGAAAGGATCAAGAAGGGGATGAGGATGTTGATAATAGTCACAAGATTTAAACATGACATTTTTATCTTCAGCAATATGGTTCTTGCTTTGGTCTCCCTGTGGGTTTCTCTGTGTTTGCATGTTGTCCCCCTGTATTACTGGGTTTTCCCCCGGGTTACTCAGACCCAAGCAGATTTAACTGAAGACTCTAAATGGACTGCTGATGTGAATGTCAGAGCGACCCATTGTTTTGTCGGCCTCGCGAAAGACTGGCAATCTGTAAAGGGTGTAGGACGCCTCCTCCCAGTGTCTGCTGGGATTGGCTCCCGCCCCCATGCAACCCTCAAAGGATAAGCGATTTAGATAATGGATGACTGATAATCACACAGGTGGGGCCATGCAAACAAAGCTATTAACTACAAATTACTCAATCTGAAAATGAATCAGCGTGTGTGGGAATAATTGTTTTGGGTGTAAATTTTGTCTGAGCTTGGTGTCTTGGGAAAGCCTACCTGTTGCCGCATTTGTTCATTAAGCAACATTTAATTGCTAGATAGGTGTGACTTAATGTTTATGAACTTATCTTTTATTTGTTTTGTTTACAAATGAGGACCTTTGTTGTTAGCGATATAACTTTATGGACTCGGTTCTGGTTCGTTTAATAAAACAAAACAACTAGGCACCCGCCTGGATTTTAAATAACAATGATCAACGTCAGACGACAGTGGCCGTAAATTTATACTGCTTCAATTGGGTAATGAAGAAATTTTTATAGCTGTAATTACGTAAGCATTGTGGGCAGCTTTGTTTTCACAGAACATATTCTCTTAAAAACAATCAAATGTACTAAATTACTTTGTGGCAGTCTGTTGTTTAAGTGAAGTCTAATCTCAGACAGGAACATTAGAGGGAAATATCTCTCAATCCTCCCTATTGTTCTACACTTTTCCGCCCTTCTCATGACAGATGCATTCCCACACACACACACACACACACACACCCACACACCCACTCACACCCACATGCATGCACACGCATACACACACACACACACACACACACACACACAGACAGGCATTTCTCCATGACTTCAGAGGGCATTTCATGACTTATAATTATTTCCTGCTTTCACAATAGTGACCACTTTCCTAGCCCTAACCCTTACTAATAGCCATACCTTAACCTAGTCCTAACATTATCCTAACCCTAACTTTAACTTAACCTTATAATATGTGTTCATCTTAAATTCTCATGATTTTCTTTATAAGAATTTTCTTTTTGTTGCCATTAGGTAGAGAAGTAAGAAATAATGTGACCGTGTGAACATATTAAGGTCCCAACAACACGAGAAGTACCTGGAGGCACACACACACATACACACACACACACACACACACACACACATACACATACACATTCTGAGGTATGTGTAGAAAGCACAGAAGCCAAGTCTGTCAGTGTAGGAAGAGTTTTACAGCAGTGGAGCCATTTGTTGACAGAATCTGGAGGCACGCTTCTCTCCCCCCGGGTCACAGAGAGCCGCGCCACATCAGCACATTAGAAACAAAGGTAGGACCCCGGAGACTACAGTGTTCTTAGCGAGAAACCAAACAGGCTTTGGCACTGGATGACTAAGAGCCAGGCAATGAGTCACATCCCAGCTGGATCAGACTGGGGGAGTGACTGGTCATGAAATATCGCAGAGGGTCCTATATGGTCCCTAATTCAAGGGATCAAAACAAATCGTCCATTGTTGTAACCTCAAGGAAACAAATTCCCCTGAGTCAACACGGGACAGCTTCTCATTTGAACTGCATTAAGAGCGGTGACAGGATCAGACTGTTTACTGGTGGTGGTGTCACTGGTTAATGATTAGGACGCTTACGTGTAATGCTTTTGATAGAGTTGAGTAATCTCTCTTACTCAGTCTTAAAGATTGCAGCTGAGAAGTGTAGAAAAACCTTACAAGACCTTGTAATTATAACAATTACCTTTTTTTAATAATCTTAATTAATGAGAGTAAGTTTCTATCTTAGCTGTCGTTATTTTAAAAGTTGATTCGCACACTTAAAAGAGAGTTTTTATCTCAGGTTCACATCGCCCTGCTCTATGAGACTGTACAGTAATCCTGCCCATTAGTCACATGCCTTGGCTTTTAGAGAGGGCAGACGTCGGGGGGCCACGATAAACAAGGAGAAACGGGGAGGGAGACAGAAAAGCAAAACATTACGCAGCTGGATTGAGAGTCGTGAAATGGTGGAGATAGAGAAGTACTGGAGAGGGAAGAGTTTGGGCAAGTTGCCAGCACAGGAATGCAAACTTTCCTGTTCTCTCCGTGTCCTCATATTTACGGGCCCTGGGGCTGCGCTCGGCAGACTGCTGCTCCCTGGACCCGCACCAGTCCCAGGGCCCCTCGGCAGAAGAAGAAATACACAGCCTCAGGGAGTATCCCAGACCTGGACGTTTTTTGTCGCTCCAGCCGAACAACGGCATGACTGCACCGAGACACAGTGACTTAGCGGTCGCTAATTGAGCTCTGTGGACTGTCATCCGACGGTTACGATGTGTGTTGCTGTGTGGGTGATCAGGTCGGCACCCAAGCCCTGGGTTTCACCGCTGCGTGACTCAATACCTGACTCTCAGAAAAACAACCTCCAAACTCCTCCTTGTTAAAGAAATTTAGCTTGATGTTATCGTCCAACTGCTCTGTGAGGTCATGGTGCACCCACAGGGAGAGCTCTGTGAACACTGCTTCGGTCTCCCTTGTCAAATTAAATAATCATCAATGGGATCGCTGTGGAACAGAATTAAACTTTTATCTTGAGATTATCTTGTGGAAATTAAGGGCTCAACATTTCGTAGATTTTCTTAAACGTCAATGGAGAAAATTGAAGGAAGCACTGTACTGTCACTGTCACTCTCTATTTACTATTCTGCTGTCATAAAATTCAAACAAGTGCAGGTCCTCTTCCCATGATTCAACTTGGTGGCATCTTTCAGACCCTCTAGTAATCACCCACATCTTTCAAACTTGAAGCAACTCCCACATTTAAGAGTCCAAAATGAGATAATACTGGTGACATCACTCATTATTCATCACTTTTACCTGTATTTTAGTAGTTTGACAGTTTTCCTAGTTTGATATTCCTACACCGCCCTCCTTGCAATCACAGGCCCAAACTGCTCTTGCATTAAATTAACCAGTGGCGCAGCAGTTTAAAGATTTATTGCTGTGATTGAGTAACCCTGCAATGAGCTGTACAGACTTGTAATGGAGAGAGATAGACCGCTCACATTCTGTGAGGGGTAAGAGCCCATCCCTCAAACTCAGGCAGCAGGGACTGGGTGTGTTCTTCTCTCCGACTATCCTTTAATGGAGGACACGCTACAAGTTTACAGGCCTGACAGAGAACAGGTCATTTACAAGCTTCACTGTTTATGCTCTGCAGTTGAATTGTGCAATTATTTACACGTCTTTTACAAGCAAGCATAGACGGCCATAATAATTATGTTGACTTTTGATTCGTCAAGCTGAGTAACAGGAAACTATGTAAACTGGCAAAGATGTGTTTACAGCCTGAGAGGGATGGAAAACAGCCTCAGTGTGATCACTAAGACTGGATGACGTGTCCGAGGAGCAAAGAGCTAGCAGCCATGACACTATGTTACTCAGGGCCCCCCAGGCCAATCTGTGGGTTGGACACTGGAAATAATAATTTTAATTAAAAACCTATTTACAATGAAGAAGAATATCTAGCGACAAATTATTTGTTTTTTAACATACAGCACTTTTGTTTGTTAAAAGTTGTGGCTGTGAGTCAGGCCATTTTTCAGTGGAAATAATCTATCGTTTAAAACTAATTGACCTGATGTATGATGAGAAAGACAATGATTTAAAGTAAAAGACCTCAGGTGAATAAGTTATAGGTGTAGACAAAAGCTGGTCTATCCAATGCAATGCAGGTCACCCAAACTTATCCTGCTTTAGGGACCCCTGATGCAGAGGGCCGGCCCTGACTATAATAAAGCACAATGAAGCAGCTTTCTACTGGGGTAGACCTTGATTGCCAACCATTGCAGCATGTTTTATGTACAGATCCACGAGACAACCTCCCTATTTAGAATGCATGTTTGCAAAACTGAAAGAAGAGCATCTACTCACCGGAGCAAAGTGCCCCTTTGAAGCGCAAGCAGTTGAAGTCGTCACAGTCGCAGTGCTTCCCCCACACCTGGCCAAACTCATTTGCGTGGCAGGAGCACTGTCCGCACAAGCAGTCGCCTCTCCCATTGCAGATTGGGCCGCCCGGCTTTTGGATGCAGTCAGCATCGTCTGACGGTCTGTTTTCATCCAACGAGCACTCACAGGAAGGGCCCAGGCGACCCGGGTGACACTGGCACACGCCGCACTCGTAGGTGCCGTTACCGTTGCTGCAGAGTGGGCTGTTGGCTTCTGCATCCGCCTCACATTCGCAACCGCAAGCGATATCCACCGTGACCTCCAGGGCATCCTTGAAGCCGAGGGGCTTGATGGTAAAAGTGCTGCTCTTCTCCTTAGGGCAGCCCTGCACCTTAGCCTCCACGCTGAATGACACCTGAAGAGGAGGACATATGTCTCTGTGCATAGCTTTGTGCAGATAAAAGACATGGGCCAGTACTCAGCGAATACGTACCGTGTCTCCAATGTTGAGGCCAGTACAGGAACTGAGTCCGACGGTGACCTCTCCGTTGAGGCAAGTTGCATTGAAGGAGAGTTGCAGCTCCTTCGGGACTCCAACCAGCTCCAGTTGCACTCTAGAGCGAATTTTCTGCACGACATGAAGTCATCAATCACACTTTATGTAGTTAGCTGTATGATACAAATGAATCAACAGACCTCCATTCCCTCACTCTCCTTACCGCATAAGCATCCTGAATGAGATCAATAACATTCCCAGAGTCGGCGGATAGAATTCCAACTGTTGTGCCAGGGATGAGCTTACTGAACTCCTGTAATAACAACATGACTTTGAAATATTTTAAATAAACAAAAAAACGTCTGCTGTGGTACAAGAAGAGCCGTTTAATCACCTTGTAGAGTGGCTCCACCAGGTCGGTTACTGCAAATATCAAATTGATGTTGTTTTTTGCCATTTTCTCATGCATGAGCGCCAAGGAGGGATAGTCCTGCAAGACACGGGACACAAATAATCTTGACTGTAATAGGTATTGAAACCCTCTGTGAATTACTGCAATAACTTAAATTGATGCCTTTACCAGCACAGTTGATTGGTTATAAATGTTGTCTTTATCAAGATGACACTGTCCATCGTTGGGCTGGACTATGCCAGCTAGACGCCCGTCCAGTGCAATGTGAGTTACGGCATCTGTGGTGAAAACCAGTAGGTGTGAGGCGTCCGGACGCCAGCCGACTTTCTCCTAATCACGATGGACAAAGACAAGAGTAAAGTAAACACTCAGTGCTGCACAGCATGGTGAATGTGGTTGTTTCTCTTATCTCTTGAACAATTTACATGTTTCATACCTTGCACACCACGGCCTGCATGATGGCATCAAATCCACCCTCTGGAGCATCTCTGTTTCTAGACACCCGCTGCTTCGCGACCTCCTCAGTGAAGCGTGCTACCTGCTCTGTCAGTGGCAGCACATGCTTGAACCCGAACTGAGGCTCGCATGTTTGACTAATGCTGCATATATTGAATAGATGAAGCAAGGGAGAGAGAGGAAAAAGAACGCATTTTCAATTATTGTTATTGAACAAGTCTTCTCAGAAAATCGGAAAATCTCCACCTCAGTTCCCTTTCCTCATTGAAACCCTCCCACCTACCTATAGCAAGGGTTTTCAACCGCTTCCGGAGGATTAGTGTACATGTAAGGGGAAATGGTTTTGTCCACAAAGGCTCCGAAACCCATGCGTAGGTTGCTTGTGGTCTTGCCCATGGACTCGGCGAGCTCATCGCCCAGCTTGACAAGGCGGGCCAAGTCATCCTTCATTGAATACGACAGATCCATCAGATAGTAGAGGTCCACTGGGTAATCCTCCACCTGTTTCACTGACACTGTGAAACGCTTGGAATCGCCTCAGAGGGAAGAAATCACGGGCAGGAGATAAGTGACAGAGGCTCAAACACTGCAGATGGTGGTAGTAATGGCACCATTGCATGTATCTTGTTGTCTACTCTTACTGTTGTCTGTTGTTAGTGCCTGGCTCTATTGTATATTTTTCTGCTATTGATGATTGTGTGTAAACGCACCTGGTCTTAATACAATGTGAAGTTTCTGCGGCCGTATCTGAGTGACACCATCAGCTGTACCAGAGGCCTTGCTGCTGAGTGGGAGATCCTCCCGAATCTGAAGTTGGCTGGAGGGAAACTCCAGATGGGATCTCATGCAACCTCCGTTCACCAGGTTCTCCAGAGTGTCGCAACGGGACACACTGGATCCTCCCACTCCAAACGACTTCAGAAAAGTAAAAAATAAACACATCCGATCTATTCAGCACTCGAGACATTGACGAGTTAGCGATGAGCCATTGCATTAAAGAAAATGTAAAGCTAAGAGATTTTTAAGTTTACTGTTTTTCCATCCTACAGCCGCTTTGGGTATCTCCTGAGTACAGGGGCCCCATGGTGAGTCATTACGAAGCAGTATTGTATAAACGTGTTGAAGAATCAGCATGAACTGCTGGGAGAGGAAGTTGTTTCTGTCACAACTTGCTGCGATGATGGATGGATGGATGGGAGAAGCTGCTGGATGCTGTTTGTGTGTGCTTGTGTGTGTGGTGCTCGTACCTCCTGGTAGCACCATGCACAGCTGGGGTGAACCGCCAAGCACTGCCGACAAGTGGTGGCTCCTCGTGATGTGCAGATGCTGGAGCCTGGGAAAGATCACTTCCGTCAACATTTCTTTTTTTTGACTTTGGCTGAGGCAACTCTGCCCAACTTCCTTCAACGCTGACACCAGGGCGACCACACATGTTCACACATCTACTGCTTTATGAAGTCACAGTGCAGCTCACTCTTTACACTAATACTCCTTATGCCTTCCAAAACTTAAATAACGGTTTTATGTTTCCCATATCATTTTGCAACTTTTAAATTCATATTGCCTTTAACTCCAAAATCTAAGGTCATCCAATTCATTGTATTTTAATTCCGTTTATCATTTTTTACGTTTCTATCTATTTTATCTGTATTATTTAACTCGTTCATCTTAGTTTTCTTCAGATTTATCCTTGTTTACTCTGCTCTCATTGATCTCTTTTACTTTGCTTGAGATTGTTTTTCCTATAGTTACATTTATTTCTTTCAGTAGTGTCTCCGTGTTCTTTGAAGTCGCATGTCTTCTAATGCCACCTCCTCTCTCTCCTAACGCCTAATACCCAAACCTTTATGACTTTGCTTTGCAGGTCTTTACCAGATCTGCCACAGGTTGTGTTTTTAAAAAGATTCAGCACTTATACTCTCCCACTGCACTGAAGCCTACTGTCACTTTGGATACAAGTGACACGTCAAAATCTTGATTTGATGCAAGTCAACACACTCATTTAATCCAAACCCTTTTCTCTGTGTTATCTTGTGTGGCCTATGGGTGTGGCTCACTAGAGTGAAACACACAGTCACTACTGCTCATTTACTTTGATAAAATCACACATTAAATTAAATATGGAGCGAAAACAGCAATCTGACAGAATAAATGTATTAAAATAAACATAATATCACTTGGATTGCTACCGGAAATCATGTAAGCGCAATTCAGCTACACCTTCAAGGGCCCCTGAGGTAAACAGGCCCATAATCCTGAGCTGACAGCACCACAGTGTGTGTATATGATTTCTGTTTCACATTTTTATACATGATTTATGATATATAACTGATATTATAATACAAACTGCAAAGAATGGTCTATCATTGTGCTATTATTATGCAGTTAGGTTTTGACATAATTGAAAACAAGTCAGAATTCACATGAAACCGGCCATTGAATACACCTGTGAGCATTCTGAGTTATAAAGTGATCGTTAGAAGAGACGATGTAGATTTTCCCGTGGAGGAATCTTCCTGGACAGTTCCACATCCTGACCATATAAGGAAACGGTTGCAAAAGCTCCATGAAAGGAAAATACAACCAAACAGTTCAACTAACAGGGACTGATTCAGTTTGAGAACATAATAAAAACCGTGATCACCAGTTAATACATTGTTTCCTTCAAGGAAAGCACACAACAACAAGTCGGGAAGGAAAACACCCTCGGTCTTCGTGAGCAGGTGAAAGTTTCTCTGGAGAGAAAATCCTCCTCAGAATAAACATGATGCTAACACAAAAACATCTTACTGAAAACATCCGCAGCGGAGGAGAGCAGGAGAACCAGCAGCAGTGGACGGAGAGTCAAAGTTCCCATGGCTGAGGAGTAACGGAGCGGAGCCGACATGAGTTGCCTGTGAGTTCCCTGTGGGCTCGACCTGCGCTTTTCCTCATTCTTTCCTTGACTTGACTAAACTCGTCATCGGTCATAGCAGCGGCTCTGCCTCACACACCAGCCCCTCCGAGCCGTCAGTCTGCCGGGGAGCAGAGTCAGGAGCATGCTCAGACTCGCCTCTCCGTGGTATGATTACGACCTTTCACTAAAAACTGCTTCCTCCTCAATACTGTTCAAGGATTTCACATAATACATCTTGTGCAATGTGTATTTGCTCATCATATTCACCCAATGTATTCACCATGTCACCTTCTGTGCAATAACCCTCATGTTCATCATACCACTTAAATACACATTTTTTATTAACAGTAATTATCTATCTATCTATCTATCTATCTATCTATCTATCTATCTATCTATCTATCTATCTATCTATCTACAATGAAGTTCATGAATCTTGAATATGTGCTTCAACATGAATCAATAAATGAATGTGTTAATGTTAATTAATGATATAACTTAAATGATATAAATGCTACACTAAAATATTTATTCATAGCATATAAAAAAGTGATTTATGACTGATGATTTGTGTTTTTCTTTAAAGAGATTCTGCACCCTTAAATGTGTTTTTGGAGCTGTAAACTAAAATATAAGACTGTTCTTAAATTGTGTTTTTAAGATTCACATGCAAATGTTGAACAGGGCTCATAACCTCACCCTGTGTTTCAAACCAGCTGGCCCCCAAGCCCGTTGTAATCTCTTTCCGGCCACTATACAGAAAGAAGGCCAAAATATCCTGGATACCAGTGCTACCATCTCATCGCGGTTTATGTCACTTTTTGAGAGTTGTCATGTCATCCATCTACTGTATAATGTTTGGTTTCTAGTAGAAAAAAACGAATTAATACATGCTATTATGTCATGAATGTGAACCTATGAGAATTTGTGTGGACATATAGGATTGTAGCATTGGCGCGAATGTTTAACTTCATGCTGAGCAGTTCTTTTCGGCCTTCCTGTGCTTTTGCTTTGCAATCATTTACAGATAAACCAGTGCTTCTCACACCAATCAGGAAAAGTAGTCCAAAGTCCACTAACATCCTATTGAATACAAAATAAAACCGGTCCTCTACTGGGCTGCAAACAGAACAACATAACAGTTAATAAAGGTTTCAAATCATGTAAGTGGAAGATCTGCCACAAAACTCCAGTTAAAACTCTGAGCTCAATAAATGAGTGACCACAGGCACCAAAATAATGCAACACTAAGTTGTGGAGTTGTGAGAGAAGGACCCCTAGTGGGGAGAAGAAATTATTACGAAAGGATAAATACAATAGTCGTGCTCATGATGAGAAGGTGACTGTGATCAGGGCCCCTCGGCTTTGGACCGATCCTCCTGAGGAGATAAGACTCAGAATCAGATGCTTCTTTTAGATCACTTCTTAAAACCCATCCTTTGCTTTCAAGTGGTGTTTTTTTTTATGTGATCAAGTTTGCATGGGACATTCTTTTATGACCACCTCAATGATGATGCCTGGGCCTTCCTTACCTGTTTTTAAAGGTACCATCTAAATAAGGTTTATTATTATTATCATCAGTCGTTTGTCGATTCTACAGGGTCTAAAAAGACAATCTCTGTCACAAGCTGCTGCTGTGTTACATCTCCTCTTCACTAAATGCATGAGTCTGATAAGTTCCCGCAACAGAAAACCTCTCCCTGTTTCGATGAATGTTGGAGCAGCTTCTAACACAGGATGAGGGTGAAGGGATAAAAAGAAAATGAGGCAGAAAATAGGATAAAAGCTCAGATTGCTCTAGAGAAATTAACTTTTAGGAAATGTGTGTGGCACTGCTTTGTGTGTGTGCGTGTGCGTTGAGTCTCAGAAAGCAGCACCTGATGCTTCTTATCGCTCACTTGGCCATTTATTGAATCTTTATCCATTTGCCCTGAACTTATTCTCCGGATGGTTGCTAAGTTACTGCCACCCCGTGTCCAAGAATTGCGGCTTGGAGAAATGACAGAAATAAGTAGAAAAGCTATAATAGTCAACTGTTCTGCTGGCATTAAGCGCTCAGTGTGGGCGGATGGTGCAGGTAATACACTGTGGGCAATAAAAAAAAAACCCTCTCCAGTATTGACTGATCGGGATCTATTGGTTCCAAAGACTCCTGCGTAGACCACCCCCACAGATGAATGGCATTTTGGGAAGAGCATAGCGCCAGTTGTCCTGTATAAAAAGCCAGAGACTGGGTCAGAAGGCGGCCAATTAAGTCCAAAGGCGTAGCGCGAAGAGGAGGGGTGGAGGATGTAAGGGGGATGGAGGAGTCCTGACCTGTGCAGAGAGCCAATACCATTATACACTCAGACAAAATCCGTGTTTGGTTAACTACGGCTGGTTTCCCTCTTTCCTGCTTTGCCGAGTGGACGGGCGTCTGGGTAGATATGAGTTTTGCTCGGGTTAAGGGTTCTCTGGCTTATGAAATGTGCCCTGGAGTCACTGACATTAATGGACAAAGTGTATTTGTGTTGTGATGCTTCGCCTTCTGACCCTGCCTCCTCCTCCTGCTCCCTCTCCGGATCTGCAGTTTAAATTCTCTCAGGGGAAAAGCGGCTTATATGCGCAGAGACTCAAAAATATATAAATAAACTGCGAACACACGAGGGAAAGAAGGAGAGGGTTAGGCAAGAGGGGCATCTCTGTTCTTGTGTTTTTTTTTTATTTCAGTTTATCCAGACTTCAGAACTATGAGACGTCTAATGAAGCCTGTTGTTAAATGTAGGGAAGAAGAAAAATAACGGCGTAGGCACAAAGAAAACAAACTGATCAAAGCAGAAAAAGGAGGATATAAAGTACAGATGATTGTGTCCTGCGTTACACTGTGGCGATGTATGTGTCTCAATGGAAGTGAAGTTAATGGTGAGTGGCTGAGTGAGGGAGATGTCCGTACTCAGAGTTAGTCTATAGTGTGTATCTCAAACTAATTTGCCCCAGCCAGTCAAACAGACGAGATGCAGGTACACACTTTAAAGGAGGTCTAATAATAAATATCTTTATCCCCCTGTTAACCAAACCAATGAAGCCATTACCTCCTTAAAATAACTTTAATGACTGATGTTTGCTTAGTTGTGGGTTGACGTGGAGCATCTCTGTGGCATCGCATCCCTGCAAACTGCATCCGTGTGTAATTAATGACTGTGTTGACATCGACGTGATTAAGATTCTGAAATGTAATAAAACCCCCGAGGACACAACACGGCCTCTAACCCTTTCATCTGCATCGTGCAGAACTTGATTTCTTCAAAAGTATTAGCTAAAGGCACTTTTTTGTAATACGCACTGACTTCAAGGTGCACTCACACTCTTTACCATTACACACACACACACACACACACACACACAGCGGATTCCTTGCTACCCTGTGTCTGCTTTGATTAAATAATCTCTTAATTGAAGAGAGGGAACTTATGAGGAAAGTCTGTACACTAAGGGCTGAGGATGATGATGATGGTGATGATGATGATGATGATGATGGTGATGATGATGATGCCGGGCTGAGGGGAGGTGGGTGGGGTCAAACGCCTCCTCCTTGTTGCTAGGGATGTCTTCACTTAGTTTGGGTTGCTAGGCTGCCAATTCCCTCATGTTAAGTGGAAACGTCCCCCCCCCCCTCCTCTCTCTCTCTCTCTCTCTCTCTCTCTCTCCTCCGTCCAGGCACCTCATCCCTCCCTCCCTCCTTCTCCTCTAAACCAAAATAACTTCACCAACCATCTGTCACTGGGCTCACAGGTCTACTGTTGCTTAGGAACAAGTCAGACACTTGCATGTCTATATGCATCCACAAATGAATATATCTTCATGTTCCGCTCTATATTGACAATAACCACTTGTTAGAGATGCACCTCTGCCAGTGGCCACTACATTCAGTGAAATGTGTGGCATTCGCAAACCAGTTCAGAGCTTGTGACGTTCCACTGAGATGATGGAATTTACAGGTTCAGCAACAGGTTCTTCAGTTTTCAGCTTTTTAAAGGGACAAACTTCTTGAAAGTGAAACAACACATTTTCTAACAAAAGATATTGATAATTAGTTCTAAAGAGCAACATTTTCTTTGAGGTTTCCAATTTGCATTCAATTTCTCCTCATTTGTCATTTCTCTGAAGTTTAAGCCTCTTTTTTTTGTTTTTACTGTAGCCAAGGATTTACATATTGACAGAGAGATGAAGTGCAAACTATTTTCCATAATCGCCCAGCAGTGAATAATAGAGCCAAATCCCATTTCACAGCATCGATTCACAAGCTGCCAATTAATTTACGGCAAATCCGTCTGCGGAGGAGATTATTTGATTTTTATTGTACACACAAAGGGCACACAGTACCACGCTCCTTGTTGTGTCTTTCCTCAGGGTTTTATGGAAGGTACTTGTGGCCGGAGCTAATCATTGTTTGTGCACATGCTTGTCAGTTGCCGGCTGAAAGCTGCTTACCCAGACATACGGAGCGTGTCTACCAAATTGAATCTCATGGCCTTTGTTTTTAGACAAACAGCAGATTAATGTAACGGCCTCCACTGTCAAAGCTTGAAGAGTCATTTCAAAATAAACATGTCTAACTTCATCCCAACTGTTGACATTGCCTCCATACATGTGGAACGAAGGGATTAGGATAAAATCTGAAAAGACAAATGCAATGTTATAAAAATAATTCATACAAAAGAACACATTTGGAGTAACATAAGAATATGTTAAAAAGACATTAAAAAGAAAATGAAATAATATATATATTAATATATAATTAAAGTAAACCTTACGATTAAAATAAAATAAAATAAAATAAAATAAAATAAAATAAAATAAAATAAAATAAATTCAAATAAAATAAAATAAAATAAAATAAAATAAAATAAAATAAAATAAAATAAAATAAAATAACTCCTGCGCGGTCCGCTCTGCGCAGGAGGTAAAAAGGAGTTTTTTTTTATAAAGAATAAAATAAAAGTATAATAACAAAAGCCAATTAATTTGCCTGAAAAAAACAAATACAGGGTTTTCTCAATCCTTGAAAGAACCAAATACAAAATACAATTTCAAAAATTTCTAGGACTCAAAAGCAGCACTGAGAGGCCCGAGCACATGTGCCTTTTGAAGAGTTGCATGAGGAAATATTGGCTTGGACTCCACTTGGACACCACTAAATTGTCTCATGGGTAATTTTCAAACCCAGTGGGCAAGTTTCCATCCATACACGCGACAAAAGAAGTCCGTTTTTTTTCAACAAGGGTTGTAAATTAATGCAAATCAACTTAGAGGTTAGCAAATCAAAATCAAATTACAAGTAGGACTGATTGTGACAAATTAGCTGCTATTATATTATAGAGGAGCAACTGTTGGATGAATAAATCATCACTGCTATTTCTGTCATTAAAACACTGACAACATAAAATGAAACCTAACAATGCATAAGAGAGCAAGTGAGTGCATGAAAAATAAATGGCATCATTTAGACGGAACAACAATCTGTCTAAATATATCTATATCTATAGGTACAAAGCACCTGAAAGACCAAGTGATAACGTTGTCTAATAAAAATAGAGCTTCAGTACTTTTCAGGAGTTTCATTTCAGCCTCTGCTGAGGAAAGGAAGCAGCAGGCGAAGGGAAGCCAATATTTCGGATAAATATTTGCCATGGTTCAATCATAGTTTATTAATTCATATCTTCATTTAAAGGTGCTGTGTTTGTTCTGCCTCTCAAGGCTCCTATGTATAAATCATAGGGACCGTTTCCTCAGCAACCCGCAGTAAACTCTCCTGTCAAAGTTTTAATTGTCTTTTAGAGCAGCTAGAATCTGCATCTCATAGTTATTCTAACTGAACTGAACATTTTTTTAACATTTTCATGGGAAGCCTTTAAAATGTATGTATGTCTGAGTCAATATGGATTCCAGGCATTATTGATGTGCATAAATTAACCCATATCTGTGAAGAACACACTTCAACATATCCATGTTCATGACATATTTGGCCTCATTCCTCATTGAAGTTAATATTTTTTTTTAAAATAACATTGACAGGGAGTACTGGTTTGAAATTCATTCACTTTTTGAAGGTTTTTTTAGGAAACACTGAAAGAAGGAATAGGTGAAGAATAATAATTCCAGATTACTACTTCAAATTAATATATATATATATATATATTTAATTTTATATCTGTATCTTTTGTACATCTGTTGAGCGGCGCATTATCTCTGGCCAGCTGACTGCCTCCTCCAGTGATATAGTGGTGTGGTCCACAGGGAGCTCATCATCACTTTAAAACGCACCAGAGACTTGGCACAAAAGAAGCGCTCGCAGGCGAGCCCAGGGACTGTCTGTCTCCTATTACATCAGGAGGGGGACACGTTTTGCACCTCGCACGCCGTGTAAGAACACTCACCAAGAGTCGGGAACGCATGGAATTTGAGTTGTAGAAACTTACTTTTAGTTGCGCCTGTAACTGCGGAGAGCGGTCAAGTGATGCGGATGTGGTCATTGCGCTGCGGAGCTGTGCAAACCTCGATGCTTGACTGTGAATCGGGAATTTAAAGGCATTTGTTTTTCGCTAATTCGCCTCTCATTATTGTCTGAACAGTCACATGACGCAAAGTTTTGCTTGGAGTGCGGGTTGGTGAGAACGTGCGCCTGACAAGTGGAGTCTTTTTGCTGATCACTCGCCAGGAATCATGAACGTCTCCTTCTTCGACGTGACCCAGGGCGCACTGTTTAACGGGAGTCAGACCCTCGCCGGAACTCTGGCCACATACTACGGAAACGGCACCAGCAACGTAGTGACCGGCGACGGTGGAGGGTCGCTCGTGCTGCTGCAGGAGGAGCGCAAACTATTTGTGATGCGGGTGGTGCAGATCGCGGTGCTGTGCGTGCTGTCGCTCACCGTCATGTTCGGTATATTTTTCCTCGGGTGCAACCTGATGATCAAATCGGAGAGCATGATTAACTTCCTGGTGAAGGAGCGCAGACCCTCTAAAGACGTGGAGACGGTCATGATCGGCCTCAGCTAGAACAGGAAGAGCAGGTACAGCGGGGAAGTGATGGAGCGGGATTCGGGATGAAGATCAGGTGGACTGTTCCAACCGCAGCTCAAGATCTGCATCTGCATGTACTTCAGAGACGTTCTCTCAGTGCCCCGGTGAGAACAAATATGCAAAGCCTTCACTTTTGCTTCCGAAAAGAACCACAGGAGACGGGTCCAGCGACAAATGTCCGTGCGTAAAGTTTGTGCGTAAAAGACAGCCAATTGTTTACACGTGGGCCGGTCTGTTGAATCTTTGGAATGAATTTAATATTGCCAACTTGAACAAAGTGACAAAATGTTTACAAGCTGTTACCTCATCTTTTTGTGAAGTTAGTTCCCTTTGGTTTTGTAAATTTGAAATGATTGTTAATGAATGTTTTTAAACTGTCAAAAAGCATGATTGTGAATTCGTATAGTTCCACGCATCTGCCAGTGTTCTCCGTGGACTTGATGGCTATATGGGTAATCGCTATACAAAGTATTTTTCTCGGTCTCGTTTGGTAACTACTGAAATCTTGCACGTTTTCCAACAGACTCCATCTCAGCTTTATGGAGTGGTTCTGGTCCTTCTTGGCATGCTCGCTAATTGATCTGTAGTGATTCTTGGACCTGTTTTGCACTTTGAAATCACTGATGCTGCATGAATTATTTTGTACCAAAAAGAACTTTATCTTGAAATTGCAGCATGCAATTAAATCACTGAAATGACCATATCAATCGTATCTCTGTCATCTGTTAATGAACATGATACACATCACGTCAACATTACCATGTTTGCAGACATTTCTGTGAGGTCTTTTTTTTGGAAAATTTTGTCCGCAATGTATTTTTTCTCAAATACTGTGTTAAAAGTGAATCACTTAACTTATATATTACTTATTTTCAAACTATAAATTTGATTAAAACTAATGAAAGTAGACTCTCCTCTAACCAGCTCATCAAGTCAGATGTGATTTTTCATTAGCACAAGATGAAAGAAGTGAATCCGGGGTTGCATTTCGAAATAATTAGATATCTTATTAATGTTAAATAAAATTATCTAAGAATATGATATTACACAGTGCTATGAAGACAAAAATGGCACAATCACACTTAAGCACAGAATGAGCAGCATGTTGTCGAGCTCATATTGGCTCCACAGCATTTAATCTGCTCGCTCTGGAGAGTGCCCAGCTGAATTCCACAAACCATCGTGCTCACCCTCACCACCTCCTTTCCCAGCAGCCCCCACTGCAACTAAAGGAATTTAAGGAATCCAGAGAAGTTCAACTTTTTCTTTTGTTCCATCGGAACAACCCGGCGGTGAGAGAATATTTAATAACTCAGTGCAGCTTTGATGCAGGATTTCACAGAGGAGAGGACAAATAAGAACATTCATGAACTGTCATCCCCCTTATATGATGTCATTACTCTTCCTGCAGATCTGTCAGCAGATAGCAAGCGCTCCCACTCTTCCTCGAGAACAGAACTTGCCAACTGATTCTATTTATGTCAGGCAAAAGATTCTCATAAAAAGTTCCATTCTGGCAGATATTAGGTTTCGATTCAACATTTTGGTTCAATTTCTCTCCAGTGTCTTCTCTCTTTCTATCTGCACACATCCCATCTCTCCTACGTGCCCCACTCAGAAGCAACCAATGTTCTCATTATTATTTCAGTACTTGTCAGGAGAGATGGGGCAGAGGAATCCTTACAAACACAGCCATGCATTCACACGTGTGCCCGTTCACCGTGCAAAACATCGGACACTGATGATCGACAGACCAGCAAATTTTGACATTGAACAAAAGTATTTTAGATAACAGCGTCGATAAATAAAAGCCATTAGATAAATAGACTTGAGCAGCATAAACAATCTCGACAATATATAGACACAATGCATAGCAAACCTGTAAAAGTACTGCAGATTGAAACCTGTTGACACGGTGACCACTGAAAACACATGTAAAGTGCCTCATTTTTTGGAGCACAGCAAAGAAGATGAGAGCAGAGATGATTATTCATTCTTACAAAGTGCAACATTTCTAGGTTGTGAGTCATATTTTCCTTTGATACAGGACATCAAAAAAGCATTTGTTTATTAGTCGGCTTATGATTTCACACATTGGTAGGTAAATTATCAGATTTTATATAAAGAGATCAAAGAGAGGCCATCTGCTATTAAAATAATTTATTACAGTTCTTAACAAACCTCATCCTTTCTTCCCAAGCCTGTAATCTAATTTTCTATGGAAAAAGTACAATCATTCTGGTATTGTTGCCATGCACCGGTGAATGCTTGCTGGAAACAAGGAGGCACGCATGCTATTTTTAGAGACAAGATACTTAAATGTTCTGTCATTTAACTTGCCAGATTGAAACTCAGTTTAAAAAGATATTGTGTTGTAAGTGGCTCATTCAGTTCAGTCGGGACTGATGGGTGGCAGAGGACCAGAGCTGGAGTGATGTCTCACTTTGTCCAGATCCAGAAAGGTAGCAACAGAAAAATGGCATCAAGGCTGGAAGGGGGTAAACACATATAAAGTGCTAATTGCAGCTGCTACCACTCACATCTCTATCAACCATAGACTAAAAGGACACAGGAAAAAAATGCAGGAGTGCCTCAAACCTGTATTTCCCTTGAGTAAAAAAGGCGACACCACTGGTTGCAAGAACGACAATGTTTCTATTGAAATCTACGAGAAAACAAGTCTTCTCACTTGATTTTACAACAGTAAACAAAGAAGTTTCAAGTCTTCTTCAATAAAGCACAGTGTTCATTGGATAAACAACGCTAAAATATGCTCAGCATACATTGAGGCATGAATATCATCTGATTGACAGCTACTACCATCCAATGGGTTCAGGTCGCAGCTGTAGGTGGACATACAGTGTCCTTAAGCTGTCAGTCAAGCTGTACTGTCCTAAATATGGTCACTTCGTATTTCAAAAAAACAAGATGGCGCTTGACAAAATGCCAACCACAAGGTTCTAAACTGCAGCTCATAACGTCACGAGGGTTTCCCACTTGATATCAACTGAAGTTGACACAGAAGATGGACGGATAGAAGGAGAAAAGGAACCGAGGAAACTCCGCCTCACCCGTCGTTGTACAAGTTTACTGACGCCAAAAATGTAAATGTCATTAGGAAACACAGGCAAGCCCAGTCGCCAAAGCACATCTGCATTATACTTGGAGATATCAATGGTGTTTTTGAGAATTTAAGAAAAAAAACTAAATGGCAAAACGAAAAAATCCTAAAACAAAAGAGAAATAAAAAAAAATATGTTTAAAGGGAATAAAAAACATACAATCTAGAAGAGAGAGTATTTATCAAAGGTCCAATGTTTTAGATTTCGGTGAAAGGGATCTATCGGCAGAAGTTATATAAAAAATAATCTTAGTTATGTTTTCACTAGTGTGTAATTATCTAAATTGTACAAATTGTTGTTTTCTTTACCTTAGAATCTTTATATTTTAATATGTTATGCTTACATCGGGAGCGGATCCTCTCTACGAAGGCTGCCATGTTCTTTACAGAAGCCCAGAGTGGACAGATTTACCCGTTTTGAGTTTTCAGGACAACTGAAGGCTGCCACATGTTCTTGTGATTGAGATGTTTGGAGGGGGGCGGATGAGGTGAGGGGTGTTCAGCTGCAACATGAGACTTCACCACCAGATGTCAATACATAAGTAAAAATCTAAATATTTTAATGATAGTGTTAGATTGTACATGTGAAACAATAAAAATACACATTTTTGCATTAAATAAATCTGTCACAGATTATGCAAAACCAGTAATGATAATATTATACTGTACCAAAGGAATACCATAATGATAATATTTGCAGTGGCACGAAACATGCAGTTGAACATTCATTGCGAGTGACAACTTGCATCAAGAAACTGCAGGTTCTGGAACATAAACTGAAAATGAGATGTTATGACCACATTATTGCTAATAGGTTTCAGCTTCCCTATGAGCTGATTCAGCCATCAGGAGGCATTCATGCAAACAGACATTGTTTTTCTCTGGCTCCTCTGTGCGAGTCTCTTTTTTTACACTCTTCTCTTGACTTGGCCGGATGAGGATTAAATTACTCACCATCTTGCTTAAGATGAACTCAAAGTTCCAATTTTCTCACATTTCGGAGGCACTACAAGTCGCCCACTATACCACTGAGCATATGCTGAAGAGTGAGCATGGATCAAACCGTCCATGTGTCCGCAATCTGTTGGGTACACATGCATCCTGTTTGGTGCTTCTTCATATCACAAACAGAATCATTTGCAATAACCACACTGTACAATTTTCAGGAGGAAGATAGTGTTTGTACAGTTTTTTGGGTCAATGGCCCGACAAAGAGACATTGTTATGAAGTGTGTGACTGCGCCATCAGAGGGTAAGATGCAGTTAATTATAATAACTGCATGAAGAAAATATGAATAAGCCAATATTGCGGTGGAAGCGCGGCAACAGCGCGTTAACATGTTAACCCCTCGCCCCAATCAACCAGTATGCGGTTGTGCAGGTCTGTGTGTGTTTCTGGCTCTCTCTCTCTCTCCATAATGCTGCTGTACGTTTGCTTGTCAGGAAGCGACACCACTGACCTTTTACAACAGAGACCTCACAGAAAATAATGAACCGTGCACCGGCCATGAAATCATGAGAGAAATAATGGTGATTAAACCAGCGGTGGCATTTAGCATTTAACTGTGAGGACGACAGCTCTCCCACGAGGCTCGGCTTAAAGTGAAAATACCTAATACATCACGCTGACGGTCGGTTGTTGTGCTTTGCTTTACCAACGGAAAAAGTTGAACACAATAGAGATTTGTCCGCGTGGGCGACACTGTGGTGCATTTGTTATCCCCCCAGTGTTTTTGATGAGAGGGCAAGACGCACAAAAGATCTGTCCGCAATGCTGACACGGGTCCCACCAGGTGGAAGTGGCCTTTCTCAGTCCAATTCAATTTGTTTCGACTGGGGTGTGTTCTATTCAATGGAGGAAGCAATAACAGTGCACGCAATGCAGTTAAAGAACGGAAACTATATCTCACACAGGGGAGTGGATATGAACACACCTTTAGGACAAACACACACACACACGCACACACAGACACACTGTAAGTGAATTTCAAAAATTGTCACATTACAGCATATTTCGCTTAAATGTTTCTTTCTTAAAGTGACACATTGCACGAGTTGCTGTCGGGCTCCCTCTTACAGGTGGGTTGCATACTTCTGAGCCTCCCCGTGCACACAGCTGTACACACGTGCATTTTTTTGACAAGCTGATGGAGGAGAAACCTTCAGCCTCTGAAGCCAAAGCACCATGTTTAACAACAGGTAGATTTGTAACAGACTGGTTTTATCTGTTGTGACATTGGTCTACCGGGCCTCTAATGACAAACTATAGTGTGTGGACAACTTCACTTACACAGCCTAACCGCAAGTATATAGAGCAGCACAAGATAGAGCAAACAACCAAAAGTTGTCCGGTATACACTGCGCCCGGTTGCCATGTGCCAGTCCTGCATCATTTGGCCTCTTTCAGCTCTCTCCTCTTCCTCGTTTCCCTTTAGATTTCTTCGGTGGCCCTGCTATAATTTCCACTCCGAGAATGGCGAGCTAGTTATCTCTCATATCTATCTGCTAGCTCCCGCTCTGGTTGTTAGTGTTTGACGTATGTTATAAAACAGGCTGTACTGTTCCGGTATGGTACACCAGAGTAACAGAGTGCAGTTGCAGGCATCCAGGGGGCGCTGTAGCAATGACAGACATGCCATTCTCCATAGTTTAGGTTTGTGTAGCATCACAGTGGTCACAGCCACTATTTCAAGGTATAAATACAAGTTTGGCTTTAAAGTTCTTCCTCTAACATTGCCACTAGAGCACAATGTTTTCTAAAATGAATTATTTTCTTAATGCAATTTTATATTGGTTTTATCGTCCTTGTGCCCCCCAGTGGTTTGGAGCCATTAAAACTAGTGGGAGTTTTAACAGTCTAAACACACAGGCATCCATTCACAAATGCACACACACATACAGACAAACATACGCACATATTTTCTCCTTATCACTGAGGCAAATTGTGCCACATCCGATTCAGCAGGGAACCGATAGTCCCTGCATTTAAGCTCCTGAAATTTTAAATAAAACTATTAGGTGCAGACAAATGAACAACAAACAACAAAATTTCCTCATTCTTCCCATTACCCACAATGCCGAGAAGTTGAAAAGCTGGCGATGCACTCACGCACGCACACACACTCTCTCTCTTAACTCAATTAACACATTTCAGAGCATCCACAAAATGATACACCTACATCATTTCACACCCTTAAATGTGGTTTCTTTGCTGCACATAGTCTCAGCGTGAACGCGAGCCTCATTGTCCAATGTGACTGCAGTTGATTTCATAATAAGAAAAGCTGTCAGCCTTAACCCTGAGGCTTTCTTCCATTTTTGGACCGGCGTGATGTGTCGCTGTGGTTTCTTTCTTTATACCTGCCTGGTCATGAACTTGGCCTGTCAGTGTGTCAGTGTGTTTCCCACTCCACCAGCTCTCTTCCATTTCCTCTCCTGAAGCTATTTTTTATCTGTCTGTGCTCTCTAAAATCAGTCTCTTTCTAGGACACTACTGACTAGCGAGGCACATAAAGGAATAATGGATTAAACTGGGAAGAAATAAAGAAGAACCAGAAGCGGACTGTGATAATGGCCCAACGTTTTGTTTTAAAAATAAGTTAAGTGGAAATATGGCTCTGGAACATAAAAGAAAAAAGAACTGGCCGGAAACCACAAAAGGCAGTTTGAAGTTTAAACAAAATGAATTATGCTCCTTTATTTCTGCACTTTGAAAAGAATAATATTAATAGCCACTTTAATCTTAAGGAAGTTGTGGTTTAAATTTTCGAAAAGGTGGGTCTCATAAATCCAAACCCACCCCAGTCCTCGCCCTATGAGTCATTACAAACAATATTGAAATGAACGCTTAGTATTCACAGGGTCGACTCTCACGTGTGCCATTTTGTGTAAAAAGTGCAATCATATTCAGCGGGAGCAGATGTCTGCAATAAAATAAGACAAACAGAGAGAAAGCCCGTGGCAGTTTTGTCAGGTAGACTGTGCGTCACTGCCACTGAGAACGACATGCTCTTCCTCAAGTGCCCCAAACTCTCATCGAGGAAATCATGAACTATTCTCAATTAAGTTATCTGATGAGCCTCCGTCCTGAAGGAGCGTTTTTAGATGGAGTATAACGATGCTGAGGCTCGTTGTTTGTGTCGGCCTTCGGCTGCGAGGTTATGACTAATTCTCATGAGGGACGGAGAGTCGTAGGTTGCAAATGAACCCTCTTTCATCTCCGTTTGTGTATTTAAACGGAGATCTGCATCTGGATACGCACACACACACACACACACATACACTCGCACAGATCCGGTCAGGGTGAGGAGACAGCTCGACACTGGGGGATTCCAGAGGCACGCAGAAGGAGGGAGCTCGGCACAGGTTGTGTCTGATTAAGTCGGCTTTTCGGCGAGAGCGGGAGCTGAGACACAGCGACACCAGCTCGGCTGCCTTCAACAGAGACAGCCACCGTGGGACTAATCAAGGCCCCAATAAACACAAAGCAAACAGAACGGGAGCTCACTCTGTCGAAGGCAAATGGTAATTAATATGCTCCTCTCTTATTGGCTGCATCCCGTCAAGAAGACAGTACGCGTCTCATCCCATTGATTTCCGCCGAAAATCACTTGTATTGACCACTAGCAGCGTTCTGCAGTCTCATCGCCTACGACACAACTCCCCTGTCACTTACATTGAAATGGCAAATGCAAGATAATTGGTGTCTGTGGCTATAGCTTACTTTGTTATGTATAAATAAACTGTGCGAGGGAAATGTGTTGATTGGCTCAAGATGGTGGTAGGCACTATACGAAGCTTGCCCACAGCCGGGGGAAGGAGGTGGAGGTGGCGGGGAGGGCCTGTCAGTCAGCGCTGCTCCTCAGGGAGGAGGGGAAAAAAAAGAAGAGGAGATATTCTCAAAGACATCGCTTCTCTGGCTGCCTTTATACCTCATCCCAACACACCATGTTCGGCCAGAGAGGGAATAACATTCACCCCTCTCGCGCTGTCCTTCACTTTGTTTCAAATAGTCGGCACTGTCATGTCACTGTTTGGTTTCTGGTCTCTCTGTAGATATCATCACTCCTTTTATTTTTCATTCATGATGACAGAAGACTGCGAATGAGATTTCCTCCGAACCTCTGCCTCCCTGAAGGGATCACAGTGACACGGAGCCTTTCTGTGTCCAGTGTCCAGTGGTCCTGATGGGAGGCGGGCTAATCACCTGCCGAAGGGGTTCAACTGGGAAGAGTTACAGCAACACCAGAAACTTAATACAACGCAACACACAAACAGTTTCGACAACTATAGCACGTGAGCATTTGCAACCACTTTAGAGCTCTAAGTTTAGAGCTCGGAGAGGAAGAGGATGATCTAAACATATCTCAGCTCTCCATGAACACACATCTACATGTGATTATGAACACACACATACACACACACACACACACATTCATTTACACACACACTGTTACCACCACATAAGGGCTGCAGGGTGGTGTTGCCATAGGAACGGGGAAAGGTAATGGCCATGTTCTTGAGCTGATGCCGCAGGGGGTGAGGGGCAAAAGAGGTGTGTGTATGTGGGTGTGTGGGTTTGTGTGCGTGCGTGCGTGCGTGTGTGTGTGTGTGTGTGTGTGTGTGTCTAAAGGGCGGCAAGTGAGTCACCTAATGACAAGAGTTTTAAGTTCAAATTTTCAATCTCTCAGTCACATCCGCCAAATGATGGCACCGACAATTCCAGACAACACCAGCGTACTAATAGGATAACATTTTTAAAAGGGAGTGAGTTTTAGGCAACAGCGATGACAGGCTATTTGCTTTTAATGCACCCAGCTAATGTGGTTGATGCTTTCAGCTTTGATGCAGAGGGGAGCTGCAGGTCGTCTTGATGCACAGCCGTCCCTCACCACCCCTGGGGTATGAATAAATGATTCCTAATGCAAGGAGCTGACCCTTTAACCAACACCGGTGATGACCACCTCTGTGTGTGTGTGTGCACGTGTGTGTGCCTGTGCATGATTAAATATTACTGAGTAGTGCAAATAATTGAATCATACCTCAGCAGCCCGGTCCCTATAGAGAGTTATTTAAGTGTCAGGAAGTTCCAGGGTCACATTCAAATTTGAAATATATCAGTGATGCATACGTGCCTGCTGAAATGTTCTAATAATATTCCCTAGATGCCGGAGTGTGCATCAGGATGCCGTGTGACCTCACTGTGTGACATCGACATCATGATCACTAGTCTACGAGATTCAGAATCAGTATTTTCTCCTGTACTGATATGCACGTCATGGGTGACACCATAACCACAAGGGCACTCAGTACAGAGAATAACTCTGCCAGGGCTGAACAATCCAATGATTGCGTAGCTCAAAAAATGGTGGTCTGGTAAACTAAAGGTTTTATTATCTTCACCAGGGAGGTTATGTCCCCATCTTGATAGTTAGCAAGATTACGCAGAAACTACTGGATTGATGGATTCAGCCGTGGGGAGTGAGCTCAAGTTCACTGAGCTCATCGTCTCCAGTTTGAGGCGAAGTTTTGCTTCTTGATGAGGAGCATTATCATGATGGAAGGAGCCATTAGAAGAAGACTAAACTGTGGCCATAAGATGATGAACAGAGCTGAGAAGGATACTTCCTCTTCTCATTTTTTTTTTATGCATGGCCTTATTACTCTTCCATTATACAGCTAGTAACACAGTGGGGGTTATCATTAAACTTGTGCCTGTTTCAACTGTGTTTCACAGCCCTGCCTTACGTGACACAAAACACTTAACCCATTCAGTTTTCTTCTTCAAGTCATTGTTATGTTTTTGTCTGTCGGTTTGTTTGTTTGTTGATTAGTGGTGATTTCTCAAAAAACGATACTTTCAATTTATATTAAATATGGTGGAGGGGTGTTACATGACCCACTTTCTTTAACATTGTGACATAAGACATGTTTGAACATTTTCATTGATTTCTCAAAAAAAAACATTTTGAGAAATACATATTTATTGGACTGCAATTTGGTGCAGATCAAAATCTGAATTGAGATCATTTGAATGTAGTTTCATAAAGGGGCAGTTAGGGCTCATCAGAGGTATGATCTCTTCCATGAGACATTCGAGTGTTAAAAAATGCAATCCAGAATAGATCATCAAAACAACATCACATCAGTTAAGACGATAAATCAATCCACGGCGTCTTGGATTGCTTCATTAAACGCTTCCCTTTGGGATGCGAATTCATTTTCTTCTTACTTTTCTCTCGTTTTCTTTTTTCTTCTATAAATAAAAAGTACGTGTTTCTCTAAATGAGATGATGTGAGGTGTGTGGGCTGCGCTGGACAACCGGATGAGAACTATCTTTGGGCCACGTTGCTAATTAAACACAGCTTATTAGTTCCCCTCATCTCTCACGGAGTTGGTCATCACCTGCTGCTGTGGTTGTTCCTGCCCCCCCCCCCCCCCCCAACCTTCCTCCTTCTCCGCCTCCTCTCTCTCTCTGCTTGATGCCTCCCTTTGTGTCACTTTGCCCACTCGACGACAGGGGGGCTTTTTTAAAAATAGAGACGATCCACCCAGATTACAGCGTTTTAATTACAGGGCTGGAGATGCGATGGGGGTGCGGAGAGGGGCCCCTCTCCACTGACAGGGAGTGGTGGTGGGGGGGAGGAGGGGAGGAGAGTTGGAAGGCACAGTGAATGTAAACCGCGTGCTAATTAGTGTTGTCTGCCACGGCGGAGCGCTCTCGGGCTGCAACCGTCTATTATACAAGCACCGTTGGCAACGTCTCCTTCGGAGCGCTCCTCCAACGCACACCTGTGGCCACACCACGTTTTAAAAATGAATGCTTTTTAAAATGACCTGTGGGGAGACTGGGAGCCGTTTAATACAAGGATTCTGAATCCCACTCAGGAAAGAACTGGAGCTCAATACTGTTTCCTGTCAACATCAGCAGAAGAAATAGAAATATGGATTTAGACGTGTGTAAAGTTTTAGTAATATCATCTATTAATACACTTGAAGAGCTCTACCGTGTCAACCAGTTATTAAATGATAAAACCCATGTAGCACAGTGGCTGCTGCGTCGGGTGAAGTGAATTGTTTGGTTTGTTTGGTTTCTAATGATAATGTTCTGATGTGGTTAATTCTATAAAATACATTTCTGATGATTACATTTCATCCGACAGGTTTTTACAGTGTGCTTATAAAGTGTGCATTTTATTTGGGCTCATGGCCTTTAAAGTTTATATAAATTAAATGGACGACCCACCTCCACTTCCTCCCACTATCCATAAATGAAGTATAACATCCCAGATAGGACCGCCGCATCTTTCGCATTTGTAGCCAGGGTCTGTGCAGTATAGCGACAGGAAATAGAGCGAGTCCAACACACGGGCTCAACCTAGTCTCGGCTGCCAATCCAGGCATTTCACTTCTTTTTTATAGCATCAAATAACTTACTACAGCAAAGCTTACAGGAATAACACTTGAACAAACACCAGTGTGATAAGATAAACATAGAATGATATAGAACATTATTGAAAAATATTAATTTTATGTGTACTTTGACTTTTGAAGTTGTTCAATGTCCAATCTATAAACATGGATGAAGCAGGGTATATGCCCTGTATTGCAGCCAGCCACAGGGGGCTGATCAAAATGATTATGGGGAGCTGGCATGTCTTCAATCTACTGTTTATACACAGTCTAGAAGTTAAACATACTGAAGACTTATCACAACACATTCAGAGTTTTACTATGTGTACCTATATATGCATTTATTAACTCGTATGTGTATACTTCACAACACATGTATTTAAAACAACCACAATTTAGATCTTTTTGTATATAAATGTCACGCTATGAACCTTGTATTTACTGTTTAAGTACTGATTAGTACTAAATAGTAAATAAGGTGTTAATCTGAACATCTGTGTTTATTTCCAGGCGGCTGATTAAGGCTGCAGTCTATATAATCACCTGTTGCAATAGTGCAGCCATTGGCCAGCACATACATATTTTATTATGTAACTGAGCCACATTGCAAAATGTAAGCAGCACCTCCTCTTTGTGTGTGCTCACTTACCAAGATGGAAAGATTTTGATGTATTGTCTTGAATGAAGAGAATCTGCATATGATACTTAATAGATGCTGATAAACACAATAGGATATATATATATATGTATAGTGCTGTGAAAGTATTTGACCCCTTCAGGGTTTCTTATGTTTTTTGCATATTTGTCACACTTAAATGTTTCCGATCATTAAACACATTTTTATATTAGACAAAGATAACCCGAGTAAATATAAAATGCAGTTTTTAAATGATATTTTAATTTATTAAGGGAAAAATCTAAATCTACCTGGCCCTATGTGAAAAAGTAATTGCCCCCCCATGATAAATCATGCATGAGTTGTGATTAACAACATTTTTTGGAAAGCTGAAATTCAATTTCACTAGCCATACCCAGGCCTGATTACTGCCAGACCTGTTGAATAAAGAAATAACTTAAATAGAACCTGTCAGACAAAGTGAAGTAGGCTAAAAGATCTCAAAAAGCAACTCATCATGTCGCGATCTAAAGAAATTCAAAAACAGATGAGACACAAAGCAGTTGACATGTATTAGTCTGGAAGGGGTTACAAAGCTTTTTCTAAGGCTTTTGGACTTCAGTGAACCACGGTGAGAGCCATAATCCACACATGGAGAAGACTTGGAACAGTGGTGAACCTTCCCAGGAGTGGCCGGCCTATCAAAATTACTCCAAAAGCACATTGACTCATCCAGGAGGTCATAAAAGACCCGAGAACAACATCCAAGGAACTCCAGGCCTCACTTGCCTTAGTTACGGTCAGTGTTCGTGATTCAACAATAAGAAAGACACTAGGCAAAAATGGCATCCATGGGGAGTTCCAAGGCGAAAGCCACTGCTGACCAACACAGCATTTCATAAAAACAACATCATACCAACAGTCAGACATGGTGGTGGTAATGTGATGGTCTGGGGCTTGCCATAAGTGATGGAACCATGAATTCTGCTCTCTACCAGTAAACCCTGAGGGACAATGTCTGGCCATCAGTTTGTGAACTCAAGCTCAAGCGCACTTGGGTTATGCAGCAGGACAATGATCCGAAACACACCAGCAAGTCCACCTCTGAATGGCAAAAGAAATCCAAAATGAAGGTTTTGGAGTGGCCTAGTCAAAGTCCGGACTTAAATCCGATTGAGATGCTGTGGCATGACCTCAAACAAGCCGTTTATACAAAAAAAACTACAATGTGGCCGAATTAAAACTATTCTGCAAAGAAGAGTGGGCCAAAATTTCTCCACAGCGATGTGAAAGACTCTTTGCAAGTTATCGCAAAAGCTTGATTGCAGTTCTTGCCGCCAAGGCTAGCACAATCAGTTATTAGGTTTAGGGGGCAATTACTTTTTCACATAGGACCAGGTAGGTTTGATTAGCTTTTTTCCCTTAATAAATGAAATCATCCTTTAAAAACTGCATTTTATATTTACTCGGGTTATCTTTGTCTAATATAAAAAAATATTGGACAAAGACTATTAATGATCTGAGACAAATATGCAATAACATAAGAAACCAGGAAGGGGGCAAATACTTTTGCACAGCACTGTATATATATTCCATTTGTTCCTTTTGACCGTGCCCACAGGTCACAGTCTCAGTGCCTCAGTGTGTTTCACCTCTTCATCCTTGGTCATCCTCGAGGAGGGCATCTTTCAATGTCCTCAGTGATCTAACTGAAGGGCCTCTCGAGCGCAGCCCCTGGACGGGCCCACTACGTGGCCTTGCCTCCTCTCGGAATAGTCTAATCCTCTTCCTCTCTCTGTAGGAGCATTAAATATAAATATAAATTTAAAGGGCCCAAACGATAAAAAGCCATTCCTACAATTTAGATGATTGAAAACATCACAAGGATTAGTTTAAATTAAATTTCTGCCAATCGATCCCTTTCAGCCTAAATCGTACACACTGGACCTTCAATAAAGAAGACTGCACCAAAGATGATGAAAAAGTTACAAATGAAATCTTTGGCAAAATCCTAAGGGCAGCCTTTATATTTCAACCTTCTCTCTGTGCACCGCATGGCTCAGTCTTGCTTACTTTCTGGTACGGGCGCTACAAGCAGAACAGAAGGTGAACTCGCACACTCTGGACACACTGGCAGCCTGGGTCAGAGAGCTCTGGGTGTATTTCAGTCCCCAAAATAGCTTTTGTGTCATCGATCCTTGACGAGTGTTACGAAAGAGTTTCTTGACTGTTGCATATTGCGCAGTGTGTGTGTGTGAGAGAGAGAGACAGATAGAGAGACAGAGAGAGGGTAGAGAGTGGTTATATAGCTTATTTGGGGCTGTTGAAAAATGCCTATGTAGCTCATTAGGGTTGCTTTTCTTTTTTGAAGGGGGGGGTCAGTATTGTATTCTTTCAGAGGGCAGAACGTTTATAGCAGCGCCCCTGTCTATATCACGTCCTTGAGGATTGCAGGGGAGCCAAACCCAGCTGGCCCAGCAAAAAAGCGGGGGTACACCCTGGACAAGTCGCCAGCTTAAGGGCCAAGATACAAAGACCCAAAAATGTATTTATTCATTAGTCTCCAATTAAACTAACACCTAATTTGCATGTCTTTGGACTGTAGGAGGAGCGGCGTGCCCGGAGAGAACCCACGCAGACAGTCTACGCGGGGAGATCATGCAAACGCCACACAGAATGACCCCCGGCCGAGCTGGGATTCAAACCAGGAATCGTTACACCCCTTGATTCCATCAAATTCTCAAAAGTTTTGGGATCCCTCAACTGAAGAGCACCAGAAGAGCGTTACGTCTCACCCTCTTGTAGCAGTCCTGGTTAATTGTTTTTTGACTGAATGATTAATCCATCTTTGATTCTTTTTGTAAAGCCTCTGTTCGATTTGAAAAAAACATCAGTGGTTCTTCTCTTTTTACCCACGACTACTTGAATAGCACTGAGAACATCGAGGGAACACAGACACATGTAATGCGTCATAATACATCAATAGAAGCAGATATTTCTTTACACTCTACGACACTAGGTCGTTAAATGAAAATGATTTGTTTGATCTCATTCAGTCTGGTTCTGGAGGAAATATCTCATTAGCACAATAATTGGTTATTTTGAATTGGTTGTTAATTAGCTGCTGACTCATATACTTGAGTGAATAAAGCCATTCTCATTTTAAACTATTTATATCCACAACACCTGCCTGTGTTTTTATTTAAACTGTAGATGTATTTATTCAATACACACACACATTGATTCACTGTTGTAGAAGCAGTAAAACAAACAGAAGTCCAAAGTGGGTGATTACTTTTTATAGTATCGTAGTTTTACTTCCCTGAGTTACGAGCTGCTCGGCTGGCGAAAGTGGTATTTATCACACAAACTGCGTTCTGTAGGTCAGTGTAGCGAGCACAGACGGAGAACGTGTGCGTTTTGTGGGTGTGTGTGTGTGTGTGTGTGCGGACTACCGCTTGTGTTTTGGCACCTTGGCAACCTGCTATTGTGTGTACTTCTGCAATCAGGATATAATTACTTACCGAGTATCAGCTGAAGACAGAAGATATTTATCCACACCTTCAGCCCTGTGATCCAAACACTTTTCAGTTATTTCCTGTGAAGTGTGCGATGTTCTGATTCTCTGACTGTGGCAGGTTCTTCCCAAACTCTTTATCTTGCCGACGATTAATCCCCCGCTCTTTGTGCAGCTCAAACACAAAAGCTATCCCAGAGTGTTACATCATCACACTTTAATCTCCGCTATTAGAAGGAGTGATGGCTTTAATATGGTTTGCATCATTAGTACCACGAAGGAGGTTAGGTTCATGTCTGTGAGTTTGTCTGTATGTTATCAGGATTACATCCGGATTTGCAGATCCAGGAAGTTTTCCACTTTCTGTAACATTGTGAGATGGGGCGTTGTTCAACATTTTCTGTTATTTTTCAGAAATCATATTTAGGGGACTTTTTTTATCTACTTGATTTAATAATGGAACTGTTCTACTCTCTCTTAGTGCCCCTCTAGTTCGCTCATTGTGTCCCCCATTCCTGTCGAGTAGAGCTTCACCTCCTGTAAAGGTAGATGCTACATTCTATTCTCAGTCCCTGTGCCTCGAGGCATATAGTGTCTAATTATGGTCCCATCTCTCCCAGTGTCCTCAGCAGCCCACCACCATCCTGCAGCAGCTCCCGGTGACCATGATGCCTCCTGGCTGCGCTCCCTCCATTAGGCCCTGGCGGTCCCGTCAAGGAAGGTATGGCAGACTGTCACCACACACAAACTACATCTCAAGAATTTTTCCCCACTCACAGTTGTTCACGTCTGCCTGTCACATTACCAGCTCGCTAGGAAGCACTCAGATATATTATTTATGGCTTACTCTGGAGCTTGGAAATGGGTTTGTGAGTTGATTAATGCCCGTGTGCTGCAGCGGGGTTTAGTCAGACCTGTTTATTGCCTCCAAAGTCATCATTCACTTACTTAGAATAAGGTTTAGTGAGTCTGAGTTCAGACATTCAAAGCAACCTCTATTTGTGACCAGCCACCATTAACTTGAGCTACATGTACATCGTGTTCCCAAAGTGTCAAAAGAATGTTACCGTCCGCCTGGGTTTTAGGAAGCAGATATAATGACTGCCTGAGCCCAGCGGTAGTGTCACAATCCAGTGCTCTGACTCAAACCGAATTGACTCTTGTGGTTTTTGCACATGCTCTCGGCTGCCTGAAGCAACTTTACATTTGAGTTGCAAATTTAGGACAGAGTCAGACCCATTTCATGAGACTGAGATCTGGTAATTTGAGGATTGCATAAGTTACTGTGACTGGAAAAGATTTACCACGAAGTCAAAACATCTCTTGGAATTGAAAGCAAAATATAGTAGCTGGCACATTGTTACCTCTGCCAAGAAGATCAGGTTTTCATCTGTATTTGCTTCTCTGTTTGTTTGTCAGCAGAACGGATTACCAAGAAACCCTGGGGAAGGATGAGGTACATGAGGAAGGAAACAGTCACATTTTGGGGCAGATCTGAATCAGGGGGCAGAATCCAGGATTTGTTTGTTTTACTTTAACATTGTGAGAAATTGGCGTGGCATTCCTCGACATTTTCGATGATTACTTAGAATGATTCATAGATCTCGATAAAGCATGTTTTATGAGTGTGTGCAATTTGGTGCAGATCCACATAAAATAGACTGGCAGTGTGAATTTGTTTATCTCGTTTCCCGAGTTAAAATTCTGGGTTTATTAATATGGGGCTGTCACTGTGAACACGTGCTGAACAACAACAACACAATCACTAAAACATTTTTAAACCCAACAAGTAACTTAGCAAATGCACATTATCTAAATTTTTCATTCATGCTATATTTAAGACATGTTGTCCATCTGAGCGATAAGGGCCCGGCTAATCCGGCCCAACCAGCCATCACATGTGTCACTGAGTCACATGCTCTTCACATGAATAGTTCACAGACAGTATCCGTGTATCATTCATGAGACATACTTCCCCTCTGCAAGATGGTGAAATATCAGAAAGTTTGCCAAATTACTTTTTGTTGCATCAGCTGACAAACAACTGGCTCCCAGAGATGTCGTTCATGTCATCTGGAATTCATTTAATGCATTTTCAGGGTGACAAATATAAAGTCATGTATTAAATAAGCTTTAAAATGACAGTGGGATTTAATAGACTCTCATCAGGAGGCATATTTACAGGATATTGCTTGGAAGGAGTTTAATAGTTTAGCCAGATGAGTCATTGCCAAATGAGGCGAAAAAACCTGAGTGACAAGGAGATGCGAAAATGAATCTTGGCACCTCATTCACCCCCTCATTTCGACACAATGCAAGTTAATCACCTCGTCACCCAGCGGGGAAGAGGGCTGAATAGCAGGCTGATGGAGGAGCTAAGACAATTAGGGGGATATTGCTGTGTTTGATTTTCTCACATACAGACCCTGTGGAGCTGATGATGATCCCGAACGCCCGGATGCACCAGGTCATCATGAACAATACGTCCATGTCGGCTCTCAGGTCGTGGGGATACACTGACCCTCTGCCGGGCCCTGAGGTGGGTGGATACCGAATAAGGGTCAGTTTGGTTAGGAAATGGCCAGAATTCAGATTAGAATATGTTTGGAATTTTACTTAGAATAAAAGAAGTAAAACAAAAGATAAAAGTTGTCATGATGTTAAAGTAAAAAACAAGTTTGAGTGTATCATCCCTTTTGAAATAATGAAGTTGCTGCACACTAGAGGATCATCAGGCAGATTTTTGCCCAACTGGAGGCCTGTCGGTGCTGAAGTGTGAGGGGTTTGAAAAAAATTGTATTAATGTTACTGATCGAGTCGGAGGCTTCACGATCTCCAATCGCAAATATTAAAACAATGTTTGATTTTTACAATAATCGTCTCAGACAGTAACCAATGAGAGTGAGCTGAGAGTGTCACTAACCGGATGTTGCGTAGTTTTACAGCAGCGACTAAAATGTTTAAGCCAGAAGAAGCATTTCATATACCTACTGTAGGCCCGACTGTGTGAAGCAGATTGAATCAGTGGTTTCTCCACAGATTCAAGTGACAGGACTTTATCTAAAGCGAAGCTGTGTGAAATGTTGTTGGTTGCATCGTTGTATTATTGTAAATCTTATGTCAAACTTATTGATATATGTTTTGACAATGTTTGTCATTTGAGCCTTCGGGATCATTGTTAGCAGGTCTGCTTTTATGTACATATCGATGTGATGACTTAATGGAAAAGTATTATTCTTGCCGTACTTGAAGTTACAACTTAAAGCAGATGCCTCCATAATACTTTCATAATACTACATCCCCGGTCAGCACGGTTCACCTGAAACTGTTTTTAAGGAGATATTTAGGATGGAGACAAAGGAGGGGATGCTTCACTGCTACTGGGCTGAAGAGCTTGAAGGACCTGTTCTCACCTTTTTGGAGAAAGAACACACAGCCCTAAGGAATCTATGCAACTAAGCTCTTTTCTCCCAAAATATGAGACATGAATTCAGAGAAGGACTTTGTGTTCCTTCACTGCAAAAAGGATTTCAACTTTACAAGATCACTACAGTAGTAATATTTGTGAATGTGGTGTTATCAGCTAACTGCTCATTTTCCTACTCCTCCAGCCAGCCCCAGTGGGACTGTGGGAGTCAACGTTACCCTGCTACAGGTAAATGCACGGCAACATTCACACAACAGCTAAGTAATGTTGGGTCAATCGTGACAGCAGCAGGGGCATCTATTGGCTGAAGAGATGACTTCATCAGATTCCTCAAGTCTGTATAATATTTCATTTTTCTTTATCTTTTCATAGAGAACAACAGTTCAGAACCAGAGACGAGGAGAGCGTGGTTGTTCATCCACTCATCAAAAAGGTTCATGATGAGCATCTTCAAGGAAACAATCCACCTGGAGTTGGACCTCACTCCAAATAAAATAGCACTAATGCTGATTAAAATTAGATGTCTTTTAAAGGCTCAGTGTGTAGAATCTAGTGACATCTGGTGGTGAAGGTATATGTTGCAGCTGAATACCTCCCGACTCACCTCCCCTTCCAAACATGAGAGAGAATCTGGGGTAGCCTTCAGTTGTTGAAAAAACTCAGAAGGTTTTGTTTGTCCGGTTTGGATGACTGTAAAGAAAACCATGGCGGCCTCCGTAGAGAGGACCCGTTCCAGATTTAAAATAGAAAGTAGTTAAATAGATAAGGCTCATTCTAGGGGAAATAAAACAACATAGATAATTACACACAATTACATCACTAGGATTAAATTATATTCAATTTCTGCCAATAGATCCCTTTCACCTAAATCTTACACACTGAACCTTTAAGTAGATACACAAAAAAAAGTAAATTCAAATTACTCAACATGCATTTCCTGAATTATCCAGCAGGGAGCAGCAACTGATTCTAATTGGGATGGCAAATAGACCTCAAGCTGTATAGTCGAGCACTCACAGTGACTCTGTGTGCTATAGTGCTGATGTTGGCAAAGCACATACCACTGTGAGCAACATAGCAAGCATATGACAACACATTAAGATCTATTTTTGTGTAACACTGTATGACCTTATCATTAAACGCACTGCGACAGATACTATACTATAATAAGAGACAGCTCACCACCTGATCCCTGCAGGTGATGGCAGTAGAAGCAAGAAGAAGTGGAAACGTTCGTGGAAAAATAGCAATGCATGAATTAAATTGAATATTTACCAGTAAGAAAAACAGTTGAGTATATTGTGTGTTTTTCTTGTGCCTAATGTACAATTTGCAAACCCACTGTCATAAGGATTGCATTAACTTGCAGTTGAAGATTGCTGGGTGGCATTTTTCAAATGGGACAATACAGTGAGCGAGATGCAGCTGCGACAGCTGAGCCTCTGGAAAGAATTTCAATGTCATTTACGTCGATTTGTCTTTGACAACAGTCAACAGCTCAAAACCCACATTCCCTTGGCCTCCACCCAAAATAGTTTCAGGGTTTGAAGTGTTATTTGGAGTTTGAGAAGTGGATTATAACGTGACAGTGCGGGGCGACGGGCACATTGTTGCTCCAGCAGCAGTGTGGCAGGGTAACTTTAGAGATAGGGAGAGGAGGCAGCGCAGCCAAATCTCTGATAAAACACCAGGATTGAGAGTTCAAACGAGAAGAACGTGCCAATGCGGCTGGCCCTCCTCTATCTCCGGGGCAATGCCAGTGTTTACCCAGCTATTAATATCCAACCAACACACGCCGCCGCTGGGAGGAGAGGCAGAGGCACAATAGGTCAGGGTGGGTTTAAGAGACAAACGTGATTGTGAGGATGGACGAGAGACGGGCAGCTGACGGCAGAAGTAATAAGGGATCATTTAGGCTGGAGTAAATTGAGATTTAGAGAGTGCGATGATGTGAAGCTCTGCACACTGCTAATGGAACAGTGTGCCCTGTGTTGAAGACAAACACGGGGGAACATGAAAGCTAAATGAGGGATGGAAAGTGTTGATGAGGGGTTTGTGCAGCAAGTGGAGGACGCTGTGACAGTATCCAAATTACAGGAGACAGACCCCCAGCTATCTTTGTCAGCATATCTGGCATTTTTTCCATCGCTTTCCCACCCATACAGCAATATTTTCTTTATTGATAAGTATTTTTATACTGATTATATTTTAATCAGTATCTTACTGTTTGCTAGTGTTTCCTAAGTTAAGGCTGGTAACTAAGAGTGAGCAGGCTTTTGACATCAGGATCCTGAGGCTCTGGAACTCATACCTGAGAAGATAAGAGCTGCCAGTACTTAACCTGTTTTTAAATCATTGCTTAAAACATAATTTGATAAGAAAGCTTTTAATGCCTGATTTTGAGCTTTCACGGTTGTTGTTTGTTTTTAATATATTTTTTTCTTATTTTGTTTTGTATTGTTCTGTGTTGTTTAATTCAAGTATTTTGCAAAGCACATTGTAACTTTGTTTATGATTAATATAGAAATGATTTACAATTCTGATATATTGTATTGTAGCCTATCGATCACATCATATTGTACCGTATTAGTTAATTATTTATGTATTCTTATATTTTGTGTTGTATCCTAATCGCATCGCATGGAATCGTATTGTATTTTATAACATCATATTGTATAATATCGTGTTGTAGGTCTATCATATTGTATTATAGGTAACTATATCATATCGTAAGCTACTATATCATATTGGGTCATGTTGTAAGCTAACGTATTGTGTCATATTGTATTGTATTGTATTGTAGGCTATTGTAACGTGTCATACTGCAGCCCACCATAATGTGTTATTGTACCGTATCATATCTCTTTGTTGCCATTTTCCTGTGCCCACAACTCTCTATTTAAGGGAGTCATCATTTTTTGTTTCTTTGTTTATCGAACCTTCAACACAAAAATTCAATCAAAGTTGCATCATAGACAGAAAAAACAAAGTGTTGCGCAACATAACTTTTATTTGTAAAAAATAACAAAAAACTAGGACAAACAATTAAACATCATCGCACACATTTCAAATTCATTCACTACAGTGTCTGTTCCTATTGGATACGAAAGAGCTGCCACTCAGCTAACAAAGCAGATCAGTTAATACACAGTTAGGAGCAGGTTATTTGTATTGTATGTCCTCTTCAGTGTGTGATCTCTCAGTGACTGTCAAGAGCTTCCGGAGGCCTGAAGGTGACATGCTCTCCGAGCCCTAGTCCCTCCGATTCTCTCTTCCCTTTTTCATCCCTCTTTTTACAGTTTATTACCTTCCTCTGCCTTTTGCATCTGTCACTTACTGCATCGTTGCATGACTTCACCTCCTGTTACGGGAATAACCCATCAGTCAGGTGACCACAAGAGCACTTTCATTTACCTTGTCAGGATATATGCACGTTTCAATACTAAAGAAAGTGCATGCAGTAAGATTAAAGGTCGGGCCACAGTGATTCCAGTGAGAGGTCAGTGTGTGTGCCCAGCCGGCCAGCACGGGCACACAATATCCCATGGCACAGCTGAGAACACACACCCGGGCTCTCCCTCACAAAGCCAATACCTTCACACAACCATTCCTAATACCGGTCACCACCAAATGACATCATTGACAAAGCGTGACACTTATCTGGTGCTGTGCTCACCAAGAGACACAGACTGAGCTCAACCAAAATCTACAGTATGAAGGTTTTATAATGAATGTCACTAGAGATAAATCTATATACATCTAGTCCTTCCTGACTCGCTCTGTCAAAAGCCTATCCTCCTCCATTTGTCACACTTCTCCCTATCATCATCTCTTTCTCTCTCTGTTTTGTCCCCTGTGGTCTCTTCACCCTCTCTGAGTCTCCACGGACATGGAGCGACCCAGGGCTTTGGGCGCTTTGGAGAACTCCATGAGGCTCGGCTTGACTGGGGGCAGATCTCTTGTGATTTCGTCCACGGTCCTCTTGCCGGGACAGAATCCGTCTGGTTTGGGGAGGGGCTGCAGGTCCTCCTCGGTGTGCGGGGCTCCGCGTCCGAGCCGGACGCCCAGCTCTGCCGGGGTGAAAATGGGCAAGGGGAGGGTTTTTCTCTTGGGCAGCAGCTGGTGCTCCCTCACCCCTATTTCCACGGTGCCAACTCGGAAGACACCCGAGGGGCAAATCTGTGTCAGGGAACGGGCCTGCCACTGCCGGGACAGAGTCTCCCTGCGAGATCTGTCATTCATGTCCATTGTCTGCCTGAAGGAATCAGAGAACAGTTGAAGTTAGACTCAATCAGACTAATTGCCTGCTCATATGAGAATAGTTATACCAAAACTACAATCACAACAAATCATAGGGACCTTTGGATTTGTCTGAGAGTCTCACCTTTCCTGAGGTTGAGTTTTTTGACTGATGCTGTTCCAGTCGGCACTGTAGGTCTCCCTCTGAGCCTTGTTATCCTCCCGTACACTGCAGGTCAGCTCGGCTCCCACCACCACACCATTACGCTTCTCCAGGATGGAAGTGATCGGCATCTTCTCTGTCTCAGATATACCTTTCCCAGTAGGCTGTTGTTGATCAGTCCCAAGCTCGGGCCTCGTGTCTGACAACAGGGATGCTTCAGCTGGCTGTATCTCCTGGCTCCAACTGCCTCTCTTTGTGTCGTCTGCCTTGGCCCCGGTCAACCGGCGGCTTTTATAAATGCTCTGCTGCTATTTCTGATCCGTGTTGTCACTCTACAATCAGCGTGCGCTGACATGCGACACCGAGTGCCCCGTGTCTCAATCCCTGTGAGCTGGAAGCCACTCTCAGATGGGGTTAAAGGTAATTGGACTGGAAATCCCTTGATTCTCAGATTGTTCACCCAGTCACCCTCCGTGATGACTCAGCCCAACATTTTCCACTTCAGCTGTGATCACAGTGTGTCGGAAGGGGGCGAGTGTCACAGAGACCCCCGGAGTATACAGGATTATACACGAATGTGGACAGACACAGGCAACAGGTTTGGTCTTTGGTCTGAGAGGAATCTTGATAAGCTCTCAGACTTGATGTATATGAGGCAGCGGGTAACACCTCGATAATTTAGAAAGCAAACAGAGTGATGCAGCTGCTCATACACAAAAATATATTTCAGGCCTTTGGATTGAATATGTGGGTTATGGATCAGGAATGTCACTCACTTGGAGGGAAAAAATCAGGAAGGAGAACTTAATGTTCTGGCTTCACCACACCCTGCTGACTTGTTATGCCTATTAAATGGTTGATTTTACGACAGCTGTGCTCTGTGACAACATCAAAGCCCCTCATTAAATGCCGATACAGTGAGTCGCCTCACAGTAGCTGCGAGAACTCCGTCCCCGGTGATTCATTACCTCTGCGACAAGAGTGCCACGCAGGCCATAATCAACTCAGGTTACAGGCTGTGAAGCGCGCACACACACCCACACCCACACTGACTCACACACACAAACATTCACCTCTGAAAGTTGTCTGCTGGTGTGATGTTACAACAGTCCCTGTGCCTGACTCATTCATCCACATCAGGTACTGATATCACCAGATAGCACATATCAGATGTACCAGAACCAGAAGTATGACGAGAGGGTTGATCGATCACACCGCCTTTAATAGTGTATGACATTGGCCTGTGTACTGCTGGTGAATAAATGCTGCAATCTGCTGAATCGATGCCAAATTATAACATTAAATCATCATTTAAGTGTTTTTTTATAATCTTTGATTTAGTAAAACAGCTGTTTATACAGCAGCCTCCACTGAACGGTGCCCAGAGGAGCGCCTGATTATAAACAGAAACATTAATAAATTCGTTTTTATACTATTATGTGTGTGTGCATACAGCTACATAACAGTGGGTTTGAAACCATTTATTAGATGTAACATTAAAGCAGGAAATTAAATACTGTCCCTGTCCACTAGTTAGACTATGTCCTCTATGTGTCATACAACAGTTAAGAGCTAATTTCCCTCTGCTTGTCAAGTGTGGCTGTATTTCAGCTTTCTTTCTGCAGTTTCTCCCATATGTGAACTAGAATGCCAGAGAGAGAGAGAGTACCACAGGCATCCCTCGGGTCATGTGTTCAGCTTTGTTATGACACCATGGTGATCATAAATGCCATTTAAGAAACCTAGTAAGTCTCTATGCAGGGTTCTTCCCTGTTGAGATCACTTCTTCTTCGAATCAACATGACACAGCGCAATCAAGTTTTAAAAAATAGCAGACAGGCTGGTTCCTTCAATTCTATTTTTTTTGGTTGATAACTTAGGAATTCACTTAGTACAACTGCAAGACGACGTATATCAAATTACTTTCACCTCGTTGCTGTTTTTTTTGGGCCAGTTACTCTCTGCTACTGAAGCCAGGAATGTGGACAGGTCATGGATCAACCTCCCACCTGCACCAAACCACCGCCCGGTCCCGGAAAAAGAACTCTGTGTTGCGAAACAACACTGCCGCAAGTGCTGGGAAGTGACATTTAAGTAAGCTGTCATCAGGGAAGAGACATGGAGTGGGAGGAAGCGCGAGAGGGGCGATTGCAGGATAAAGCCCCTGGCCTGTCAGGAAATGGTAAATAAAGCTAACAATATATATATATATACTGAGAGTACAAGTTTGACTAAGTCAGTTTTTGTCTTCTTTTGTGACAGATGGGTGAATTTGAGAGGACAGAGAGGAGCTTCCTACAAAGGTCGAATGACTCAAAGTTCTTACTTAGCAGTTCAGTAGGAACTGAGAAAAGTAAACTTTCTATCGAGTCCTGTATGGATTCTTGCACAATCCTTAGCGTGACTCTGGCCTTTTACTCCGGCTCCACAATGCGGCAATGGTACTGTGTCTTTGTGCAGGGTTAAAACATGTTGCTCAGCTGAGTGGCTCTCTTGCATAACAACAACAACAACATGGAGCTGACCACCAAACACCATAATCACTTTCCATCGTGGATCCCGTTCCGGTCCCGACGGGATGGTCAGATGCCGGGCAGGCTGCACCAGGCCAGGAATTGTGCTATGTCTGTGGATCAGCGTGTGAGCCAGCCATGGGTTCACAGGCGGCCGGCCATGTGAGTGCATAGTAACAGACTGAAGAAGACCCTTGTTTTCCTCTTGAAAGGATTGCCACAGCCACAGTTCCTGTTGAATTACTGTCCTACACTGACTTTACTTCCATGCAGCAAACTCTACTTCATGCTTCGGACTTGTTACGGGCCACACAAAGTCGTCTGTTGTTCTTTTGTCATTTGTGTTAAGTTACAACAACATGCGACATTGTACACACATCAGGATTTAGACTGCAACTTTATTTCATCATGAACTGGACACCACAACACACATGCAAAGTGCCACCAGTTTAGAAATGTTTCACATTTTCAGCAACTTGCTGGAGGGAAACAAAAAATCCCTCACCTCACCTGAACGTCACACACATACTTTAAAAGTTCAACTTACGGTACAAACTTCATTGTACTTCCATCTAAAGTCAACTCTGCAGACTTAAATTAGTTAAAAGTGGTACTTATACCGAGCTTTTTGTTTTTTCGTGTGTTGCTACCAATCATGTGATTTAATGAAATGAGTGCTGATAATCATAGGACAAAATATAAAGAGGTTCTGCTAAAAGGAACGTTGCTACCCTGAAGGTTCACAACAGCTGAACAATAAACAGGCTGGGAACTTTTTGGTAAACAGAGGAAAAAAACACACACTCACAATAAACATGTCTGTAACATTCACCTGGAAATCTGCTGAAACCCTTTTAGATTTTGACCAGAGAACACATAATAACACTCAAGCTGTGCAGTTGGGGGAGAAACGAGAAAAATCTTCAGCCTAAATCTTCCAAAGAGCAGCAGCAACACTGTATGAGGCACTTGGAGAAAGGAGCGATTCATCCAGGGTCTCAAGGGTTGATGACTACTGCCCCCTGCCTTGTGTCTGTTATTATTGCAGCCAGTAGATCTTAGGATCAGTCACTTCCATCATCTCTATCGCTATCGTCGCCGGCTGCCCCGTTCATGGCCTCCACCCTGGCCAGCAGCAGCGGCAGGTTTATGCCAAGGCCGTTCACGTCCTCGTCGGAGCCATCCCTGGGCGGATAGAAGCGCTTTGCCACTGACAGGAAATCTTCGCCTATATCTAGATACAGGAGACGATCCTGTGAAGGAGGAAACAAGGGAATCGTGAATATCATTATTGTTCTGAATATGTCGTCTTAGATGAGTTTTCCACTGTATTCATGTGATGCTATAAACCAAACCTTCAGTCCCCAACCCCTAAATGCAAGGTAAGGATCAATAAACAATATCCAGTCGAGAGGAATATTAAGCACAGGTTCCTTTTTCCTCTTTCCTTCCCCATTATATCCTCATCTCATATTTTTTTATTTAAAAAGGGGCAGTTCGGGAAACTATGAAGTGTTAAAAAAATAAAAAGGTATAGCTTTCTAGATCTAACAATGAAATATATAATAAAAAGGAAATTAGGTGAAGATTCTAGTGTGAAACCAGAAGTTTTTAACTTCGTAACTTACATTAAAGTTTGCTGGCAATTATTTTGTTTTTAATATTAAGTGTAATTTGAATTTTAAATTTTTCCTAACTTTTCCCAAAAGTTTTACATATTTAAAATTAAGAATAAGAGCTTCAAAAATAACTGATGACACACTGACTTGTGATATGGTGAGTTTGTGAAGGGCCTATAACTGAATGATAATGGGCAGATTTAAAAGCTGGAATAAGGTCCAGCCAGTTCAAGAGTAATTCTGAACTGAAGATCCCAAGATAAGACTCGGAAATCATTGAAGACAGATTTCATCTCTGATAATTAGTGAGGACACTTAAAATATGAATATTCCCTAATGGTGTTTGGCTAAGACTTCAATAACCACTTATGGCTGCAGGGGTCGCTGTTCCTCAACAGAAATTGACAGTGTTGCTTTAAGTTAACGGTGGGCTTCTTTAACATGAGTGGTGTAACCCACAAACACCCCAGGGTGCTTTTTTTTATTCATTTTACCATATATGCTCCAGAGAAGGGACACTCATGTGTAAAATGCAAATGTTTTGGAAAGACATGCATGTAATGTAAATGTGGTTCCTTCTCTCACCAGGATGAAGAGATATCTCTCTGGGGGCGGGCCTTTGGTGTCGAAGAGGGCCGTCTCGGTGTGGAGCGAGTGGAGGAGGGCACGTGCTGCCGGAGCGTTGCGCATGCGGTCACTAGACGTGCCGGCGGACACCGTCAGCAGCGAGTCTGCCTCCGCCATGAAACCTAAGTCGGAAGATACCATCCATTTTTATTTTGGGGACTCTGCCTGTAGATGGTGCTGTACCTGTCCAATCTTACCTAGATGCTCCAGAATTGTCCTCCACTTGTCTCTGACCTCTCGCCGGGTGTCTCTCATGGCCTCGATGTCGCAGCTCAGACGACGATAGCCCTACACAATTAAAAGGACAAAGGTTTTAAAGGGGACATATTATGCCCATTTTACCACAGTTGATATGGCTCCTCCACCCGATCTCCGCCCTCCGGGGGGGGGGGCTATGCAATGTAGACTGATAATGACGTCAATTCTGGTCGTAATCCCATTTGAGGCACTCTATTGTATAGTTTCTGACATAGAGGAAACACAACAAATCGCAGGAGTTGTTTTTTTCCGGAGTTTTTGGAACGGTAGACATGCCAGATACCCAAATTAACGTGTAGAAGCACTACAAAAGCGGGTTTTCATAATATGTCAAATTTAAAAAAAACATGTTACTGGATTCTTAAGTCATTACTGGTCCACTTCCTTGTCGTTTCATAAGTGGAGCATTATTCCCCTAACTCACATGTGTGATGATTCATCATAAAAATGTTTCAGTCTTTGGACCCAGTGTGAACAAATTCAGCCTGTGTTTTCCAGCACACAGCGCCCGAGGTTGTTTTCCACTGCTGTGTTTCTCCCCCCCCCCCCACCCCCCACCCCCCCACCCCAAGGTTACTGAGTGTGAATAAAGCCTTTACAGACTCTTGTCCAGAAAGGCCTCCCTCACGTACCGTGGATCCCATGCGGGTCTTGGTCCTGGCCTGCAGCAGGCCGTAAAGGACCCGGTCGTCATCCCTCTCTGAGTGGCTGGGGTCTCCTGGCTCACTCCACAGGTTGGTCTCCTCATCACGACGCTTCTGGACCTCACGGTTAAAATACTCCAGTGGGTCCGGACTGTGTGGGATCGAACGCACAAGGTTACACATTTTACACACACAAAATGAAATAAGAGACACACAGTCACACACCAACCAGGAGGCAACCTTCTATAAATTAAGGTGAAATGAAAACATGGACAAAACAAGTGCAAAAAAGTGATACAAGTCCTATGCTGGTCTGGCTAATGGCTCTTACGGTAGTAATGGCTGCTTCTCATCCTCATCATCTTCATCTGCGGCACAACAGCAGCAGCAGAACTGTATGCAGAACTTCTTAAAGGCAGCTCCCATCTGAGCAGAGTAAGTGAGTAGCAGGTGTTCACAGTGTCAGGTAATCCAGATGGAAGTTGTTTCACGAGGGAGTTTCCCGTGTGGAGTCTGGTCTGATGTGTCTGAGCGTAGCTCCACAACGCTGCCGTCTCGGAGACGATCCGAAGAAAGGCTGCTCTGAAGAGATTCCGTAGAAAAGGGAGCGTATTCACAGCCTGGAGGATGAATAAAAACCAGCAATGTAAGAAAATAGGTCATGTCATCCACTAGCGTTAATCTTATGAATCACAGAAGACAAATTATCAGATGGAACAAACAGGTAAAAAGTTACAAAAGGTCAGTGATCCCCAAACTCTACCTAATTTTCAGTTTCCCATTTTCAGGAATCTCGCCCGCCAAATCCTCGGCCAGAGCCTGTCCGGGTAGTGACGCTCAGGCAGAAGGCAGCCCACGGACTGGTGCTTCTCATCAGCCTTACATGGAGGACAATGAGAGCAGTGAGGCGCTCACTCTCTCATCGATTCAAGAACATATTCACACACCAATAGCCTCAGAAGACAGTCACAGCACAATCATGTGAGCGGCTGCATCTCTTCTACTTAGCATTGTGTTTTGCCCTGAGGGCAACACATCTCTTCAATAGGCCCAGTGACATCCTCTGTATTTAATCTACCATGGCTGTATTGATTCAAGGATTATTTAATTTCATTGTATGTGGTAACCGAGATAAACCGTGAATCAATTTACAAGTGGTTGAAAAAGAGTCTTTTTATGGAGCTCTTGGCGAGTCTGAACGTTAAAGACGCTTGCCCTCTGTGGTTCACATGTGGACCAGACGTGAAGGGTTGTTGTGGCCATTTTGCAAAGGTAAGTCATGCATGTGACATAGGCTCAAGTCACGGGGTCCCACTGTTTTATGACACAAACAATGTGTGTGTGTGTGTGTGGGAGGGGTGAAACTAGAATTAGGGCTTTGTTGTTGTGGGCTGCCGCCAACTAGTCAAGCTGCAGGAAATATGGTTGATCTATGCTTCTGTTGCTGAGTCTTAGTCTTGAACAATGGCCAGGAAACCTGTGGACAGGTGTTGTAAACTAGCATTTATGCTAATACACTGTAAACAATGCATCTGGTTCGTCCAATGACATTGTCATGTCCATGTCCAAATAAAATTAAAAAAAATAAATAAATAAAAAAAAAAGCCCTTACCCACCTCCTCTTGACAAATTGAATGGAAATTGATTTGGTGATACTTGTTTTCATTATAATTATAGTTTCACCAGTTTATGGTTGAATTGTAAAAGATCAAGCTTCACTTGTGTGGACAAGGGTTTGATGAGGACATCTTAGGAATCACCTTAAAAATGTTTTATATCTAATATACATCCGCGCCCCCCGCCAGCATGGAGGTCTCAAATTCTATATCATCTGTACATTACCGATCTGATGTTTGTAGCATTTACAGGAGAGTATCATTGCAGCAAGATGTTTTTAAATGATCCACGGGTAAGTTAGGTGTAAGTTAAAGGGGGCAGAGCTAAATCATGACTTTGTATATTTTATTAAACATCAGACACTGGTTAAGACTCAATAAAAACTGTTTGACTGTTGGTTTAAATTAACATGTTGGTTGAATGATTTATGATAAATTACATTCAAAAGCTATTAAAAAGAAAGACACAAACTTAAGTACTGTAAGCATGTTTCATGTGAATATGGCATACATGGACATGACAGAGTAAAGCAAAAGAAAAAGCCGGACGTGAGGGGAGAGTGATAAAAAGGCACCAGAACGCTGATTTCATTTAACATTCCTTCAGTATGATAAACAGCTAAAACAGAAAAATCGCAATTACCACCACTTTTGGACATGGACTCTTTTCAGATGGTTGACAGCTTGCGAGTGAGAACCAAAGTGTCCTGCCTGCTCTGCTCACTCTGCTTCAACTCCGCAGTGATTTTGGACCTATGACCAGGTTTTGTGAAATTATTTAAACGATTTTCTGAGGTCCGTCACAACACTGAGATAAAGATGTTTGAAGCAAAACTAACACGCAGTAATCAGAATGTAAGAAGTGATAGAAAAACTTCAATCCTCCATCTGAGTGCCTGAGGGGAGACCAGTACTAATGTCAGCACATTCAGAACTGTTGATGACTTGAATGAGCTCAGCTTCTTTTACCACAAGGCCACTTGAGGTTAATGGATACAAAAGTACAACTTCAGAGCGTGTACAGCGTCACGATGTGTGAGCATCATCCTCCAGTACTAATCGAGCCCGATAATGCATTTGCATCACATACTAACAATGGTGGATGAGGTAGCGGGGCAGACGACCCTGACTAACAATATATAATATTGTTAGTATGTGATGCAAATGCAAATGCAAATGCAAAAGCCTGGTTTGACTTCGGATGATAAAGTGCAGCACAAAAGCAGTTTTGAGAAACCCTCAGAAAAAAGTTGATTAGATTTAAGAGGATTAGATAACAAGTCTTTGCAGTTGCAGAAAGGGAGCTGTCAAATTAAAGCTGCTTTTAGACATGCACTGAACCTCGGACATTTTCCAGAAAACTTCTGGAGGGGCTCTATGTGGCTGCATGTGAGAAGGTGAATATCTGAGCCAGTCGTGGAAGACATTTCTACAACTTTTCCTCAAAGCCGACAAGCAAAATGTCAGAGCGGGCCCCTGTGACAATACATGTCGAGCAGTAGGGCGTGTAGAAGTTGTTTAATCACGCCACGAACGCAAAACTGAAATAAAGAAAAATAGCCCAAGTATCTCAGCATGAAAAGAGGTGAGATACAGAGAGGACGCCGACCAAAATGTCAATTTCCAATTAATAAAGACTTGAGAGCTGTTGATGATATGGTGTCAATGTGCTGTAAACAACAAACATGTAATTTCCACAGCGGAATATACACATCATGTCCTGCCAGCTGCTTGCTCTACCCGGGTGCCCCCCCCCGCCTGAAAGCTCCAGAGTTTTCTGTCTTTGGGAAAGGGTCTGACAGTCTTGCGCTGCATTCTTCATATTCGAAAACGGCCTTAGAGAATTTCACTGGGTGGGTAAGTGGCATCTTCTTCTAGTGATGCTGCTTTTACCATCTATCACAGTGTCGTTAAAGAGAATTAACCGTGGAAAACAGCTTTTACTCCTTCAAATGACATGTCCCTTGAAGGTGGGACTGAAGTATGGGTTTGCTTTATGACTGGCGCACCAGAGAAACATTTATAACATTGCAGTGAAAACACACAAAAAGGCAGCAAATCAATGGCCAACAGTAAGATAAGGCTCAGTATATCGGTTTCATTTTGAAATACGTCAGACGGTGAGAATCGACCCCCGTCTTCATCCAGGTCTTCTTGTGTGAGTGATGCGCCCAGAAAACGGCTCTCCTCGTACAGCGAGGGGCCAAATAACATCAGGTCTTCTCAAAAATATGTATGTGATCACACTAGAAAAAAAAAAAAAAACATTGTTGACCTTCCATAAAGAAGAAGAACGTCTTTGAAAACCAAATTACTCCTCTTCTCATGTGACTGAAATGTGGTGAATGCTTGGTCACATGTCTCACATCTCCTATGCTTCAAGCTGCAGTCTTTTCAGTCACTATGGCACATCCCTTCAGCTCAATGTGTCACGAGAGCACTGCTGTGCTCATTGCACGTGTTCCGCTGATTTGAATATACGTATACAAAAGCCCAGTAGTGATACCTCCCAACCAGCTGTGGCACAGTCCGGTGTCTCTGCTGTTTTAAGTGTGCTGCTGGTGGGAGCGCAGAGAGGGCCGCAGGTCAGCGATACGTTGCCGTAAATGGGACATAAATTCAAACATGGTGGCGGCCAAACTCTGGTGGATGAGGTAGCGGGGCAGACGGCCCTGAGGAGACAAAACAAGCCAGAAGGAAGTCAGTTTCAACTGTTCTCCCCGCTCACATTACATTCATGAATGCATTGGGTTTATTTGTTAAATCTTACATTTTTCTTTGGCTTCTCATTTTGTGGAATTTATATACTTATAATTGATATATTTATGAAAATCTAGTATTAGCAGTTTTATAATTAATTGTTTTTTTCTGATCCACTATTTGCAAATACACATTGAATTTTCTTAAAACAGACAAATCCAATTTTACTTTGACGACTCACTCTCAACATTAACGTGAAAAACATGCTAGTTTTTGCAGCATGCACATTTTCACCTTCAACTCCGTGTTGAGGACCCAGATGAAGGTGCAGACCGACGGGTTACTGCTGGATTTGAGGACCACAAATCCTCCAGGACCGTTCTCCCCCCTGAGGCCAGCAACAAGAGGACAAGAGATGTTAATGAAAAATAACCAAAGGCAACTGGAGTTTTATTAAATGGATTACATTCTGATCTACTGCGCATCGGTGGTGACAAGTGGCCTGGACGGAGGCGTGTTCTGACCTGACGTAGCGACCACATGGGGGCTTGGCGTCGTGGTCGGTTGCCATACCGGCAGACAGGTAGCAGTCTCGTTTGCGCTCCACCCGTCGAACGTTAACAAAGTCCCTGAACGAAGAAGAATCGGTCAGTGGACACAAGGGACGCGTTGAAGCCTGCTGTGTGCTGAGCTGACATACCTGGCAGACACAACTCCCCCCGCTGCTCCAGCAGAGACGTCGTATGAAATAAGTGTGTTGTCGTCAACCCTCTGGAGGATCTGAGGAGAAGGAAGGAAGCGGTGTTAAAAAACGATGACAAATACTCAAATAGACACAAAGACAATTAAAAAACAGGTCACCTGGCAGGCGGAAACCGTTTTGTTCCACTGGACCATCTTCTCTGGCTGCAGAATCACCTCCTGATACACCAGCTCAGCAGGACACTGCATGAAAGCCTGAACAAGGACAACAAAACACATCAAAATAAAGCATGTCAACAGCAATAGGGAAATGTGGGTGACGCTTTAAAAAAGAAATGAAAATTGTGTGAAAATCCTGGAATAAGAAACTACAAGTGATAACTTCAATCTTGATATTCAGTTGGATGTCCTCCAGCCCAGTTTTCAATATTTCTGTCCGAACTCAACTAAATCCACTGACGCTGGTTTTCTGGCACAGTCTCCCCTCTGTTGATCCCCAGAAGATGAGGTTATCACTATGGATTTCTAAAATCTAATTTTAGCCTGTGAAAGCCATTTTTTAAAACCACATCTCATGTGTGTTCATGATCATTATCCTGGCGGAAAATCATATCGTCCCAAGAAAAACTGCACTCGTGGACAACTGTTTGATCAGATGAACTCAGGGCCAGACAAACAGAAAACCACCAGAGCCCAGTTCAAACAGAATGTGTGAGTTTTGCAGAACGTCTAAAGCAGCCACACTGCCCGCGTGAGCCACGCATGCTTTTCTAGAGAGTGAGTCTCGGCCCAAGTAAAACCTTTCTATCTCATAGTCTATCAGTTGAATATATCACATAAATATAAACATACGGAATATATTACACAAACATATATTATAGTATAAATTAATATATACAAAAGAAATATTTCCAAAAGTTACTGTCCCTGTTTCAAAGTGAGAGCACTTCAGCCTTTCTGTTGACTGAATCCATTAATTGGTTTTAAAAAGGTTTTTAGTGTGAAATATTTCCAGGGCTGGTAGATCCATGGCTTCATGGTGTTCAGTCGTGGTATTTAGTTGGGAACATAAGCTACTTTAATTCGAGGAAATAAAAAAAGTCTCAACAGGACCCTCATTCAACAGCTCTGCAGCAGACACGCTCCCTGTGAACTACAGGCGCACGCGAGTTGCAGCAGATCAGCGACGCAGCCGTCACGCGCTGTGCACACACACACCCTGTGTGACCGAGATATTAGAGTCAAACATTCTTGACTTTAAATACTGCAGATTCAAGCGTCACTACATTGCTCTTGCAATCATTAATGTGGATATATTATAGGTTATTCAGTTGAGTGACCCCGTGGCCCCTCAACTGAATAACCTATAATATATCATATATATATATATATATATATATATCATGATCCAAAACAAAGGCGATTTATAACATACAAACGGCAGGGTTTACAAAACAAAACAAACTTTTCATTGGCAACGGGGACACTACAGTAAGTCAAAAACTAGTAAGTAACCCACCTGATTATATTAACCTCTGGCCTGATTGGCAAAGCACTACACCCCCAAGTGGGGGGGGGGGGGGGTTTACACAACAAAACCACAACAAAATGGCTCTTACAGTCAGATTTATGTAGACAAGCTGTATCAGTGGATATAAACTAACAAAAAGCTTAAAAAAAAGGGATGTCATAATTAAAAAAGCTACTATATTGATCATGTAACACACACGCATGACCATCCAGCTGACAAGATACAAAATTCTTCTGTTGGTTTCATCAGTGCGAAAACAAAGTCAGTAAATTAGACTTTTAGCAAATAAATAAATCATGATTTCCAATTTTTCGAGGACTGGAGATGCAAATGTTTTATAGGCAAATAATGCAGATAACACGTTGGTTGGCCTTCAAGGAGACACAGAAAACCAAAAAAGTGATTCCCTGAGAACTTATTTTCTGGAGGGTCTGTGTGTGAGAACGCATTTGTTTGAGTCATTTGCTCCAGACATTTTCCTGAACTAGTTCTACCAGCCACCCCTAGAAAAATGTCGGGAAAATCACATTGAGTGAATGCGCTTGTTGATGACATTTCTCTGGATGAAGTCATACGTCATGTCCAGTGTCAAACCGGAGCACTGACTTCAAACAGCCTTTAGTTATGGAGCGTCGTGTAACATAGTGAATTCCTCTATGATAAATTACATGTGCTAAATGAACTCCTTTGTAACGGGTTCCTCTGGTAAAATCTGATTTAACACCGATTTGTCTCAATTACTCCACCACTGTGCCCTCTGGAGGTTGACCATGTACATGCATGTCCATGCCCGCACAGTGTACACTATTTAGTTCTGAGTGTTATAGAGGGATGTGACGTGAAGCCTGATACGCTCATTAATTAGACAGTAGTAAAGCAGAAAAACATTATGGAGGCACAATGTATACTAAACATAATGAATGTGCACTGCTCTGTGTGTCTCCTGACTGCTGGAGGTTCTCATGAGACTCAGTTTCACATTGAAGACACAAAGAGCTGCCATACCTTGAGAATGAAAGTCTTTCCATGGAAGGGAATCTCCAGGGTGTAGACAGAGTCTCCCATTTCCTGACACGAGGAAAGACAGTTAGAGTCATAAGGCGTTTGCTTTCGTTTCAACGAGACAGAAGTCAAAGGACAACTCACTCCCTCAAAATACAGAACTATCTCTTTGGTGAGGACTTCAAAATCAGGAGTTTCTTTTAATTACCACATTTAGAGGAACAACAATTCTGTGGGGAACAATGTTTTACAGTAGATCTGGGAATAGATCTGTTTGCTAATGTATCTAGTTTGCCTGAAAAAAAAAACAGTTTAACAACTGCCTTTTTCTGCCAGAAAGTTTGAGTTTTGGATTCGTCCATTTTCCACCTTTATTTCTTCTCCTGTAACAAGCTACAGAAAAGGATGTGGAAAAAAACTCATTAATGTTTGATACTGATTGATCTAGATATCTGAGGTCTATACAGATTGAGAATATAAAATCTAATAATATTTTTCAACATAATCCTTAATTTGGATCCTGTAGATTTGTTATTTTAAGAGCAGATAAGATGCACAATAATCTGGAGAATTCAGAGTAGTGAAAGCTTTCTGGTTGTCAAACTATATCAAACCAAGTGATTTTTAAATTTCAGACTTTCCACTTCCATGGTGATAAATATGAATGTTACTATGCTCTATTATCCATATCCCCTTGGCTATTGGTGGCTTCTGCTCAATATTCCATCACTGTTCCTTTCACGCTACAGGATTAAAAAAGAATACTGGAGACTCCTTACCAGTCAGTAAAATTAAGATAATGTCTTTCTGTTCAAACCAGCTATAAATCAGAAATTCCTCCACAACAGTCAGCCTGCCCAATTATCCTCTAGTGTGAAGCCAGTTAACGATATAGGAAACTGGACTTTACAGCTCACAGCCTCTGGTATTGAAACCATATGTTAATGCTAGGTGTAAAAGAATGTGATTGGATCAGACCACATCTGGGGGTTGTTCAATCTTGCATTATGATCAGCTAATCAATGTAAAGACTGGCATATGGGATGTCAATATTCTCAGGAGGAGAGAAGACGTGTATCTTTTGGATGAATCAAATATGACGAAGCAAATTCAAACACACACATTGTTTTTTTCAAATTTCCATCCGTCCTCCTGGGCTAGGATCTGTTCGACCACAGACAAGGCCTCACGACCCTGTCGGACGTACTCCTTCTCCTGCAAGGTGAGAGGTGGAGATAGAGAGAATGACCTTCATCATCAGGTAATGAAAAGCAAGCATATTAAAAGTTCTCTCACTGACGCAGGTACCTGATTGGTGACAGCTCTGCGCCCAAGACCCTCCTCATCCAGATCCTCTTCGGAGCCTGCAGACGGGAAAATGGGAAACGGGAAAAAACACACAAGCTAGAATACAGCAGACTGTTCTCAAGGCTGATGCAAGAATAAGTTGTATGAAAGATCAAGTTACCTGCGACGGATTCAGGTGGGGAGTAGAATTGTCCGTCTGAAACGGCCGAGGGGTAGATCATAGGAGCCCGTAGCCAGGCCGCGTTCACCGCTGCTAGGTAGGCTGAGGTTTCCCCAAAAAAAAAGGGAGAGGGAAAACAGTTAAATAGGAGAAATATATTTTTTTGTCGAGTTGTGTTCGAAAGTGTCCGGCGTCTTGTCTCCCACCTCTTTCGTCATCTGCCTCCTGCGTGAGCACTTTGAAGTCAAGAAACCAGGTCTCCAGCCAGGCCACCACAAAAGAGGTGATGGGCAGAACGTAGCCAAAGGCATTCTGGGACAGCAACTGTGTAGAGACAGAAACTAAGTCATCCCGAGGTTGCACAGCATTAAAAAAAAGGACAAGAAGTACTATGATGACTTCCATAGCAGAACGGGGAGTTGCTTCTTTGTGCTGGTTTACTTGCAAATAAATAGTTCATGGAGCTTTAAAACTACATTTCACAGAAAAGATGGAACACAATAGAACAACAGTTATCCCGAGATCATAAGACAGAACATTACGGGCATAAAGCAGAAGTGAAACAGTTGAAGTTGCCATTGCACCACAAACACACACGCACGCACGTATGTAAAAGTGTCACACTCACATTAGATACGATGACCTTCACGACCAGGAAGACAGTGGTCACTAAAGTGGTAATCTGTGGAGGAAAAAAGACATGAATATGAGGTGTGATTTATGATTTATGAGCGGTGAGAAAATGGGATTTTACAGTATTTCTTCCCTGTGTGCGTGACTAAGCTCACTTACCGCAATTACCCACCAGTGCTTTAACCGAAAGGCAGCGTAACCCACTTGTAGACACAGGAAACGAAAGATGGCGAGAAGCTGAGACAAGCAGGAAGAAAAAGAAGAGAAAAAAAGCCTCATCACATGTCGCAGACATTTTGACCTTATCATCATTTTCTCCTCTTGTGTGTGTGAATGCAGACATGTGGCCAAGCTCGTCTGAATCTGATCAGCTCTACACATAAATAAGAATCAATAACAAGGCCAGTATTGTAAACTGAAGTCCAGTTACGTGTACACAGACGTGCACTGACCCACTTACAAAGATGTCGAAGAAGGAAGACCGGAAGTTATAGCGGATAACTTCGTCTCCTAAACTGGTCCAAATGTTGCTGGAGATCTGCCGAAGAATAGAGGGAGGAGAATCCAAATCAGAGTCAAACCGAGTCTTAACAATTGGTGTCAACCAAACTCAGGACTTACGTTCAACTCAATAATCCAGAGAAGCGATATGAAGAGCAGGTCGAACGTCACAAAGAGACAGAAGGTGCGGCGGACGTCAGAGATGACCCTGCGCTCAGCAGGTGGTGCAAACAGGTACGGGGACGGGATGGACATTGATGTAGAGTAGGAGGCGTTCAGGGAGGCGATGGCGGGGAGACTGGCCCCGAGCTCCCCGTACTCTCCACCCGGCATTCCTGCGGTGAGACAGGAAACTCCCCCTGCGACGAGAGACACATAAAGTCAGCGGAATGTGTTGGATATATTTAGCAACACTGTCCTGTACAAACCAAAAATGAGGAGAACATGAAAAAAACGTGGCTAAAAAAACACCTTAAATCATAATGCAGAACTACCTCCCCTGCACTGTGCTGTGCTACAGTGGAGCCTAAACAAGAGAAAACATGTCAAAGGTTTCTTGACTAAAACTGAATATTATGGCATAATTTGTGATCATCAAAACATTTTCTAGATCAAAAATAAGAGCCAAAAAGATGGACTAAAGCTCAGATATTAGGACAATTATACTAATCAGTGATTATGCAATAATGCATCGCTGTCATGGCGGTTTTCCCGTTGATTTTGATGAACTTGCACTGCTCACAAGCTTCTGCTTCTACTTCTCCCTGTGTGTGTGTGTGTGTGTGTGTGTGTGTGTGGTGTGTTTTTTCCACAGTAAGAAACAGATAAGAGCAGCAAACACTTCTCTCGCTGCAGTCGCATGACTTCCACACCTCACCACAGGCCATTTCACCAGGCTTAATATCCAGAAATACACACAATTCAATTTTTTTTATTCTATTTTGATAATAATTCTGTAAAACACATCTTCCATTCTCCATCCATGTATTTTTAATGACCAAGCTTATATTGATTTACTCATATCTTCTAATACATGTCTGAGTTTGTATTCAGGTTTTCTGCAGGTTTAAACAAGATGAATTTAAGACTTTTTAATGAATACAATTCAAGACCTACATCAAGTATAAAAAATATGAAGGAATACCAAGATTTTACAAACTATGCCGCCAAAAAAATTATCTTAAAGAAGTGTTTAATGAACATTAACATAATTAAGACCATGCCTTTCGTTTTAGAGACTTAGCACATCATAATTTGACATAATTAGGCATTTTAAGGCTTAAAGATCAGATCATGATATTTTAAACTTGCAGAAACCCTGTCATTTGTACACCCTACCATTTTTATTTGATTCAAATCAATCGGATGGATTGGATCGATATCAAGTTAAGAAAAAATTGAATGAGATGAATATCTCCTGTACGTTTGAAGGTCTTCTGCACTTTTTAGGTTGCCAACTAACAGGAGATGTTAGCAGGTGTTAGTGGCCACCAGCAGATGTTTGGGGCATAATACAGCACCTTAGCGTTCTCAAAGGGTTAGTTCACTGAAAAATGGGAATTCAGTCATTATTTACCCAACCCTATACTGATGGAGGGGTGAAGTTTGAGTCCAAAAAACCTGCTGGAGACTCAGGGATAAACATTGTTAAAGCAGAATCCAATAAAAATGGATTACACAGATTTATCTTGCATCCTCTTCTATATATAAATGAAAAGTAAATACACATCTGTGGCTGTCAAGGGGTTTGACCTGCGATGCAGCACTGGATCCAACTACAAACACTGTTTTCATTCAGCCTGATAGAACTCTGAAGTATATAGTAGTTGAAGGATTGTTGCTCTGCAAATTCAGATCAGATTCCTGGCACAATAAGAAGCCTGACTGTTGTTGACCAAGTGAATCACAACCAGTCGGTGTTTCTTCACAATAAACTTAATGGTTAATGGCATCATCGGTCATCTCCATGTTATTTATTTACCTCGCAAAAAAACTACATTCCCTGCATGACATTTTAGAAACGTTTATAGTTCATGTTAAAAACAGATAATCAGATATTAGTAAATGCTGTTTCAAACCCCTCCACACACACACACACAAGTTAAAGGTGTCTTCTTCTTCAGACGTAATGAAAAAACTGAAAAAAACATAACATGCCTCCACTCTGCTTGTGTGGTGTCAAATCAAGGTAATATAGACCTTGTTTTTAGCCTAAAAGTCAACCGGAAGGGGCTAAGCTGGTGGACATAGCTACATGATGGTGTGTCCAGGTCCATGAATGCACATTGTAGGAGGATATCATTTAGGCAAAAAACTTGGTATTAATTGCCTTGTTTCCAGTCAAATATAAATGTCGGGTCTTGCGGACACATGGATGACACCACACGAGCAGGATGGAGACATGTTATGTTTTTTCTGTTGTCTTATTATGTCTGAAGTCTAGGTCACCAGTTACTTCAATTGTATCAAATCCGGCTGCTGCAAAGTTTACCCCTGAGACTCATGAAGTGTTTTGTGGACTCAAACACTTCACCCACCCCTCCACCGTCATAGTGGAGACTAGATCTTGAGTGAACTTTCAGTTTTCAGTGAGCTATCCCTTCAAGTGTTTTTTTCCTTAATAATCAATGATACAGGCTGAATTTGAGGCTAAAGGTAAATCTGACTCGCTACAGACTTGTATGGCAGCACTATGGAAACCATGTGGATCAATAGATCATACATCATTAGGTCTATGCCTTTTTAAACTAAACACAATCCCATTTTGGAACATAGGACATGATAAGAGAATATACATTGTACGTCGCTAATTAACAGAAACGAAAGAAACAGCAGCAGCTTCACTCATTATGTCCAAGTAAAGTGACATCAGAAACGTTTCTTGTATATATAAATACAAAGTAAATACACATATGTGGCTGTCAAGGGGTTTGACCTGCGATGCAGCACTGGATCCAACTACAAACACTGTTTTCATTCAGCCTGATAGAACTCTGAAGCATATAGTAGTTGAAGGATTGTTGATCTGCAACATCAGATCAGATTCCTGGCACAATAACAAGCCTGACAGTTGTTGACCCAGTGAATCACAACCAGTCGGTGATTCTTCACAATAAACTTAATGGCATCATGGGTCATCTCCAGGTTATTTATTTACCACGCAAACATTCCCCGCGTGACATTGTTGAAACACACACACACACACACACACACACACACACACACACACACACACACACTCACTCTCTTCTCCCTTCACTACTTCTGGTAAACAAACTATGTGACGCTGATCGCCTCTCAACTAACGGGCTAATTCACGTCGGCTAATGGAGACACAGACGGAAGATAAACAGGGAATATTCACCAAAGTCGCTGCCACACTCTTGTGTTTATCTCCTGTCAACAGACGCCGACGAGACGAAGCAGCAAACGAAGAAGTGACAGGGCCAGAGTAGCTAGCTGCCTCGGTTAGCCTCCGACGGCTAACTCATCTTCCCTTTCTGTGCAAGTTAGTTTCACTCGCTAACTGTGAGGTTCCCCCGTGAAAACAAGGGGATACGGACAGTATTTTAGAAACTGACATTTGCTGGTAACGCTAGAAAATGACGGTGAGAAGCAGGACGTGTGGTTAACTTGACTCTACGTTACGAAACATCTAATAAAAAGCTACATTTCAGACATTAAAACTCACACGAGTTACCGGGTCATCATCCTCGCTCAGCAAGTCTTCCGGGTCTGCGCTCTCAAAGACGAAGAAACACAACAAGATGAATCACCGCCGCTCTTCAAACAGGGCGAAAACCCCATCACCGCGCTTCTAGTGGCCCCGCTGCGTACCTACATCCCCGTCCGTTTTCATGTAAGTGTGTGTTAAGTGGCGGACAGAGAAAGAAAAGCGAAAACAGAGGATGAAATCAGTCACCAATTTAAAACTGCGTGGGGTAGGATGCCAACTATAACAATTAAACTTTAAAATCAGTATGAAGATCACACAAAGTTAAGAATATAGGAAATACAGGAGTTAAAAAAAAGTTACAGATGAGAAAAGAGTAAAAACGAAAACATTGAAGAGAAGAAAAAATGACTAAAATAGTGAGTTATAGGGAGTCAACAATAAGTTCCAGGATAAATACAACTGTTCCAATGAGTCGGGGTCTTGGAGGACAAGGGTCTCGGTCCTCAGCTGTGGAATGAGGCCTTCACTGAGGACCTCAGGTTACGAACTGGCTAATCTGAAGTTCATGAGGTGCAAGTTTAGAGCGGTCAACCATAAGATCTTAAAATCAATTCTAAACTTGACTGGGAACTGATAAAGAGAAGCTTTAATCTGCTCATTAAGTGTTGGTGAGTCAGTCTGGCTGCTGATGAAAATAAATTTAAAAAATCAGATTATACAATTTATTGCTGGAAAGTTTTGCAATAAATATTTACAGAGGAAAGCAGAAACATGGCGGTGTTGGGTTTATTTTGATGACATGTCCCCCATATGCTGTCTGATCTGGCTCATGCACATAAAGCGTACAAACCATGGCGGAGACCACCGAACCAGACAAGAGCACAGGACACTGTTCATACCTTAAGGATTCATTCTGGTTCTACATGTGTAATGTTCTGGGACACTGAAACCCTGAAAGAGAAAAGTTTACCACGTTCACACTGAATATCTTTATTATACAGGATGCAACTCTTAGCAGATCTCCAGATAGGAACCACCCTGATGCCTATCACTACTGTCTCATGAACCTCATTTTCCCTTCTATCCCCCTCGTTTTCTTTTCCTCATATTTCTTCTCTTTTGTCTGATAATCCTGTCATTCACTGTGCTGTCCAAACACATTCCAGGCAGATTTTGGTTCCTTGCTGTTTGATGGTCCAATGACAAAGTGCAGCCAAGGAGTTGATCCTCTTCCCGTTCGTCTGCTTTATTCCATCACATTTTTATGGACATTTTGGTCTTGTAGTGAAGCAGCAGACACGACCTATCGAAGAAACCCTCTTTCAACCAGAGTCCCAAAGCCACACTGCTTAAACATTAGCAGGGTTTCTTCATTTAAGTAACTCTGCTTTACAAAATTCTTCACAATTCAAAACCAATTGATAAAAGCACATACAGAGGACTTGGTTAAGGGCATAAATGAATAAACAATAAAAAGAAATAATGGTAAAGAAAGGGAAGTCACACAATTTCGTACAGCTGTGTTTGACAAGGCCCAACAGTCTCCTTATGAAAACACATTTAAATTCCCTAGATTCAGATTTTTATTTGTATCTGCACCAAATTTAGGGCACTCATAAATATCAGTCTCCCAATCAAGTATCATTAATTACTCTCTGAGAAATTGTTTAAAATGTTAAAAAAGACTCTTCATATCTTTAAAGATATTTTAAAAATATTGAATGGATCTGCCCCATGATGCTGATCTAGATCCATACCATAATTTAATAAATTGTTCCTTGGCTAATCCATCCAAAATTTCAGGGAGAATCTTTGTGTAGCTTTCACACATTGAATTAGTAAATTATTGGTGTCCATGACAGCCCATCCTAAATTGTAATTACACCATCAGCACAGCAGATGGTGGATTTGTGTCTTTTATCACCAACACACTACAATGCAACCTCAGTATGGATGATACCAGTGCAGGTCTCCCAGGTGGACATCCCTGTGGCAGTTCATACCAAAAGAGCCTATTGTGCGATGGCATGTTACATAACTGGATCGGAGGAGGAGAGGAGCGAGGAGTCGAGGGAGGTGCTGAGGGACGTGCCCGTCTCCTCTCCCTCATTCGTGCCCCTCGACGGAATTATCAGGACACCTGCTACGGCGGCACAAAGCCTCTCTGTGATCCAGATTAATGGACAGTTTCACCTTTTACGTTGATGGTTGTCCCTGAAATCCCCTGTGAAGGTATCAGCTTATTACCTCCGCAGCTCCCGTCAGGTGGAGAGAATTAGGTTCAGTGAAAGAGACAGTGATATTTGTTTGATTCGATTTGTTCATCTTGTTTTTAGCCATACTTAATTCAGGACGCACACTCAGGTTGTGTTTGGTTTGTATAGTTTAAACTGAGGGTTGGGGTGTGTGTGTCTGTGGGGGGGGGGGGGGGGGCGGTCTCAGGGGCCTGACATAGCCACTGTCACATGGTACAAGATGGGCCCCTTTTCTGAGCAGATAGAATAACACACTTCTTCCCAATCTGTTTCTGGAGCTGCTTGAGTGTCTACAGTGTATCTGTGTTTGTGTGTGTGTGTGTTTGTGTTTGTGTGGTCTGTACAACGCCCATGTCACATGTTTTGCACAGCATGTCCCCTGCACTTGCAGATAAAGTTATTATCAAACTCTGTGTTCCCTTTGTTCAACGATTTAACGGCGTGCTGGAACGAAACAATACAAACATGAAAATAGCAGCAGGAGCACGTGGATCTACAAATAGACGGGTCCCGGCCATATCTGTAAATACACAAAGCAGCAACACGAGTAGAGCAAGTGACATATTAGAGGTAATTGGAGGCACAAACAAACACAGACACGGCCCCAAGGGGGATTCAAACCCACACACATTTTGTAGAGTGGCTCCCACATAACAACACAAGATATTAACTATGCATGACGTTAATAAGTTAAAGTGGCATTGGAAACATCACACTGAGGTGCAAGCAAACGTTTTTCTATTAAAGTAATGTACTTAATTTATCTGTTTAATTTACTAAAGACATTTATTTTCCAGCTCACAGGATTTATTGTTCCTGTGGCTCTGCAACAGGTCACTTTGTTGATATGACAAACGGTCCTGGGAACTTTTACAATGACGCATCAGAGTTTGTGGATTTCACCGCCGCCGTCTCTGGTGATCGCAGGGAGAGGAAGACACGCAGAAAAACAGGAAACACATGCAGTGTGATGACAAATTGAAACAATGCAAGACAATCGATGAAATAAAGCAATACAACTCAAAAAGGATGATTTAAAAGATGACGCTGAGGTAGCATGTCTGAACGTGTGCTTTTTATTTCCCATAATGCATTTTTGCCGCGGATCCCACATGTTTTCTGTGTCGTTTTGGGCTTTAATCTATTCTTTGTTTTTAAGTATGTTAACTTTTATATTTCATTTGCGGTCCATCTTGAAAAGGAAACAGACTCCGTACCTCAATTGGAACTTCATGGTTAGATAAACAACAAATAAAAAGATTAAAACATTTTTTTTCACAGCTACCAGAATATCCAGATTTCAGGACGACCCACAGCTTCATATTTGACTCTAATCTGACCCCAACCGCTCTGGTATAGCTAAAGATGATGAGCAGACGGGACATGTCGGCCCCTCAGGAGTAAATATTGTTGGATTTCCCAGAGAAGCAAATTTGTTGTTTGAATTGGATTTGCCGACGCCCTAAATCTGATTTTCTGGTGCTCTAATCCAGCGGCTATGTATATTCAGTATGGACTTTCTGATTTTACTCAACTTTCTGTGAAATATAATTGATGATTTCAGTCTCTTGCATTAGTAATACACATGCTTAATCTATTACTGTAAATTATTATAATTATTTAACTGTGCACCAAACCAAATTTTATTGAAACAGGTTTCGTGTGTCTCTGACGTTTCTGTCCCAGCAACCTCTGAGGACCTTAAATGAACAAATGTGATTAAGCCGCAGATTTTTTAATTTCTTTTTATTCTTTTTTCTTTATAGTTATCTGCATTTACTTTGCACAGTAAATTCTCAAACTTCTCAGCCTGAAAGACGCATTTTTATTCTGCCAGAGAATTGTGATTATTTTGGGAGATTAAATGCCTCTTCTTCTCCGATCACAGCTGATCCTCCTGTTTCTGTTTACCATGCCAGACTTTGCGCTTCAGCCTGCGTTGGACTATTTAAATGTTCTCTCTAGTTTTGTCTTGACTTGTCCCCGAAGATTTGTTCATCGGGATTGTGGACCGAACTCTTTTTGGTTTATTATAATAAGTTATACAAGGACAAGTTGAATTGAAAATAGAAAAAACCTCAACATCCAAACCTGGAAATTTCAAACAGACGCCGGGCCTGGTCAGCACATGACGATACAAGAGCGACATAGTTTGGAAATTCAGAGAAAAAATGCAGAGTGGCAGCACATATTTCCTCAAAGAGCAACTTAAGACCCGCAGGAAATGATGTTTGATGTCTGCTGAGCGGCTGAAATGTTGTGTAAGTGTTCTGCAGGACAATCTGACGTCAGTGTGAGATGTGGCAAAACAGAGCTCACCTTTTCACAACAACCTGACATGATGCCCAGAGGTGACGCAAGTCAGAAGCAGACATGACGGCCTCAGGGCCTCTGCCAGGGCGTCTCTGTGCGTTGTTATTGTTGTGTGTGTGTGTGTGTTTGTCCTGTGTTGTGATGCAGTTTCCTGTTTTGGTCGAACTGGAGGCCATCAGTGAAGTGGAGGCAGCTGGCCACCGCTCATCCTGGCATTCGTATGAGCTCCCTCCTCGGAGTTTTAATTCATTATTATTCATTTATTCCTCTTTTTTTGTTGGACTGGCATTTAGCTCCTGTCGGCCTTATTAGTTGAATATGTTTTCTAAGTTAAATAAGAATTACTACTTTGTTAAATCAAATCTTGTTGTTTTAAATAAGCCATCGTGTGTCTTTATTGTCGTTTTGTCCTCATGAATATTAAAGAATATTAACCCACTGTCATTGGGTTGCTTGCCTTTTTTTTTTTAATTAGTCCTTTAGCATATGTGTAAAACCCTAAATATTTCTCACCATTGCTCCAGTGTTTAATGGTTTCAACTATGTCACTATTTTATAACTAAGTTTCTTTTCCACTCGTCTGTCTTGTTTGACTGCTGGTAGATGAAAGAAGGTGGGACTCCAGGTAGCATACAAGGAGCACAGAAGGGATCCACTTCATGATGCAGCACTTCTGACCGAAGTTGTGGCCAAGACAAAATGGAAGTGAAACTGAAGTTGCCCACTTGAAAAATTGCAAATATAGAGGCTCCAGGCAAAGTGTGATCTGGATGTGAACCTAAAATGGTTCATTTGGTAGATGGTGAATATTTGCCCAAATAGCAAAAACCGTATTCGGCCACCTTTGGTTGACGTGCGGTATTGCTAAGGCTTAATTGTGGCCCAGATCTGGCAAACAGGAGTGGACCAGACTAAAGCAGCATCCTGCCACGCGGTATGCGGGCCGGATGGCAGTGTGACGGTGTTTGCCAAATCCGAGCCAAAGCACTTTTGCTCTGTGAGTGTCTTCCCGGTGCTGACCCGACTCCAGCCGATCAGATCTTTGTCGTGACGTTGGTACACAGAGTGACCACAAACCAAACAAGTGTGTTTGTACTGAGATCAGGTTGTGAATATGCAATATATTTGTATAGATGGAGAACAAAAGCTCTGGGGTGCCCCTGTGGTAATTATATCCTGCTCAGTCACGGTGCCTTCACTCCTAATTGAAGCGTCTCTGATTCGCAACAAAAGGATTAAATAAAAGATCAGAGGACACAATGTTCTCAGCCGTGTTTCATTAAGTGTAGTGAGTCGCTCTCTTGAACAGAGCCTGTTACACATTCCTCCTGAAACGTTGCACAACTCCGGCCCGAACACACTTCACCTTACACAACCTCACTGGATCGGAATCAAATGGCAGCAAGTCTCTGAGAAACGGTTTAATTTCTTCAGACTAAGCACTCTGTGTTTTGTTTTGTCGTAAAACTAAAACCACAACCTTTCAGGGCTCATGTTTTCTGAGAGGCGCGATAATAAGCCGCCACCCGCAGGCATGTGGGGGCGGCACCTCACTTCGCCCTGCTTTGGACAGAAGAGGCTTTGTAGCCGAGTCAAACACCCGGACTCACCCTCGTCCACCCCCGCATGCAAAGGGTGACTAAATAACACGTTGGCATGCTCTGATCGCCACGTCTGGCGGGATAAACACACTGTTGTTGAATGTGTTTCTGGACTCACACAGTTGTGCTCAGCCTTGACCCTCTTCTCGTTTTCTGCCCACGAAGCCCCTCCAGCCACCTCTTCTCTTCCGCTTCCACCTCCTCCTCCTCTAGATCCACCGCAGATATCTCCTTCATTCCAGCCCGTGCCAAAGCTCAACTCTGCCCCGAGGCCAGATCCACATGCTCTCCGCCGTCCAAATCCCTCTGCCATGTGCAGGGGGGCGCAATAACAGCGAGGCCCTGGAAATACAGCTGGAGCGGCCCACCTCTCTCTCACTTTAACATCGCCATCAACCACCTGCCTCCTCTCTCTCAACCTCCAACGCCACTTTTTCATTCCTTGTCCCTAAGTTTAAGTCACGCTGTTTGCAGGATAAAAGAGACAAAAACATTTTAAATGCATTTTGTCTCTGTTAGCGTTTCATGGATTTCTGGGGCTTTTATTGAAGACCACTGGCCGTTTAGCATCACATGTTAAACTCCGAATAAATCCAGTGATGTCAGGAGCGTGAGCTGGGCTGCATCCCTCCCTTGCATCCTCCCCGCATCCCTCCTCTTGTTTATCCCTCCTTGCTCTCCCCGCTCCCTCCCTCCCTCTCCCAGCACAAATCTCTCATTCACAAATAGAGGCCAAAAGAGGCTCAGCTGATGTGATGAGATTATTATTTTTTTTCCTGATAACAAATCAACCTCAGCTTAGAGAGACAGAAAAACACATCCCTCCCCATACCTCATGCAACATCCTCTTCTCCTCTCCTCCACTATGTTCACTCTGGCCCCTCCTCTCCTCCCCTCACATCGCCGCCTTCTTTCGGCCCCTCGGCCCCTCCCCTCCGTCACCTCCCCTCCCACTTCTCTCCCTCACTGACACATCCAACTATGAGCCTCATTCAACTCCTGCTGCACAGGTTGTGAGGGAGGAGAGAGATCAGGGGAGGCAACTGCAAGAGACAGGGATATATAGAAAGATAGATAGAAGCCAGGTGGTGAAAGAAAAGAGAAGATCTGCTCACTTTCATGTATTCTCCAAGAGAAGAGGAAGTAGTCAGGGTGTGAAGGAGCGAGGCAGGAGAAGAACAAAAAGTTTTCAGGAGTGGGAATACCCAGCAGTGGGAACCTTCTCCAGGGAGGTTTGTAGTGTGATCTTCAGCAGCGACCCCTTCTCTCCACTGGGAGTCAGACCTCCAGGGATCCAGAGCCATGGAGCCGACCGAAATCGATGGGGAGCACAAGGAGAGGAAGAAGATCCACTTCGCCACGCCATCCTCTGCGCCCACCAACCTGGACCCTCGGCAAGTGGAGATGGTGAGCAGACTGGGGGGGGGGGGGGGGGGGGGGTCATGTTGCTGTTCGGCCCATGAGCAGAGGATTTAGTTTAAGTTCTCAGCTCTGACTTGGTCTTGTGTTGACGTGTCTTCCATCTGAATTTCTCATTGTCTTTTTTACACATTGACTCCCACCGGTCATGCAAGGAAAATCCATTTGCTACATTAAGTACTTTCCTCCATTTTACTTCCGTCACCTTTCCTCTCTGCGTTTGTTTAATCTTTGACAAGTTTCTCGTGCAGTCTTGGATTTTCTGGCTAGATCTGCCGCACAGTTGAGAAATGATGATGACATTTCCCCCGCTCTCTTGTTACCTCATGAGATTATAGCCTCGCTGTCTCATCTTGACTGGTTTGACAAAGTGACACTGAGACTAAGGTCACTCACTATCTTGTGGTTGGAGCCACATCACTCTGTTGCAACAGCAGCAGCAGCAGCAGCATCAAACCGGTGACTTTTTCTCTGTCGTATGTCTAGAACTGCTAATACTTTATCCGTCATATACTTTGTTAGAACCAACCTTTGCCACATGAATGTCTATTAACTGACTCCGTGTTGTCAGTTCATTGTTCATAGAGACAACTCTGATTGTTTGTTTTCGGCTCTGTTGTGTGGTTGGCTCTTATTTTAGAACAGGGGGAAAAGTGGGCCAAAGTATAGGAACCGTTTTGGGCCGAGGTAGATCCAGGCCAATGGCTCGTCCCTCCTGAGGGCTTAAGGAGAGATGGAACAAGAGAGAGAGAGAGAGAGCGAGAGAGAGAGAGAGAGAGAGAGAAATAAGCTGAAGTGGCCCATGTGAAGCTGAGAGAAAGAGAGGAAGATTCACAGCCTGCTCTCTGGGTTCACCTGTCTGTAGGGCCAGCTCCCTCCGTCTCTGTCCCTGATTCACAGCTTGCGTAAAAGCAGTTTGAATGAGCTACAGTCGCCTGCAATCCTGCTCCAGAATCATCACCGTAGCACAAGTTTGTTTGTAGATAACGCCAAAGAAATCTGTTTCTCCAGGGTGCAAGCGAGTGTGACAGTTGCGATTTACTCCAAGCAAATCATCAGGAATCCTGGGGTTTTTGTCCCTTTATTCTATCTTTCTTTAAGTAACTTGTCCCAAAACAAGTCGCCCTATCTCTTCACCATTTATCCCGAATTATAGAGTAAATTAAACAATGTTGTGCTTCACACGACTCACATTTACAAATCCTTGCTTATCTTCTCCTCCTCCGCAGCTCTGATGCCTGTTTTCTCTTCCAAGAACCTACAGGATATTGATCCACCATATGTGAGCTCCTACAATTAGAAAAAAAACTTGCACTTCCCACTGGTTTGGGGAGGACCTCGTTGCTCAATGGTCAAACAGTGATCAGCTATATTTAGGCTCTTTTTCGCTGGCTGGGCTCCAGCAGACTTCACCTTCGGATAGGTTCCATTTGAGCTGCGTCCTCTCTGTGCTACTGTCGTCTCATGCAAACATCAGAACGTGTGTTAAAGGCATAAAAAATTTCAATATTTGTTTGTATGTGAGAATTCATGCAAGTGGATGAATGTTGATCCAGTTACGACAAAGCAACAAATCAGGGATATGGGTTTCTGAATGGGCGTCCAGGACAGGATGTGTTTATATGTGTTTAAAAGCAGATAACAACAACCAGGGGCTGATGGGAGTCTCCGGGGACGCGTGGGTTTGGCGGCAGGCGACAGCTAATGACACTCATTTCGTAGCCGTGTCCTCCCACGGCAATTACTGTCGCCCACGAGTCTGTGGTTTTGAACAAGTTGCTAATGACCATACCCATTCTACGACACCATAAATCCTCACTGTGTTTGTTTCCGGTGGCATTTCAACCCCCAAACTGCTATCGACTGAACTGCCGGGGCTTGTTACTATGGAGATGAGCTGCACAGCTATGTCGCCCAGAGCTCCCCCGCAGTCGGCGTCTTGAAGGTCAACTTTAATGGACAGCTCTGTCTGACTGGACAAGTGCTTTAAATTGGTGCTGTTGCATGTTGGTATATACGTATGTTTGGATGCTCTTCGGTGTTAACGCCAGAGGAGCGTCTCTACCACCCACTCAGTGAAATGTGACATCGGTCCCCTTATGAAACCACAATCAAATTCTTCCTCTCTTCATTGGATTCGGCACCAGATCAAACCCGTTCATAAATATCTATCCCGTAAACTAAGTTTAAGTTCTTTCATCAAAATCAATGAATTATTTTCTGAGAAATCAGCCAAAATGTTGAAAGACACACATCTTCGCAACGTTAAAGGAAGAGCCATACCACATCCTTCCACCACGTTCTGTTGTAATCTGTCCTGTAGATTTTGCATAATCTTGCTCACAAAAACACAACCTCTTTGGTGGAGGTTGGATTATCTTGATGGTCTTGATGTTACATATCCAAGTATTTGGAAATTTGTTTTTGTCTTTTTTAGTACATTAGTTTATTTTCAGATTAGAGGATTTCTCTATCGACCCTGTGACTGGCTGTCGACTTGTCCGGGGTGGAACCCACCTCTAAACCAATGTCAGCTGGGATTGGCTCCAGCTCCCCCCACGACCTTTAAAGGAAAATGGATGGAGGGATGGATGGATGGATGAATGGATGGATGGATGAATGGATGAATAGATGAATAGATGGATGGATAGATGGACGGATGGATAGACGGATGGATAGATGAATAGATGGATGGATAGATGGATGGATGGAATTTTCTATCCTCCAAAAACTCATTTGTCATCATAATCTTTCTTTTCTTTCCACTGCCATTGTTGGCACGTCTGATGCCCGTGACTGTGTCCAGTCATCTGAGTTGCTTTTTGAAATCCTCCTATACCAAATGAATGTTTTTTCAGATAATCATTCGCTTGTAATCTTCACATCGAGAGCTCGTGGGCAGAGTTGTTGTTGTCTGCCACGCCACAGAGACAGCACATGGTTGTATTTATTATCCCCAGCCCCCACTTTATACCCTCACACCAATCCTGCGCTCTGTGCGAGTGACGTAGGGTGATGTGCATAGTGTACGGAGATTAGGGTCACGGTGGAGACGTGGATGCGACCTGCAGCCGCCTCTCCGTGCTTCTCCCCTCTCTCGAATCAACGCGATCTCTGAACCGTCGGGCAAAACCGGAAATTCAAAAGGGAATATCAAAGCCCAAACGCAAATCAGTCTCTCCGGGGCTTTCCAATGGGCAACACTTTTCGCATTAATCCATTTTAAACCAAACAGGGTTATGGAGGACATGATTTACATTCCCCACCCAATCCCTAACCCCCCCCCCCCCCCCCCCCCCGCCGCCGCCCCCCCCCCCCCCCCCCCCCCGCCCCGCCCCAACCATCCCCTGTCCAGTCCCTGGGTTAAACATCAAACAGCGACCTTTGATGCGGCGTGTGTTAGTGGGTAAACATCAGCAGACTGGGGGACTGTCAACATGCAGTCCCTGAAAGAACATCTTGTCGGGTGGCACAAAGCATGCTGGGACTGGGCAAGAGGGTACAGTGATCTTTCCCTGTGTGTGGACGGACGGGAATGTCACCGGCCGACGCAGTTCGACCGGTGACATGATTTTTAGTAGCAGAAACAAATTGAGAGAATTTTCTTTTGATGAAGATGAATTGCCTCGCTGGAAACCACAGATTCTGACTGCACTTTGGACACAATCAATGGGTCTCTGTCTGCCGCAGGTTGCGTATGAGTTTGTTCCTCCCAGTTTTTGACAGTCCAGGCCTTTTGACTGGCTAATGTCTCTGGAGCGACATGTTCATGGCCTCTATCCATCCACAACGGTTAAGCCCAAAGTTTTCTTTCTGACTACTTTATTTTTGCAGCGCAGCTTCTGTGAAAGAAAGCCTTTCTATTCAATTTAATCCTTCTTGTTTTACTGTTAGCCAAGTTGTGTTAACCGCACAATACATCCTCCTCCCTTGGCTTGTGGGCGCATTGATGTGTGTCATGTGTAAACATTTAAAAAACATAAATATTGAGGACAGGCGGAGTGATTCGTCACATGATGACACTGTACACAGTGAGCTGAAATATCATCGTAATGCCCCTGCACCACAGGCACATCGGAGGACGCTACACAAACCCTGACGGAGGCCAGTAACACTGCAGCAGCACACCCCCATCAACTTAAGCATCATTGTCAACAAAACCTCTTTGTTGTGTGGTGTCACTAACCCACTCAGAAATTCTCCTGTCGATTAAGGGATCTTCGTTTGTCAAACAGAGTCAGTCTGGGTATGAGGAGAATACATCACCCCTAATGTGTGGTCATTCATCTCTATGTGCACAGTTCTATCTGTGAATCGTGCAGAGAAATCCGAGCGCAATTTAACCCGGGCCGCGGCAACAACAGCAGGAGCCATATCTGTGATGAGAGGACAGGCAGAGGATTAGAAGGGCAGCTCGGCCACAGCAGGGAGAGAAATGGGGGTGGGCGGGAGGGGGATGAGAGCTGGACAGGATATGGAGCCGATTTTTTTTTTACCGACGTCACCGTGTTCTGCTGCAACCGTGTCAGGATCTGGACACCGAGCGGCCCTCCCCTCCCCGGGGATTTCACTGTCAGGGTCTGGGGCCGGGGCCGGTGTCCTGCCTCCCTCCTCGCGGTGGTCCCACCAATATCGGCATAATGAGAGGAGCGCTGAGGCATGACACAAAACAAATGGGATTGCTCCCGAGCCGTGTTTCATCAACACAGAAAAAGACAAGGCATTATGTTATCGCCTCAGTCAGCGCCTGTTGTAATCTCTGATTTTTGACGCAGTCGTTGAGACTTTTATATCGTGTTTATCTGGCTGCAACTTAATGAGCTTGCACGAGGGCGCACCAGGTCATAGGAGGCTCAAAGCAGAAATACCAAAGTAATAAATAGTTTGCCTGACTGGGACAAGAAACAATTTCCTTATTTGTATTTACTCAATAGAATGGCATTCAGTAGAAGGTAAACCTCTGCCAAGGCCCAACAGTAAATTCAGTCATAAACTGCACCACACAACACACATTCAGATATCTGTTCAGAAAATCCTTTTTTAAACCACATCCCAGACAAACTGGTGACAGGGATGAAGACATAACCTCCTAGGTGGAGGGAATAAAAGGTGTTTTTATTCGTTTTGGACCTATTCAACCTAGTGAGAATAAATCAGGGTCATAATCGAATAAATTAACAAAATAATCTGAAGTGATATTTAAGTGAGCCACTTGAGTTAATACATTCCATTTGCATCCTAGCACTGAGCTGCAGGCTGCACAGCAACCATCCACTGTGACCTTTTTTTGCATTCATCACCTGTCGGTACATATGACGCAGAAAGATGAGTAACTATAGCTACTCTGCTCTTTGTTTGTGCCAGCCTGTTGACCTCCGGACCTGCTCATTGTGAGCTACACAATGTGACGCCCCTGAATTTAAGTGCACGAACGAGAGGAACAGAATAGTCGCTTTCAGTCGTGTTACTGTGTCACTGTGAAAGCTTTGATTGGCACCTCCCCTGTTGTCAGCTCGCCCCGTGAGCCGCTCCACCATGCACCGGGGCCTGGCAGGTGGCTTCCTGTCAGTCATCAGCCCGTACATAATCTCAGACACGTTGGGATGGTTGAACCCTTCTTTCAGCGGCCTCTTGAACAACAGGCAACCAGAAAAACTCCAAGCGGCTAATTCCACAATTGCTGGAGGAGGTACTGTGAGGGAGCAGGAGAAGGAGACTAAGAGGAGGGGTTGGTTGTCTGAGTGTAATATCTTTCTGCCAGTGGGCTGCAGCATAATTACATTTTCTATCTGGGGTCATCAGCGAGCCCCTCCAGATGCTAGCTGCAGCCATCTGTTTACTCAGTTAGCCAGTGGTGGGGCGGAAGGTGGCCACAAAAGTGTGATGTGAATGCAGAGACGCAACGTGCAGAAGCATCTCACACTTATGGGAATTCAGCCATGCCGCTCATTTAGAATAGAAATCTGTGAAATGATGTGTACATCGGCCTGGTTAATCCTGACAACTGTAAACAGTGGGTGCATTTTTCCCAACTGTCCAGTGAGAATAGGCTCTCACACAAAACAGCAAGCAGAGATGCAGATTAACACTGCAATAAGTATATAAATAGGCAGCACACATACACACACACATGGCTGCGCACAAAACGTTGTGATTATGAAGTTGTGTACTGTACTGTGATTTACTAAATGAAACCTCGAGTGAGATACCGCTTATTGCACTCTTGCATTTTTTAAAACACATGAATGTTTTAGAGTGTAAACATGTTTGGAATGTATCCCTCAGACAATACAACGTCCCGCTGTTTATATCTGGACTTACAAAACATGTTTGTCTGCACTAGTAACACAGTGAGAGAAAAAGAACAATGCTCACACTAAGAAGGATGGGTTTTCCGCTCATTGTATTATTGAACTCTTAGCTGGATTGCACTCGGGAGCACCACGAGGGGTTCTGCCACTTCATTTTTAAAAGGCTCGCTGGGGAGAGGGGGTGGGGGGGCACGGCACGAACCGGACACAAAGGGCAACAACTCCGTTTAATTGAGTTGCTCGCGATAACGGGGAATAAAACCGAGACAGGGAATGAAAATGGAGTAGAAATGGACGGAGATGAGATGAAAAACCTCAGAGGGAGAGGCGGGGAAATGTTTTTTTCGGTGGAGGCACCAGAGGTTGTGAGGAGGAGGCCTTTCAAGACAGAAAGGGGCTGAAGAAATTCTCAGTCGAGTCAAAGTTAGATCATTTTAAGCAGTTAAAGAAACAATTCAAAGGGTCATCCAGCCTGTGTTGGATACTGAGTCACACAGAATCCCAAAAGGATTGCAAAATGAAAACAAAGAGCAAACTCAGAAGTTCAGACCAAAACACGAGCGATTAGACACTAACTTTCGATGCCAATCATTTCAATCAATTCATCAATCAAAATGTATTTGTTTAGACAATATTCACTGATCAAAATTGATCTGATAGGGCTTAGTGAGACCTGACGTCCTCTGCCCTTAACGCTGAACACAGTGAGCACATCAACAGAATAACAATATTTACCACGTTCTAAGAAAAGACAGTTTGTACTGTAGACTGATAGATGTATCAATGTTTAAAGTATTTCTACAAAGGAAAAGGTCTGACTAAGATGAAAGGAGCAGTAATTCCAATTGTAATTGATAGAAGTATTGCCAGTAGTGGTGGTATATGTGGGCAGGCCTGTTGCATGTCGAAGCAATCTAGCTGTAATCATAATCCACAATCAAGTGTCGGCACGGTCCACAATGTGTCCGCACGAGCATTCCTGGATCTGCAACAATAAAGCACAAGGAATCTGGGGAAGAAGTCAAGTCAGTAAGATGGGTTTGAGTTAGATTCGGATTGCTGTAATTGTTGGCTACGGCTCCTGTTGTGTGTCCCAATTGGTGTTGTAAATGCGCCGGTTGTCAGATACCACAAATCAATCTCCTAGAAATCCATATCTATCCATCCGGAGTTGGATGATGTGAAGACAGAGAGAGCAGGCTTCATATGGTTACGCTCCGACCTCTCACACACAGAGCGTGGTAGGATATAATAGAGTGCTTTGGGACACAGGGGATGGATCTGACAGGGAAGGGGGTTCTGTCATGCTCAGCTGACTCCCCCGGAGATGCTCGACTGTTAACACTGGTGCAGGGCAGGAGCTTCGGAGCTTTTGGGTCTCATCCCACCGAGCCACCAGAGACGACTCCGATCTAGTTTACACTGTCCTACTCCTGCTGCTTTTTATAGGCCGGGGCCGCGACAGCACCAGCTTAGGTGGAGGCCTCCGGGGAGCAGACCCACATCGGCTGATCTGCTGCCGGGCTGCTACGCAAGAGCGTGCTGAGCCAACACACACATACCTGTGCACACACACACACACACACGTGCAAAGTCAACATTTACCAATGACTCATGCACACACACACACAGCACTGAGTGAGATATTGGAGTAACATATTGGAGTCATTCAAGGCAACTTAACCTTTTTGCCTTCAATTAAATTTGATTGGCATAACGAACAACTGTCGTATACATGTCAGATTTCAAAACACAATTTAAAGGAAATCGCAAAAGGGGATTACGTGAAAATCCTTATCTAATATCTGAGTAGAGGTTTCTCTCTCCGCCGCCTCAATGCGGAGTCAGCACATTTTTCAAATTCACTCCTGAGCTTGAGAGGAGCTGATGTGTCTCCCGTCCGCGCTGTGATCCATGAGTCAATGTTCTTATTAAGGCCCTCAGCCCTGTTGCCTCTCGGGGGGAGGCCTGCAGGCGTGCACCTGTGGAGCTGCTGAAAGGCCACCTCAGCAGCTTGCTCAGAGCCCCCTCATGCCCGCAGCAGCTCCACGGACCTTGGTACAGAAACAATAGCTGCCCACGTAGGAGGAAGAGGAAGAGGAAGAGGAGGAGGAGAAGATTTGGGAGATTGGATGCAGGCGGGGTGGGCAGAGGGGGGTTAGAGGAGGGAGATGGGGAGGGATGAAGCACAGCACCACTAATCTCACATACTGTGCCCCAGTGTTGGCGTAAATGAGGAAGTCGCACACGATATTATGTAAGCCGGGCAGAGTGCGGTGGTTTTAAGGCTGGAAAATTACTAGAGTCACTGTGTGTGTGTTTATGTCATCTGGCATTGCCAATGTCATGCAGCAGCAGCGCACGTCACAACCACAGCCACCACCATCACACGCTCTTTTCAAATGTGCACAAAAGAGACACAGCTACAGAGGAATTAGCTCGAGACACATGCATTCGTTTTTTACTGTCATTTAATGCATTTTACAACCTTTTTTACAACTTATCTGAGAAGTGGACTGTTGTCCTTTTCCTGGGTTTGGAGGTCAAGACTTGGTATTTCACAGGACTACCAGGACAATAACCTAGATGACGGACAGCCACTGTGCACACACACATATGCAAACACACACAGGTAGTTCTAAGAGGATTCCACTTCATGACCTCAATTATCCCACCTAGTCATTTAACCTTCCATCCGTTTCATCATTCCTATTTTTATCTCGGTCTCAAAGGACCTTGACCCAGGTCTTGTAAATCTTTCCCAGCTTTCGTTGTGCAACTGTCTCTTTCAGTGATACACCTCATAAGATGGAGAAAAATCTGACAGGATAGTAAAAGGATTTCTTTTCTTTTTTGTTTCATAAATTTCACAACAGAGACAAAAAGATAAGGATTGAAGCCTCGGACATTACATACATCCCTTTGCACTAAATGCATTGCTAATAACATTTTTCTTAAGATGTAATTCCAGTAAGCTCTGTCTGTCTGTGGCTCACATATTTCGAGAACTCTTTATCTCATCGGCTTTGCACTTGACATGTGTATTGTTACGGGATCAGTGTTTATTTTGGTGCAATTTGGACACGTGATACGTTCAATAATAATGAATTTAGAATAAACAGGTGACCAGTGCTCTGGAGCAGCAGGGACTGGGACTCATTAGCGTGAGTGAAGTTGTCGATTACGACAACGGCAACTGTTCTCTTTGTGCAGCTTCAGCTTCCTGCCGTCAGGCTTTAGTGGCCGACTGCCGTGGCCCAATGACTGCAGGTCATTTTTTCAGTTTCAGAAAGAAAGCTGAAACTGGCATCACCACAGGCCAAACAAACAGCCCGTTCCTAAATCTGGTTTATTACGGCCACTGCAGTAGAAGCCTTCAACCAGATTAACAAAACCTAAACCAGCTTAACCAGAATAACGACAAAGTGTGCGAAAGAGCGAAAGAAGAGATGTGAAGGCTGTTTGTTATTGATTAGACTGAACAGGACATTTGTACTCGGGTACAATCTTAACTGGGAAACTGACATTTTGTATAAATACTGAAAAGGTAATTATTGATTTGTCTACAGATTATTGTTATAGTTAAGCGATTATTGTTTGATCTTTTAATGTCTCAAAATAGTGGAAAATGTCCGTCAGTGCTTTTCAGAATCCAAGGTTATATTACCTACAATGACATAAAACACAGTAAAGAATAAATTATTCACAATTTAGAAACCTACCTGACAACCAATGAAACAATCCTTATTGAATGACTTTAATGCCAAAGGACTTGGTCATGGCATCATCTGGAGTCTGTTTTTACTCTCTGGGTTTCGTGGGTCTCGTTGTGAGCCATTGGGCTGCCCTGCAAGGCTGTTAGCAGGTGTCAGGCAGGCGGCGGCAGCAGGGTTCACAGTGGCATAGAGCCCCAGGCCTCCACCTTAACAGGGGGGAGAGATAGTGGCGGTAGAAGGGGAAGGTCAGAAGCAGTGGATTGTCCCTTCCAATAAAGACAGAGAGAAGGAAGGGACAGCAGACAAAAGGATGATGATTTCAGTATGGTGATGGAGAGGAGAGACGAAGAGGATGGGGGATGAGGCTATTGCCACTGTCAAGGAACGAGGAATGGACGTGAAAGCAAACGTGATATAGACGCAGCGGAGGATCAAGTGTGTGTGTGTGTGTGTGGGGGGGGGGGGGTGGAATGAGAGAGAGACAGATAGTGGTAGAGGTGCGGACAAGACAGGAAAGCTGGAAGTTGCATGACTGGAGTCCGGAGTCATAAATAAGGGTGAAATCCATGCTTGATTAAACTGTGTTGTTGTCCTTTGACGGCGGTAGCTTTCCACAACGCGCCCCAGTGAGCCTCTGCTTTGGCAACACGCGTCTCACTGTGGTGATGCACAACTCGCTCAGTGAGATGCAGGGGAACCGACCACAAACACCTCTCGCCTTCCAGAGCCGTTTTACACCAAATAGAGCCAGGCGACTTAGCCGATGTTATGTGGTGCTATAAACAGCAGCAACAAGGTTCATGTCAAGGTTGGATCGCTCCAGAGAGGACACTTGTTGGTCGGACCTGCTGAGTCCGCTCAGCTGCACAAGTTGTGTTCTCTGTGCTGTTTATTTTATCCAACAATCTCCCTGAAGGTAATTTTGCAGATGTCAGCTATAAATCCTTTAAAAAAAATGTGAAAGTGAGTCAAAGGACTGAGCTCAGCACATGAAATCTGTCTTTATGAGGCAAAGGGATATTTTTCTTAGGGCCTTTCAGTCGCATTTTGTGTATCAAACTTCCTGTTTGCTTCAAAGGCACCTTGTAAAGAGTTTGCATGGCAGTTTACTTTGGAGGCTCTTAAACAAACAGGTGTCTCTTGTTATCAACTCCAACTGAGGACACATTTCCTGTAGCAAATCATCTACAGAAACTTTAAAGTGCTCCGGCACCAATGTCAACTTCTCTGCTGCAAACCTGTACTGGGCTGCAACTAATACTTATCTTCATCACCAGTTAGAGATGTTTAAGCTATTAATTATCAGAATATGAATCATTAAATGTTTAACGGAGTTCCCAACACAAGTTTCAAAGTTCCATAAAATGTACGACTGTATTAAAAGATGAACGGCTGCAGCTTCACTTTCTCCCACTATCAAAAAATGAAGCTTGATCAAACATCAGTGTGTTGAGAACTACATAAAATGACAATCTTCATTTGACATGACTTTTTAGTTTGGTCCCTGTCCCATCTGTTAACATGGAGGCAGTGTTTATTATTCATAGTTTAGACTGCCACCAGGGGGCGACAAGGAGTTATGGATTTACTATAAATCATTGAAAATCCAAAGATATTGATATTTACAATAAATTAAAAAGAATGAATCAATTATCATGATCGATCGTTAATATCTGCATCTCTAGTAAGTTCCAAACACTTACTCAGACTTACAAATAAAGCAACAACTTCTGTGCCAGTTTGTACAGGGTACACCTAGCCTTACACCCAATGTCAGCAAGGATTGTATTGACTCCAGCCCCCCCACGACCCTAAACCTGTTAAACGCAAAAGCTCATCGATGGATTGTTGTATCAGTCGATAGCACAACTCCGCTCAGCATGTTAACAGGTTACAAACAGTCTGTTTTCAAGTTTTCAAGGTTTAGAGCTTGCCACTCACAAAATACATTTTAAGTGGAATGTTACTTTCAACTCCAGTGAGTAGCAGTTCTTGTGTAATTTGTAGTGTCAAATCCATGGAGCAAAGCTGGAGCACACAATGTGCATTCATTGGGCACAATATTGGCAGCCGGATGTATGGGCACAGGCGGGCCTTCGTTCCTCTGTTAATACAGAGGGTTCACTGTTTAAAATTTCGGAGGTGAAGTGCAACAGACCTGGAGTCAGCCCGGCCCTGGTTTAACTCTCAGACCATCGGCGACCTGGCCCCTGCCTCCGGGGAACAGTGTGAGGGGGTGCAGAAGGACACAGAACAGTGGAGGGGAGTGTCTGGGCCGAGTGCTGCAGATCATTTAGTTCCCATAAACCTGTTTCCATGGTGCCTGTGTGTTTGTGAGGGTGTGTATGACCGTATGAGGTGCACTCACGTAATCAGACACACTCGGCACATTGTGTGTCATTTGAGTGGCTCATTCATTCCAAATTAATCCGGTATCAGAAAGATTTAAAACTAATTTAACGCTGGTCAAGTTTGTTTCTGTTCTGCACTACATTCACTTTACTGTGTACTGTACCAGTCGATGAAATCAGAACGTCACATAACGAGTCTTCCTCTGCTCTACTGACCGTGGCATTCACTCTGACCCGGGGGGCGTCGACCGCTGGAACTTGCTTTTGGCCGCTGACCCACGAGCCAACTGGGCAGCAGTATCAATGAAGTCAGGGCACCACAGCAAGGGCACCTTGACCGGCAATGAACTGTCAACATTTTCCATTTGACTGATGCAACTTTGTGGTGAGCATTGGCAGTGATGCAGTGTTGGTTGGTTTGTGTGTTTGTCCACAGATCCGGCGCAGGAGGCCCACGCCCGCCACGCTGTTCAGAGTGGCCGACCAAGCGTCTCCTGAGGACGATCAGTCCACTCATCAGGTAAAGGTGAAGTAGAAAGTTGTCTTTTCTTCTAGGTGTCCGTGCTTCCTCCACCCTGACCCTGACACTTCAACCTGATCATTTTTGTGTTTTGATATGTGGAATTCTGTGGTTTTTGCATCATCTACTATAACACAGCCCCACTTGTCATTACCCTGTAAATGTGAATTATCCCTGTTGGATCCTGCCATATGTTCGTCTCCGTGAATTGATGTTGTGTCAAACATTTTTCAAACTCACTAAGTTTTAATTTAAACCTCAGTGGGCCCTGTAAGGAGGTTTTAAAGTTGAATTAAACCTGTTCCTCTCTGTTTGCAGTGGGTTGTAGGAGAGAACGGAGTGCTCAAACCAAAACGAGTCAATCCAAACGTGTATCAGCCTCCATCACTCAAAGGTCAGTAAAAGCAGCACTGATACGGTCGCTGTGTGTTTTGTGATTCATCCTTGTGTTCACGTTCCTTTTTGTTTTTACCTTGCTTCGCTGCAGTTAAACTCGTCCTTGCTTCCTTCAGAGTAGACAAAGAAAACAATGCATGCGACGGATGGGTAGATACGCACAGGGCCCTTGAATTCCTGACAGGTGGTATTTTTATGTGCACAAGATAATAACCTGTGTGCACAAGTTATCATCTAATTCGCAGAAAATAAAAAATGATCTTGAATAACTTGTACTCACAAAAACACAATTAGCTCTTGTACCCATAAGATGCTATCTTGTGTGCATAGAATTAAAATGATATCCCCCTTTAGGAGCTCAGTAGTTTTGCATTAAAAGCCTTTGTTACAGTTTTTATTCGGTGCATGTGCATGTGTGATATGCGTAGATTTGTTTCGGGTCTTATTGTTCACACAACAGCAGGTTCTTTATATTTGTTTGTGACAGAGAGGCAAAGGGAGAAAGAGAGATTATAGTACAACAGCTGTGAGACACTGAGTGTGAGTCTAGGAAAGTCTGGATCATCCAGGATTACAGTCAGTTGTGTATACAGCTGTGACACGCACACACACACGTCAGAAAATCATACATGGACACAAACATGCCCTTGCATGTGTACGTGGCTCTTTGCTTGTCGCATGTGGTTGTCAAAAAAATGTAAAAAGTAGATATGTGAGCTTTTTCGGCAGAGCTGGTCTGTGTCGCACGTCAAGTGATGATATAATGAGGAGGGAAAATCATTCCTGCATCGGAAAAAACGTCCATCACCGGCCCAGATGTGGAGAGTGACAGAGAGAGGGCTACCTCGATGATTTATAGTCACATAAATCACCTTCAGACCTGCAGCCTCGATGTCCCACTGTAAATCTGTGGGTGAGAAGAAGCAGATGTAGCAAGGCCCCACTGCTACAGTGTGATGAGACCAAAATTACTATTTTGATTTGACTTGACTTTTTAGTTTGGTCCCATTTGTCAACATGGAGGCACGGCTTATGCTCTGCAGTGTAGCCAGCCACAAGGGGGTGATCAGGATGCTCTGGCTTCACTTTTAGGGAGCTGTCCTATTCAACTTTATATATCTATATATGTATATATATATACTCAAGATACTTCAATGACTTATATCATATATTTTACCTTAAGCAAGAAAAAGTGACCTGCAGCCTCACTGTAAATCTGTTGGAAAGAGAGAAAAAGAGGAGGAGGCCAAGGTGACCCGGAGGAAGCGTGTTGAGGTGATATCACAGAAGAGAGTGAATAAGGAGGGAGGGAGGGAGAGAAGAGTGTGAGTCAGCAGCACTGCCAGGAGAGAGCGCAGAGGAGGGCGGGCAGTCGACTGAAGACAGGAGCACAAACAAACAGAAGGAGGACCAGGGTGAGAGAAAAGACAGAAAACAAAAACAAAACAACCTATCCCTCAATCCTTGTACCTGTGTCCTTGTGTTTGTGTGGTCGTCTCCCTGTTTGTGTGTGTTTACCTGTGTGTAGCTGTGCAGAAGATGGCTGAGGCACAAATGCTGAAACTAGGTGTCTACCCTCAATTGGAAGAACCTTGTGAAGGGGAGGAGGAGGATGACCATTGGGGGAGAGAGGACACGTCTCCCACCAAAGCTGCTGGTGAGAGGGAGGCTCTCTGTTCGACATCACTGCACACAGCGTCAGCAGGGATGATAACCCTGTCGTGTTTATTCTCTAAAGGAGAAATATACCCAACGGCACTTTAACAGGGATGAGAACAGAACCCTGACATTGTGCCTTGATGCCCTAGGACTGGTTTGCTGGTTTTTTTCTTCTATCTCTTTAGGAAAAACCAAAGATAAGATAAACTGTGTGATATTTGCTTTTTATTTACAAATTCGATATTAAATGTTATCGGAGTCAGGGCAAATCAGGGCAAAATAACCATTAAAAATGCATTAATAGTAAATATTTTATCAGATATAACACTGTGAACATCAGAGACTGATATTTTACGTATTGTATGAACAGCTAAAGGGGGATTTTTTTCCCACAAATTTCTCAATGAGATTTCAGGCTCTTTTTCTTCCTGTCACAAGAATGCCTTTCAGCCTGGAACAGTGGGGTGAAAAGTTAGTTTTCAAATTAAAGCACATGTCTAATCCAAGTTTATGTCTTATTGACGTCTCTCCCTGTCCAAGGTGAGTGTTATGTTAAAAAAAAATGCCGACTCCTTCAGCCTTAAAAATACCTTCAGTCAGTGACAATTTAGAAGAAAATATCTGGATCCTCTCCCAAATTGAATAGATTCTTCCTTGACATATACCTCATGTTTTCAACCAAGTTCTAAGGAAATCTGACGAGTAGTTTTTTTGTAATTTTGTTCACAAACAAACAAAACAACCACAAACAAACAGGACGGGTAGACAACATTACCTGTGTCTACCGTATCTTTGGCATTGAGGAGAGCTGTAACATAAAAGTTAATTTTCATTGTTGGCATATCACAACACAGTTTATGTAAACTGTTTCACACTAGTGACACTTGAGGTGGGGTTCAAAACATTCTTTGATATCCAGTTTAGATTTTTCCCTCGTTCCCTTATCCTTTCTTTTTCGGTTTGGGGCATACCTTTCAAACATTTGTGTGAGGGGCTCATAATCAGCTTAGGTGGAACAACGCCTGAGACCGAACACCACACAAACACACACACATGCAAGAAATGACACACAACACAGCTACACCGCTGTTCTCAGAGAAAGAGTTTTCAGGTTGACGTGAAGCTCCAGTGCGCGTCGACCAGGAGCACAGGTGAAGCTCTGTGCACTGAGAGGCGGTGTCATATCAGCTCTCGCCCCAAATCTGTCAGAGGGTACACTCCCTGCTGACTGGAGGCCCGACACCTCTGCCAGTCAGAGAAACCAGAGAGGATTAGTAGGCACAACACACGGCATTTTGTTATATGTGAAGTCTGGGATCCTTCAGAATTCTCCTCCGTTTGAACTCATGTTCTCGTGCCGGATATAAACCCCTACGACAATCTGTGCAAACTGAATCACCGACCAAACAAAACCAGACCACTCTTTAGCTGAAGTGACCATTTTTGATATAATCGCTTTCTTATGAAGTGTTTCCATTGTATCCCAGGAGCACAGAGGCATTTCATACCGAGGCCCAGGTGATGAGCTCAATCAATAAATCCCTTGGTGGAGGTTCCGCTGAAAAACAAATCATCCAAGCAGGATGTGCAGGGATCCCGACAGCGGCTTCTTTGATTACACCTCATCTGCTCCTTCAGTCAGGGGACACGGCTTGAGCCCGAACAAAAACCATAGATATGAAGTGTTAGCTAATCTCCATGTGACATCTGGTGAAAACCCAGTGTCTAAAACGTGTAAACTTTTAAGGAACAAAAAATTGAATCTCACTTGTCCAGTTTGAAACAAGGCCAATGGCTGCAATTATTAAAAGCAGTACAAAAGTTGTTGTGATGTTTTTGTTGCATCTTCTCACGTAAATGTTCTGCTTCCTCAGATCACCAAGAGACGGCTACCACCGGGCAGTCGGACAAGTTCTTCAGTGTGAGAGAGACGGCCAAGCAGATCCAAGCAGCACAGGAGGAGGAAGAAGAGGAGGAGGAGGAAGAGAAGGAGAGAGACCAAACTGAGGCGACAACGGTGGAGAAAAGTCGGGGGAGTAACTGAGAGATAGAATGAGAAAAAGGAGGGAAGTGGAGATTTGGGGAGAGAAAGAAGTGGTTGTTGTCTGTTTGAACATGTGGCGTCTGAAAATTTAGGACGTGGGCAAACAAAGATTTCTGTATGAACTCCACCGGCACAGGGTCAGATGGATTAAAGGGAGCACAGAGAGAGCAGGTGTCACATATGAGCAGGTGAGGAATGATCTTCTGACAGAGCAGACCACAGAAGCCACGTCGGCCCAATAATGAGAGTAGAGGGGCCAAGGTCAACGTGACCAAACCTTCCCTAGAACCAGACCGGTCTCCTCCTCAAGGCTCCGAGCTCAATTATAATAATAAACATGATGAACAAAGGCTATCTGACCAATTCAAAAGTTCTTATAGGTCTTTAAATGAACTGCCACTTCATTTTAAGTTCAACATTCCCCACAAGCCCTTCGATTCCATTTTCCTGCACTGCCACCCTGTGGTAGAAAGCAGAACTGGCAACCTTTGAGTGGAGATCGAGCCTAAAACAACGTTCGTACTACTTAAAGGTTGAATCCTAAGTGTTTTCACCTCGTTCTTACAATAAAATTGTTGATTTGTCCAGGACTGATACAGGAAATGACGCAGTTTCGTTTCTCTAATCAATGTCATCTTCACTGTTGACTTCTCACGCTCCTAACATTATATGAGAGACACCGAATCAGTGAGGAATGAGATATTACAGATTATACTTACATCTTTGGCTGCGGGAAGATTTATTCATTGAAAAAACTCAAACAATAGTGACATTTTTTTAAGCCTAGAAGGCCTCAAACCATTTCTCATACATATTTCTACACTGAAAAAGACAATATTTTACCAATTTACCAATTACATGAAAATAGTAATGCAAAAGTAATTGTTTTTTTTCTTATTAAAATCATCAGTTGTGATAGTGTGACTTGTTAACTCCTTTTTTTCTCAGTGTGTTCTATTCTTACATCATATAATAAAAAAGATAGACATTAAAATATTTTGGTGGAGAATCGCTTTATAAATGACCAAACACAAATAAGTATGTCTATAATTGTCAATGAGCATGAGTGTTGTCATGTCGTACCACACTTTTCACTTTGAAGCTACACTTAGAACCAAGAGGCGATTTAAAGGCTAAAGCTACCTCCAGTTTGTTTATAATATGGTTTCCTGTCGTGTCCTCCACGCCGCCACTGACAATTTATCCCCAAAATGTCATTTGAAGTCTTTTTTGCATGTTAACACTTTTCTATCGTCACCTTGCTCATGATTTGTGTCATCAGAGTGTTGTAAGAGCTATTTTTCTAATCTGACATTTGCTCAGCTCTGTCCTGTTGCTCGACTGTCTGTGGAAGAGCCTCGAACCAGACACTGCACAAACCCTCTGTTTCTCTTTGTACCACTGATTCTAACTTGGTCTTTCTCTTTCTCGCTCATGTTTTGGAGTCAATGATTATCATAACTGTTTTTATTTAGTACCCGTCTAATTTAATTTGATCTAATAAGGCTCCGTATGTATAAGAAGGTTTCCTATCATGTCCCAGGGTGAATAAATCTTGCTGTTTGTATCATCTGGGCCAGTGTGTGTATATACAAACTTTTTAACCTCTGACCTGCAAAAACTGTGGGACGAGCATGTGTGTGTGTGTGTGTGTGTGAGTGTGTGTGTGTGTGCTGAGGCTCTGACGCAGCCGACGCTGTCCTCCTCCACCTCCTCCATCTCCTCCCCCCAGGTCAGAAGTAAACGACCGTGGAAAGACGTTGTATGAACTCTTAATAATTTTTCTGTCTCTTTTTTGTTCTTTTACTTTTCACTCTCTCTTTTCTCAATGTGATGTGATTGTTTTAAAGTGAGCAGCAATATGATATAAAAAATAAACCAATTTTTTCCTTTTCTCCTTTAACATTTTCTGCGCTTATTTTGTGAAAGAGAGAGAGAAATCTGAGTTGATATGCATTCATTGATATATTGTGTCATAATAAAATAAGACTGCATCACTCTTGTCTAACAATTCAATAAAATGTACAGCAAAACCAATATTAACATTAAATAAAATATTTTAAAATAAATTATATCCGTTAAAAGTTTAAGTTGTAAGTTAAGGGAACTGCTGGGTCTTGGCGGAGGTATGAACTCTAGTTTATTTTCGCATACCTTCAATTCTTCATTCAAAACCTATTATTTGTCACTGTGTTATAATGTGTACCTTGTAAAAAATGTTTATAATTGTGTTTAAGTTTGGATAAAGCGTAACATCAGATAACAATTATTGTCAGACAGAAGGTGCAGAAAAGGGACGAACACGGCAGTTCTGCCTACATTCCAGTAGATGGCAGCCTTCTGTCACATTTGGCGCTTGTAGCATACGGCTCAGTCTGGTGGGAGCCTCCTTAATGGGGTTGGAATTGAAACTGAGTTGTTCAATTGGGATGAAAGCAAATTCAAAACCTGACACTTTTGAGAGACAATAACGAGACGGATCAATGGAATGATCTCTCTAAATGGGGATGTGGCAGCGTGGAAACCGAGATACCGTGGAGAGAGAAGCCAAATGGCACATGGCTATGACCCATGTAGGTGAGGGAAACACTGAAAGTGAAACTGAAGTGAGAGGCGTGACGAGGTAAGGCAGCTGACGATACTCTTACTCTTAAATTTAAAGGGAATTTAGAGAAGTCGGAGCGTGAAGACAGAAAAACGATGATGAATGTGTTTCTTTGATTGACCATGTGCGTGTTTACAGTATATATGAGTGGGTGGGTGCAAGGGGAAAAAAGAAGGGTGGGGTGCTGGAGATGTAGCAGGTGGAAGACATGGTGGAGGCAGAGACAGAGGAGGAAGTGGCAGTAGGGCAGTGATTTAATTAGCACCCTCTACCCCCTCCAGCCCTTCACTCATAGCATCAATAATGCATGGCCCCTTGTTTCCACTGCCATAATTAATCCTCTCTTACTATAATTAAAAGCCAAAAATCCCACAAGATGGTTCAGCTTGGCCGGGCACGGGTTGGGTTGGCACGGGAACTGATGAAAAACTCCAGAGCCTCACACACAGACTCACACCCTGTGGACGGACAGATCGAATGACAGATCAATAGTCGTCTCCCAACACAAGCAGAAAGCGTGAGGCATGAGGACGAGCTGCAACACACACACACACACACACACACACACACACACGCACGCAGGAGAGTGACATGAATGGATTTGACAGAGCAATGACAAGACCCACTCCTTGGAGGTGTTTGTGAATGAGCGGGAAACTGAGGGATGAGAGAGCCAAGCACAAATCCACCATCCGCCGGAAGAAGGAGGACGGATACACACACACACACACACACACACACACTCACACATACTGACACGGGCATCCTGCTCCCAGACGAGGTTTGTCTCCGCTGCCTTAGCCAAAGCCAGGCGTGAGGGAGAGGTGGAGCTTTCTGATGCTGCAATTAGGACCACGCAGTCTGGGCGAGCAAACAAGAATGAATATTTCAGTCCAGAGATCTCCATGGGCACCTATGGGCTGGCACACCTACAGACACCCCCCCCACACACACACACACATAGTTTGAACGATACCCATGCTTTCCTCACGGCTGCCAGGATTATTCACCTCCCAATCACAGATGCCACAATTATCACATCAGTATCGCTGCGTAAACGATGCCAACTGTTAATCTCACTGAACTATTGTACCGGCTTCACGATATCAGTGTTTATGAGCATGCTAAGCCATGGTGGTTCTCCTTTGTGAGAGTGGGTGCAAACTAGCGTTCAGGTTTGGCCCCGCGCCAGGTGCCTACACAATTGGCGGAGCAGAGGTCGCATCTCATGTGCAACCCGATTCCTTTCCTCCTCCTCCTCCTCCTCCTCCTCCTCTCTCTGGAAGGAGAGAAATCAGGCCTCCACTCCCCTCACCCACTCACCTCTTCAGGACCCCTTAAGCCGTGCTTCGCTTCGTGGGCTCCAGCGTGCACGGCCCCTCCACTGCACACACCCACACGCAGGGGCCCGAGCAGTGGGAGCACTCCCTCTGGTGTGGGTTCATTGTCGATGCTCCGCGCGGCCCTCCTCCTGCCCCGCCATCCTCGGCCCCATCTCCACTTGATTTATCGCTCTAAAATACCACTGCACTAATTAGTCAAGTAATTAATTAATAGGCATTTGCATTTGTGCATATGCAATTAGGGGGCTGGAGAGAGGAGAGTGCAGATGGGGTCCGGGAGTCTGGTGGGGGTGGGTGGGACTGTGTGTGTGTGTGTGTGTGTGTGTGTGTGTGTGTGTGTGAGTGTGTGTGTGTGTGTGTGGGGGGGGGGGGGGGGTGTTGTATTTCATATTTGTGCCAGCAGAAGTTTGCACTTCTTCCAGAAAGACAAGTGAAGTGCAGGTCATCACCTCACATGTCTGACAGTGAGAAAGGGAGAAAGGGGGGGGGGGGGAGGGGGGGATGACAAAGGTATTCGGAGGTGTGGCTTGATGACTTTGAAAAGCCATTTGACCACAGAGGGAAAAAAGAGTGATGGGGATTTTGATATCATCATAGCGAGGAAGGGACTCAATTCTGCATTCAGATTTCGAGCACGCAGGCTCAATGAAAAAGCACAGCAGGTGGCCCTTGGTGAAGATTAATCAGCAAACAAACAGGATGCAAAGTCGTTCTAAAATATCCTAATTCCAAACAAGCTCTCCTTCAGCGTCTCAATATCGAATCAAAGCCTTCCTGATTGGAGTCGCCTTGAGCTCACTGCTGGCTAAAGCCACACTGTTGACATTCAGCATTTATTTTGGCAAGGTGACCGGAAGGTTGTTTGGAACTTGTTGAGGAGCATTTCCCCAATTGCCAGTGCAGCTGAGTTAGGAGAGGGCACTGATTTGGCTGCATGGCAGTGAAGCTCCTCCACCGTCCCTCCACACACACAAACACACATCGACACAATCGCCCCACCGCGGTTTGGGGTTGTGCCAGGTTACCCTCCCCTCATCCCATAAGGGATGGGACACATTAGTGAATGTGCAGCATCACCGCTCCCTAGCCACAGCTGCCACACCACTGGTGACCCCAGGGATGACCCCGCAGGCCCCCAGACGCCCCCTCGGTTGCGGCGGAGGAGGAGGAGATGTGGGGGTGAGCCAGGCACAAGGACACGATGAGCTTCTATCAGCTATTTCTCATCCTCCAGGTCCCTGCTCCCCACAGCCCGACAGACGTCTTTGTGCCAAGTTGGACTTGGTGGTCATCGAGCTCATTTCTCCCACATTAACTCCACTAATGTCTGCTAAATACAGACATTTCCGCACTGGGATGGACACAATGCATGATGTACACCACTGTGGGGGACAAGGACGCTGGTGGCAAGGAGTTCTTGCATTTAAGTCACTGATGTTTTGGACACCTCTGCCAGCTCCTACCAGCACCAGCATCCCTGTCATCTACAGCTACGGTCCCCCCTCTCCTCATTTTTCATACATCCGTGGGCCTGCACACCTGGGTCTCACTCCCCCCCCCCCCCCCCCCACCCCCCCCTTCTTTCTAGTCAATCTCTGTGTCTCTGTCCCTCTTTCTCTCTCTCTAATGGGCACCGCTCACTCAGCACTGCAGGTTGTGATCACCAGCACTATCAGCGCTGGCAAAGCTCACGCATTCGACCACGGCTACCAGTAAACATTTGATCGCCTCGCTTAAACAGACATGCACACAAACACACACAAACACACACAAACATAAACACCATGCATGCAGCAGAGCATACGTGATATTATATGTTTCCTGTCTTTGGCAAAGGGGTCATCTGCGCCCGCCGCTGTGCCCACAACAAATCACAATTGGTTTGGGTTGTCGTTCCAGCGAATACATCGAAGCATAATCTGATTAGGTAAATAAATAAACAATATGCCTTCTGTTCCGCGGCCTTAATGCACTTATAATGCAACCCCATCCCCCCTCGCCCCCCGCGCTGCCTCTGAACCAGGGCTGTGGCGGAGGCTGAGCCTGGCAACCCGACTTTCATTCGCAGAAGAGTGAATTGATGTAATGTTATAATTGACTTCATCTAGTGGGATCACATGATCCTCTTATGGCTGATAACTTGTATAAGAGTAAAGAGCCTTTGACAGGAGATGTTTGAGTGATTGTGTTTTGTAGAAGTGGTTTTGTAGCAGCTCTTGTTTGGGGCTGGAGGTCACAGTTTATCTGCTGTGCTGTGACTTAATGCACATAGAGGTGATTTTATAGCGGATATAGGCACTTCACACATGACCCTGAGGCGTGCAACACTCATATACGTATTTATAGCGAGTCTATAAGTTCTGCATCAACCTGATCACACTCAGACGTATATTGAACTCCCATTATGTGCTCCACATTGTATTGCATGGTGAGTTGAATGGGGTGAAAATTCACAGGTTTGACTGAAACAAATTGCCTACATCCACGGAAGCAGCAGCTGGGGTCAGCAATGATGAGTTTTGTTGTTCCACCATTTTATTTTCTCCCTCTATCTCTCTCTCTCTCTCTCTCTCTCTTCTGTTTTTCCTCCTCTTTTCTGGCTGTGTGAGAGCTAGCGCGGTGACAGATGGCGGAGCCCTCCTCCTCCTCCTCCTCCTCCTCGTCCTCCACCTCCTCCACCATCTCTCTCTCTCTCTCTCTCTCTCTCTCTCTCCCTGTGTCTCTCTATCCCCCGGGAGGGCAAATGCGGGCGCATGTCAATCACCGGGCTCTCATGTGATGGCTCTTGCCGGTGACGTGCCAGCCATATGGGCGCTGGCATCGCAGCCTGAGCTGGTATGTAACCCCCGTCCCCGGTAGCTCACAGTTGCCACACACACCCTCGCACACAGTCATACACGCATACATGCATGCATACTCACACGTATACTACACACAGACGCGCCAGGACGCACAAGAGCTCGGGTGATTGGAGTGCGCGCACTTGGGGGAGAGAGAGGCACCATCACCAGCGTCGGTGGAAGAAAGTCGCGCGCTGCCTGCACCTACACACATTGACGAGGAGCGTTGCTTCGCTCGGGAGGTCCCTGAAGATGGTCTGAAACTCCAGCGCGTGTTTTTTTAATTATTACTATTATTATTATTATTATTTACCCTCCAGTGCCCCGCGACGAGCTCGAGACGAGGTAAGTTGGAACACAAACAACACTTAGGTAATAGTAGAATAATAACAATAAATACATGTGGATGCAGAAGTGCGCGGTGGTCCAAAATGGAGGAGACATTAAATGTAATAATGAGCTGTATAATCATTCAAGGTTGTGTTTTATATGCAAATAGTTGGGTAATACTTTTAATAGCGTGCTTTGGTGGATTAAATCACCTTTAGTGCCTATGATCTTGGGCATGGATCCGAATGTATATAGATTTTATATTTATATTCACATTTTGCCAGTGACTTTGCTCTGTCAGCCGTGACTCTTTGTGGTGTCTATTTAGGCGATGGCACGTTTTTCTGATCCAAAAAACTGGATCCACACACACATGCATGTCCATGTTTCTCAGTTAATTGGATCTCCGAATGGGCGCGCTTCATGCACAAACAGCTCCTCTCCCTCCCTCTCCCTCTCTCTCTCTCTCTCTCTCTCTCACTCTCTCTCTCCGCGTGCCCTTCAACTTTTGTCATCCAAATCTACCTGGGTTATGAAAAGGCTAAGATCAAATCCAGCGCTCGGGTCCTTCTCACTCCGCCGGGGGATCGTTTACCGGGAGCAAGTCCTGAAGATTGAGGAGTCGCCACCGCAGGCTGAGAATGTAGATCTCACCGGACACTGATTTGATTTCACAGATTTCTGCGTCCAGACCTCGAATAACAATAGAATAGAGACGATGCAAGCTAAGAGGATGTTTACACCAGCTCCGCACCGAAGGACGTCCTCGCTCCTAACGAGAGATTTATTGAAGGTTCTGTCGATGATTTGCATGTTCACCCTCGGAGCAAAATGAAAGGGTTGGACGGCGCCATTGACTGTGACAGGCGCCGTGATTTATCTCTGTTTGTGCAGTTTTATCTCCCGGCAAGCCTTCCCGTCATAACATTGTCTTTTAAAATAAACACCACGCTCGTTGTTGTTGCTGCAGTGGAGTAAATGCGCGGAGGGTTCCACCTCCTTGAATTTCTGCGCGTAAACGAGTTGTGTTTTTATATTTAACGAGGGCTAAAGGGGTACAAGCGATTTCCATTTGTAAAGGGTTAAGGGGAAAAAAAGTGCTTCGAAATCATGCACTCGTGCATACTGAATTATGTGTGAAATCTATTTCGTGTAAACTGCACGCTCTGTTAATTAAACGTTATGTTGTTTTTTTTGCCTCCTCTCTCCCACTCTCCTAATTGAGCAAACCTCCTGAGCCTGAGATTTAAAAACTAGATTTTGCCCCTGGCACACCCCCCGAGATAATTAACCAACCGTCACAGCCTACCTTAGCATGGGCTGCAGGTCTGTGTCTGCTGCTGCTGCACTGTAATAATAGATGGGAAGTGGAAGGTGTTAAGGAGGAAGCCAATGGAGGCTTATTGAAGCTGTCAAAGATCAACTCGTCGGCTTTTGTGGGGGTGCGCTGCATTTACTGATCGAGGGGTAGGCTCATCGATTTAGTTTATTCATTTTCAGACGTATTAAAAATCATGTTTGCATATGAATTGAATTAGCTGTTGGCAGTTAATGGGAGAATAATGGTTTCATTGTGGTTCGTTACAGCTGAGCCAATAGTGATTTTTTCCCCCCGAAATATTTTACCATAATTATTATTATCGTTATTATTATTATTATCATTATTATTAGTTGTACGCCTTCTTTCCTCTCAGCAGTGTTATCTACTGGCCATAATATTACAATTGGCCTTTAAGTTATTTTACAGGTTGAGTCGGGATTTGTGCATAAGCCTTATTCTAATAATCCACCCTGACTTTAAACGGAGCTCCAACACGGCCTATCAATTAAATTAAGTCCTCTTTCGCCTCCTCCGAGGAGTGGTGCACGGGTGTGGATGAATAGTGCTGGAATGCAGCCAGGAGTGTATATATATGGGCGTCGGGAGGAGTGAAAGTGGGGGCCCCCATGGGACCTGTAATGTGGCCCCTGCCGCTGGGACCCGCTGCGGGAGGACGCGACAGGGCACACGGATGACAGCAGGGAATTAAATGGGGATGCGTCTGGCTGTAAACCGGCGTAAAGCTTTAGGGGATGATTTTTATTTATGGTCTCTCTTTTAAATTTCCCCTAAGTTTACACCTTTTCTTCTACTTGAGGTAAAAATAATTCTAACAGGCTATAATTTAAGAAAAACAGGAGCAAAAGTGGCCACGTGAATACCGAGATTTATTGACCTTTCATGGTGAAGTTAATACTTCCTCAGTGGAGCTTAATGGTTTTTCTACAGGGACAATATTCGGGTCTTTATGGTGATCTCCGCCTTAGTCAGTTTAACCTCAAACGACAGTGTTTTATTGGTTTTCTTAAATTCATTATAAATACTCATAGATAGGGTCCATTCCCGGTTTTGTGAGGTTTCTTTTTTTAATATGTATTTTCCTTTCTTGCAGAGCCACAATGTTGACGAGGCTTTTCAGTGACCCCTCGCTGCTTCCCGACGTGCAGAAATACTCCGGCTGGGCGGACGACAGCGACGGAGACGATCCCAAGCTCAAGGAAGAGGATCAGGACACCCACGAGGACATGGACGGCTCCGACCTAAGAGGAGGCAGCCTGACACAGTCCGAGCACAATGGGGAAGACGACAACGACGACGATGAAATAGATGAAGAGGACGACGGAGAGGACACAGGGGGGGAGAGACCCAAGAAGAGGGGCCCCAAGAAGCGCAAAATGACCGCGGCCCGGATGGAGCGCTCCAAAGTGCGACGGACAAAGGCCAACACGCGGGAGAGGACCCGCATGCACGACCTGAACTCTGCGCTCGACAATCTGCGTAAAGTTGTGCCCTGCTACTCCAAAACGCAAAAACTGTCCAAAATCGAGACGCTGCGTTTGGCTAAGAACTATATCTGGGCCCTGTCGGAGATATTGCGCGCTGGGAAAAGGCCCGACCTCGTGTCCTACGTCCAGACGCTGTGCAAGGGACTCTCGCAGCCCACGACCAACCTAGTGGCGGGGTGCCTGCAGCTGAACTCCCGCAACTTCCTGACCGAGCAGCAGTGTCAGGACGGGAGCAGGTACGGATCCGGCTCCTTCTCCATGCATTCCTACCCTTACCAGTGCGCGCGTCTGTCCAGCCCCCACTGCCAGCCGGGCTCGAACTCGCTCCCGCTCAGGACGCACGGCTACTGCTCCACTTACGATTCGGTGTACCCTGGTGGCGGATCCCCGGAGTATAACAGCCCCGATTACGAGGCGCCCCTAAGCCCTCCACTGTGCGTCAATGGCAACTTTTCTGTGAAGCACCAAGGCCCCGCGTCGCCCGAAAACGAGAAGGGGTACCACTACTCTATGCATTATTCTGGCCTGCCAGGCTCCAGGCCCAGCGGGGCCCACAACCTGGTCTTTGGCTCCTCGGGGGCCCGCAGTGGCATTCACTCTGAAAACGTCCTGCCTTACCACGACATGCACTTACACCACGAACGGGCCCCGGCGTACGACGAACTGAACGCGTTCTTTCACAATTAAAAAAGCCTATTGAGCGTAAACATTGCAATCAACAATCTATCCACGGCACACTTTTGGAGAAAAGCGTACGCACCAGGACATAGAGATTCTGGAGAGATGTTATCATTGGTGTTCTCCATTAATTTATTCAATATTGAACCATTGGTTTGCTATAGTCAGGGATGTAGTGGACGACAATCCATCTAATCAAGTCTCATTCTGCGCAACACAATTTATCCAACTTTTAAAAGGCTGACACAAATATCCAAGAGGAAATTTGATTAACAAATCACAAGACCCCTGAGTGAGGGAATTATATCAATGTTTTTTAAAATGTGAATTGTGTTTGTATTGATGGTTGTTTGCGTTTTTGAAGACTGGCAGTGAAAGTCTTGCCACTTATTTATTGACCACGACATCACTGGCTGCAGCTGCACCCTGACACTGGCGGCGATTTTCTAAGAAATCGGAATAAATCAATTAACAAGCTAATGCAAATCACATCTACTCGTCTGTTCGTGTGATACTTTGAGTGGAAGGTGTGTTTAGTTGAAATTGTGAAATGTAAAGAATTTGCAGTGGGAAATGCTGCACCCAGATAAATGTGCTAGTTGGGTAGTTTTAGAAGAATCTGTTCTCCAGCGAATCAATCCAATTGTTTTACATCTATGCAAAACCCAACGAGACCAGAGAGCGAGGCAGCAAGGCCCAGGAAGACACTGGATGTGTTTCATCAGCACTGCTGTTGCACGCACGGGTGCGCGCACGCACACACGCACACACACACACAAACTCACACACACACACACGGAAACACACAGGCTTGCACAATTGAATTAACACCCAACGAATCTGGCTGGGTTCGTCAAAATGTTTTAACTTAAAAAAAATCATATACATTAAACGAAATCAACTTTTGTTCTCATTTTCGTTTTTTACTTATTTACTCGTATTCTGCTACTTGAGTCATTGCACTGTATTTTAATTTAAAAATTGATTCAATATTTACATTTTTATTTGAATTTTATCTTCTGTTAAGTAAGTTATTATTATTATTATTGCACGTATTTATTGTGTTGTTTTTGTAATTAATGTTAATAGTGTGTGTAAACGAAGGGATCCTATGTGTGGCTGATCTTTTTTTTCATGAAATTCAAGTCTTTCAACTTTGTATTCAACCAACTGTGTGGTAAAATAAAAAATGACAATAAATGAGACTGTGAAACTTTCTTTGGCTTTTTACACTTATCGAGCACACATTGCATCCTGTTACCATTTCAAAATTTCAATTGGAAATTGAGAAAACTTCTTTCGATCGAATTTTCAGCGAATATTTCAGTCACGTGTCTCTGTAGGACATTACAATTATAAAACAATAACAGGATGTTTTGCACAGATAACCCTGCACCCTACATCACTGTTGTTATTGGATAATCCAAGGCGGACTGGGCCTGATGCCACAACCTGCAGGAGTTCCTCACAGAGCCTCGGGGCCTTCATCTTACAAACTGGGACAGAAGGGAGAGGGCAGTGCTGCCATTCTTCCTCATGAATTAAAATGGTGCCAATGCGCCCTTCTTTTTAGCTCGACAGACACAAAAAAAAAACAGTGTTTTAAAATATTTTCACTATAGGTTTTAAAGGAGGAAGAACATATTTGTTGCAAATATTGAAACAGTGTACAGACTGGTCAGACTCTGGACGAGCTGGTAAAGAAATACAACATATCAAACCAAACACTCAACTAACAAGGTTAAATCCTGATCATTTTAAGTGATCAGGGTCATGTTTATAATACATATTTTGTCCTCTTCATGTTGTCTGGACCGTTAAGACACGATGTGAGGAAGACAAGGGTTTCAGCACCGTGGAGAGCTCCTGCAGCTGCTCCTCAGTCCTGAGTTAAAACATTTGGTGCGATAAAAAAACAATTATCCAGACATGTACTGTAGTAAACATGATAATACTGCAACACTTATAATTCACTATTATCGCAATGCTTCAGAAGACCGAAAACACTTTTTACATTTTACACCAACATCTCTGGAACACAGACGTTCCGCAGATCTATTAGTTTCACGCCAGAAGTCGTCATTGGAGCCTTGACCTCTTAAAGAAAAAGGCACGAGGACACAATAAAGGAAATTCACCTTCAGTTTTTTAATACATATTTTTAGATACATAATATATTACTGGAACGAGTGCTGATTAATTTGTAGACCTACTTGTTGACAAAGTTAGCAAGTGTAAGTTTATTTGTCTTCTAATCCTGTGCATAAAACAACAACACATCTTCAACACCATAAGGTTTAAACATATATATGTATAAATGGCATTTTTTATTTCCATGCTTTGACAATGCATTAAACATTAGATATAAATTATGAAGTCGACCCCTCCCCCCTTTCATAGTTTCACCTCTTAACTTTGAATCTCATATTTATGTCATACAGTTAAAAATGGATTTATGTGGCATTATAAATACATGGGTTTATCTGTTTAAATCAATTAAATCATTATGTTTATTGATGTATTGTAAACAGCACGCACCCGTGGTGATTGCATACCTAAATGACCACATATGAAAGGTTAGTATTCATAATAATCTTTCTTTGACGTCCAATGATCAAATGGTACAAGAACAAACACACACACGTCACACACACACGAACACACACACACACACACACACACACACACACACACGTAACACAGTGCAAGGGGCAGCCGTTGCCACCCCGGCTGGGTTTGGAGCGCTGCCCCGGGACCCATATGTTCCCCAAAAATTCCCTGGTGCTCTCTGCTGCATGCGGACAGACAGGCACACACACAAACACACACACACACACACACACACACACACACACACACACACACACACACACACACACAGAGAGAGACACACACGCACACACACTTTGGCTGGCGAGCGATGATGACCAATATATTCCACCAATACCAATACTTGTAACAGATTAATTCAAGATTATTTTCCAACATATTTCTAGAAATTAAAAACAACTTTTGTGGGAATCCGCTCGGATTAACGGCCTGTGTGTGGTTTAAATATTGATCGTCAGAGATTATCAATTAAATAAAACAACAGGGGGAAAAACACAATGAGGATCATTAATTTCCTTTTTGTAGCAAATTACAAAACTGCTAATAACAATTCTTCAATCTTTTTTAATAAGAATCAAGTTTCCCAATAAAACCAGCTTTGAAAGTTTGGGTATTAGAGGAACAAGTCATTTTCGAGTGTAAGACCTTAATTAATACACAACATGAGTTTTTAAACTATTAATTAAACTTTTAATAAAAACAACTGCAAATTAAACTATAACCGTGTGATTTTGCAGAACAATAATGCTGTAAATATGGGTAATATTTGAAATACTTTAAAATTCTACAACTATTTTCACGCAGTCTTTAAATGTGTTTTTACAACGGAAAAATGCGTTTATATGGTGGAAAATTAGAAAAATTTTAATTATCTGAATTAATATGATATGTCTTCGAAAACATCTTAAATTTAAATGTAGAAATTAGATTTTAGTTTATCACTTGTAGCTCGATTAGTTTCTCGTTGTAAGACTATGGTGCAAAATATAATATTTTAGGTAATGGAGTAACGGATGACGGTTTAGTGCGTGAAATATTATTTTAAAAATAATTCTTAAATTCTGATTCAATTTCAGTATTTGTTGGATGTGGTGCATGTTTGAGTTTCCAGCATTTCACTGTCCAGTCTTAAAGGGTCAATATAAAAATACCAGCAAACACAACATGTTCCGTTTGGCAGGTGCGGGCCTACACCTGTGAGTGCACTCGTTATGTCTGAGCACCTAGTGGGAATCGAACCTGCGGCCCTGTAGTGCTGGCTCGGGTTATGGAAAACCGCCGAATGAAAACCCTGAGGCCCTCTCTGTTACACTTTCATCCTTTTTAGGCCTCTATTTTCTTTTTGGCCTCGTCAGCAAAGTAGAAAAAAAAAGGAAAGTTCCATTGCATTTGCCAAAGTGAAGCCAGGCAGCAGTGGGAGAGGGCATCGATCAAAATACTCCCCGACCCTCCCACACCACCTCCTCTTCCTCTTCCCTCCACAGTCCAGGGAGAGGAAGATGGAGATGGAGGCTGGCAGGCTGGCGGAGGAGAGCCGTGCCAAGTCCCTTAATGTTCCCCAGCAGCAGCACCAGGAGCTCCGGAGAGGACAACCCAGTGCGTGCGCCCGTGTGCCAGTTCACCGGGCCAAAGTGGCACTGCTGGGAGGAGTCGATGTTTCTTTCCTAATTTTTGCAGCATCTGTTCATTATCCAGGACGTTTAAAAACGAGAGCGCTCATCCCGAGTAACCCTTCACACGCACACCCACAGACACACGCGCACGCACGGCAGTGAGGCATTTTTCTGTGAGGAGAGAGTCGGCCAATGAATATGCATATTTCCCCGCTTAACGTTATGTCGTACACGAGCTCATGCATTGAAAGAAGGAGGCTGTGTTGCACCATTAGAATTAAACTGGTTGTTGACAAGCATTGGATGAAGTAACCTTGTTATACACACATACACACACACACAAACACACACACGCGCCATTTTAAAAGAAAAAAAGTCAGCTCCCTGAAAACGATTCAGATTCTGTTATAAAAACTAAACAAAAGTAGTGTGTTTGGCTCAGTCTCTGTGTGTGTTTGTATGGCAAACTCATTCCTGACTTTTTTCTATATTCCAAGTGTGTGTGTGTGTGTGTGTGTGTGTGTGTGTGTGTGTGTGTGTGTGTTTATGTGTGTCATTACACTGTAATTTTTAGAGGTGTCACATAAGTAACCCAGATGACTTTGACATATTAAAAATATAAAGTAGTTCTCAGTTGTTTCTTTAAATCACATCTTTCCCAATCAAATAATCATCTTTTTAATACATTTCTACCCCCCCCCCCCCCTTTTTTTGTGAGTGAATTAATCCTTTAATACTTTGCAGTTATTTTAGCAAATTAAAGTCTTAACTTGCATTTGCAGTCTGTCTTTGCCAGTCTCGCTTATGAAAGGGAGAGAAGAAAAAAAACTTCCTGTGACACTCTGTGCTCAGGATGAAAAGTGAGTGAATGAATCTCGCTGTTTAAATTATCATGTTCATGCCCACTCTTTTTCTCACTCAACTTGGTAGAGTGTTTGTCCGACATAACAGTCAATAGTGCGATTATCAAAATGTCACAAGCACTATGGTGTGAATTCCAATTAACGTCTAGCTAAAATAATAACCTAGTGTTCATATAATTTTTGTTGGTTTTTTTTTTTGTGTGCAAAATGCAGCTATCAGATGAAAAGTATGGATGAAAAACATGTAAGGAATTAGTGTGTTTTTGGATTCGATGCAGAGTGGGGGGAAAAAAATAATCTGGTCAGGAGCTTGTGAGCATCCGCAATCTGTTGGTGATTAAAAAACAAACCGTGAGGCGATGCCGTTGAAATGAACACAGCTCTTATTTAAAAAAAAACACACATTCATTTGAATAAGTTGAGTTAAAACCACAACAAACAGAGGTCACAAACATGACCCCTGGTGAACTTGCAAACAAACATTTTCCACATGTGCACGGAGGAAACAATCGTGCACACTTCGACCAACCTTTCTGCCAGACTGTATATGCCAGTGCACCCCCCCCCCCCCACACACACACACACACACTGGCAGACAAGGGAGCGGGCCTGTCACTGGCAGGCCTGTCGAGAGGAAATTCCACAACATCTGTTTGTTATCACACAATGGGGCACGGTGCAGCACAGGCAGTGGGGCAGAAGACGAGGCAGGAGCCTAAACTGAGAGTGTACTACTGCTGGAGGTCCTGCCAAGGGAGAAACGAGGGGGCTCCAGGAGGAGGAGGAGGAGGAGGAAGTGGGGGAGGAGGGGGCAGGAGGTTGGGGGGGGGGGGGTAAAAAGAGGCAGGAGAGCACCGGATAAAGGGTGGACTGATAAGACAGAGGTGGAGATCCGGTTGAGCACCAGGTAGGTGTCAGGCCTTTGGCAGGTGGCCAAATTCAGGCTTTGCACGGGGGTTAGGGTGGTGCCAGATGTTGACGTGAGGGTGTGTGTGGAGGGGATGTCTGTGCAGAGACTACTGGGTGTGAGCAGAAAGTCTTCTTGACCTGCCTGACAAATCTTCATCACCCCCCCCCCCCCCCAGTTGCTGCATGCTCCGGAGGGTCCGGCAGTGGGGTGTGGCTGGCCCCTGTTTAGGAGGTTAAGTAGGAGTGTGCACGGGGACGCAACTGGATCAGAGGGGGGTGGGTGGCGTGCATGGGGTGGTTGGGGGTCATGGCTGGTCTGCACAGATGGCGTGTGTGCATGCGTGCATGCGTGCGCGTGTGTTATGATAGGGTTGGATGATGCCCTGGTCACATGGGCAGCAGTAATTGGCCTCCATATTGACCAGTTTGCAGTGCTGGGGGGGTGGGCAGTCTCCCAGCTGGACCTGTCAGATGGCATCGCATCCACCTCACTGATCACCCCCCGGACGACCTCCGCACCTCTCCCCCCTTTTCCCTTTCATCTTCGCCCTTCTTCTTCTTCCTCAACCCTTCATGTTGCCTCCTCTCCATCACCTTTAATCTCATGTTGCCCGCCTCCTCTTGCCATCACAGGGACGACCCGCTCCGTCCATCACGTCCTCTCTTCACTGCTGAAAACCAAGCAGTGAACTTATAGGGGAAAACTCTGCACTTCACAGTAAATAACCGATAAACTTCTTCCTGAATAAGTTGCCTGTTGTTCTTTATCAGCGAAACAAAAAAATTTAATCTTGAACCTTGATCCAAATCTGAACATTTTAAGATTCATCAATAAATATGTATTTCCCCAATAATGCAGGCATTAATGGAAAAGTATATTTAAGGAAGAATGATGTGAGAAAATTAAAAAAGGCAATAGAACAAAACGTTTATTTATTTAAAAAATACCTAACGAATATGTACATAATATACACCTTTCACGACAGGAACATTGTTTGTAGAGAAATTTAGGGTAACGGGTCAAGTGCAGTGGCACAGGATGATTGCACGAGGATGTAAACTTTATTTGTGAATTACAGGTAATGAGATATTCAAATACACATATACATATATATGCATATATAGACTATAATAAGGATTCAGGCAGGTATGGTATATAAAATACATCCAAAAGAAGGCAAATACTCAAGTACAATCAATTCTCAAACTAGCTGAATTATTCTGTGGGCTATGATAAACGATCAAAAATCATCTCGACCATTATGAAATCTGAACAGATCATGCAAGTCTATCAACAAACTGTCGATTCCTTTCAGGATGATTCTTTTGCAAAAACTTGCTTTCAATTAGCTCACCTGACCTTTACACTCATCTAAAGGAAAACAAATATCCTAAGTCCTCAAAAGGACTCCGACTCATGAGATATTTTCCTTTTCTTTTTTACAGTGTTATGGTTTAAAACAGACCTCTGTGTATCTGCCTGACTTCTAGTGTGGTATCACCCCCCCACCCGGAGCAGTGGTGGTGTGTGTTTTGCTGCGAGATGCCCGACTGTGAGGAGTTAGCGCTATAGAAAGGATTTCATCCCAGGCTTGGCAGGGGAGGGTCTCTGGGTAAGTAGAGAACAATCGTCTCTCCTTCGGTCCTGTCAGCCAGCAAACACAGAGAGCTGGCACACGCTCAGTGGGAAAAAGAGCGGGAGTGACAAGGTGGGGGGGTGGAAACACACACATACATAAACTCACACACACACTCATCCCGTCCTCGCAGCACCAGAAATGGGTTCTGTGACGATGCCGCCGGGGGTTGTGGGATGGCAGGCTGGTTCTGCGAAGTGGCTGGGAGGACCTCATGAAAATAGTCTGTAAGAATTGACCACAGTGTTAGCCTGCTGTCAGACTTGCAGACAGACAGAGAGAGGGAAGGAGGGAGGGAGGGCAGAGAGGAAAATAGATGTGGAGAAGGAGAGGAAGACGTTGGCAGAGCAGCAGCATGTCTGCCATGGCTGCCCCCTCTGCCAGGGCACGTTCACATGGGAATACACGTATAAGAGTTTCTGTGTGTGTTCAATATACACTCGTGTGGACAAGTGTTTTGATCCTGCAGCTCCTTCGCTCTCCGTGCTGAACACGTGCAAATGCAGGAGTCTGAACTGCATGCTGTGTGTGCACGCATGCATGTGCACCTTAATGCGTGAGCAAGAATGAGGAGGTGGTGGAGGAGGAGGAGGAGGAAGAGGGGGAGAGGAGGGTGAAGTGTGTTTGTGTGTGTGTGTGTTTGTGTGGAGGAGGGGTGTGTCTGTTTGTGTGTGCACGTTTAAATTCTGTGACATCTGTTCATTACAGCTAGAGTGTGTTTATTTTTATACAGCCCGCCACAAGCAGAGAGCTCGACTGGCACCGCTGGTTAATGTACCAGCCCGCTACGACGGGGAGGCGAATGAAATATTAAACCGGCAGACAGAGAGAACGAGGAGAGGAGCGAGGACAAAGGCAGAGAAAGAGGGAAAATGACAAGATAATATGTGACAAAAAAAATGCCCGCGCACAGTGTCTTCGCTCACGCACACAGAGTCTCCATTCTGATCTCGTTAAGGAGAGAGACACCACCAGTGCAGGGGCCTAGAAAGCTCCACTCTGCATGAGCCGCCGCGAGAGAGAATAGGGAACGTGGAAATGGTTCAGGACAGGTGATGCTTGGTGGAAACAGGCTGAGGATGAGGACGTTGCTCTGCTCGTCCTCATCAAAGGGAATTCGGAGCATCGTACTCCGAAATGTACGACATATGGTGAAAATTAAAAAATCAGCTCATGCTAGAGAGGACACTCCGAGCAACAAACGACATTCAGAATTTGTTACCGAGAGCAGAGCTTAAAATCACACTTCTGTTCCAAGGTCAGTGCTTGCTTGGTGCATTTACTGTGTTCAGAAAGTGTCGCACATGAGGCAGAGACGTCTCACACAAGTCGTTACCGGAAAACACAAACGCTGAGCCACAACACAACGGCAACATTTTTCTATGTTGCTTCTTTTGCATGTGTCTTGTCCTTGCAGTTGCCTTTCGGTGAATGTGCTTGTGCTGGACGTCTCGGCCAGAGTAGCATTGAGTGTTAAAAGTGTTAAAATGCTCTGATGCTTTTGCGTCCTCAGCTGTGAGACCTCAACTAACCCTAACCCAACAATAGTTGTTTGGATTTTCTATGCTTGTTTCACATGTATCACGTTGTATCAGTTAGTCAATACCTACTAACTCCTGTGTGGCTTTTTGTTGGAGGATTTTTGCAAAAACTACCAAACCAATTGATGGAAACTACTGGGACTTTTGGGCCTTGGTGCAGTGCCAGTCTAGTTAGTCCTGCTTCGGTTCCCCTATGCATGGATAACCAAAGTAGCCACAACTCCTGACCAAGATGGGGGAACAGTCGAAGCAGCACAGCACTTCTCCTACAATCATTCAAACCAGTCCTTTGCATCAACAAGCCCCCTGCACTCAGCCCCCCCCAAACGGCCCCACCGCTCCCTCCCCTTCCACCGCCCCCAGACCCACCGCTGCCCGGCCCCACTCCCTCCGCTCCCCTGGGACCGCCTGCTCTGGAATGCCGCTCATGGGGAAGAATCTCGCTGCAGGCGCTCAATATGTCACATGTGTCCCAGAGACGGAGAGCGAGGGAGGCTGAGAGAGGTGTGGCAGGTACAGTGTAGTGCTTTCTACAAGGATGTGACAGGTTGTCTGCATCTATCCTGGGTGTGTCTGTTTGTGTGTCTGTGTGTGTGTGTGTATTTCTATCATCTTGAGGACGAGACTCGTTAGGAATCAAGGACTTTTTGGGAAAGCGAGGACATTTAGGGCCTCATGGCTTCCTGTTTGAGGGGGAAGACGTAGGTCAATTTAGACCTAGTTACAATTTAGCTCGGATTAGTGTTAGTTATTTATTTGGTATGGTGGACATAAATCTGTTAACACAATCACATTATGGGGACAAAAAGCAAGTTCCCATAATGTAAATCATTACATTTTAAGGTGAAGACATGTATTAAGAATAGGTTAGGGTTTATGTTGAAGTTAAGGTTTAAATTTAGGTTTATGTTAAGGTTAGATTTAGATTAGGGTAAAAGTTTATGTTTAGATTTAGATAGGTCACCGGGAAATCAATGATAGTCAATGTAATATCATTTAAAGTCATAGAGACATTGGTGTGTGAGTGTGGGTGTGTGTATGTGTGTGTGCGTTTGTATGTGTGTGAGTGAGTGACAGATTCCCAGATTAAAGATTTAAAGGGTTCAGATTAACAGGCTCAGGACACAGTGCCCTGCTCTGAGCAAAAGGGAATTAGGATGGCATTAACTGCTCCTCTGCACCGGCACATTAGCCATTCATTACCGTGCGCTTGCACAATCAGTACCAGGCCGCCCCCTTATTCCCCTCTGTGTTATCGCATTCATGACAATGTTAACATGGTAGGATGCTTTGTTTGCTAAATATCAGCTATAAACAGACATTTGTCGCATGTCTTATATTTCTAAAACATTTCCAGGAACTAAAATAAAGAATGCTCCATGCTTTATTGAGATTTTTTTTTTTATTGGTTCAGCAAAGTCATATAAAACGTGAGCGTATTCCACTGCTGACAAAAAACACGGTCAAAGCCAAAATGCTGGTGAGCCACAGCTGGCCTCTCCACCGCTTGGAAATCTCTACGCCAGCATGTCAGAAAACAGGATTGCTCTGCGATAATTAACGCGTCCTAATCCAGAACATCAGGTCTGTCGGGGTGAAAAGTTAGTTCTCTAAGGTAGAAGTTTCTCAGGGACAACAAAGCAGAGCCGGAAAAAAAAAGAATCCGTGTAGGTTTTGTGGTTTGAAGCTTGTTCGGGCCAACGTCTGTCACCGTACACACGGACACTGGAATGGAACAAGTCACCATTCGAAGTTGCCAATTAAAAATAAAGCAAGCCAAAAAAAAGAGTGAAGTGGAAATGAGAGAGTGGCTATGCGAGGAATCGGATGTGCAGAGGCTCACAGCGCTGTAATGTGTGTGTTTTCACTGAGGTCCTCCTGGAGGGACTCAGACAATTTGAAACTGAACAAAAACAAATCTTTAAACATTTTCCTCTCCTGTGAAGCCCAGGTAAAAAGAAAAGGAAAAGCAAAGTATCAAGGGTCGTGCCGATTAAAGAACCCTCTGCAGAATCTTCATCTGAATCTGCCGCTCTGTGTCATCCTCACCGCTCTGTACAGGAGGCAGATGGTTTATGTAAGTTAACCAAATGCACTGTGAACTGTACTGCTCAACACTTTAGCATCTTAGAGCCAGATAGTGTGTTCAAAGCAAAACTCTCCGTCCCAGACAAACCTTACATCGACAAGCCCCTTGCACTGACAACCTTCCCCATCACTTCAACCACCACTGTCCGGCCAGCCAGAGCCACAGATCTTCCTCTTGAATGACTCACTGTTAAATTTACATTTTTGCCAACATATGTCCAGGCATATGTCCAAGACGACTCCGGAGCGGCTTGGGGACAAGTCTCTGTCTGTCCTTTAGTGACCGAGTCAAAGCCCAGACATAAAACCCTCAGAGAACATCTGTGGAGAGACACTGAAGATGCTTCCCATCCAATCTGACGGAGCTCGGCAGGATCTTCCTGGATAAATGGGATGAACTGTTTGAATTTAGCTGAAGCTGAGCTGTAATTGCAGTCAACAGATCTTCTATCTTCCACAAAGCACTAAATACAGGATCTGAAATGAGATCACAATAAAGTGTGCAAAAAACTTTCTGAAGCCAGAAACATGATTCCAAGTGAATGATCTCCGACTGCTGGACACATATTGTTTGTTCACAGGTTTGTCTTATCAAAAAGTGACAAAATACTGTGCTCACATCTCTGCAGAAATAGCCAAAGAAGTAATTTCAGGTTTAAGAAGCGACAGGGCATATTGAAAATGTGTTAAATTCGAGAAATGCTACAAGAACCACAGTGTGAAACACAGGCTACGAATCCTCCCCTCCTTTTATAGTTGCACTGAGGTGTCACCATGAATTTGGCATCATTAAACTGACGCTTTAAAAAATGCAGATGAAGCGGCTCACACGGAATCACACGTCCGATTCACTGAGGCGCGCCACAACTCCTCGGCCCCGAAAACTCTTCCATGTTTTTTTTCCGGCGCGTGCCAAGAGAGATGTGAAGACATGGATTGACACACCATCTCTCCTCCAAAGCCTTCCTCCTCAGCCTCGCCAGATTAAGGGATTACCAGGCAAGGCGAGCACTAAAGCTGGCTAATTCTCACCCGAGCACAGAGCGCTCAGGCTACCCAGAGCCCCGCGGAGCCCCGCGCTCCTCAGAGCAGCTGTGTGGTGGAGGGAGGGATGGAGCCCCCTCCCTCTGAGGAACCAGAGGAGAAGAGATTGAAATCAAAGCATCACTCAAACGGCTTTCTCTCCATGGTGCTGATGATTTTTTCGGTTAATTAGTACAAAGTGCTTATAGTTCACACACACAGTCAAACTTCTTCGCACTCTGCGTAGACCGATCTGTCGATCTCGTGTTTTTCTTTTCTTTTTTGTTTTGCTCTTTATTCGATAAAGTGAGTTTGTGTGTGTCTGAACATTTGCCTCCTGCAGATTTTTTATCTTTGTCTTAATCCTTTAAGTTTCAGTGCATTACAAATGCATATTTGTTGTGGTTTAACTTTATTCAACAGCTGACTACTGTGATAAAGGAAATAAGGGCAAACTGAAATGTATCTGTTCTTCTACTCTTTCTGCTTTGTATCAAACAGAAGAAGCGACTGAGCTCAGATTGACCTCTGCACAGTGGAACTGGGAGAAATACTTTTTTCACCTCAGCCAGTTTGATCTGGTTCTGTGTCTCTCTGCTCAGACACCTGCCGAATGATTGACCCATTTGCAAAATCTTGTATAAAACTCAAACGACAACTTGATTTTCGTTGAATTTCCACCGGGAGCCTTAACTCGTGAGCCAATATAGCATCTGTATTGGCTTCCTGTTTGTTTTCGCATTGATTTAATTGTTTATTTAGTTAATTTGTGTTGTTGTTTCATCCTTTTGTGAAGCACTTTGTAACTTGGTTAAAAAAAGTGCTCTACAAATAAAGCTTATTAGTTTAATTATCTCAGGGAAATGAAGTTTTATTGCACCCGTTACAATCAAACCAGGAAACAAGACAGAACACACTGCAATGGTTCCACTCGATCGGGGTCCTTAGTGATAATGTGATCTTTGCAGTTACACTGATTAGGATCCATCAAATGACAGGTCACGCTGATTTGCCAAACACAGCTATGTCCCACTGCTATCATAGCGTCAGGGTAAACTGTCCCCACCTTCACGACTGTGTATAAGTGGAACTGAACTTTCCTACTTCTTTTTTATAATGACAAAGCATTGTATTGAAGCTAATGATTTTATCTTTTAAAATGACTGATCTTGTGTTTTCTATCTCTTTTCATCTACCTCACAAGGACAAGTATGTCTAGACTACAGGACTAAAGCAATAAATGGAGCATCGTGTATTTAGCCATCAAGAGAGATTGCTGGTTACTAGTGGTGGTAGAATTATTTGGCTTTTATTTGAAGGAGATCCAACCCCAGCCTGTCAACCACCTACAACATCTACAATGTTCACTGGTTAGCTTGAACAAAGGTTGTAGGATTGGCCGGACACAAAGGCACACAATGAGGCTCGGGAACACGGTTTCCCTGCAGTGTTCCATCGCACCCATTCATCTTAAGTTTTGCGTGCACTTTGGAGACCTAAAGCAAGCACACGGCATCCATCTCCGCTCCTGTGTGCGGCAAACAGGAGGAAAGGCGCTGAAAGAGAGAGAGAGAACGAAAACAGACCGGGATAAAGACGGAGGAAGAGAGGGGCCACGGTTTGGGCGCGTGCTCTCCAGCGGGCAGAGGACAATGCAGAGCTGGCAGAGTCGGTGCCGTGTGCCAGAGGGAATAGAGTGCCACATGGTGCCCCTTATGAGCAGGGCCAGCCTGGAGGGGGTTGTGATGGGCCACAATGCATGTGCGCGCGTGTGTCTGCTTTTGTGCATGCACGTGTGCGTACATGTGTATGCATGACCATCCCTAAATATAGAAAAAGTGCAGAGACAAGAACGATGCGTCCTCAAGTTTTAGACGGAAAATGTGTAGATTGATGTGTGTGTTGGAGTGTAAAACCTGATGTGTGTGTGTATGCGTGTGTGTTTATAAGGGAGGGGGGGTACAGAAAGGTGGGGCACAGGGTGTGTGTGGACTGGGGGGGGGGGGGGGGGGGGGGGGGGGGGGTGGGAGTCCCAGTTCCCTTTTGCATCTTAAATTCCTCAACATCTGTTCAACCCCTTCTCTGTGGTAGCAGCAGCGGGTTGTGATGTGTGTGCGTTACGCGTGCATGCGTGTTTGTTGTGTGTTTGTATGGGTGCATGTGTGTCGTGTGTACGCGGGTGCACGTCTGTCTGCATATGTACATGCTCTGCTGAAGGTGCTGGTTGTTACCCGCACCTTAATTAGAAGGAGACAGAGCCTCATTTTCGACAACACTTGCAGGTAATGTGGAGCGCTCGCACCGAAGACAAACAAGGACCCATTCATCTCTGAGAGCGGCGGCGACGCCTCTGCTCCCAGGGCCGTGACCCAAATTACATCTCGAGTTCAATACCTCTGATCGAAAACCATAGTTCGCCGCAAGTGACACAATAAAACCAAAGCGCACTCTTCCATCACATTCAACTGGGGAAGCGTTTGAGGAGCGTGGCCGAAGCCGGGCCGCAGATGAACCAACTAGGTCAATCTGAGCGGCCCAGGAGCGTGTCCTTAGCGAGCGCGGGTACGCCTGAGTGCATTCAGCAGTCTTCTAGCACAGATTTGAAGAAGTCACTCCGAGATGTGGGTTAGCATTAGCATGCCATGTGTACATATGAATGTGGAATGACAGAGATTTTCGAGATGAAATATTTAGGTCCTGTGCGGCACCTCCCGAGCGACAGCGACAACAGCATCAACGCCCAAACGTACAGGAGCTATGTCGTTCTGGAGTCTGTCGAATGTTACTGATGCTTAGAACTGTAACTTTAAACTACTGTTCCACTAAAAACTGAACTTTGTATCACACCAAGTTAATTTGACACTGCACCAAATCATTTCTTTTTGGATTTTGTAGGATTTTGTGTATAAAACAGATGTGTGAGTTTGTGTGTTGGTCAGTTTCTTTGTTTGTCGATCATTAATACATAAAAACAACAAAACCGATTTACACAAAACTTGATGGAAGGATTGGATACATTACATTTTGGTGCAGATCTGGATCAAGGGGCAGGTCCGGGTATTTCTTTTTACTTTCTATAACAGTGCAAAATAGGGAGTTTCAACCCTTTTATTTATTTATCAGTTAAAACGATTAGGCACATTTAGGGGACTGATATTACACACACACACACACTTGCACACACACACACACACACTTGTCCACAACCACTTTGACAGACACCATCCATTCAGCACCCCTCAGTAACCCTGGTGCCAGTCTTATGCCACCTTGACGCCAAGCCTGCCAAACTTATGTCACATCGGAGCAGACCCCGTGTCAACTCCTCACAGTACATATGCCAACCCGATGCCCTCCGCACGCCCGCCTCACGCCACATCGGTGGCAATTCTCAGACAACAATATGCCAAACGGAGGGACCTCTGCTTGGCCCGGCCTCGTGAATCCCACGACGGGGACGCTGCCCACTGGAAGTGGAAAAGGTCAGAAGTGGCTCGTGAATTACGGGTTCAAAGGCAAAGCTGTTGTTTTGTTTTCTTCTTCGGCGGATGCAATTAGCAGCGAAAATCCTGCTCCCGAGCTCCGCTTAAGCTCTAATCTCAGAGTCTGTGGGCTCCCTCCAGTCTGCCTGCCTACCAGCCTGTCCCCCCCCCCCCCCCCCCCCCCCGCACCAAGGCCCCTCACCTCTGTCTCTCCCTCACTCACCACCTCTCTCCTGATGCCTGCTGGCACTTTGGGAGCGGTGCCCCTCCAATCCCTGTACCCCCCTCCACCACCCTACTCCACTTCCCTAACTCGAACCCCCCCCTCACCACCACCACCACCTCCCATCCTCCTCTCCCTCCCTCCCTCCCTCCCTCCCTCCTCCTCCTCCTCCTCCTCTGGATGCCAGCCGACGGCCCTCACAGTGTGGCACGCCATCTGCTGCCGCCCGCCCCGGCAACCCATCCACCCCACCCCTCCTCGCTAACTCTAGCCTACCCTCGCCCACCCCCCCACCCCTGCAGACAGCAGCTACCCACAATCCCCCTCTGCCTCGGCCGCGCGGCGCACAGAACAGGAGGCTTTCGCACAGATCACTTCATCCCCTGATGCCCCCGCCAGAAAGGAGGAAGCTGAGGAAAGGGTGCGTTTGTGTATGTGTATATGTGTGTGTATGTGTGTGTGTGTGTGTGTGTGTGTCATGGTGGAGGTGGCGGGGGGCCTAATAGACAAAGTAGTCAGGCTTTTGGTTCTTTGTGGAAATAAAAAACCAACACACATACGCATACTCAAAAGCGCTCTAATTCCTTTTTGGGTTTCTTGCTGAATTTGCACACAGAAGTTATCGGCTGTGGCTTTCTCTGTCTCACACACACAGACACACACACACAAACACACACAATCACTGGGTAAAACGTCTTTTTATCTGGGTTTTTAGTTAACATATATGCTCACACATCTTGGTCACACATTAGCTAAAGTTAAAGGGTCAATCTGTTTGTTTTCGACCATGTAATTTACATGCAACCAGTATCTGGTTTGAATCGTGTGCGCACCCATGGCCTGTTTTGAAGGGAGCTTTGTCTGCACCATCAGTAACGTGATTTAGAATCTATTTAGTAATTTCAAATATGTGCGATGGTTTCATGGATTGACATGCCCCATGGATTTTGGAATGATGCAAGGACCCTGTCTTGTATTTTGAATTTTCATGTTTCTGTGACATCGCCATCTATTTTTAGATCACAGATTGTGCCTGTGACAAACAATTAAAACAACACTTTGCTATATTTTTGCTGAACAAAAATGAGGGGCCATGCCGAAGGAGCACCTTCTGTAGATAAAAGTGCAGACGCCGATACCGTTCAGGATGAGACGGCATCTTTGTGTTCTCTGATCGCCGTTTAGCTTTGAAAAAGAGAGAGACATGGGAAGAGGGACATCAAACTATTGCAGGATATCATGAGAGAGAGACAGGGAGAGGGAGGGAGAGAGAGAGAGAGAGAGAGCGGTGCTCCATCCATCTTGTGTGGGTATGGAGTCTCATGGCTGGCACTCTATCCATCAATGAGCGCAACATTAACTCTCTGGATCAGAACCAACCTCCCCAGATCTCTCTCCATCTCTCTTCCCCTCCCCTCGCTCTGCTAAATACACACACCAACACACTCACTTAGTATTCCACTGCCATCCATGAAAAACCTCGACATCCACCTCTCTACCTTCCTCTCTCTCTCTTACTCACACCAGGACCCCGTTGAAATCAAAGATATTTTTAAACATTTGCACGGCCGCCGAGTTTCCCCTCATCTCCCCACCTCCGCCACCCCAGAATCTAACCTCCTCAGCCCCTCTGATGTCTGGGCTGGTCTCAATTCACCTCCTCTTTTTCACCCTCTCCAGATCTCCCCTCCACCGAGCTGCCTGATCCGCTCCTCTCTTTGTCTCTCTCCCAGTCGGTGTTAATAATTTAACTACTGAGCTGCTGCAGAGCTGGCTCCCGTCCAGAGCTCAGATTGGCACTGTCTGTCTATTTATGACACTGTGTGGCGGCGCACATGTGTGGGATGTGCAAGAGTGAGAGGAGGACTGTGTGTGTGTGGGGGTGAGGACATGCATGTGATTCCCTATTAGTCTTCAGCCAATGGCAAATTAGCCTCCAAAGCCACAAGACTGTCGCCTAGATTGAAGTTGGTAAGAAAGACGAGGCCCAATTCTTCCTCCAAAGACGTGATTATTTAAGTTCCTATTCACACAGTGTGGTTAGTGTGTGGGACAAATCAATGACAGCCAATCACAATCAGGGATATGTGTTAATAGCTAGTTTAACTTGTGACGTAAGACCTGTGGATTTTTATTTTTGTCTTTAAATTATACGGCTAACAAACCTGTTGTTTCACAATCCGAATGAGTGCGTTGTGAAATGAGAATGTGATGCTCATCATATCCTTATTTTTACACTCCCCTGTTTAAAAGACATCCAGAGAGATGACTGAAACCACCATCGAGGATCAAGGAGGGAGATAGGGAGCAGGAAAAGTAAAAGATAAATCTATGAAATGACGACGTGTCGTATCAGAAGGAAGAAGATGAAGGAAAGGACAAGTCTTAAGGTCAGATTTGAAGCTACAGTGCCTATAATGTCCAAAAATCCACACTCCAGAGACATGACAGGAAAATAGACATTTTCCTGACTCCTCAATGAAATACAATTCCCCGTTTTAAGAAGAAGAGCAGAGAAAGAACATGAACATGTAAAATCAAGTATTTCTCTATGCAAAGGAGGCTGGTGTCGGAGGTTTTTACAGTGCAGAACGGTTTAAATATTTCCGTTGAATGATATGAAAGACTTTGTTCTTCATTCATCCCCCAGATCTGTTCTCTCCCCGTTAACCTGAACTCACGCTACACTCTCCGGATTCAGCAGATCTGAAAAAAGAAAAACGAGGTGACATTTCCGAGGCAAGTGTGTGACACGGTGTGAATCTCGATGCCACCTCCCACACCTCTCACCCTCCTACCATCCTGCCCACAAGAGAGAGCTCTCCGCCGGGTAAAAACCAGCAGCGAGCCAGCAGCTCACGACGTCTTTTCACGTATTCATCCCTGGTGTCATCAATCTTCCTCAGAATCAGCGGACATACTTTTCTAAAGATCACCTACATCATCAAGAAGAAAACTGTGCATTTCCTGAGGCAAATGTTTTGGTTTGCAACCCACAAAAATGAGAACTAGGATTTACTCATCCTCGCCCTTGTCATATTTATCATTTGCTCATTTGCTTTTACACTTTTAAAGTTTATCTTCTGTTTTCGTCTCTAAAGTGAAGCCAACAGATGGGGATCGTCTTCATCTGTTTTGCCACCGATCTCTCGAACAAAGTCTTAAAATATTGTGTTCACTTGCAGATCTGGTGTGTTGATGTGGCGTTAAGGCCCTCAGTGGGATTCATAGTAAACAGACATATGCAAGGCCGCCCACCGCTCCACCTTATCTAAATTGGATATTTCATAAGGGCCTTTCACACTTGTCGGAAAACATAAACACTCCACGTACGCGGCTGCGTGTACACAGAACCTGCACTGTCATTAATTTCAAAGATGGAGGGAGGTCAGCGCAGCAGACGGTGTTTGTGTGTCTGTGTGCAAGCATGTGTGCAGGCTCGTATGGCAGTAGATGTGCTCACATATATGCATCGATGTATGTGAGTGTGCATGTCCTTGGGGGGAGGGAAACATGCGTGTGCGCGCGCACACACACACACACACACACGCACACGCACACACACACACACACTCCGGTGTTGACAGGTGGCTGTGGTAAAGAGGTGGTCCCTGAGCTGGGGTCTGCCTGTCTCTGGCTGAGAGAGAGAGGAATAAAAAGCCCCCAGCAGCTGTCGCCCTAATTCCTCTAACACGGTGCTTGTGCTCTGATTAGAAAACAGATCTGGCCTCTAATTTACTCCTGACACCAACTAATGCTCAATATCTCAATTGCTCCGTCCCTGCTCGCCACTGGCCTGCGTGGCCGGACTAGCACACACACACACACACCTTAGTGACTCAGAGGGCCAAGAGACACGCGGGAAGAAAAGCACACGTATAGGTGCAGACAAATCAAGCACCTGAGCGTGACTAGAGAGACGAGGGGCGCCTCTCTGGAGTCACCTCGACACATCACGCTCAGGCATTCAGATGCGAGAGGGGATTGTTCTTCTGCTCAGTCTGTAACTCAGCTAAGTGTGCTGCTTTGTGGACGGCAGCCTCGAGGTACCAAGTCTGTCCTGGTATGTAAAACAATGTTCCACTGAACACTTGATTCATCCACTGGATTTTTTTCTCCCGACCGGCTCATAAAACAAACCCATGACTGGAAATGTTCCCTCAGAGCTGTGGTTACCTACATTTTTTTGGCTTAGAATTTAAGCTGCGTCTGCACAGGAGCCACATCACGTATGTTGCATGTGTCTACAGGCTGCGAACAGTTCAAACACGAGTTGATTATTTTTCCCTCTTGTGGTGTTTTCATTTCTAGTTATTCCTAGATCCAGTCTCGTGACTGAGGGGGACCGGGTCACTGCTGTCACAGCCACCAGACCCTGGAACAGTCATGGATGAGACGTGAAGCCAACGTCCTTAGTATCTTTAAAATCTCCGGATATTTTAGTTATTCTCCTCTGTTTTATCAACTGATTATTTATATGTCGCTTTTAATTACTGTTATTTAAATTTCCACTTTTCATTCTGCTTAAAATTGTATTTATCATCATATTATATTGGTTGCATCCCTCATCCCTGACCCTAACAGAATAAGCAGTACAGATAATGGAGGGGTGGAGGGATGGATGACATATATTAAAAAGCTAGCCAAAGATTAGCAGAAGAAAAAAATGTTGTTGCTCTCTGACAGTTTCAGCTTTTTCTTTTGTGTTTTGTCATAATTATAATAATGATTAAAAAAGATTAAAACAAAAGCTGAAATGAGGAGAACAAAAAGTTCACAACGAGGCTGTCAGACTTGCTAGTACAGCGATCTAGTAAGTGTGATGCTGCTGTGGTAGCCTATTAAATCAATACTTTGAGCCTCAACCTTTAAGAATGTATATATAACTTTGCATATTTAAATGAAAAGGTGTAGAAAGAGAAAAGCCCTGTTTGGGTGAATATGTGACATTAATGTTTTTTAAACTAAAGAGACGAGAAGAGGAGGAACTCTCTCACAAGAGCCTCTTCGGAGACAGAAAAGACAGAATAACCCAGTTCCATATAGAAAAGTTCAAGTGAGTGAGTGAGAGAATTTAAAGTGCTGCCATGTTTTCAAGCCAGCAAAAGAGGAGGAGGAGGAGGAGGAGGAGGAGGAGGAAGAAGAGGAAGAGGAGGAGGAGAGGCCGGATGGGTGTCCGGGGTGTCTGGGTGCCGTGATGGGGTTGGCCCAGCAGGGGGCAGAGGTGTGATGCAGGGAGTGGGAGGTGACAGCTCAGTGTCACACTAGCACACAGGGTGTCACCTCACCAGGCTGGGGGAGAGAGAGGGAGAGAGAGCGAGGGAGATGGAGATGGAGCGGGTGAGAAAGTGGACAGGGAGTCAGAGGAAAAAAGGTGAGAGATCAAACTCAAATGTGTCCATGAGCGTGTGTACAGCTGAGTTTTAGACCTTGAGGATGTTTCGGTCTGTCTTTACTTCTTCGTAGACCTGTTGGAGGATTGAGGTTAAGATTAGGTTTAGGAAATCAGGAAACATATTATGTTATCATGACGAAGACGAACTTAATGAGATATCAGAAGTGATTCGAAAACAGACACTATCACTTTACTACACGAAAACCTCAATGGAAATCCTCTTTAAATGTGTGCGTTGCTTTTTATCGGACAACCACTATGGGCTTGGTTTCTTTGTGTGAAAGTGTGTATGTGTGTGTTCATGTGCATGTGTGTAAAATCCTTTTTATTTCCTCTTTCTTCTCTCTCTGTCCCCTGTATCTGTCTCCAGGGACTCACTTGGCATCTCTCCCTACTTTTAATTCTCGCTCCTCAAACTGCTGCTGTCTGAACACAAGCTGGCGACGCACGCACACACACACACGCACACACACACACACACACACACACACACACACACACACACACACACACACACACACACACACACACACACACACACACACACACACACACACACACACACACACACACACACACACACACACACACACACACACACACACACACATTCTTGGTTTCACAAATGCACCCCCCCTCCCCTCCCACCCCAGCCCAAATAAGCAATGAAAGACACCCACACAGTCGCCCCTCATGCGGTTGAAATGCAACACACACGTTCCTATTTCACGTCACTGTCATCTGAAATATTGGAATGGAGCTCACAAACATATACAAGGGACATCAGTGACACAGTACAAGTGGAATTCAAAGAGATAAACACAAATACACACACAGTGATGAAAGACTGAGATGCTCGCAGCCTCCCAGGAAACACACACTCACTCCCACAGTCACACACACACACATTTCATCAGTGACAGTAGCTGAGAGACACAGGGGCAGCATCCCCTCCACTCAGAATACAAATCCGGTGTGAAAGGAAAAGGCAAACTATGAGCCCTAAACAGAAATCAAGGAAGTAAAAAGGACTTGAACATTTCACGTGTATTTGTTTGTTTCAGTCGCTGCTAGCTGCTCCTTCAGTTTCAGAGCCGCCATAATAACAACATCACTGTCAGCAAGCGCTCACGCAAGCAGCCGCACGGATACAAGTTCCCCAGAAAAACACACAAACACTGACAGGCAGGCGAGCCCGACTTCAAAAGCAAGAAAGAAATAAATTAAAGACGAGTCTGATAGGGATGAATAAATAACATGAGGAGAGAGAGAGAGAGAAAGAGAGAGAGGCAAACAGGAAGGAGAGACGGAGAGGAAGTGATTTCTGGAAGGAGGCTGGAGGTGCAGGAGAGAGAGAGAGAGAGAGAGAGAGAGTGTTTGTCACACACATCTCCAGTCTTGTTTCAAGTTCAACTGAGCTCGAATGCAAAGATGGGAAACGATCCAATGATTATTTTCATGGTCGATAAATCTGTCGATTATTATCTTGATTATTTGATTAGTTGTTCAGTCCATAAAGTTACAAAATGGTAAAAACAATGTTGATGATTGTCCCCAAACCCCAAGATGGCCTCCTCAGATGTCCCGTTTTGTCCACAAACCAAAGACGTTCACTTCCATTAGAGGGGGAAAGAAAGGTGTAGGTGCAGAGTGGCTGAAAGACGCAGCGTGAGGCCGGGTGACTCGCTCGTCTGCTAAGTTTCCTACACTGTCTTTTTTGTAATGATTTGGAGAAGGGGTGCGAGTGTGAACGCAAATATGCAAATGAAACGGTTATTATTGCGTTGCTCATCAAGCAGCGCGGAGCAGACATTAATAGGCTGATGAATATGCATGTGAATTTGTTAATTAAGTTAATTATTCTGCTGAAAATGCATTCGTCTTCCAAGGACATCTTCCCCAGGATTCCAACCTGCTCCGCTCATTAGTCATGCGATATTTTACACTGGGCGCTGGGACAAGAGGTAGGGGAAGGAAGGAGCGGAGAGGAGGGGGGGGCAGCGGGGGCCACCGGGGTTGATACGTATACAATATAAGGGCATCGCGGCTTTCAAGTCCACTTATGAACAGCAGTGAGAGCCTCAGAAAGAGATGTAACGGCGGTGTAATGACGCCTAATCATTCATCAGCTCCTCAAACGTGAAGGGTCAGTGGGAGAGACGGGGCGGCCGCGGCGCGGGACGAGCACGCGCTCCCGCCGTGGCCAGACGCTCTCGCTCCGTTCCCCGCTTCTCTCTTTCCTCTCCAGCAATTCCCCCTCTTCGCTGCTTTTCCTCTAATTGCTTATTAAAACCCTCTTAAATGAACTTTTTGTGCCAACTTTCCAACACATTAATTAATTGTTGTAGCCAATTAAGTGTCGCTGCGCAAATGAGCTTCAGCACAAATGGTCCTGCAGGGCCCCCCTACACACACACACACACACACACACACACACACACACACACACACACACACACACACACACACACACACACACACACACACACACACACACACACACACACACACACACACACACACACACACACACACACACACACACACACACACACAAGCCCACCCCTCTCCCGCCACCCCCCCTCCCCCTCCCCACACTCCTCCTCTTCCACCATACTCACCGACTGCTTTCCCAGCAGCCCCTCTGCCCTTAAAGCGGCAACATCAACACACACACAGACAGAGAAGGAGAGAGAGAGAGAGAGAGACAATAATCTTGCCTTGGTCGTCGAATTGAATCAGCGATGAGATGAGACCTCGCAAAAGTGCTCGGGTTCACCAAAGTGCAGCCTCATGCAGAGGGGGGGGGGGGGGGGGGGCGTGTCTGTGGCTGCGGAAAGGTCAGAGACAGATTTTTCTTTAGAAGTCAGCACATCCTTCGTTCTGAGCTCTTTCTACACGATTATTGATCATTGGCGGAGCAGGCACAAATCAAACTCCTCAGCGCAGGTGGAGTTTACACCGACACAGTCATTATTCTCATTTCATGACCTGACACCGGTGACTTTACATAAAAACCAACGCACATCTGTGTCGTCGGGCCGACTCCTAAAACATAAATATAAAAAAAAAAAAAAACTCCTGGGTTGGTCTCACTGCTGTTGAGCAATCAAGAAATAACGAGTGTGTGTGACAGCAGTTTCTCACAAAACTATAAAAATGGGAAGAAATGGAGATGGTGTTATGGCATCAATAAAGCATGCTGTTGCAGCAGTAAAGCATACATCAGCTGCTGGGCTAAAGTCAATCAATTTTCAGATATTTCATAAATAAAGATGTAGCCATAAACGAAATGACTGACATTAAAATTTGGTCTGATAGCAAGACAAAGGAGGGATCTGATGAAGACAGCACAATTTGCTGCACCACCCGAGAGGCATTCATAATTAAATCGTTTTGTTCCTGTGATAAGTGGCTCAACTAGAAGGGTGAAATGCAGAAACTGTGACAAAAACACACATTTTCAACTGTTAATGTGATGTTGGACATGTTCATATATTAAATCATGCTTTAAATGATCACTGTGTGTGTGTGTGTGTGTGTGTGTATCTGTCTTAGATGTGGGACTGTGGGAGTCCCAGTCCCCCTCCACTGAGTTTACACATAGTCACTGATCAAACAGCCCCAGTCATCAAACTCAACATCAAACCGTAGCACGGCTCCGAGAGACAGCGGCGGCCCAGATTTACACTGCACAAAGGAGATACCACACACACACACAAACACACACTAACACATACATACATTACCTGGGCATTTAGAGCAAGAAATACAACATGATTTTAAAGAGATCTCTAACTAAGAGACTCGCACGGATCCTGTTTTCGTTTCACATCCAAATCAAAATAAATAAATTTATCGCAGTAACTTGCAAGAACAATAAAAGTGAATGATGGAATTTATGGAGTAGCTCAGCTGCCGAACGCATAGTTAATGTTTTTTGTCTGCATCCGTCACATCTCGTACTCACACTGTGGAATGTTAATGCTGCGAGGAGTTAATAAATCTAAATCACTATCTTTATCTAAAATGCTGTTTGTGTGTAAATGTTTGACTGACTCGAATGTGTCCTCACACTGGAAGTTAAAAGTGTGGGATCACACTTCTCACAGCCGCTGGGTGTTTGCCCGCTTGTCCATCGCCCCCATCGTCTCAGTTTGCACGTGATCGTCTTTGTCCCTCTCCAGCCCGAGTGAGTTTGCAAATGAAAACATGGCGCCCGATGACGGCGCCTGATTATTTTGTGTTTTGTGACGTCGTGGGCAAAAACATGTGCTGTGCAGTGACCTTCACCCTTGACCGCCAAGATCTAACCAGTCCAGCCGGAGCCGACGCTCTCGCCAAACTTGGAGGGATTCCCTCATGACGGACGGACAGATGGATGTATGGGAAAGACAAAATGCCTCTGGCTATGTCGGTCGCCGGGACAGACGCATTAAAACTGCAGCTTGGAAAGTTCGAGCTTGAGAGGAGCATCCTTAAGGTCCCTAGACGGAGGATAAGATTAAATCTAACTAATTGTGGCAACTGTTGAGACAGATTTCCTTTGCTCTGAATTTATCAGCATTTTTGTCTAGTGGGTGGTTGTGTTTTTCACCATAAGGCTACACAAAACCCGTTCGCCCCTTTGTGTGACGCGAGAGCCGGGTTCGTCATTTTACACAATCTTTAGACGGAGCTGCGATTTGTTCCGGGGGATGCCAGATTTCACACCGAAGAGAAAAGGTATCCAACTGTTGAGATCATGGGAACGTGCATTGCGGATTCCAAAATGGCCGCTTGCCCACGATAATTGGACCAAGCGGCGATATTAAAAATACACTTTCATGAATAAAATTTGGCATAAACTGACTGAAACCGACTGTCAATCAGTCCCCTCCTTGTCTGGACGTCTACCAGCAATCGCTGTAGCTGACAGTCAAGCGACGGCTTCCAAAATGGAGGCTCCGTCTTTGAACGCCGCCGCCGCCATGCGGTCTCTGCCATGGCGAGAACCGTGCTTCACACTGGCAGCGTGGCACATTTATGGGCATTCCCCATAAGGTGCCTTTCTGATTGATGGCACAGCCTCGTGCACCTCCCTCCCTTCACTCCTCAGTCCTGATTTATTCGTCTAGTCTCTGTGACTTGGCACTGGCATTGCCCACTACTTCTCGTTTGGAAATTCCCTCCGGGCACATTCACTATTATTTGGAGTCCCGACAGGCACAAGCATCAGACAGAAACATACATGTACACACATACACACACAGTCACACACACAGGCACTAACTGCAGCATCCCATCTCATTCACACTGAGCCCGTGCAAGAGGGCAGGTGAGCCTCCCACCGCCTCCACTCTGAAAGGATCTCTCACCCAGAGGGCTCAGCTGCTTGGCGGGCCAGAGGGGTAAGCGGCTCTGTAACGCTGCCAAGTGAGGAGCGGGTCTGGGTGTGCATGAGGCCAATCCTAGCACACAAAATGCACACGTGCATGCGTGCAGACACACACAAAAGCATGCAAACACAAGCGCAAACACACACACACACACACACAGCCAGTCTGCCTTTGCCAATCTGAAGTTTATGATCCTTGTCTGCCTGTCAGGATTTTTCATAAAGAGATCAACCTGCTTGGTGGAGGAATGGACACAAATGCGACAGACGCACAGGAAGCACTTTGTGTTACTGTCTGGCTCAAGCTATATCACTAAATTTCCTTCGGGAGCAGTTTATCTATCTATCTATGAATCCATCTTGCAGAAATATACTTCAAATAGCAGGCAGTGTGCAGGAAAACAAATATAAACCCAACTGCATTTCACAGTAAAAATTAAACTATATATTTAAGTCTGCCACACATGTCTCTGTTGTTTAAAGTGAGCTGCCAACCATTTGTTCTTTAAAACAGTTTGACCAGATCCAGACGGTTTATTTCAAAAAATCGAATCTTAAATAAGAAAAAAACACCTTTGATACAAATTCAAAAGAATAAATCAAAACACCAAAATGTGTACCCTTATTAAACCTTTTCCATGTTTAATAGGTCATTATGCAGAATTTTTGATTGATACATGTAGCCTTTTTTAAATTCTGGATATGAATCATGTGCACTTTTAGTTCAGATTTAAGTTACCTGGGCCTCTTGTACGATCAATGATTTCCCCTTGATCTTAATGTCTTTATTCCCAGTATCCTGTGAAATGAAAATGAGCAGACATGAGTTACCTGATCTAAGTTATTAAGCGATACTGAGAACCTGACGTGTAACTTGGCTCATTCTGCAGCTCTTCACTTCAGTCAGATTTCACCGAGATGACTTTGAGCAGCCCGAGCTGCAGCGTGAGTGAATGCCTACCATCTAGTGGCCGCTTCGGGAAAACAAACATTCAGAAAGGCCAGGAGAGACGATTCAACTGGTCACATAGCTTCCTTTAATAAACCGAACCAAGAATGCACATATTACAAAATATTGTTTTGCTTTTTACATACACGTGAAATAATTTTCTCCTTCCTTTCCTTTTCCAAAGCAAAATATGGAAACAGAAACATGGACCGTTATTTAATTTTTTTAGAGTGGATCATTTTCTTAATGTAGGAAATAATCGAACCAGAAAAAAGAAGAAAGAAAGAAGCTTTTGTTGCACACGTTGGTAGGGAGGCGAGTGGCAGACATGTTAGACGAGGCTTTCAGGGCCCACCAGTTAAATTCAGTTTCTGAGTGTGTGTGTTTCTAGCTTTATACTTCAACTAGCAGAGTAGCATGTGTATTACGGAGCAGTCCATATAAATGGGGTGGTTGAATTCATATTTCAGACATTGACATGATCACAATCTTAGGTTTGTTACGACATAGAGGTTTCCTGTATGTAAAAGAAGGAAAATCTTTACGTGGGCCGAGAACACGTTGCAGTTCAGCTGAATCGATGATGGATTGAATATGTCATGGGGAGGGGGGGGGGGGGTAAAAAAAGAAAAGTGCAGCCTTGGAGATGTGCACTGTTGTAGGTGACATCCAAAGCAGAATCTTAACCGAAACATCCTCGCTACAGGCCGAGATCATTCAGGGGTCGCTGGGGGTCACTAAAGGAGGCACAGGCTGAAAGCAGGGGGAGCCAGCCAGCATGTAGGTTAAACACAGTCCTCACAGCCTTAAATCTACCCAAACTTCATCTTCAACAGACACCCCTCCATCACAGAGCAGCGGACAATGACTTGAATCCCCAAAACACTGATAACCTTGTTAAAAGTGGGCACTGCAGTGGACATGACAATCATTTGTTTAAGGGGAGTTGGGGAGGGGGGGAAAGGGGATATCACAGCTGCTTTCAAAGTCGAGCGCCGGCTGCATGGCACTCAATTTGGAAGCTTAACTTTCATTGGAGGCAAGACCTTCAGTGGGGAGGAAAGAGCAAGGGACTACAGGTGGTGACAGTCCTGAGCGGGACAGGTAAAGGTCAGATCAACCCCTGTTCTGAGCACAACAGCACGTCAGCTTGTTCAGAGGGCAGTGGTGTTCCTGGTCATACCTGAAAAGGCCCTTAATCTTTTTCTGTCAAGACATTCATATTCAGAATCTTTGATTCAGCTTCCACTACCTGCGCTCTCTCCCTCTGTCTGTCTCTTCGGGTCACGACTGCAGCAGCCATCCCATGATCCCTGGCTGGGTCTCACTGGAGAGGGTGTGAGGGTCAGCGGGCGGCTCCGTGGGAAAAGCGGAGGTCCTGGTCCTTGGGGAACTGTGCAGCATTGGTTGGAGCAGCAGTCACCAGTCCCGCCGGGGCCTCGGCTGCAGCAGAGGGCTTACGCGGAGAGTCAGTCGCCCAGGATGGAGAGGGCCGTCCCCGGGCCACGGCTTCCACAGTTGGAGAGGGGTCCTTGCCGTGCTGAGAGGCCCCAGCTTCCGAGTCCTGCTGAGAGATGAGCTGGAGCAAGGCGGCTGCCACGGCGGGACTGATGTCCTGGCTAGGTTGGGTATCTGAACCGGCCTGAGGAGCGTTTCCATGGGGAAGAGCTGATGGAGGTGGCCCAGGTGGAGAGGGTGGACGCTGCTCACCAGGCTGAGACACCTGCTTGGCACTGGGTGGTTTCTTTTTTGACACTGCACCGTCTGAAGGGACCAAACAGGACAGAGGACAATGTTAGGTATCAAGGCATATTTGGCATATAAAGACTAATGTCAACACAATGTGGATAGTCTTTACACTAAACCTTCTTTTAAACATATCTCTACAGCTTAACTTTCAATGGCGTTAAAATGTGTTTCTGTCCAACAGGCCCGACATGAAGGTGAAGTTAAGAGTGATGTTCCAGCCTTCAACACAAGAGGGAGGGCAGAGTGCTTTAAGTGCATCCTCATACCAACTATAAGGACTTACTTAAACTGTTTTATGACCCTACAGTCACTGTGTAGATTTGTGCACAGTACATATTTTACATGTTCAGATTGAAAAAGACCTTCCATATATTATATCTCAGTGACAACATGGAGGAAATGTCCTGTTTTTCCAATGTTTTTTACTCTGATGAAAAACTTCAGACTCCACTGCTTTAAATGAAAGTAAAATCATGGGAACCACATGAGAAAAACTTAAAGGGTACATACAGCTGGATAAACAGGATGGGTGACTTATCTGGGACAATGTCAAGTATTCAAAATGGCTAGTCAGTGATTTTGATTGATAAAGTAAACCAAGGCTGTGAGGGTTTCACAGGCCTTGAGAGCATAAATAACCAGAAGAAAACAGGACCGTTACCATTCCAGGGTCAGCAGCAGAGTAACGTTTTATTCAACTTACTAATCACATGTTTTTAAACTAATATGAGTCAGAGTGAACAGTTGAGGGGGGGGAAAAAAACAAAAAATGTGTGACAAACCAAAAAGTTAAGAAACACATGCAGGTGAGGTCTAAAGATTCAAAGCATTTATTTGTCACTTTATAATTTATTAGACTTTCTTCATAAAAAGGCTGACATTACAGACCGTTTAAAGCAACATGTTCGACTGTGAAGGATCCATGACACCTGCTGCGCAATGAAAATGAAGTGAGGACGAAAAAACATGTGAAAATGGGACAGATACAGAAACAAGGACTGTGAGGAGGTACCGAGGAAGAGGGGGAAGATGTGGAGGGAAGAAATACAGTGTGAACCTTTCTTTTTACTGAAATGAAGAGAACTACAGTTTCTTCTGGTTTATGGGGTACACAAGGAAGTGATGGCCCGTGTGCACCAAACCTTTAACTGGTTACTGAGGTCACATGAAGATCAACACCAGACAGATATTTCACCAGCTTTTTCATCTGCATGTTTTCTTAGGGAGGGACGAGGGTGTGTGGGGTTTTCAGGAATGTCAGGGATGAAGAAAGGGGTGGGAGATTCATAAGTCTTATAGCCCAATTCATTTGGTTATAATTCTTGATTAAGTCAAGTATTCTAATATAACTAATTTGAGTATATAGGAACCTTGAGTGTCAGCTTCTGTGTTCACTGCTCAGTTCTCATTCTTGCAGTCCCCAGTGATTTTCACCTGAACCTTGCTTCACCCCCCTTCTTTTCTCCCACCCTCTAAAGACTAAACCCAGACTTGCCCTTGCGATCAGTAGTAGAGGCGGAGGAACCGCGCGACAGTGCCTCCTCTGATTGGACGCCATTGCTCTCGTCGCCTTCACCCTCGGTTTGAGGCTTAATGATGTGACCCAAAATTAGAGCTAGCAGGTTTGCTTGGTCTTCCTGGCTGAGCGGAGGCTCTCCAGATGTAGGTGAGGGTCCCTTGGGTTCGGGAGGTGGCTCTGGGGGCTGGGACCTTGCTGCAGGCTGGGCCTGGTCCTCTTGAGCCCCCTGGTGGTCGGAGGCCTCGCTGAGGGCAGACAGCGTCTGGCTGAGAGTCTCTGGGTTGGAGAGGTTGAGGAGCTGGGCTACCTGCGGGAGGCTGAGGTCTGTCTGTCCCTGGAGAAGGTTCAGGAGTACTGCCATCTCTGTCTGGTTCAACTGCTCTGCCACAGCTCCCAGACCTGAACACACACACACACACAGCCACAACACGTATGACAATGCAGCACAGAGCCAACAAAAAGGTCCATAAACACTTAATTTATATTGTTTAAAATAGCATTTCACATTCAAGCAGTGCCACTGTGTGTCAAGGTTCTCTACTCTTTCTACATAATGCAGCTTTGCTGAGAAAGTATAGTCATGATGGGACAATCATAGCTATGATGGGGGGGGGGGGGGGGGGTGATCATCCAATCACAAAATCCCCAAGTCAAATCTGGCCAGCTACTCTATTTACTTCTCTACTGTTGATGTCAAATAAAGACATAATATCCTGAAATATTGTAAATAGATTATACACGATATTGGAGGAAAACAATGGAATTGTATATTTTTCTGTGATTGACATGGGGACATGACCATTTGAAAAACTGTTTTTGATTAACATCATCTTTTCCATTGCAAAAACATTCCACACAACTGGATCTTCCTTTTCTTTCTCCGGTTCCTTGCTCATTTTCTCAGGTCGATGACTGGTGGTGGCCGAACTGGCTTTTCTTGTTTGATGAAGAGATCGCAGAATGAATGTGATGACAAAGTTGGTGCACAGTCTGCACGTCTCAATAAGCAAACACAGGGTCAAAGAAGCCTTAAATCTGAGTAAATTCAATTACGTGTAATTTGCCTAACTTGACACTGCACATGCTCACATGATGATGACAGTGATCTATCAAGCAGCCCTAATATGAATTAAACCTTAACATTTCCTTTATGGTTGAATGTTTTATCAATGTTACCCAGATATATAAATGTCCCATGTTTTTTTTTAAGTCAAAAAGTCAATATTGATACATTTCAAACAACTAAGTGCATTTCTGCTGAGAGGTATGCATTACCTGACAACTCACTGTCTAGGTTAGCTGTGGAGGGCGGTTTTCCTGGCAGAGGCGGAGGGGCTCCAGTCGGGCTGGGTTGTGACCGACTGTTCTCTCCGCCAGAGGTCCCTGACGCATCTTTACGGGGCACTTTGGGCACAGGCACATCTTCGGGCACCCCACTCTGACGCGCACGCCGCCTCTTCTTACTCCAGAGCTCGTGGCAGTCCTGATGGTGCGGAAGACTAGGAACAGAGTGGGCAGACATATCAAACATTAGGAATGACAAAACAGACATATATAAGAAACAAAAAGGATTCACAATAAAAATATGGATTTAATACTACATAGATTAATAAATGTCAATATGTTCATGTTATGTGTTCTAAGGGACAGTTTAGATAATCTAATTGTATGGATACATAGACCATGAGCTACTAACTCTGGTGGCGGCATCCTGCTGGGCTCCACATTACACAAGAAGTCACTGATGAGTGCAGTTTCTGCTGAGCAGCGTCGTGCAGGGTCAAGGGTCAGCATTCGGTCCAGCAGTTCCAGGGCAGAACTAGGTAGACTAGGTTGGGAGGAGAGATTTGTAAATTGCAGAAACAGGCAGCGAGTTGATCACAGCAGCGACTTTGATGAAGCGCAGCAACATACAAGGCAAACTCCTCCCGTAGTCTCCGTCTGTACTGCTTCTTGGGTTTCATGGTGTTGAAGAGGGGAAGTTTGATGACGTCCGGCCACACTGCAGGAGAGGGGCTGCCACACAGACGGCTGAAGGACAGGACAGAGATGTGGGGTTAGGAGATTGGGGGTGTGACATTTGGAACAGACGTTATCACTGGAGATGTCGTGTCAGCAGACCTGATGAGCTCCAGCTGCAAAAGTTCCTGGTTGGCCTGGAAGATGGGCTTCTTTGTGAAGAGCTCTCCCAAAATACACCTGAGCCATGACAGATAACGTGGAGGCGGTGAGAAATGTACATTCTAAGTATATGACCTATATTTAGTGCCACAGGCTTAATAAAACCTCTGTTATAAACAGACCTGATCCATCTAGTCATTTTCTTTGTTAGCGAAATATAATAACAAATTGCAAAGTGAAATAATGTTCACAGCCTATATGATGCAATTTTAAAATGCAAAAAATCCTATCAATTTCAATAGTCTAATTAAAAAAATATTTGATTAACTTGAATGAAAGATTGCCCCACCAAAGTACATTGAAATGTACATAAATGAATATATAGGACCCGTTACTCACAGAGGAAACTCAAATACATAAGTTCATGAAGACAGAAAATGAGATCTGAGAAGTGTGGATGTCAAAGAAGAAATAAAGTGGTAGTGAAAGGACATTCAGCTGCGTCAGTCTTACTCACCCACAGCTCCAAACATCAATTGCTGGAGAATACCTCTCCTCTCCCAGCAGCAGCTCAGGGGGGCGGTACCATAGTGTGATGACTTTGTTAGTGTATGGCCGACTGAGTGCAAGGAAAGAGGAGACGAAGTGAGACCCTGGCTAAACTGTGTGGCGAAAATTACATCAAGATGAAGTGTTCACATTAGTCGATATCACAATAAATGTCACATTGTTGTTTATTTTAGGGTTAAAGACAGAGTAGGTTGTGGTTTTAAACCATTTTATGAAAAGAGAATGACAAACAATTGATAAACTGCAGACATTTACAAAATCTGAGGTCAACCCATTGTGTGCTATACCTCCTCACTATGCTTACACAATGCATTAGCAATATATCGCAACACATATGCCTAACACTTGTTATGCTTTGTGACAAAAATGATATTATGATCACTTTTATTGTTTCATTGCCCAGCCCGAAGTGAGACTCTGCATAAGCACTTGGGCGCCCTAATCATCTCAGCTTTAATTAACCAGGGCCTCTCTGAAGGGTAAACAGCCCCATCTAGTGGGCAGTCATGTAAAAATAAATAAGCTCATGAGGCGCAATTACAGCTTCGATGATCAACACTTAATCACATATTCACTATAACGTCTCAGGCAGAGGAGGTGTCCATCTGTTGCATATATGTACAAAGATGATAAAATAAACTCTTGTCTTACCTTTCCTCTGAACTGTAAAGTCGGGCCAATCCAAAGTCCGCCAGTTTGATCTGACCTCTGGACAAAGAAACATATATAAAAAATCTTTGAAAAAAGTACCAAAAAAAACATGCTCGGCCCAGAAAAATCTAGCCCTAAATTTCTTATACTCCAGAATAAGCAGTTTATTTCAAATTATTGTAAATCCTTCTTCACTTCACTCCCATTGCCACAAGGAGTTTGTCTGTCTGTTTTTTACCCCGGTGCGTCACGTACAACATCATGAACGCACTGAATCCTGAGGTGATCTCTCAACTCCCTCTCTTGCCAAAGTTGCAGGTTCACCCAGGAGTCACATTTCTATCAATGCCAATTGGATCTAAAGTGGATTAAAACCTAATTTGACCAAGGCACACAAAAGCCAGATGCAAGTAGGTTTTTTGACCATTGGAAAAGTGGCTTTACTTAGCATATCCATGGTCTGATCCAAGTTATTAAACCTGACACCAAAATCAATAATTCAGCAATGATGTACAAGGCATTTTCAGAAGGTAGAAGACAAAAGAATATGTAAATTGCAGACTTTGTCCACACATCTTTTCTCGCAAATGTCCAAACCCCAAGTGCAGCACAACAATGGCCAGTAATTGCACGACAACCACAGCATGGCTCTAAATGCTCCATTAAATCCAAAAGCCACATTTTATTTTGTTTCTTTATTTGCATTTTAGCTTCCGCAGCTCATTTAGCTCGGTTTCCTTGTGCATCCTGTCATGTTTGCAGTTTGGATGCAAAACTGTCCTAAACAACCATCTGTGAGAACTTGCTGTACTCCTACGTTATTGTATATGATTAAATTAGTAGCACTGTAATTGGCTTTGCTGCGGATGCAATAAAAACAATTGTAATCTGATCATTAAAGATGACATTCGACTGCTTAAGGTCTTGAGTTTACATCCTGCAGTTGCATTTGAACATTTTCAAAGAAGCTGGGGTGGGTAATGCTGCAATCAAAGCAAACCTGTAGGCAAAAATGATTAGTCGAATTTTCTGTGTGATGGCTACAGCAAATGCACCACAACACATAGTTCCTGGTGTGTGTGCTCTTCACCTGTTGTTCAGCAGAATGTTGGAGCATTTGATGTCTCTGTGCAGGAAGTTGTTCTTGTGGCAGTAGTCCAGGCCCTCCATCAGCTGCCGCATGAAGCTGCGGACGTGCTCGTGGGAGAACTGGACCAGGCCCGACTCCAGCAGGCCCATCAGGTCGTGGTCCATGTACTCGAACACCAGGTAAAAAGCACCTAAAGCAGAGGGAAGGTGCAGCGAGAAATCAGACCCATCTACAATGGCACTCAGAACACATACTTCCTCCTAGGCCCAACAGTCCCTTTTAATCCAATTCAGCCACAACACATTTTACACACTCAGTAGACATCACTCGGCTAAATGTGCCCGATTCTTTCATTGAGATCCATGAATTCTTCCCTGGGAAATTGGTGACAATGTCGTAAAAACAAGCAATGTGAAGGTAAATGACAATAATGTTTCCCTTTCAACCATTGGCCCAGAAGTTAACAAGTTCTTCCTTGGCCCATACCCCTCCCCTCTATCATGTTTAAAAAAAAAAAAGCCTGTACATTAGACTTTGCGTAATCCTGCCGACAAACAGTAAAGATATTATAACCTCTTTGTTGGGGGGAGATGTTGACACAATAATAGAGTCTGGAGGCTTGAAATGTGGACATGTGATGCAAAGGTTGCTCTGTACTTTGACCAGAAAATGTACACCTACTTCACTTTGGTTTCTCAGAAGCTCAGAGCTATTGACAGGGGTTTTACTGAAACTATTGATCTGTTGTGTGAACAGCAATGCTACAATATGAATGTACATTTAAGTTCAATTAAAAAAAAGGTAAATCATTAATAATATAAGGCCAAAATAAATGAGGTAATAGAGCTGGTTTTTAATAGTTTATATTAAATTCAAATATCATCTTATTTGACAGTGTTTGTACAAAATAGGGCATCGCTTCTTTTGCGACAAAGAAGTTAAAACACTGTGTTGCGTTAGCGGGAATAACTTCTGTCTGCAGGTGTGAGTGTGTCTCTCTTCACACACAAACTGATAATCACACGAGTGCCACGGTAAATGTATTCGGAACCGAACATGTTCTCTACAGGCTTTTCAGTTTGGTACAGACGTCTCAATTCTGAGGGACAACTTTTGAGAAGGAGCGCATGTGCTGTAAGCAAGAGGATCGTTCAAGGGCTGTATGCAGACATTGCGCAACTGCTATCGGATATGTAGCTGGTAGCACATCGAACATGCTGACTCGTTTGAAACGTCATCACCTGAGTGATGTCCACCAGCGTTAGTGGGGCAAGGGACAACAACTAGTCCCGTGCAAACCCAGCTCCCCGCAGCAGCTTTTTCTAAATACTTCAGACCGTGTCAAAGCAATAACAAACGACATGTGTTTATATAGCAGCGGACATGCGATTGTTCTCCGTTGTGGAAAACACAGGGTTCAGTTCAAACTGAAAGTAAATCGGCCCTGTTACGAAGTTCCCTCTTGTCCACACTTCAGCCAGCGAGTAACAGCAGCCCTTTATGAACCTCTGTTAAGAGTGTTCTTCAGTGAAGTCATTGTTCGTACCAGCAAGGCCAGCCTCCACAAACTATGTGGACAAGTTCCTTATTTTGAATACAGAATAAATAGATATACTTAATAATGATAATAATACAACACAATATCAGTGCAGTTTAAGTACAGGTCATTTTCTACATTCTACACCTTAAAGAATATTTATTTGAGTATTTTTGTTTATTTCTGAGAATGTTTTACTTTAGTAAAAATTACTTAGGTAAGATGGTTTTAGTTATTAATCGATGATGTCGGATTATGACACCAGATTGTTCCGGTCAGTTTAACCCTGATGTCCTGTCTGTGCTTGTCACGTTATCTCTCGTGTTTTGTAGCAGGTTTAAACATGTGTCTCAAACTCTGGATAAATCCAACAAACACAAAGTAAACGTCTGTCTTATACAGTTCCTAATAATGTGTTATCAGTGATGGTCGTTTATTGTTAAAGTGTAAAGTGAGAGCAGGCCAAAGGAGGAGGGAGGAGAAAGCAGACTCCGACAGAGTCTGTCCGGATCCTGAAGGTGCGGTTATAATTATTCAGCGGTGGAAAACCATTAAAACAACAGAAACCATGAATCCATTATGATGAGTCACTGCATCGATACAGTGTCATCCTCCCCTATACTGGAGCCCAAATATAAGCATGTGTGCTGGTGCTGGTCCTACACTCTGTGCTCCTAATCTGACGTGGCTGTTACTCTATTCCAGCAACATGATTTTCCAGACTTTCTCCAGAGTTTTGTCCTGCGGGCCGACTAGTTAAAAGCTCAAGAGAATGTATCCCATGGTGAAGAAGAGGAGCCTCTCATGTAGAAGAATGTTTCTGTGTTGTGTTAACACGTTTGACCGGGTTTTGCTGTTCTATATGTGTGAAAGGCCAACACATGAGGCAGAGTGTGTGTTATTGCACTTGCATTTAACTTTAATATATTAACTAAAATACATCATATATAAATCGTATATAAATGTCAACTGCCATTTCAACAGCAGGGGTAATGATGCACAGGGTCATCTTTTAGACCATGAACTCTATTTTGCTTAATGTTTCTATCGGTTTAATGTAAGTTAAAGAAAACCCACGTCATGGTGGCTCTTCTTTCAAACATGTTGCCGGTCTGTCCTCAACCTGATGCGATTTGTCACAGCAGCCGTTTGATACGTTATCGCAGATTAAAGCCAGAAGTTTAAGAAAAAAATCTCTAAAACTTTTCAAAAGTTCAGCTCCATATTTTGCATATTAGCCAGTCTTGTAAAGGATCATTCTTACCTTTGTCCTTTTTAAAGTCAAGTGCGTCCTGCTTGTCGGTGACGATTTCCTTCATGTTGACGACACTGCGGTGCTTGAGCTGCCGCAAGATCTTGATCTCTCGGATGGCTGTGATCGGGAATCCCTCTTTTTCATTGTCTAAGCGCACTTTCTTCAGAGCCACCAGCTCACCTGGGCATTTAGAGAACCAGATATAATAATTTGCTCTGTGACACAAGTTAAGTGGTATAGTGACTAAATTCAAGCTAATATTCCCTTACCAGTGACTTTGTCCTTGGCCTTGTACACTTGACCATAAGTGCCTTCCCCTATGATGCCAATTATATCGAATTTATCTACACAGCGTTTGCCCCAGTCACTCTGGTTGTGTTTGCGCTCACCATATCGCGGGCAGCAAATCCTGGGAACCATCAACAAGAAAAACAGTTCAGACTTTTGTGTGGGTTAAGCAGAAAAAAAAGAGGACAAAGGGGAGTAATAAAGGAAACTGACTTTGGTCTCTTCTTTAGGGCTGTCTGGGGTAGCGGAGGAGCCTGGCGGATGGGGGACTGTGGGGGTGAGGAGTCAGCTCCATGTAAGGTGGGTGGTAACGGAAGGTCGGTGAGTGATGGCCGGCTGCGAACTTCTTTCTCCTTCTCCTTCCTAGATAACCTATGAGGAGGGGTGGACTTCTTTGGACTGAAGAGGGGAAAAAAAGGAAATTTTAGACAAAATGCTGCAGTTTAAAGAGAAAAAAGCAGAAATCCTATTTATCTAAAAAAAAAAAGGTGCTCTTTAGATTGTGTACCCATGATCACCATATTGTCAACCTGGTCACCGTCAAAGGTAAATCAACTGTGCAGGAAAAAACATGCAACTGAAAGGGTGTGGCAGGGTCTTAGCTGAAAATCATAGAGATTCTGCGTATGTATCTTCTATAACCTGTGAAATTGATCCAGGTATCAGATCAGTTATCCTCTACTCGTTTTTTTGTAATTATGAGCCAAGCGGTTTCCCAGAGAAATGTTGGGGTACAGTCACCCAAAGGGGTCTAGTGCTGATCACAGACCACACCTGTCGATACTAAACTCCTTTGAAAAGTCTGATACAATGTCACTATTCTTGTGTGAGAATGTGAAATTAATTTTAAACACAGCAGGTCAGTGTAGCCGAATGGAAGTGAGTCCAGGACAGAAAAATCTCTAACAAATAAAACAAAAGTCAGCAATAACAAGATTTGCTCATCAGAACTTTCAATAGTTGAAAGAGATATTTTGTGTGCTCCTGTTGGAGCAGGCCTCACCTGTCCTGAGCGTTTCCCAGCAGTGCAGGTGGTAAAGGCAGGAGGGGCAGAGTCGATGTCTTGTGGAGCGGGGTCTGGCGGACTGGGCTGCGTGTGGGAACTGTTGCTGGCGATTTGGCCTGGGTTGTAGTGGAGGGTGTAGGAGGCTGAATACTTTTTTCTGCCTGAGGTGGCGGTGGTGGATTCTGGTTGGTTGAACCAGGAGGCACAGGAGGAGAGGGTTGAGGAGGAGCAGGTGCAGGGGAGGAGGTGGAAGAAGAGGGGAGAGGTGCAGAAACTTGATCTTCAGCACTAGGAACGTCCTGGGGTAGTTGTACAGGTGGAGTGGGCTGAGGTTCTGCTGCCGAGTCTCTTTCTGGTGGCGGAGCCTCGGTTTTAGCCGGCCGTGAGGAGGGGACGACTGTAGATTTACGTGCTGGGGTAAGAGGGGAGGCGGCGCCGCTGGCACGAGCGGCCGCCTCAGCAGCCTGACGTTCCTTCTTCCTACGGCTCAGTTCTGCTCCCAGGCTGGAGTTAAGTGGCAGGCGGGAAGTGGGAGGGGAGCGGCTAGCTGGCCGACTGCTATGGGAACTGGGCCCTGCTCCAGAAGACGTGTGCCTCTTAGTGCGGGAGCGAGATGAGGAGCGACGGGAAGAAGAGTAGTGCAGAGGGGAGCGACTCCTGGAGCGGCCTGAGCGTCTACAGAAAACAAATACAGGTCTTTAAATATCATAAAAAATGACAGACATCTTGGATTATTCCTGCAGTCACAATAGGATTAAACATGATGCTTGCTATTTTATATGTAGAGTCGGTCATCTCAAGCAACATCATCAAACTACAAAATAGCACTTGATCACATAATGAAAACCAAACCATGCAGGAGATGTTATTAGATATAAAAATGCAAACGATGGAACAGTTGAAACTCTCAAGATACACATTATTCAAGGTTTAAAACTTTACAATGAACTGATGATGTACGGTGTGCTTCTTGTCCAACTTCCTAATTTGCATTTGCCACTGTTTTCCTCAAAATAAGAAAACAATTAATGGCAGGAATGTCAATTAATATCTGTCCTTGGTAAATTTTAACAGACGTTCAGTTACATTTCTGAAAAAAACAAAACTGGGAAAGACTTACCATTACCAGTAAAACAAATGTTGAGGGCTCTCACCCACAGGTGATATGATTTTAGAGCTAATTTCAAATTGGCTTTTGAAGAGAAAGTGGCTTATATCTAATGTAAATTAAAAAACATATTCTGCAGTAGCATGGAATGAAACCAAAGATTATGTTTTACTGAAATTTTACAATAAAATACTTGTCACCTGCCTGTATTGAGATTTAGGTCCATTTCGACATGGAGAACATATAATCCATTGTGACTCTTGCAGCCAGCTTTCTTTTACAGTAGATGGTTTGCTGGAGGCTGAAGAACTCTGCATGTTCAACAGGTGTGTCTGAATATAAACTGGTTGAATTGAATGGCCCATTTAAAAAAAACTGGATCATAATAGGACTAGCAGAGAGAAATGTTCAACAAGGCCTCAGATACTGTACACTTCCTCTATCGATGTATATAGGGGGGTGCATGCGTAAGCCATCTAACTTTTCCAAACAGACCTGCAAAGGATAATGCACGCAGTCAGGGTGCCCTGCAGCATATACTCACCGAGACATGGGGCTGGTGCTGGAGGACCTGCGTGTACCGTAAGGGCTGATGGAGCGTCTCCTTGAGTATGGGCTGCTGTCCCTCTCGTAGCTGGAGGACCTGTGTCTGCTGCCATAGGGGCTGTCTGATCTCTGTCTGCTGCGACGAGACATGTCCCCATAGGGACTGGGGCTTTGCTGAGCTGCCCTCCTCCTGGAGTAGCTGTCCTCCCCCTGCTGACCATACCCGCTGCCCAGTGGACTCTCGCTGCCGGCCCCTCTCCGGGGACTAGGCGACAGAGCAGAGCTGGTGCCCTTCCTACGAGGGCTACCCCTACTTGAGGACTTGCCCTTGGGGCTCGACTTGTGGCTCTTGGAGGACTTCCGGTGGCTCCTGTTCCCCTGGCTCCTCTGGGAGGAGGTGCGGCTGCCCTCCCCTCGGCCTTCCCTCCGCTGCTGCCTGTCTTTGCGGGACTTCCCTGAGCGGCCGCTCTCCTTGCTGCGGGATGAGGACGTGGAGGACGTGGTGCTGCCCACACTGGCTACAGGCTGGACCTGGGAGGAGAGCATCAGCTCCCCGCGTTTCGATTCCCCGTCTGGCTGGACCAGGCGCTTGGAGGAGGAGGCCGAGGAGGCAGCCTTCTCCTTGCTCTTCACCGACGCCCCCTTCTCGCGGTCTTTGATGTTCTTTTTCTTGTACCCACGCTCCCCATTCCCAGATTCAGCGAGTTTATTAGGGTCCTTGGACTTTTTCCGGGGTTGTCTGTGCTCCCTGGTCTCGCTCTCGCCTCCTTCTCCTCCGACGTCGTCCCTGTCGTAGTCGGGCGAGAGCTCCAGCCTGTCCCCGCCCCCCCTCTCAGAGGGCCTGGAGGACAACGGGTCCGAGAAAGTGTCCGAGTCGGAGCTGATATCGTCGTACTCAACCAGAGGCTTCACTGTGTTGACACCAGGAGGCGCCGTATCGCCGAGGGTAAAACCATCGTGGGCCGCCGACTCCCGATTATGTTTGTTAGATTTGTGCCGTTTGCGTTTAGAGGAAGAGGGCATTGGAGATTTTAACTGCACCTTGCCACCCTTGCTCGTCATGTCTCCCGCAGAGGCACGGGTCTGGGTTTGGTTCGACACACCGCCGATGCCGGATTCCGACTTCTTCTTGGTCCCATGGTGTCGGTCCGACCCAGGCATCCCTCACGCCGGCGTCGGTGCCTCTCCTGCGACTGGGCCTAGGCGGTCCAGGCAGGTCATTCACGGGAGAAAAGCGGCTTCTCCCAAAAAAGTGTTACTAAGCAGAAACAGCGAGTGAAAAACACACGAAACAAACACACCAGGCCGCTCACGTCCAGTCCTCCGCAGCGACACTTCACTCCATCCAGGTCGCCAGCATAGCTCGTCAAAGCAGGAACAAAAAAAGTCCACAGCGGTTCTCCGGTGCTGTGAAGTTTGTACTTGGAATTAGTCAGTGAATGAGAAAGATCCCGAGCGGACATCGGAGCATTGTGGTGTCGTCTCCGTCTCAATTTAGCTAGCACCGCTAGCTAATGCTCGGCAGCTAGCGAGCTGACTCGCAGAAAAAGAAAAAGTCCCTCAGTGAGAGCTGTCCGTGTCCGCGGTCTAGTTTAGTGAAGGAGTTTTTTATTCCACGGAATCACGCTGTTTGCGTTCAGAAACAAGGGTCTTCATTTAAAGACGCTCGAACAAAATGAAAACTTGACCCGGTTGGTTTACATGTTCCTTTTAATGTAACTTTTATCCACTATAAATTCACTATGGATTAGAAATCATAATATTTTCGTGTGCAGTAGATGTTCCAGTTTATTATCAATGGCTCTGGGAGTCAACCAGGCCTGTATTTAGGACGATGCTGGTGGATTGAATATCATCCACAGCCCTATCTGAAGGAGACTACAAACGCCATTGTGGCTCCTGTGAGTAGCGGAGTCTGTGCAGAGCGGAGTGAACCGGAAGCAGGGGCGCTGTCACTCTCCGACGTATAAACGCAACGACCTATGGCGGCAAAGAGCCCGCCCCCAGTGTTGGCTGTGGCGCGACTTGGACGCAAAAACATAGAGACGAGAAACGCTTAGATATGAGTAAAACGTTTGTCTTGACTTGTTAAGTTATAGCAGGGGACACATTTAAATGATTTATAATAACAAATGTACGGCAGGGAAATTAACCGATATGGTGGGTTTGGATTTTTAACAGACAGGAAGCAGCAACAAAGGATGTGATATTTACCCACGCAGGCAAAGGTTGAATTACAAACAGGCAAAACCTACAACTACTCTAGAACAGTAAGGGCTCCTAAATATCTGTATACAGTCTATGTTGCCAACTGGTATCTGCTAATACAACTTAACAAAAATGCACTTATTCGTGAGGTACAATTTTGTACTGTCTTTTGGCACATTTGAATTCGGCAAAGCACTTGTTTCATTTCCATGCAGTACTTGGGTAAAGGATCATAAAGAAATACAAATATACAGCAATATAGAGGTGTATTTGTCTCTTGGTGTTTTCAAGACCTGCTCCTTGATGCTGGTGAGAACAGGGCTTATTTTATCCAGAGTCAAACCACACAGGTCCCCATTGCACACAAGGCCTTCTCCCTAGAATTCAAGGTGAAAGTATCACAAGGATAACTCAGGTCCAACCAGTTCACGTCATGTGTCAAGTTCCCACACCTGGTTCATTAGAGCTGCATAGTATCACATGGGCACTACACTGCGTTACAAGGACAAAATCTATAATGTATCTCAGTTAACACTGAATGATGGCATAAGTTACTCATGATAATACCCCTGAAAAAAGCTCATTAATCAGCTTTACTCATGTTTTCTAATGTTACATAATTTCCTTTTCTCATTTAATGCCGTCCTTTTTGGTTGGGTTGGGTTAATTTATAACTTTATTCTAACAATGTATTATAACCTTTTTACAAAAATTTGCACTTTTATAATTTAGAAAGCCTAATGAGGGACTGAGATTGGAAATTAGCCCAGGATTGGACTCAATTCAAGCTCCTGCAACCTGTTAAAATGTTTCTACGCGTGGTTCCAGTCAAATAAAAACATAATGAATCAAAACATTTAAATTCCAGCCTTGTGTGAAATGTGTGTTGTTCTATTTTGCACAGAAGACGGACCTTCACTACACTCAGGATGATATATGTAAGTTTGATATGAGATGGGTTGTTTTTAACTTTGTCTGGTGAAGGTGTCAATTTACTATGCTCAGCTAACACCTGGTTTGGAAGCCAAGTCTCGTTTAATAGGCAACTCATTCAGAAAGTTTTTAGAAACTTAAAGCCCTTTTACAATTTAGCGGGAATAATCTTAAAATCACGTGGAAGACATTTTGAATCCTGTTATTCAATCTATGAAATTAAAATGTTTTCTAAAAGACATTCTCAGGATTTGTCAGTGAGAGTAGGTCATACTTAGAATTATTAACCCGGGAATTTCATTTTTCATTTTTCATGTTATCATTATTCCCTTCACAATAACCTATAACTGCACTGATATTTAGCATTTTTTTAATACTCCTTGAACATTTATGATACACATATAGCAACAATTACACATGTATATTATTATTGTGATTATTACTGTGATTATAGGTCAAGGAAGAAACATGGGTGACGTATCAGAAATGTAAATAAGTCCACCAAGATGCATAAATGTTGCACTTTAGACCCAATGACCTGTTGTCAAGCGATATGATGACGTAGCGTGACGAAGAGCCACCTTGGATGCTGATTGGATTAGCTGTCTGCCTTGGGCGTGGCCTCCGGGAAACAAGGAAGTGGCGTCTCTTGCAGAAATAACAAAGTTGTTTGAGGAGATTAAACGTGATAAAATAGAGAAAAGCCACATTTCAACGGTTCATATTTCACAAAACACCAAGTCCTCTGATTCTGTGGTCGTCTATATGCACTAAGATGAGCGGTACACGATTAATGAACGCTTCAATAACAGAGCTTTCATGGAAATCAGTTATTATTATTATACGTAGATTTTAAGAATATTTGTCACTTGAGATTCTAGGAGAGAAATTAGAACTTTGTATATTCTCACTACTGTTGTAATCGTTGTGCCTGAAATACAACTTTTTTTTTCACAGATTAATTAAAAAACTATTAATACATCCTGTTGCCTTCATCCACGTATTCATTATAAGGAATTTAATGTTTGTATTTATTCCTGAGCTTGTTGCTGGGGCCCTGTCTCAATATGAGACAAGCCAACAAGTAGGCAATATAAGGCAGTGTCAATATTAATTTGTTTGGGGGGAATTAGCACTTATTCGTGCCCCAGTGCGACATTATATGTATTATTTCCAATGTAGGCGTAGTACCAGCTCCATGGTAGTCGACCAGCTCGTATTCATGTCGGGCTTTTGTGTGGATGGATGAAGGCTGCACAGGGGGGAGGAGGAGGTGAGGACGAACCGAGCAGAAGAGCGACCACTGGCTCATTGGCCGGCTGGTGCCAGTAGCCTCCTGAAGCCCGTGTATTATCACAAAGTCTGCGTTCCTGCTCGAGACCCAGCGGCACCGCAGCCCCGGAGCTACCGAGAGGACGGTAGCATGATAGTCGTGGAGGGGACTCGGCAGGTAGAGGGCCCGTGTCTGCTTTTCACTGCGCCTACACCGAGTTCACTGAGTCGGTAGCCGTCAGCGTCCCGACATGGGGAAGGAGGTAAATGGTGTTTCCCGGAGCCGGTTTGAGGTGAGTGTTTTGTTTTTTTCCCGTCCATGGATGTGAACTTGACAGTCGTCGCCTCGCATTCAAGCGGCTGTTGTGAACGTTCGGATCCGGGCCTGCGTGAGGACAGTCGCTGTGTTTATTGCAAAACTGCGCGTACGGTGAAGGCGACGGGCTGATGCAGCTTCCGCAGTCGGTCGGTGTTTGGGATTAGGTCAATCGCTTGTTTTGTTGAAACGACACAGCCGAGGCCCGGCGTGTCAGCCTCCCGGGACACAGCTCGGTGTTTCCCCGCAGCTCCTGTCGTGTTGTCCGGCTGTTAATTTGGTAGTTCTCTTTAAAACGGTGTCTAAAATATTGTCCTCATTTTCTTTTGCGCCGTCAAAACAAAGACAATGAGGCTACGGAGCACGCCGAGGACAGCCCCTGTAGATAGTAACACGTTTATTAAAACATTAAAAGACATTCACTGACTCAAGTTTGGAAATAAACAGAAGCTGATATATAGATTTGTCTTCATATCTACTTATGTGACTTTTGTATGTTTGTCAAGCGAGTGTTGTGCCTGTCCACGGCCGCTGCGGCTGTAGGGGGCCTCGGGTTGTGATGCTACACTCTCGCTATGTTAGCACACAACTTTGCAAAAGCAGGCCCAAGCTAGCACACATGCAACACCACACAACATGGTGCACAATGCTAGCAGATAGCACCTGTACAAACGCACACGTTTGTTAATGTCGTCCCAATGATTTTATTATAAACTTTGTGTCGCAGCGACGCAAGCGTAGCTGCTTTTTGTTTTTATTATTTGGGGGCTGAAGCTCGCGCAGTAACGCCACACGTCCGGCCGGTGACATTGGCCCCGTGTCGCCTGTAGTTTAATCCCCGGTTAGCGTGGGATTTGTGCGTGGTTTTATTTATTTTTAACGGAGCAACAGCTGACGACTCAGAGGATCCAGGCCGTTACCTTCTGGCCCGACAGCTATAGCAGAGCCGCTGTGTGAAGTTCACGGGCCATGGCACAACAGAGACACTCGGAAGTGGCGCTACTTTGTTTTTCAAAGTAAAAGCGAATAATCGCAAATCACCCACCCTTTATTTTTTACCATGCTGCCCATCTTGAGTGAAGGGAGATTGTTGGGTGTGGCATTTATTAGTCCCACAAATGTCTGCCTGCCCACAGACATGCATTGTAAATCTGGTGCAATTTGGACACGCAATGCGTTGAATATTACCTAAACATAAATAAAGAGGCAGACAATATTTTGTGGGGGCAGGGCAGTGTGCCTTCAGTCTGAGGATGGAGTTGAACATGTCCCCTTTGTGTCCTACTCATATTTTAGCATCAGATGTGAACAGTAATAAAACAATTCAGTTTCATTTTAGGAAAAAGGTTGACGAGAAAATCCTAAGTGGGATGAACACAGCTACCTAATTTCACTCTGCACCATAGACTGTTAATATAAATCTCTGCACCAATAAAAACGCAGTATATTGTAGAACTGTTTAAGGGGGATTCACTAATGACACAAAATACTTCTCCAGTAGCTCATGTCAAGAGAACAGCCCATTTAAAATAAGTGCTGCCATTTATGCAAGTTTAATGTGTGTTCATGTTTTGAATGTGGAACTGCAAAAGTTGTATATACCCTATACAGTTCCTTCATACTACCATTTATGACGTACTGTGTGGAAGGGCGGGGAAAGAATCACTAAACCAATCCTCTGTCTTCAAAAAAGAGCCAGATGACTTAAAAAACAATACTGATTAGTTTGAGTTTTATCTACCAAAATGAATTAAAATTCAACCCACTGTTAGCACACACAGCTAAATAAATTATGCTTGGCACTAAATCTTTAACTTTTTTCCTCTATGCCATCACAAGCACTAACTGGCGAGACATCTATTGTGTTGGTTTATTTGCCAATTAGGAGTTTTACTTTGAAAGGCATGGTCGGTTGTTTTCTCTTATATTCTGTCTTTCTTTCATGCTCTGGCTGTAGACACTGAACTCTTGTATACCAGCCCTTAACAAAGCACTACAATGCTGTAAAAACAAAACACACATGACTGCTTGAAAATGTCATTTTCCCAGTTAAAAAGGTAAAAACTAAAATAAAGGCCGCATTGTGATCGCAGAGCTGCTATATTATTGTGTGTTTAAGTTTGTTGAAGAAGCTTTTATCTATAAACAACAAAACAATCCGACCATTGGGTATTACACATGTCTATTAGTCCTGAACATTGGGTTTAGTGGAAGTTAAACTAAATAACTGAGCTCATTTTAGCCACTTATACAGTGTCAATATATGCTACACACAATATCAATTTAATCTGAAGAAGGGGTCTTTTCAAGAAACCAGAAATGTTTTTCTAAAAATATTTCCAGTTTTTGTTTTGCTCAGTAGCTGGAGGTAACAGCTTGCCCAGCCTTTTACCTCCTGCCAGGGCCTGCAACACAGACTATAGCTGACCAGTGGAGAAAACATAATGCTCACATTCATGCAGCATCAGGTTCATTTTATGTTAGATTACAAAAGGGGACAGTGTATGCCCGTTGACCATGTGCATCTGGTTCTTTGTAAATGGCCCTGGATTATTTGGCCAGAGCCTAGTGCTGTGGAAGGCTAGCTGTCTGAGGCAGCTCTCCCCAAATCCAAATGGCAAATGTCTGTCTCTTCTTTCTCGCTTCGAATTTTACATGTCTGTGCTGGCAGGCAGCCCCTGCGTAGACAGCTGTGTGTCTGTGAGTGTGTTGGAGTTTGTATGTTTAACAGGGAGACATGGAGCGGCCGGGAGAGGCTTTGACCCAGAACTGACTTTTCTATAAAGTTCCAGTTAATCATTTCACATTGGTATACTTGTTTTTTTGGTGCACATGTCTGCTCAAGTCCCTCACAGTCTGGAGCTATTGTGAATGTGGTTTAAGGATAAACGCCCATAATAAAAAATGGCACACAGGATCCTCCCTGAAAATATGCTAATTTGCTATTTTGTTTAAGCACAATGAATAAAACCTTAATTTATTCTTGGGTCACAGAGTCTTATTTATTTTTGTACCTGTAAGAAAGTGCAAACAAGGACAACTTGCAAATTCCTTGTTGATCTTGTCACAGATGTTTGCCTCTGTAAATAACATGCCTTCCTGCACTTTTTTTTTATTTACACACCAAAGCCCCCACCCTTCAATTACCCGGTCCCCGCATGGTTTAGATTTATCTTTCTAAATCTATGGAGGAAAAAGGATTGGGCCAGATGTTGCTTCATTCGCCTAGTCGTGGTTAAGTGGATGCTCCCAAATGCCATTGTCTCAGCATAATTGCATTTTATAGTCTATCAGAGTATGATTTACCACACGTTATGGTAACCCTGCAGTCCTCAGTAAGTGGGTGTGTGAGCATTTGTAATAAATGCTAATTTATGTAATTTTTTGCTTATTGCAGCCTTGACTGTAGGTTACAGGCTAGTATTTAAGCTCACACATGATGCATCTATTTGTGTGGAAATTCATTAGCTGTTACTAGGAACTCGAGCTGTTCGTCTCGTCTGAGATTCACAAGAGATATATTGTAAAAGTGTACATTGCTGATTTGGACACTGGGACAGACCCAACACTGTAAACAACCCAGGAATTGACGAAAGAAAATGCTTGAAGACCAGATAGGAAGAAAGCAGAGGCCATCACCGCTCTGCAGTCAACAGTCAAACCTGTTGTTCTTGCTGGGAAGACACGGAATCCTGTCTGCTTCATCCTCAGTGTTTTATTAAGACTTGACATTGTCGCCATCTCAGCTAATGAGATTACTATCATTTATCCTTGCTTACGTGTTGGGGCCGTCCTTGGGTGACTAGTGAATGGAGGAGGGCGGGCGGCCATGCTGACACTGAACTAACATTATCCATTGCATTCTTACAGATGTTCACAAACAGTGACGAGGCAGTCATCAATAAGAAGCTGCCCAAGGAGCTGTTGCTGCGGTGAGTTGCATTTTGAAACCCTCCAGTCAGACTCCCTGCAGGGTTATTATACTTTTTGTGAATGGAAACGGCATGTAACAAGCGTCGCACTCCCCTGCCTGTTATCGCTCCCCTGCTGCACATCAGATCATGCGCAAAGGCACAATTTGCTTTGTAACTTCACACACATAAAGTGTATCTCCCACTCGTATGCTGCATGCCCACCAGGCCTTTTGCAAATATTGCCTCTGAAATAACCACTCAGATGCAGATTTCCCCTCTGTACCCACCTCCCCTGCTCCCCCTGGTGCTGAAGCTGTAATAAAAACTGATGCTGATTGATTTCAGACAACAAAGAAAAAACTTGTGTGCCTGAGCAAACAGAAAATGAAGGCCATATCTCAAGCCTTGCCAGCCAAGCTGCCGGCTCTGCGGCTGCTGACGCTGTGCTGCATCGCTAGGTGCAACAACCCTGATTTGTGAGGCTGGCAAGCTATACTGGGACTCACCCCATTCGTTCTTCAACACTAACACAGATTTTTGCCGCATTGAAGGATCCTGAATTAAGTTTCTAGCTCTGTTCATTAGCATCATATTGTGCGTCTTCCTTGCCAGGACCCCACTTTGATGCAGCTATCCTGCAAACGGGGCAAACGCATCTATCCTGCTGTCAATATTAGCTGATTAAATCCCATCCCTGTGCCGTGAGCGGCAGCAAACGCAGGGTTGAGTTTGATGCAGAGGCAAATGCAAAGAGGAAGCTTCTGGCAGCGGGGATCAGGCTCTCTAAAACCTCCCCTGTCTGTCTTCCAGAATCTTCTCCTTTCTGGATGTGGTGACACTCTGTCGCTGTGCCCAGGTCTCACGGGTGAGTCTGTGTTCACGAGTGTGTAGGCATGTGTACGTGACTCTGATTGTTGTATTCTGTGTGTGTGTGTGTGTGTGGTGTGTGTGTGTGTGTGTGTGTAGGTTTGTTTTGTAAGTAAAAAAAAAAAGACTTGACCCTTAACGTTTGTGTCTCCCTCCCTGCTTTCAGTCCTGGAATGTTCTGGCCTTGGACGGCAGCAACTGGCAACGAATTGACCTCTTTGACTTTCAGAGGGACATTGAGGTGAGCATCTCCGATCTACCCGTCCATCTACTTCTCTCTTAAATTGCAACTTCAGTAGTTTGCTGTGTATCGTCACCCCTGGTTTCTGAAACACTTACTTATTGAAATCCTCGTCACGTCCCGATAGCCATAAATATATAAAGTTGTCTGAGAGAAAAAAAGGAAGAAAAGCTGGTGTCTGTGTCTCCTGCACGATTGTAATAAACACAACCAAAACTGTGCCTTAACTACACATGACTTCATGCTGGAGAGACAGACAACGCTGAAGCAGAGGCAATAGCCGAAAGATAGTAAGAGTCATGGAGAAGTCAGCAATGTTGTCAGGCAGTTTGAGTTCATGTGTTTTGGGGTCGTAGCTTTGACGAGAGGTCCAATGGGAGAGGGTGGGAATGTATCGCTTGCATATTGTAGCCTGCTCTTACTAGCTTTTCCAGGCTAACCAACCCTAGCTTTGAAGTCAAGGTGTCCGAGTCAATGCAGCAGGCTGAATGGATTGTTTTTGTTCCAGGGCCGGGTGGTGGAGAATATCTCAAAGCGATGTGGGGGGTTTCTCAGAAAGCTGAGCCTGCGGGGGTGCCTGGGTGTGGGTGACAGTGCCCTGAGGTGAGTTTGGTGAGAACCTAGCCCCACAGAAATGATTGTTCTAGTTCAGACCCTTGAGAGAAAAAGAGGAATGTTAAGTTTGACAGCCATTAAAAAAAATCTTTGGGCTTTTTTTTCTACTGTAGGACTTTCTCACAGAACTGCAGGAACATTGAGCTTCTCAGTCTGAATGGCTGCACCAAGATCACTGACAGGTGTGTGTGTGGTTCATGTAACACAGCTGCCTATGAATCATGACGCAGTATCTCCCCTTCAAAACACTTACTGTCTTTTCCCTCTGCAGCACTTGTAACAGCCTCAGTAAGTTCTGCCCTAAGCTGAAGCACCTGGACCTTGCCTCCTGTACCTCAATCACCAACCTGTCATTGAAAGCTCTCAGGTGTGTAGGCTCAGCAATATGTGACCTTTGGATCCTACTGTATGCATTTCTTGAGGGAATATAACTTCAGAAGAGACAGAGTTTGAGAGACAGTTGATACAATTGTTGTAGAAATCTGACCGTTGCATCTTTTGTCTTCTTTCTTCTCCTCTAAGTGAGGGTTGTCCCCTGCTGGAGCAGCTCAACATCTCTTGGTGTGATCAGGTCACCAAGGATGGCATCCAGGCCCTGGTGCGCTCCTGCCCTGGGCTCAAGGGCCTTTTCCTCAAAGGCTGCACACAGGTACTGCTGGAGATACAGACCATGGCCTGGGCCGTGTGCCTTTAATCCGTGGACAGAGTTGAAACTAACTTCTTGTATGTCCCTGGACAACCTACAGCAACTGGTGGCTATAGTATCTCGCCTGCCAGACCATTTTGATAATTTGTCCTTATCAGCTCACCATATAAGACTGACAGACATTCACAAGTGTTAACATTCATACACTCACTTCACTTCACTCACACAGCACAACCTTCATTTGATTGTTGCAATACTTTGTAACAATCAGAATTACTGAGCTTTTATGTTGAAAAGTTGTGAGTTGGTTTCAATTGCTGAACAAACCTCTTAGGTTTAGAACAGGCACCATAATATCATTATTGAATTGATTATTACATTTAACTGTGTAACTCTGAAAGCAGTTTGATATGTGGAAATGATTTGGTTCCATTAGAGACTTTGTAGGTGCAGAGTGAACTTTTACAGCTTCAGTATTTTCTCGTGTTTTGTCACTCTGGCTTTTAGTAATTCTAACTAAACAGAACAACGTTGTGGTACCACAAACACAAAATGTACGACTTCCTGTGCAGCACATGATGTCTGAGGAAAAACATAGCAGGCACATTTAACAGAAAAACCCTAGATGGGACTTCCCTGTTATGTCAAAGTTCAACTTTACCGTGGGAAGTGGTCCCCATGTATTTCTGTGAGGTGACATATCATTCATTTAAAAGATAAAATACACAATACAGAGGAAACACTGAGCTACCAACAGTTTTGACTCAACTTCCTGATTATTTAGCTGTAGATGTAGAGGCTGTAGTGGTTTGTGTTGTGTGGTAGAATTGTATTTTATTATACCAAGAGGCGTTGAAGGACTCAGTGGGAGGATCTCAGTATTCCAGTGTCGTTTGATTTCAAATGACCAATGTCTTTCCTCTGACCTCTTTCACAGCTAGAAGACGAGGCTCTGAAGCACATTGGGGCTTATTGTCCAGAGCTGGTCACGCTCAACCTGCAGACGTGTTCGGTAAGTAAGATAAGTCATTTTCAGAGAATGTATGATGGTCACCAAGTACACACTGTGCTAGTCAACCCAAAGTTCCCTGTAGACAGTCCCATCCAGCACATATAACCGAGAGTCTGCGTGGCCTCCTCCGACGATCCAGATACTTTTCTGTGATTTTACCCATTCTTACAATTTGCCTTCTTTCAATAGTGTCTCACTCCTCCATCATCTCATCTCACACCGCAGGAACTCTCGGTCTCATCTTGTCCCAGCTCTTCCTCCTCTTTGTTACCGTCCATTTTCTGGCCTTGCCCAGTCAGTTTTTTTACCTCAACTCCCTCTGTCTATCTCCTCTAGAGTTTTCTCTACAAATTTTAAAAAGAAAAAGACAGGGGACACTTATTCTTTTTCCCCATCAGTCAGCACAGGAAAAGTTGGTATGTTTTTGCATTCAAAGTGGAAGACTCCTCACAAAAACACATTTTGTCTTTCTCCGAGCAGCAGATCACAGATGAGGGCCTCATCACAATTTGCAGAGGTTGTCACCGCCTGCAGTCTCTGTGTGTGTCAGGCTGTGCAAACATCACAGACGCCATCCTTCACGCCCTGGGACAGAACTGCCCTCGCCTCAGGTAAACCTTGAAACACACACACGCACGCACACACTGAACTTAACTACTTTTTGGCCTTCTAGACTTAGTTAAATACTTTTAACTCTCCATCATGTTTGTGACATTAACTGATGTTTAAATTAATTTATGATTTTAGCTTTTTTGAGATTATGCAGAAACAATTTGGTTAAATTTAGAAAAAGAGAAAAAAGCTTAAAATACTGTGAAAATCATGAATAAGTTAAATTAATATGAGTCTTTCTGCAGTAAAGCTATATAAAGCCTTACTGCTGTAGCTCTAGTACGTTTTAAAATAAAGTCTATGCTCACAGCACAAAAACTCAGAAAGTGATACTGCCAGTGTGCAACTCTTTTCTCTTGTCCTCCTTTCAGAATATTAGAAGTAGCCCGCTGCTCCCAGCTTACAGATGTGGGTTTCACTACATTAGCAAGGGTGAGTATGTCTATGAGTTGTACACACACAGTCAAACACAGAAATCCCTGGAGCATTAGGGTGAGGGTTGGTGCAGAGGCAGGACATTCTGTTAGGTATTCATTTCCCTGCAGAGATCACATGTTTTTGTCAACAGCAAATCGACACCGTTACCGGCCCTTTTCAACAATAGCTCGACATCTTCGACACTGTCTTCTATGTGTATGGAACCGCTTTTCTTACCTGGAGATATGTCTCTCTTTTGTGTTTGTCAGCTTTGTATTTGTGGTGTGTTTAGAAATTCCATCCGCTCACTCAAGGGGGAATCCTCCGGAGGATGTCTTGCTGTTTTCTTACATGAGCTCATTCTGACATTATCTGGAGTTTTTACTTCAGACATGGGGGAAGGAAAATCTGGAGCCTCTCACTTGGACATTTGCGTTTTCAAAAACAGCCACTCTGGATAATGTCAGGAGATTATTTTGTGTTCTGTGCATGTCTGACAGCAGCTATACAAATACACAGCAACCAGACTTTAATGTTCAAAATTCAGATTATGATCATTTTTTATGTCTGCAAGATTTGGTCACAAAAAGCTAAATGCACACTAATTCATAACGCTGTCTCTGTTTTTCCTGCTGTAGAATTGTCATGAGCTTGAGAAAATGGATTTGGAAGAATGCGTCCAGGTAAATAAACAATCTGACTACATAAATAATGTTTCTATTATTGCTTTCAATTATGACAATGGTTGTTTTTCCACCTTCGCATCAGATCACAGATGGAACCCTCATCCAGCTGTCTATCCACTGCCCTCGTTTGCAAGTCCTAGTGAGTGTCACTTGAAACATATTTTACTTCTGTAGCACCAAATCCCAGCTTGTTCAAAGAAACGGTTGAGTCATCGAGTTCCTGCGTTGCTATCGCTGTGTTCCCGTAGAGTCTATCCCACTGTGAGCTGATCACCGATGATGGCATCAGACATCTTGGCAGCGGCCCATGCGCTCACGACCGTCTGGAGGTGATCGAGCTGGACAACTGCCCCCTGATCACAGACGCTTCGCTGGAGCACCTGAAGAACTGCCATAGTCTGGATCGCATCGAGCTCTACGACTGCCAGCAGATCACCCGCGCGGGCATCAAGAGACTAAGGGTAAGTTGTGGGGGCTGACGGCAGTGAGTAAGCCATGATTCATAGGCAGAATGAACTGTCATCACCAATGCTGTAAACTCAACATGCTCCAATATAGTCTCACAAATGTATACAGCTCAATCAGATTAATAGGATATGCCAAATCAATGTGTTGGGGGGAGACAACCATGCACTTAACTAAGCACTTCTATTAGTTTCGGTTTACTCGACTTTTACCACAAATTAATAAAATTTCTCATAGATTATTAGTAGATGCCATGGTGAGGACATTTTACCATCAGGTGATAAACTTGTGAGAACGGACCCTTAACAAAATAAGACCGTGTTGACTTACCGTTGGATATTAGTGTTAGCCGCCTCACTGGAAGTTGTGTGCAGTGTTTGATTACCCAAACTGTGACGGTCCACGCCTCATAATAACGTAGAAGTTTTTGCAATGTTGCTTTATGGCAACGGTTTAGTCAGGGTTTGGACATAAAAATCACAATACAAAATACAAAAAACGGAGTAAATCATATTCTGGTACTATTGGGGTTATGTGCCGGACTGTGTCTTGGCCAGGCACAGTGACATCTCTTAATCGGGAGCTGTGGAGGTTTGACATGGTTTTGTTTTCTTTCAGACTGAGTCAGGTTAGCTTTCTGCCACCTTTCTTTGCTGAGCTAAGCAAAATGAGGCGACATATTTGCTTTACACACTTGAGAGACGTATTGATCTTCTCAGCTAAGTCTCAGCAACAAGTATACAATTTGCTCAGTATTTCCCAGAATGTCGAACTAGTGTTTAAATGAGGAATACCTTGTACAAATATCAACCACATCAATTTTTAGGAGTGTAGTTTATTTAACACTAACAACACCGAGGCAAAACATGACAGTAGACAACATTAATGATGCAGGAGCATATACGCTGCTACAGTGCAACTTGTGGTTACCACTAGCCACACTGAACCTAATACAAAGTGGAGCAACAGTTGTAAAGCAAAGGAAGAAAGATTCAGATTTCACTGTGATATGCAGAATGGTAAACCTCCATCACAGTCCATGTTCTTGACAGTTCTTGACAGTTTGCAGATACTTGGACAGTTTTTCCTGAAAACATGGATTTGTCATATTGAATAAGGTCAAAAAAGGGACCATTTTGTCTCCTCTTGCTGAAATGCCATCAATTTCAATTTTTTTGCTCTGATGTTTGAGTCACCACTCCACCCACACATGAAGACTCAAAATGAATGTATGAAACCCAAACGGTCTCCTGGAGAGCAGTGAGTGAACACTCTGTACAAATGGAGCAGGCCTCAATGGTTTCTCATCTGTGACTTTTATTTTGATATAAATCATAATTTATGTCGGAGAAAGTGTTGCCACTGATGTAAGAAGCTATGGTATCCGTACTACTACGTTTTCATCTGAAAATGCATCAACTCTGCTACAGGAATGCCTGGCCATGACACTTCAGTGGAGTTTAAGAGCCGTTAAAACTGAGAGGTTGTTAAACGCTGCTGAGCCTGTTGAGTTTGGGCACTGGGCCTGTTTATTTAGTCCTGAAGGGCAGAAACCGAGACGGTGGAAACAATAAAGTAGATACTTAAAACTGCTTGCTTGTCTTTTCTGTTGAGACGTCCCCTTCGCTGATTCATTAGCCTCCTATCACATGACCCCTTCCGGAAGAATACAAACATTAATGTTATAATTAATCTTCTACAGCGGCATCAGCCTCAGCTACCAGTTTTAGAAGTCAACATAATAATCCTAATCAAATTACCCTCTTGTCTTCGCTAACAGCTGTTCTGCTGTTTTAAACTTACGAGATGATTGTGCGGACAAAATGCAGATTTCAAGCGACAACGTAGTAGTATGGATGTAGCCCAAGCTTTTGTATGAACCATTAACACTTTTTCGCCTGTGTCCTTCTTTTCCACCACAGACCCATCTGCCTAACATCAAAGTGCACGCGTACTTCGCTCCCGTCACTCCGCCCCCCTCGGTGGGGGGCAGCCGTCAGAGGTTTTGCCGCTGCTGTGTCCTGCTATGATGTAAAGACAACTGCCCCTCCTCCTCTGTCCCCATGTCCCTCATACGCGGACCCCGCAGCCTGTCCCTTGACCCATCACGACCCGCTGTCCACCCCAAACGCCGGCCCCTTGTCAACGAGTACATGCTGGTGTGTCCCCTTTTTGGAGCTTCAGAGAGAGGGAGAGAGACAAACAACGCCACAGGGTCTTGGGTAACTCTCCCAAAAACATTCCCAGCTCTCCCCACCACAAACACGCATTCAACTGCCTTCTACACGAGCTGAGATGCAGACACACCTGTACACAGAGATTCAGTCTCAGAAGAATGTCAGAGCATTCCTGGGCTGCGTTCAACGGACAAACCAGTATTATAAAGAGGGTAATGTAAAAATCGATCTTGATTTCAAGCATTATCAAGTCACGCAGAAACAGAATTGTTTAAAGAATTGCACAACAAGATCTTCACATCCAAAATAATCATCCAGTATTTGCAAGCAGCGAGACTCTTCATATAACTTAGCACTTTGAGACAAATTACAGCGACAGCTTTCAAGCAGAATATTTAAATAGGCTGAAAGATCCCGACTTAACCCCTTACACACATTTCCCCTTGAGTGTCAAAGGTCATTTAACCGCTATCTCTAGACGGGACCGGCACTTGAGTAAGACCTGTGTGAGTTTTGTTCTGCAGGATGTTCAATTAAAAAAAAGAAGAAAAAAAGAAAAAATGGGGCAGCCTCCAATAAAGCAGCCGAAAGCCTGTCATGTGATTTTAGAAAATATATATTTGCAGCTCTTTGCACTTACAGTAAAGCAATTATGAGACACTTTAAAAAAGACCACAATTTCACCATCGAAGACATTTTACTAACGACACACACACAAAATCCAAATCCTCACTTGAATGCATACACTGAGCTTGCCATACCTGTACCCTCGCCTCTCTCTGTTACAATCAGAAGCTTCAATATGTTGAAGAGGGAAAAGAAAGACAGTTTTAATATTTTTCTAAAAGTGACACCAATTGAGACTCACAAGCGGGGTCTTGAGAAGATGCCAAATGTTGCATGTAACACCTCTAGTTTTTTAAAATCTAATTGTACATATATGAGGACCGTGGGAGTCCGAGAGTCGAAGCCAGCTACACAACAGATGATCACGGGAGATGTTGATGGGTCTTTCCGAGGAAACTGAGAGAATATGTGCCGGAGCGTTAAAAAGGAGCCAATACTCCCCCTGGAGTCGGACAAGTGAGCAGATGCTGACCAGTGAAAGCTCACGTCAACGGCAGAAAAAGTTTTAAAGACAGTCTTTTGACAGAGGGGAGAAAAATAACAAAAAACATCACTACAGAAAATCAAGCTGTCGGAACAGGACAATGGAAAGATAAAGCCAACCGAAAACAAATCATATTTTCATTTAGTTTGATTTGCTCTCGTTTTTGCATCGGCGATGGTTCCTGTTGACGAGGAACTGGTGAACCAACACGCAAGCGGTGAGAGGACGTGCCCCAGCGGCAGCGTGGCATTAGCAACTCCTCAGCTCCCATGAGGCCTTGCAGGGTACGTAGTGACAGTGTGTAACACCCTGCCACCTGTGACCCCCCCCTTCCCCACCGTCTGTCTGGGACCAGAGACTCTGATGGAGATGACGACCAGATCAGACCGGTGGAGTCAATTCGACGGAATTCTGAGCGCACAATTCTGTCTCGCTGACAGATCTGATGGAATGATTTGTCACAACAGAGGGCTATACTGAACATGAGCCCCTGCCCTATGAAGTATTGAAGCCTTTTCTAATGGAATATCTCCTCCTGCACTTGCACCTGCTTTATTCTGTGTCTCTTCTCTTCCCGTTTTCATTTTATAAACGTGTCTTTTTACTGCTCTTCTTTCCCCTTTCCTCTGGATCTCTTACCCTTTTCTCTTTCTTTGCTCTTTTCCTGTTTTTGGTGTGGTTTGGATTGCGCCTGCTTTGTGTTTGAAGTCACGAGTTCAGTGTCTCCAAGTTGAGTTCCTATTTTTCTCGAGCCCTCTTCCGATCCTCAGTTCGGATCTGAGGGAGTTTGTGTTTTTATTAAGAGTTTCTTGTTACTAAATGTCCAGAGCGTAGCCTTTGTCCAGAGGAAGCGTTGGCACCAGTGCAATTGTAATAAATGTTAAATGTGAGTTGGATATTTTTATGTGAATCGAGGAGGGAGTTGATGATGACATGTATGTATGTATGATGTAGCTTATTGAATGTTTCTATCACAGAGAAGTCCTCAAGATGGCTGTTCGGGCATCGTGTGCCACTCTTGCAAAAACAGGTTTTTCTCCCATAAGTGTGCTTTTCCTCTCCAGTTTAATTTTTTCATGGCCTGCTTTTTCCAACAACCGCCATCCCATAATGCACCACGCCCAAAATACATCAATCAAGGTATAAATTGGTTAACCCATTGTGGAATGTGGATCGCTCTCTGGTTTGAAGCATTCGTGCCAACAGGCAAGAACCTTTTATAATCATTCTATTCACTTGATGATTTGACAGCTACAACGGGCCGGATAATACAAACTGAGATGAAACCGATGTGATCCACTCTGATCTGTTTTGATTGAGCAGGGGTTTTTACGGAAGGATGAACAACAAAGAGTTAAAATGGCGGAGGCATCTAATTCAGTTTGGGGTTAAGACAATTGGAAATAAAAAGTCACAGGGTTCACTGTGTGTGTGGCACAAGCTGAGTCACCAGTGCAGCTGACATGTGCTTTCAAGCCCAACACTTTGACTGGATTACAGGTAATAATACTCCACCTGCCCCGGATGGTTTTATTTGTAAAAGGAACTAACCTGACTTCAGCCTCTTAGTGGTGCAAAGTACACTACGCGTCTCTGCAAAGCAAAACCCCGCACTGACCTTTCCTGACATTATCAAACACCTCTGTGTCCTTTCGTTTCACTCTCACCAGTTTACTAAGATGACGGGTGTCCACGCTCTGGATCCAGAGGGCAGGAGAGGAATCTACAGCGTGTGCCCATGGTAGATTGAGAGCAGAGAAATTTCAAAAACAATTTTGACGATGACTGTAGTTCATAAAATTACTGTAAATCTTTTCCTTTTTTTCTTTTCTTTTCTTTTTTTTTTTTTTTTTTTTTTTTTTACAATTAACCGATATAAATGAATATGTACGTATGAATAAATATATACCTATATTATTAAGACTTGCCTAGTTTTCTCTGGCGTTGAACTTGTTCTAGTGTTTACCTTGTTGGTGCAGTAGATGGCAGCAATGAGCCAGTTATAACCAGTGAGATGGAGATGGAGTCAGATTTTCACTGAATCCATTTGATTTGCTTTACTTTGTAGAATTGAGCGAACACTGAACTGGGCTTGAGTTAAGTGTGCTGTTTTCAATAGGAAATAATTCACTGTCCCATAAGTAATCAGTCATTATCATTACCATACCCCCTAAACCAGGGGTTCCCAAACTTTTCATCCTCTGAACCCCACAAATCTAAGTGTCTGACCCCTATTATCTCTGCAGTTGGTTCATGCATATTTATATGAGCAAAAAAAAAATCACCATCACAATCATTTACTCCCAATTTAACGACAATCTGTTTTCAACTCAATGGCTCAAGTCCTCCTTTGTAAATTGTATTTGATTACTGGAAACCATCATGCGATCCTCTTCAGTGTGTTGCGAGCCCCTCCAGGGGGTTTGGGAACCACAGTCCTTAACAACTGAAGTGAATGGGCTCTTGCAGGAGTTGGAAAAAAGTGGACATTTTTATATTTCTGTCTGTTCACTGGAAACAATTTCCCAGTGATGCTCTTCATCTGCTGTTTGTCTGAGGAAACAAAGAAAGAAATGATTTCTTAATCACCAGTCTTAGAATTGTATCTTTTGTCTTATTGCTTCTGTTTGTTCTCTTCACAAACACAGCAATTTTCAAGAAAACTGCATCTAAACACACTTCTTTTACTGCACCGGTGGAAAGCGGTTCCTCACAGTCACTTAGTGGAAACTCTGGGGGCTTATTCACAGTGTTTCTGGGTCTCATGCGAAATGCAGTGCTGGATTATCAAAATCTATTTTAGAAGATTCAACATTCACCTTATTCTGATTTTCACCACACAAGACAGTGCAGAGTAGAACGAAATTACATTTGATCCAGCTCACGGATGTCATTATTAATGCTATGGTAACCTGAGCATGTACAAAAGCTTTCTCTAATAAAAAAGGAAAAAATGAAAAATAGACAGATATGGTGCAAACGGACTTTGGGATATTGCACGCAACTGGATGAAGTTCCAGATATTGAATATTTGGATAAATTAGATACAAAAAGGTATGAGGCGTGACGTAGTGTATTGTAAAATAACAGTTGCACATTGTAGAACAATAGTCGGATGTATTTATAGTTTAATATGAAAATTGGACCAGGTTCTGCTTGCTGTACTCCTCCCTTCTGTTCATATTGGCATGTGAAAATCAGTCTCTAATTTCCTTTAAGTAAACAAAGGGGTCCATTGTCCTTGTTCCATGTAGGGAATATATTTCACATATAGGCTTCCCTTGAGATTTACATTCAAAAGAATCTCACACTTAAAGAAGTGTTGCCTATATTAGTCTGTGGCTGAAGATGCTATACTCCCGGGGGCTTTAGTGACCTGATGGGCTCTTGGAGCTCGCATGCAGAGTCGGCTTTCTATATTTGTTTCGGCCTACGTACACACACGCGTCTGAGGTGGAAGCACAGACGAATGGTGTGCATCAATTTAGCTCAGCGGAAAGAGCAGCAGCTCTGGTGGCTGCACCATGACGACCGCTGTCAGGGCCGGGATCTGTCTACAGCCGCTTGGGACACATTCTGCTCCTCTCATCCTCATTACTGCCCCCCCCCCCCCCCCTTCTGTCTCCAAATCACTGAGAGATCAATGTGTTTCCAAGGTTCACTTTTAAGCAGCCGTGTTTGGACACCTGGGGTATCACATCGAGGAGGAGAGATGGGGGGCTCAGACGGAGAAATTGAAGTGTGTGTGTGTGTCTGTCTCCCTGCTTCAGCAGCCCGCCAGTTCAGCGTGTGTTTTTGGAGCACGGACAGATCAAATCACAGCTCACTGCACACCGCCCCACCAAGACATTGTGTTTCTGTTTATTTCTGACAGCAAATCCTCCTCCTATACACTAGAATAACTTTTTTTTTTTTTTTTTTACTTCTTGCAACCTCTTTTTTGTATTTTTCTTCCTCCCCTCCTTTGCACAGCTTTCCTTTCAGCGGTCAGTCACTCTGCTATCTGCTGCAGTGCCCTGGCTCTGAGTGAAACAATAATTAGTCTGATAACAGACGAGTACACAGTGAGACCGTCTTCTCTTCTGTCTCGTTTCTCTAACACACCCACACCAAAGTCTTTCTGGCGGCTTAGAGCAAACTTTGATGTCAGGCTTACGTGAAATGCTGCAGTTCAGATTCAGAAAGAAAAACACTTTAATCAACTTGAGGACTATTTCCTCTTTGCGTCAGACTCCGAATGCTGCAGTGAAATCCCTTTGAAAACACCATTGTTTCATTACCTTTTCCTGTTCTGCGCCGTCCCCGGGTTGATCCAGAAATCAGCGGCTGTGTGCACAACTTTATCACTCCACTCTCTGCCATCTTTCATGTGTTTCATAAAAGGGGCGAATTAATCGAAACCCCAGGATGGTGGAAATGAGATTCCATTTAGAATCGGAGTTAGAAGAACCAATTATCCTCCGGCCTCTTCTTGCAGCTGCTTTACACAAATCACAGCAAACTGAGGCTCTGCGGCTCCGCAGGGCATTGTTATGGAAGTTTTCTGGAAGTTGGTGAAAGGAGAACTCCGGCAGCAGCTGATGTCTTGTGTAGAAGATTTTTAATGTAGACTTGATGCATCAAGGAGACCAGAAGGTGGAACAATATACAAACGCTAATAGAGTAAAATGAGTAATTGTCACCCCCACGTCTGAAGATGTCTCCATCAGCATCCGAATATATCTTCCCCTCCTTGCATCATCCATTCCAACAGCACATCCATGAATGGCTAGAACTGCTGTCACTCTCTATGTTACATGTAGGTGTTCAGATCCTATTGGACAGTTAAGGTTAAAGTACGAGTTAAAGAGTTATGAGTTGAAGTTGGTGTCTCTCTGTCTGCATCTGTTAGATATGGAAGTCCCTCAACGTGGACACTACATCGTACTGTTGGTTGGCCCGTTATCTTTAACCTGACCTTGGGTAGTGCTTAGAGAGAGAAGGGAGTATCTTTGGAATTAGACAGGCACTATTCTCCTGTACAGATATAGTGTAATATACAATAATATAGACAGCAGCAGCGTCGTGCACGGTGCTTCAAAGGGCACACGCAGGACTGAACACAGCATGACTGATAGCAGAGTAGAAACTGTGGCTATTTCCTCCGAAGCTCGGAGACAAACTGAAAGTCGTCCAGCTCGTCCCATATGGGTCATTCTTTTCATTCCGCTGAAGGAGGAGATGACTGCTCTGACTCACAGCTTCGTCAACAAACTTCTGCAATAATGTCCTCCGCCCACTGTCTCTATACAGTGTGGGATCTCAATCAGGGGCCATAAAAGGGCCACAATGTACACGTAGGGGACAATTATATGTCCAGCCTCGATGCACAATTCATGATTCAGTAAGATTCGCATTTATATGGCTACATCCATCCTACTACTTCTTTTAAACTATCTCTGTCCACGCAAGCATTTCATCTCGGTATCAGTTTAAATCCTCGTCCATATACTTACACGCCTAAAAATACATATACTGGGTGTGTCAACTGAAAGCCATGCATGTCCCAGGAGACATGCATTTGTCGCAGATTGCTTCGACTAACAGGTCTAAAATGGCTGTTAGCAAAGACAACACGGTCAGCAATGCTTGTACCTGATTATCCATGTTCTTGGCCCCAATCTGAAAACAGTTCTGAGAGTCTACGTCATTGTTTCCAGACATCTCAGTTTTCTACCCCTCGAGACCAAAACCCTGCCCTGGAGGTTTCAAAGTAAAACGGGGCCAGCAGCGTAATTTTACTTCTCAGGTTTAGCGGCTTTAAAACTCTGGAGCAGTGTGGACAGCTGGCGTGTAGGTAGCAGAGATGATGCATTTTCAAATGAAAACATAGAAGCATGTATGCAGATCGGTTAGCTCCATGCCTTTGGGGAAAGCCACACATCATTCAATATACATTACAAAAATTGGTAAGTTGATCAAGCACTTCAGAAAAAAGATTAGAAAATAATAACTCTTAACAAATTGTTGTATAGTGTTAGTATATCCAGTAACGACTACTGACAGGACAGGGGCACTTCAGAGGCTATACAGTCCCTGGATCCGTCCAGTTTCCTGTAACTTTCACATCAATGTGGAATGTATAATAATATCCTAGCGATCTATTCATCTCGTGGTGTTATTGATATTGATCTGATATAATATTCTTTAGCAATTGGCCTATGTTGTGCCTTATAGATTGTGTCTTTATGGTGGCTTTAAAACAATCCCATTCCATACCAGGTCGAGTTTACGTTGCATGTCTAGTAACATTCTGGCCTGTTAGACCACAGCATGTCATTGCAAACCCTTCACCAAGAGAAAATAATCTGCCAACAAATTCCACATCATTCTTCGAATAAGCTCCCGCCCACGGCCGTGAATCCTGCTACCGGTCTACGAGGATCCTGGCAGAGTTGTAAAAATTTCCCCAATCATGCGCCTCGGACGCACGGGAAGGCGTGCCTCGCATTGCGCTTAAATTCAAGTGTGAGCAGCGGGGAAGGGCACAGTTTGCTGTGGATCTCACGCGGCTACAGTCCCTCTCAGAGCTGAAGCCGGTGTAGAAATGTGGATCTGATCTTATTAATTTGATATTCTCGTATCGTACCTTTTGCAACTGGAGGACGTGATTGTGCCAAATTGGAGCTTCTTTTTTAGGGGGTTGCGACGCGCGGCAAAGGAAGGAAGACGCAATAGGCCATCCGTACGCGATGGTCCAAGCCTCCTCCTGAAGGCTCCGTGTCCTCACAAAGCACCAGCGAGACATAAACAGCTTGTCTAAATAAGTGTAAGTGTGTGTTTATGACTCGCTCCATCACAGACTCGCAGTTGGAGCGCGGAGAGAGTGTGGCCACCGGGCGTCCTCCTGCTCGCAGCGCGCACCGGTCCCTCTGATGTGGATCCGTCTCGCCGTGTCGAGCTGTTGTATGGCCGCAGCCGGAGGATCCGCAACGACAGGACGTGGTCTTCGGAGTTAAAACTTCTTATCGCTTTGGGTCTCGAACCACTCTGTCCCGCGCTACGCCCGCACCATGACCGAGAACAGCGAGGTGGAGAGTGAGGTGCAGCTCCAGCGCTGCCCGAGCACCATGTCCATCCAGCCGATGACATCCAAGGCAAGTATAGCAACACTTCTGAGCCTTGTTTGTGGAAACTAATACAAGTCAACTGTCTTCTACAATTACCTGCCTGGTAGCTTGTACTCTGACACATCTAGATTCAAGCATGAACTTTACACACACACATACACACAAACACACACCGGACACAAACACACACACACACACACAGATAGAGAGAGAGATCACACTCTTTCCATTATTTACCTGCTGTATGATTCATTTTGGTTTTCACCCACTTGTACTATTCAAACGGTTTGTGTAATATTCATGACACTACTTCACAAATGCAGTTGTAGTCATCATGACTGCGTCACTCGGTGTAACTGCACACGTAAGGTCTGATGTCACTGTCTCCACCTTTATACACTCTCTCTCTCTCTCTCTCTCCCTCTATCCCTTTATCCCTCTGTCTTTCTCCAAACCCATATTGCAGACAGGATTTATTGCAAACATAAAATAAATGGTCCTGATGTGACACTTTTCATTCGTCCTTGTCACGATTTGCTTTTACTCTCAATTTCATATTCCTGTCACTTGGCTGCTCTCACAAATGTTTCGTTAAACAACTGGTTGCATTGAAATGTGCATAAATGGCCACAGTTAATCATGTGCACTGCTTAGAACGGGCTGAGTCCTCCTCAAACTGTGGGGCAGTCTTGAGTTAAAAAACTCTGCGCTCATCCCTGGTTTATCTGCAGTGAAGATTTTCACATTTTACAATATGAAACAGAATTTGCTTTATTACTGTTCATGTGTGATTCTTATATACGTTTGATTGATTATCTGACCAGCTGTTTTTTATTCATGCATCGCACGATATTAAGACCCAAGTTCACAGCTTTTCTTAATTAAAGCTCTGTAATTCAACTCAATATAAAGCATTATAGCAACAAACGCAATGTTGGGCTTCTACTTTGAAGACTCATTGCTGATGAGGATATTATTTCATGAATGTAGCTGACAAGAACAGCAATCAGTACCTGAGACACATAGAGAATGTCTGTGTCAGTCTGATATGGTCAAATGGAAAAAAATGAAATTGTTAACCGGTGTCTAGGTGGACCCAAAGTTTGACCCAGTTGCCGACTGCTGCTGTAGTTTATCAGAGGATGAAGAAGAAGACATGAAGGCAACCTGCCCCGCCCCCACTGACTGTGTGAAGTGTGAAGCCAATAAGATGAATGGTACATATGTAACAGATGTGGATTGGGCATCGTTCTGTTACACATACATACAGACAGACGTTTTTGAAATTACCAAGTTTAACGTGTACCGGGTCTTTCTACTGTGTAAGGCTGCCTGCACTTCTAGTGTCCTTACAAAGTCTCCTTATGATTCTATTTATATTTGTTGACGTGACAGTATAAACAAAGATTTCAAGGGCCGGCCTCCGAGAGCTTGAGCTGTGAAAGCCTTCTCAAAGCCTGCGTTTTCATTGGAGGGCTTTCAGAGCACTTGATTCATTAAAGCCCAAAACACTTGATGTAACTTCAGCCTTTGTCTTCTGTCTCCATTCCCATTCCTCCCATTGCTCTCTCTCTCTCACACACACACACACACACACACACACACACACACACACACACACATGCACACGCACACATGCACACGCACGCGGGCACATGCCGTTGACGTGTTTGGAGCAAAGTGACACTCCCGCACAACACAGTGAGATACTTCACCAGGCTGCTTCATCTAAATATTTGATGTCCTCCGTGAAAAACATGAAAGTGGACTTAGTTTGCAAGCCTTATTTTATCACCACTCACCTCGCCTCGCATGACCCTCTGCAGTTGTAGCTCCCCTGTCCCCCGTACCCCCCCCCCCCCCCCCACACACACACCCCCGCCAGCTGCTACTAAAAGGAAATTTGGTGCAACCCGCTGCCAGGTGGGGTCCATCTGATTGGTATTTTTCCTCCAGCATCACCACATCATAACCATTTCTCTCACAGACTCATCGGGCTTGACATCCAATCGCCAGCTCCGCTCCTCATCTGCCTCTGCTTTCCCAATCGATCGAGGCAGAGCTGGTGGAATTAAAGAGCCCTGTGTGGTATAGATTTCACTTTAACGTTCAGCTCTCAGGCTCCTGCACGGCCTGTAGATATTTGATGTTCAGGTTAAAGGTCAATTGCAACGTCTTTTGAACCGCCGCTAAATGTAGAGTTCGAATAACAACTGAGGGTTCGGAGTGAATTTGCCACCACGCAGAGGTCCATTAAAGGGATAGTTCACGAAATTGACTCAAGTTTCAGGGGTAAACTTTGTTACAGCCTCGGGTTCTGCAATTTAAGTCAATGGTGATTACTTCATCAGATGTACTAAAACAACTGAAATAAAAACATAACGTGCCTCCATATTGCTCGTGTGGTGTCATCCAAGCGTCCAACTCTAACACTGTCACCCACCCCTCCATCGGCATGGTGGTGAGTAGATAATGAGTGAGTTTTCATTTTTAGGTGATCTATCCCTTTAAGCTCGTCTCTGAAACGTATAGTCACAGGAGAGTCACCCGTATGTATCTTAGACATTTTATCGAGACCGTCCTGAAATTAGAAGATTCGCCACAGGGTGTAATGTTTGAAGGAATCTAATCAGACACACAGCCATGTGTCCGTTGTGTTTTCTAATTAGATGAGGATGATGGGGAGAACAGATGCTCCCAGAAATCCGCCGGAAGCTAATTTCTCACGAATCAGAACTTGAGAACTAGGGAAACACAGAGCAAGAGGATTAAGGAGAAGGGGAGCATGGACTTTTTCTCCCTGACTCCCAACAATGTAATCTGTGGTCTATTGCCAAGACTGGCAGGAGTGTGAGCGGTGGGCCTAGCTGATGAGATGCCCGAGTAGCAACCATCAGCTTCTATGGTGCAGTTTTTTTAATGTTTTTTGTTGAGAGGTTGTTTGATCTGTCAGGGCCACTGATGCATGGAGAGGCGTCTCTATGACGGAAAAGCAAAGGTAAATCTTTTTGTCTCTGAGATAACCACCTCTGAGCCCGGAGATATAAACACTTAGAATAATGGTTCGCAACATGTTGAGGGGAGATTGGCCCATTTGTCAGCCGGCTCACTTAATGGCGAGACGTAACGGTTCACCCGGGTGCCTCCTCGGGTTCCTTCATCCAATCGTAACCAGTGTGAGGACATAAACACACACACACACACACTGAGTGGGAAAAGGTGCGTGGCATTGCAGACTGGCTGGAAATGAGAACTTGTCCCTGCGCCAAAATAAAAAAAGACAAGTCATCTTAAACCCAGACCATTTTTTTTTTTTGTGAAAGAAATCTTACACTCCAGGTTCTTGAAAACACATTATGTTGAGTGAAAATAGATAACTCGGTTTTGTTTTGTTTTATTTCTACAGTTTTATCACGCTGATATTGTCATTTGCTGATATGCATTTGAATCCATCTTGAGGAGGTTTGAACTTGCAAAACACCGAATACACATTTAGCTTTTTCCCTTCCCATCCTCATGTTGGCACTAGAAGAAAGATCACTGGGATACATTTTTTTCCAGACCATTAAAAACGGTGTAAAATGCTATGACAATGCCTCCAGTAGTTCTGTGATATTTCAGCCTGGGCCAAACTGAGCGAGCAAGCGAGCGACCAACAAACTGACGGGAGTGAGTCAGAGAGGGAGCTTGACATAGCCCAAGGTCTCAATTCATTAATGTAACACCTTCAGTGCTGCGATGTTTATTGATGTGACACTACAGAGAGAGGTGTTGAGCTGCTGAAGTGCTGCTACAAGTAGCTTAAAAAGAAAAAATGGCAGTTTCTGCTGTGTGTTGATGACGCGAGGCAGAAAACTATGTCTGTTATGGGAGGATTGCTTGTCACTGATGATGCTCGCTCTGAGGTAGTTATTCCCTCCCCTCGGCCTGAGACGGACAGCCTTTGTGCTGTGTGCTGTGGGATGGCGTGCGTGGACAGCGATTGGATGAATGCAAATGGGTGGATGATGAGTTGCCAGGGCAAGGCTGCACGGCAGGGTTTGCTGAATTGTGTGCTGCAGTGAGGAAAGTGGTTGTAATAAACACCAGAGATTCACACAGAATTTCTCTCCCATTAAACAAGGGGACAGACGTGTCTGTGGGTGTCCGAGCAGGCACATGATTGGCTGTGCGTGCACTGTGTGTGTGCATGTCTCTGTGACATATCTGTGGACAGAAGAATGGAAGCAGCCTGTGATCATGAATCTCTTATCTCCGAGTTTTAAGTAGAAACCTGCCAGGCAGACCCAGAATGACAAAGAGTTTCCACACCCTAAAATAATGGTTTGTTATACACACCTTTACTTAAACTGATGTGACTGTAATGGTGTTTCTGACCCCATCATCAAATTCCAGACGGCTAAAGCATTGCAGAGTATTTATTTTAACCTTCACCACCTCTTAAAGAAGCTTTTCTAGTTTGAAACATTCGGCACTGGGTGCAGCAACTGTCCACACCAAAGGATGTAATGGCCACAAACTGAATTTATCATCACACTCCCAGTGGGGCCATGGCATTGTTGTTCAGTCTTGACCTCTGGACAGACGGGAGCTTTCTCCAGATATATCTCAGTCTGGCCCCTGCCTCCATTCAATGCTGATTGAGCGAGGAAGAGACACATATTTTTTTGAAATAAAAGCTTTATCATTGAATTATGAGCGCTCAAACCCTGCATTGATTTTGGACATTTATGTTGGCAACATGTGAGAAGGGCTGGGGCGTCGCTGGGCGGATCGAAGAAGGTAGAATTATGGGCTTTTACCAGTCCACTGAGGCATCTCGTCAAAATCTTCAGCAGAGAGATCCCTGCTGCCTGAGGAGTATCGACTGCAGGTGTGAGTATAACTCCGGGCATCGTTATGCATTTTGCAAAGCGTTATAAGTCACTTTGTGAATCCCATAAATAATTTGTGAGGAGAGAAACGCCGTCAAGCGAGGTTTAACCTAAAATCTTCTTCGGGGAGAGAGGCATTCTGGGAGCTTTTTGTCTGAAGTGGGATGAGATGAGATTGAGGTGCAACCATTTGCACTTGACAAGCATCTTCATGATACTGCTGGGGGAATCAATAGCACATATGGGAGCGGATCATACATCACAGCCGCTGTATCATCCGTAGGGAAGCTCGGGCCACGGAGTCCGTGCTGACTCCGTGGCCATCAGCATCTCACCTGTCACAAAATAGTCATGCGTGGCTGATGCACACGGATAGATGCCTTGCGCTCTCGTGACCCACATGTAAAATGGCCTCAGGAGTGTACGGCTAATTTACGGAATGGAAGCTAACGGGAACACTTTTTAGGCCTGCAGGCTGACACATGATTCCATTAGCTGTAATTGAAACGTGCCTTAGTCAGAGCTGTTATACCAGCGCTCATCTGCTCTGATTGAAAGAGGCAGCTCGAGACTGTGATGCTGCGCAGAAAGCACGTCGAAGCTTCTTCAGATCATTAGTAAAGATTATCAAAACAACTTTAAACGGTTTGTTTAAAAGGTATTCATTATGAATGGCTCGTCAAATGAATAATTCATTAATGCTTTAGAGTTTGATAACCAGAGCAACATTCGGTTGGCCAAATTGTAAGAGGATATCTGCTTGGCTTGATCCTCCCTTAGAAAATGAGTCATAAAGAGTCATGACGTGATTAGAATCTTATCAATACATCATAAAGTATTGATAAATGTTTAAGAATCAATCTGATCACCACATGTGTTTGTGGCTCTCAGGAGCTCTTCAGATATGTCTCACAATCCTTCCAAGAGTTTCTGCAGCTGACGTGGAACTCAAATCTCTACCTGGGCTGTCGGTGGAGAAGTTGCTTCGTGGGTAAAGTAGTCCCCAGGGCTTTACAAGGAAGAGGAATCTGTGGCATAAAAAAAGAAGACGTCTCGTTATTTCAGATTTTGCAGTTTTAAATGTGCTGTGAGTTATAAAACAGGTTTAGACGTTCGTGCTGAATATCCACTTTGAATGCAGAAGGGGAGTTTAAGACGTGCTGCAGTTCCCCTGCATGGTACAAACTGGCTACTAATGAATTCTGGTGGTGGTTTAGTTTACACTGAGGAATTATGAGTCGTCTTCCAGAGACTAAAAACTGAAAATAGAAGTCAAGGACATGAGTCAGACAAGCGATAAATAAACTCCAGTCTCTGCTCTCATAGCTATAACAGCAATATAATGCACCACATTAGTCTCCCCTATAGCTTTGTCATCACGTATGTCGTCTGATCAAGAGACATTTCTCAAGGAAACATACAGAATGGGCAAATTTGCCTTCATGCACGTCCGTCTCGTTTTTCTTATTTACCTCCCTGTAAGAGCTCTCCATGTTCACATACACACAAACACACACACACACACACAAAATCAACTAGACAAACTGTTTTCATACCCTATTCCCAGACTCACAGAGCTGTAAACAGCATGTCCCTGTGAAGGGATTATGTTTGGTCCTGAGCAGAACGAGCGCAGACAGGCAGACGGACGGAGAGTCTGTGGCCTACTGATTATCAGTCCGCTCGTCTGTCTGCGTTGATCCATTTTTCCCCCCTGCGACACGGCCACACCCTTATGATGCTCTATCGCAACCGCTGCACGTCAGGGTAACAAATGGTCGCCCGCCCGTCTGGGAAAGTAGGATCATCATCTGTCCACGGAGCCGGAGGGAAATGTCGGGACACATGCATTTATCTGGCCAATCAATGTTAGACGGCTGCACAGGTCTTACAGAACCAATGGCCGCCGATGTGACATTTTTTTTCTCGCCTAATTGTTGGGCTCCTGAAATACAGCTGCCATCAATCATTGCAGACCGTCTGGTCAATACAGCTTGTATAATACAAGCGAGGATGGTAAATCGATATTTACAAGTGCAGGAACATGCTATTTGGTATGATGGCCCCGTGAGTTTGGCCCCTGCGAGGAGGGATCCATTGGCTCTGTGCGCTCTGTGCAACCCTGTGGAGCAATCAATGTGTCCAATGAGCAGGCTCCATCAGATTGAGAGCGCTGAGGATATGCTGTTCATACATGATAAGGCTGTGTAAACTGTGCTGGATCACCACTACCAAGGAAATGCTGTCTACCTGCAGGGGTCTTCAATGTATGGCTGTTGGGTTTGGCTCACAAAGAAAAGGCTTATCTTGTTTAACCATGGGCCAAATGCACATCAGCTCTACTGCAGCCGTGTAAAAGATGCGCTCCATCTTCTTGGAACATACACTTTGCTCTTAATGTGCTCTTTCCTTATGAGGTTATATTGCATTTCATGATTCACAGTCTGCAGTTCACCGATCAGACCATAGTGTTGTGTTTGTGGATGCCGGGTTATTGCCTGTGCTGTCCTGAGGGCGTAGGGGACACTTGTTATTACTCCCAAATGTGGCACAGCATTCGTGCTGGTATTGTGTTTAACTGTGGCGTACCCTCTTTCTCTTTTCTGATCCTGTCAATGTGTGTGTGCAGCTCCAAAGGCTAAAACGCTCCATGTCCTTCAAGACCATCATGCGCAGTAAGAGCGTGGAGAACTTCTTCCAGAGATCCTACAGCGACGCCCGCCTGCCGCCGGATTTCATCACCGACCCGCCGCCTCCTTCTCCCCCTCTGCCGCCCGGCTCTCCTCTCGTCGGGGAGCGCTCGCCATCCATCTCGCCGTCCCTCAGCCCCAACCCCTCCATCTGCTCCCACTCCCCCTCTCTCAGCCTCTCCCCATCGCTGCCCATCAAGCCTCCGAGGCCACAGGTCACCCACTGTTTTCAGGACCACGTCTTTCGCAAGCCCACCAACTGCCAGCACTGCAAGCACATGATAGTGGGTAAGGTTCCCAATTCATCCCCCTTTTGTCAAGCCAGGGTTTCGATTTACTTGCAGGATTCAAAAGATTTATGGCCTCATTACCTTTGTTTTTATTTCTTTTGCAATGTCTTGATGCAGGAGTCTAAAGTCCTTAAAGCAAAACACTGACACCACTCTAGGCAATAGAGCCAAGCAGCGACCACTCACTTTTTGAATGTCTCTGGTTCCGGAAGGACATTATTACAATTCATTTTCTCATTTGACCTTTCAGAAAATCCTTATACATACATACATACATAAGAGTTTTAAGGCCAACAAGCGACAAGATGAGGGTTCAAGAGAAATCATGGTTGCTCTGTGGTAAATGTAATCTAATGCTGAACCATCCGATCATAGGCAACTTGATTTTTTGCGGCAGTGGTAAACATTTCCATGGAAGCAGCGAGCTCAAACAATCTGAAAGGTTGCCATTACACTTGAGAATGATGGGTGGTGTTGTTCTTCTCTTTGACACTGTGAATAAAACTACACAGAACCACACTGTTGAGCTCTATATACATCCACTATAGGATTACAGGATAGCTTAGCTTAGCACAAAGACTGTAAACAAGAGGAAAGAGCTTCCCTCTGATGAACTATCTCTTTTAAAGTTAATGTAGCAATAGCATCCTTTATTGAAAATCAGATTCACTCGACTGTTTGTCTTCAGTGCAGCTCTCACACTGTTTATGGCTGAAGAAAACATTACATTATTAAGAGGTGCAGGTGTACGAGTGCATTTATTCCTCATTTGCCGCAAGCACAAACTCCTAGCCGCAGCTAGTTCCTCTGCTAAATCTACTTCCTGTCACTATGATTGATTACGGACTCCAACCTGCTCCTCTTTATATGCACAGGTGCAGGTTTTTTTTTTGCATGCTCTGTGGTTTTAGTTATGTAATACATCACTTTGATCTAGCTCCATTCCTCTGCAGTCCCCGAACACAGTCGGGTCCGGCCTCCGTCTCCTCGTTAGGCTGATGAAGTAGAATGTGTGTTTTTGTTTTTTTTCCCTCCAAAGTGAAAGCGGTGTTTCAGTTGCGCCATCCAGTTTAATGCCATTGTTGTTTCCACTCCGCAACAGATCAGCCGGTGTAATCGCATCGGCAACAAATCCAGAAATCTGTTATCCTTTGTTTGTAGGATAAAAAGGGAACTCAACCCCCTAATCCTTACAAAACATTCAACAATCCACAGAGGATTTCTCATTACGTGACAAATGAGCAAGCATGAGCAACTCTGCGCTCAGGCGCTTAAAAAGAGAGATGAAAAAGCGAGATGACTGAATGCCAAATCGATTATGATTGAAATATCTCCAGGCTCGTTACAAATCTCTCCTGGACGTTTTGAAAGAGTTGCTGTTGGTAATGAAGCCGTTGGTGTCAGCTCTGTGAGCGGCGCCAGCTTGACAAAACTGGGACTCTGCTTGTTAACAGCGTCTACCTGAGCAGAGAGAAACCTGTTTGTGTGATCTGAAGGCCCCTTTGTTTTGCTGTCACTCTCTGTCTGTTGCAGATCTGCAGCCTGCTGGGGTTCTTCTCCTTGTTAATGCCTCTGTGTCTGCTTCCCTTTGCCCTTATTCTATCGTCTTTGTTCCTCTCCACAGGAAACTCCAAACAAGCTCTGCGGTGTAAAACGTGCAAGATGGCCGCTCACCTGTGGTGCACCTCGGAACTATCGCAGCAGCTGTGTCAAGGGAAGGTGCGAATACACACACAGAATGCTACACTCATTTGTAACACTGGTTATATTTTTCATCGTAGTCACAGAACGAATGTCCTGGTTTTCTCTACTTTTTATCCGTCATCTGTGAATCGACTGTTTCTATAATTTGGCAACTTCTTTGGTGTGAGGTAATCACTGCTGTGGTGTTTCTGACTGTGTCCTCATTTGATTATATATTTATTCATTTTCATTTGACTGCCTAAAACCACAGGAGTGAGCAGAGTTAATACCTCAACTGAAAGTATATTCAAAAAGGTTTATTAACAAATAACAATAAATAAAAACATTAACATGATCAAAAAAACTTTATATTTACCGTTAAATGTCCGATATTGTCTCTCAGTAGGTGAAACCTTTTGTACAACGCAAATGTTGTTCCTCCTCCCACACAGGCCGCTCCTTGGTCCTCTCGTTTGCCATCACCCACTCGAAGCCATGATTCCCAATTCAGGGGCGCCATCCTTCAGAGGCTGCATTTAGAAATGTATTGCATCAGTGCGATTTGGCTGTCCCATTTCAAAGGCTCCTTTAAATGCTGCGGACAAATGTCATGTGAGCAACAAAGAATCAAATGGGTGGATCTTTCTCTGTTGCAGCTCTCCAAGGATTCATTAAATTGGTGGCAGAGCTTTAGTAAATGCAGTCACTCAAAGTCCCTGATGATGCAATAGTAGAAGAAGGACAAGCTGGTGATACAAATAGGAAATCCTATTAGACCGTTGGATTTGGGCTTGGCCTCCACTCAGCCTACGGAGGCCACTTCTTCATAGAACAAGTAGAATGAGTTTCTCTGAAGGATGCAGCCCCTGCATTGGAACCCAGCTCATGTCTACAGATCATTATTTAACATGTTCTTTTATCATTTTTTTTCCAATCACCACAAAACCCAAAGTGTCAAAAAGATATTTAGCCATTTAAGGGGAGCTTACACTCTAGAGATAATGTTTGACCTGAGAGCTTTCACTTACTGGAGTGTCGGCTGGTTGCTTGGCAACTGTTCCCATCCAATAAATATTGGGGGTCTAATGTGACTCATAAAATGAACCCCCCCACCTAATCCTTTTAGAAACATCCCAAGATTTAAGGATTTGTGATGATAGGGAAACGAGAGACCACTTGCAAGAACTCTTAAAATGTTTAAAATTCTACCTCAAAAGAGAAAGTGGGATCATTTACACATCGATCTAGGGAAGTTTGTCTTGATGGAGGACATTTGTGTTCAATTTGAAATCTCCTACTTTCCCGACACAGTTTTAACAGTGACATTATCAAACCACCGGAAACATTAAGTTTGTCTTGCAGTCATCATTTGAGTAGTCTGAGCAGAAACTGGGTTACCATGGTAACAACCTTGATTTGACCGACTTGAAATTAGATGCTTACCAGCACTTAGAAATTAATTTGTTACGTTTATGGGCAAAGGCCAATAACGCTGCTGACGGCGAAAAAAATGTATGAAATTGAAATGAAAGTGTTGAATCAGTCAGTGTCGTATCACTGAGGCAATCGTGTACATGCAACCATCTGTAAATAAAGTTGGACGACATGACAGTTCCCCAAAAGTGAAGCCAAAACATCTTGATAGCCTGATCACCCCCTGGTGGTAGGTTGCAGTGTAGGTCATAAACGACACCTCCTCCATGTCAGTGGATGGGACATGGACCAAATTCAAAGTCAAAGTTCAAGTAAAATAAAGGATGTTATCAGTTCTTATTATGGTTTTAATTAATTATTTAATGCTATAAAAATGTCATAAATTAACACCTGAGACTGACTTGGGATTCGTCGAGTGAGTGTAGTGGCTCCATCTAACAATCACTACTGTAAAGACTCTGGCTCCAAAAAAGCACAAGATGGCGGTACCTGTATTAAGGTTATTTAAGATTCATATTTGTACAACGTTTATCTTTATAAAGGCCTTACGTCTATGGCCAAGCCATGATGAAGCAATTGAAAATAACTGATTACTACACAATAATTTAAGATAACAATACTGATTGTTCAGAGTGAACTCTTTCTAAATAGGCCACATGTAAACGCGGCCAGGCCTGGCTTTTAATAGCCCGGCCACACACTGAAAACCCAGTTCTAATTAAGAGGGGGGATTTTCTTTCTTTCTTATTTTATATAACGCAGATCCTTACACCTTAAATCTTTATCCCAGTGGATTATACATCCTTAATCTTGATCACTTTTAATTGCAGAGTGGTGTACTGCGTTGGACGTTTCATCGTGGCATTTGGTCAAGTGTGCAGTCGTCAGATCATTCGGAGCGATTTCAGTCCGGGGGTTGTGTTTTTATCCCCCAGTGCAGAAACATTAGCATGCAGCAAGTGTCAAGAGCTTCTGAGAGCCACTTGGGAAAAACATTTCTAAAGCACGGTGTTGAAGATGGCTCTGTGCTGTTTGATAGAGGAGCACAAAGAGGGAGAGAGAGGTGGGGGGAATGATAAGGGAAGGGAATAGGTAAGAATGTCTTCCGCCCAGAATCTGGGCTCCGGTTCAGGGGCCGAAAGGTGCCGCCTGCTACCTCTCGGTCCGCAAAGTGTTTGTCTCTTCAGCCTAATTTGATAAAGTGACTGGCTCATTTGCAAGTCAAGTCAACGCAATGGCAAACCGATATCCCCGCCGAAACACTTACTGTGCTTAATTCAGTGTGAAATTGCTATCGTGCGCACACACACACACACACACACACACACATGCACAAATAGACTCACATGCCTGTGTGTAAGCCATGTGCATACAAGTTAGTGCCTGAGTAAATACATTGCTCCTAATTAACAGCAAAGAGAGCTAACACTGTTCCTCCATTTGTGACTCAGTTGCGGCCTGTGTGCGCTCCCGGGTCTGCCTGTGTGTCGACATATGTTTCAATCATTTGTACTTCATTAATGTCTCTAATGAACTACATGGAACCCCCCCCCCCCACCCCACTTTAACACAGCATATCAAAAGAGAAGCAGTAGAATCTGGCAAATAAAAACAAAAATCATTATTCTTTCTGCTCTCCCCCATTAGCCTGGAGCGTTCAAGCGAAACTTCAGCTCGCCGATGCTTGTCAATGACCAACTGGCTGTCGTCAAGGAAGTTCAGCCGAGCCAAGGTGAGATTAGTCTGAGTGTGTGAGCGCGTGTACATGTGCACTTGGTTTGTTCGCGCCCGTGTGCTTTCGTTTCGTCTTGTTGCTCTTGTCCCGGCCGTTTTCGGTTTATTTTTAGATTTTTTTTTTTTTTTTTTGTGCGTGCGTGTGTGTGTGCGCGTGTGTGTGTGTGCTTGTGCGTGTGCTGTAATAAAACCAGAACTGTCTCCATCTCACCTGACACCCGAGGAGCGTGAAGTGGGAAAAGAGAGAGAGGAAGAACAAATTCAGCTTCTCTTGGAGGCTGACGGACGCTCAGCACCCTGAAAGTATGTGAATAAATATTTATAAGTTCTAATGTTTGTGTTTCTATATCTTTGTTTATGATTTGAACTGTATATGTATCGCTGGACTGACGGAGGGGGGTAATCAATCGCCTGATGCTTTATCTAAATATTATAATTTTGAGTAGTACTCTACTTGATGTAATACATATACAGTATAGAAGTAGGACTATTGGGCCAGTATTGTAGCACTAATATTAATGCTTGTGTGTGTGTGTTTGTTTGTGCGTGTGCGTGTGTGTGTGTGTGTGTGGAGAGAGTTGTGTAGCTGTATATCAATTAGTGTATGTGTAATCAGATTTGTAAATGTGTAAAATATCCGCAAATCCCTGCTAGAATCTGTTAATGAGTATTTCGAATCTGTATGTGCATAATTCGGTTTCTTTATATGTGCAAAAAATAAAGACAAATCTATAAATGTGTACATAGATTTCAATGGCTGACATGTTTTTCTCAATTTTCAACGTTGCCATTTCGTTTATTTAATTTTTTTGCAAAATGCTTGAGAACAGTGACGAATAATGGCCGCCTCACTGGCCACACCCCAGCTCAGGGCTAAAAAACCAGCAGAAACTGGTCGATGTGGACAAATGCCCTCATGCATGAAGTGTAGCAAAAAAACAATGTCTAAAAATGGCAACAATAACAAACAAAACAAAAGAGGAGAGCAAACCCTTATGAGTAGGGGTCTGCCAAAATTGGAAGTAGGGGTACTGGACTTTGTCAATCGGTCCACATTGGAAGCATAGGAGCAAAACACTTGAACAGCCATCAATATCTATTTACACATTTCAAGATTTCTCATCACGTTTTCTGATCTGTGCGCACGTTTATAGATTTCTCTACAAATCTCAAGACACCAGCAAATCTAATTGCTGATTTGCATTTTCTTTACTCTAAAAATGTGATTAAGTGGATATATATGGATCGATAAACATCCCCCCCACGTACACACTCAAGTAATATTGCCACAATATTGGCCCAAACACCGTCATTTGGATAATTCCTTGTCACTTAATTGTGTCTGGATACCGAACCACTCTGCTGTCAGATCCACTTGCCTTACATGTACCTGAATTTGTTCTTCCTCTGAACTGGAGCCTGCTTTTCTCTGCCAAACCTCTGAATCAAGAACCTTGTCGGTATGTGACGCGCTCCTGCCACCTCCAGCCGCGACGTCCTTGTGCTACCCCGTGACTCAGTGTTCGACTAACCCCACACCTCCGTCGTCACCCCGAGCTGCGGCGCCACAGTGCTTGGGTCTCCGCCAGGGCACAGTGCACCCTGCCAAAACTCACTATCTCTCATGTCAAAGTGTCCCAGAACCATGCTGACAAAAGGCTCTGAGAAACCCAGAGCTCTCGTTTGTCACGTGGCACATTTTATGATGATTTTACTTACTGGCCCTCTCGTTTCCCATCAACTGCATGACAGTTACAAAAATGATTACCTACCAAGTGATATATATATATATACGATATATATATATTTACATATATCCATATATATGTCGATGCGACAGCAGCTATGAAGCCATATTACAAATAGAATTATCATCTCTTCACTAAAAGTAATGCTGAAGGTCACTGTCTCTGTAGAAGATAATCATTTGTGTGGAGTCTCTGAACACGGCTCTGATAACTCTCTTTCTGTGCAATGATTTGCTCTGTGCCGGAGTAAATCCTCCACCGAAACTGCTACAATCAATGTAAAGTGCAAAGGAGCTTCATCACCATCACCAATAAATACCTCTTCTATCGTCACACTCACTGCAGGATTTCTGTTTATCTGTCAGGAGCACGGAGGCGTTGACGTCGATACGAGACGGCGAGTTGTTAGGACCTCTCCCTCACAGACACAAACACACTCGCAGAGCATTTGGCCGTGAAGCTCAAATCATTTTGCCCTTTCATTCAACGTGTGTTGACAAAAGGGAGCACAAAAATCCCATTCCTGATTTCAGAGATATTCTCCTCCAGCACTTCCATCTGCATGAAATATACCGCGGAAGGCTCCCTGAGGATTTCCATATTTTAAATCACATCTCTCTTTTATCTTTCTACTCAACTACATCTCCAGATATATCGCGGCTATTAAAGCGGAGACACATCCCTCGCCAATAAATTATCTCATAAGTAAGTCAAAGTGTGGCGATTTATTGGGAGGTCTTGATGTCTCCTTAACTTTTGGCTGCTGTCCCCTCCCAGATCTAAAGTGGGTCACTTTGGTGCAGGACTCACTGTGTTACGACGGTTATATTTAGACCCTCTGGCTCCTCCAGATTGGCCCAGGCACAACAATCCTGATGTGCAGTTAAATATTAGTGTTCAGCTTGTGGAGTAGGAATAATTTACAAGTGCGTTTGTAAATGAAGTAGATATATGCATGTGTGTCTATGTGTGTGTGTTAGTCTTATGAGTGTGTGTGTGTGTCTGTGGTTGCAGAGGCTGGGCGGACGCGCGTCGACCCCGTGTACGCCGCCTTGCGCTTTGGGACGTCTTTGGCACAGATGAGCCGCTCCAGTTTTGGCAGTTCAGAGTCTCCGACGCGCAGCCTGGTATGACATCATCCCCCTGAGGGCGGGTGGAGAGGAGAGTTGGACGCTGTGTGATAAGACAAACAAAGATGGTTCCCTGTTTCAAGACTTAGATTCAGGATTTTTACTTCCATCCACATTAGCTGATGTCAAGTATCGGCAACACAAAACGTTAAGTTTTGTCAAGACACTTAAAACTATGCAATTATATTTAAAAAAAGAAAAGTTTTACCAACTAATTTCAATCTGGAAAATCCACTATATTCACATGAGAGTACGAATGCTGCTGTGTTGCACATTAGGAGCCTGAGTCGGCAGCACTAGCGTTCGGGGGTTTGGAGCCGCGCTCAACCAATCTCAGCTGTCAAATTTAACAGAAACATGAAAACGTAAACATACAAGTGATGAGAATAAACCATCTTTGAGATGACGTGCTTTGACTCTTCAATCCTGGTCCCATCCACTAACATGGAGGGGGGCGGCCTTTATGAAGACCAGAGGGCGACAAAGATGCTTCTGCTTCACTTTTTCAGAGCAGTCATGTTGTGAATCTTTACATACACTCCATGGAATGTATATAATATATATATATAAAATAAAAATATACAGTCACACAAAGGCTTACTGTTGAAGTATTGAGCTTAGACACCATAGAGTTTCCCCCAGCATCACTTTGCTAGTTGGGCGTCTAGAATCGTGCTTCTCTGCACCTTGCAGCCTGTTTCCCAACAGTTTGATGAGCACACGTGTGGATTAGAGCAACCAGGTGAAAAGTCACCATAACTAGATCTCTAGGGGATTGTAGGTGACTTTTTACAACTGTGTCTTTTTTTGAGGTCACTGTAGTTCCCTCCTGAGATCAACTTAATTTAAATCCTCCCTCCTCCACCTATGGTGAGGTGATATAATTGAGCACTGGGGTGTCGTCTATGAGGAGCATAATGGAGGGCGCTGGTTTTCCTCATTAAACGTGTTGTTGAACCTGTCTGCCAATCTTGTTCATGCATGGAGTGAGTGCAGGGCTCTCCTCCTGTGTGATGTGGATTCTTCAGAGCAGGGGCTTTGACATCCTGTCGCTAACATTTTATTTTATGTTTTTTCCTCTTTGAAAAAGGGGGAGGGAAGTGAGGAGAGGCAGCAGAGACAGTGCAGCATGGAGGAAGAGATACCTCAGGAGACGGGGGGTAAACGCCGCTGTGTGTCCGTGTCTCCATCCATGTGGATGCGCTCTGTGCCGACGCTGCTGTGTGTCCATGCATATGTCGTGTTTACTTGTGCATGTGTGCGTGTGAGGGATTTACCGTGTCTGAAAAAAAAAAAAAATTACATGCCTGATTGCATATGTGCGAGTGCTGAGAAAATGTCTCACCTCCTCCAGACGCAGCAGTGCCAGACCCCGAGTTGGAGAAAGAGGAGGAAGACGAGGGCGGGGCCGAGGCCGAGACTCCTGCGGAAGAGAGCAACGTGACGGTACAGTGCACACACCGTCACCTGTTCTTGTTTTCTTCCTCGAGTGCCTATGTCTGTCTCACTAATTCCCCTCCCTGCGACTCCCTGTGTCCAGGTGCCCAAGCGCATTGAAGTTCACTCCATCCACACCTATGTAGCGCTCTTCAAGTTTCTGCCTCAGGAACAGAATGACCTGGAACTACAGTGAGTAAGAGCCAAACAGACTGCCAATGTGCCAGTATTTCCATAGCCCCAGTGTTGTTGTTTTTTGTGTGCTATTGTGCGTGTGAGTGCATTTGCTGTGTCTGTGTTTTTGCCCTGGCTGTCGTTCCTGCAGGATGAAAATGTCCCCACCATCTGCAGAGGACGGTATCGGGGCGCCCTTAAGGATGACTAATTATAAACTCGGAGCCCATCACTGTCCCCCACGTAGAGCGAGCGACTGAGCCATGTTCCCAGCAGGGGAGAGGATAAAACGACAGAATAACTGAGATGAAAGGGCGGACAGGCATAGGAGGAGAGACGGCGTAGAGGTAAAGATTATCGTAGGCAGACAGAGAGAGGAGGTAGAAAAAAGAAAAATTGCAAATATAGAAGTAGTCTATAAGATGAAGGAGAACGAAAGAAAGAGAAAATAGATAGGACAGATAAGTAAAAATAAGGGCAGCTGTGTGTGTGTGGGTGTGTTGGTGTGTGGGTGTGTGTGTGGGTTTGGTGACAGCTTTCACAAAGGTACATCTGTGAGACTGTGAAAAGCCATCTGTGCTGTTAACGGCCTATTGTGTAATTGCACAATGTACAGTATATGAACTACTGAAAGGAGGAAGTTTCTTTGCTGTCTTCATATCTTGTCAGTTAGACAAGTGCCACTGCGTATGAATATTTGCACAATCGAGGTCAGACAGAAGTTGGTGCAGGAATGTGTCTGTATTGGAAAAATGTAACATTACAAAGTGTTTTATAATTTGTTGGCGCATGAAGTTCGGGATTGTCGGCGGCCAAAACATCTTCCAGCTGCTCACTTGATTTAGAAATTCATGTTTTACTTTGTCGTGTATGCCCTCTTTTTTTTTTTTATGCATCATGGAAATTACTTAACCATCTGCACGAACCATGTGTCTGCTGCGGCCAGAAAGAACAATTGGTTGTCCCTCCCCTTCCAGTGCGTGGGCAAGATGGTGGCAACTCAGTGTTTGTCATTTTATCCCCCGATTTTGTACCACTTTGTTATCACCATCCACGTACTCACATTGCACTTCATGATTCCATTAATGTCAGTGTGGAAGCACTTATGCACTCAAAACAGAAAGTGTGACTGTGGAAGTACACAAACTGACACACAGCATATGAGTGTGTGTGTGTACATGGGCCCAAATTTAGAGTTTAGACAGAAATCTGTCACTTTTCCGACTTAAAAGAAACGCAGAACCGTATTTAAACTTTATCCTGCAGTTTTAAGTGGTTGGATAAAGTAGCTCGGCTAATTCCACGGACATTTACCCTCATAATACACATGGAGACTTAAAAAGGCAGAAAATTTATATAAAATCAGGGTAAGAACTAAACAAACAACATACACACAAGTTTTAAGCCGCGCTCCTGGGAGGAGCCACTGTGAGCTGAATAATTACTCTTCAGATATATGGGTCTCACCCTAATTGGTTAGTGAACTATGTGGACACATAGTTCACTAACCACACATAGTTCACTAACCACGTGTGTGTGTGTGTGTGTGTGTGTGTGTGTGTGTGTGTGTGTGTGTGTGTGTGTGTGTGTGTGTGTGTGTGTGTGTGTGTGTGTGTGTGTGTGTGTTTGTGTGTGTGTGTGTGTGTGTGTGTGTGTGTGTGTGTGTGTGTCTGTGTGTGTGATCATATAGGAAAGTTGTGAGAGCAAGCATCCGAGGGACACAACATACAGATTTGTAATTGGGACAGCAGTCTCTCCCTGTATATCTAGGACAGTGGGTAAAATGTGCCTGTGTGCGTGAAGACATTGTGACACAGACTCGTCCAGATTCTAACCTCTACGCAGCTTTGTAACCGTGGATACCACCACTTAAGTTTGATAACTTTATCTTCTGTCCTCACACTCAAGTCCCTGTATTCCTTTTCCTGCTGACCGCTCTCGCCCTCTCGCCCTCTCCCGTCTCCACGTACCCTTTTCCTCTCCGCCTCAATCACCTCGCCTTAATGCCTCGTCATTTTCGTCTCCTCTCTTTTAGTCCCGGTGATCGGGTGCAGGTCACGGACGACTCCAATGAGGAGTGGTGGAAGGTGGGTAATAAATCACTTGCAAACATGTGTATGTGTGTGTGTGTGTGTGTATGTGTGTGTCTGTGCTAATTGGTTCGTACATCTGTATTTAAATGCACTGAAAAGTGTGTCAGTGTGTGTGTCCTCATTATTTTATGTCCCTGTTTTTTTGAATCCACATCGTGTAGTTAAATGCACTGAAATGTGTTTGTGTGTATTTGTGTAGGCTCATGGATTTGTTTTCTTCAATCCATATTGTGTATTTCAACTTCTGAAGTGTGTGTGTGTGTGTGTGTGTGTCTGTGTGTCTGCATGGTGCGCATGTGTTATTTCAATTCTTTTTTAAGCCTTTAATTCTCGACACCTGCTCTATTTGAGCCTGTCATAAACATGCAGGCAGCAGCCACAGACGGAAATAGAAACACAATTTCCTCCGAAAATTAGCAGAAGAGTTAAACGTAATGAACTCGACTAGTGTTGCAACCTCACAGAGCTCGTTAGTGGGTCTGCAACGAGCTTCACTCACTCTCGATGGAAATGAATGTGCGTCGATGTGGCCGTGTGTCCGTGCCTTTCAGTCTAAGACAAAAGAAGACGCACTCAGACTCGCCTAAAGAGCACAGTCTGTGTGTCTTCAGTATTCAGGGCTGAAAGTGAAGCAGCAGTCATTTGATTTGTAATCAGCGCTCCCAGTTCTTTAAATTAAAAACGATGAATAGTTTATGAATCACTTCAATAAAGACTTCACCACCTGAGGACCAAATAATGGAATATTGCTGCATAATGACTTTCGCTCAAACCCCATCAGCCTTCACCAGAAAACAAGGATGTCATTCAGTAGAGTGCATACCTCAGCCAAGACCCAGTCCCTTTATGAAACCACTTTTACATTCATTAAGTCCAGATTTTAATTTTAATCAGTGCCCAGAACATGCCTGATTATTCAAGCTCCTAACAAACACACAAACAAACAAAGGCAGATGAAAATATAACGTCTTTGGCAGAGTAGGTTCATATTGTGATTACAGTGTCTCTTTAGAGGTGCTATGTGTATAGTCTCTCTGCCGTCGGATGATGTTCCTCTATGGACGTGGGTGTCAATGATTCAGCCATTGTCGTGTTTCCAAGTCAAGCCTATGTAGCACTCGAACGTGTGTGTTGCTTTAAAGCTTTGTGCTGGTGCAATCGTAAACAACAACCAATTTCCAGCAGCAGGACACACGATATAACCGTACATGTGCTCATAGTCCTGGCAGGTCCATACATCATGACCTGGATTTTTAGTTAACATGATTTGATTGGCTCGTGCCTGATGCTCGAGTATCTGTTTAAACGAGATCTGATTGGCTGGCGCTTGTGCTGCCGCTTGACGAGTTGAAGTCATTTCATCTTCTATCGCACGCGATGCAAGAGAAAGCGATGTACCGGGACCACAATGCAGTTCAGCAACGCGTGACATCACCACACTCGAGGGGAACGGGCGGCGGTCCTTTGAAAACTCGGACACATTGTGGAGCATTACGCTGACTCGCTATTCAAAGAAGACTTGAAGTAGAAGGGAAAAGGTGACAGAAATAGAAGCAGAACAAGAGTTGCATGTGGTGTTGCTCCCCACAGCTTTAGAGAATAAAGGATGACGTTTGATGCTGAGGTTGCAACACAAAGGATTGTTACGTTAGCGGCTGTTGCTGCTAATGTCGGCTAATCAAAAACGTACAGCCCCTTTTAAACATGCCAAATCTTACACGTGGCTAAACTAATTTTTTTCATTTCAAAACAATGATCACTGTAATTTTTGTAACTATGGTGCCTGTTCTAAATCTATTTGCCAAGATGGCAATTCAAATACCTCTTTGGTTCTATTACTGAATAACAACAATAACTGCTCTAAAATGTCCTCATCAACAAGGGCCGGGACCCCCACCTGACTTTTATTCTGCCCCCACACCACAAGGATGTGTTAAATTAACACATTATCTCATATTATATTATACTGCATTACATTGCATATTGCAATCGGACACTGTTTACTGTTTTGCATTTTGCGTTTCACTTTTTACTTCACTTTTTATATCTTTTATCTTTCATATATTTTTATTCAGAAATGTTTATGTCAAAATAAATGCTACTTTGTATAAATATTGGAAAAAAGTGAGTAAATAAGAAGTAAACAGTGAGTAAATATATACTGGTTTTCTATTTTGTATTGCTTTTCCTATGTATGTTGTATATATGGCGTTTTTATGTTTCTATGTTCATTGTATGGACCAATAACCAGAGCAAATTCCTTGTAGGTGTAAACCTACTTGGCAATAAAATACTTCTGATTCTTCTGATTCTGATTCTGATGTGTCATTTAGCCACTTCAGGATCACCTTTATAAAAACTAACCTTATAATAAATGCTGACCACTGTGCGGTGCTCCTGCTTTTTTCCAGGGAAAGAGCGGTGACAAGGTCGGGTTCTTCCCTGCCAACTTTGTGCAGCGGGTCCGACCAGGAGAGAGAGTGTGGCGGGTCGTCCAGAGCGTTACCGCCACCCGAGAGAGAGGACACATGGCCGTCAGGGAATCCCAGGTACAAGAATATTATCACACTGCTTTATTATTTTAATTTAGATCTTTTTTCTTTTGTTCTTTATTTCTTCATACTGTTTAGGCCTGAACCGACAGTTTGGAAACCTTTAATTACCTCGCTCATCAGACGATTCTATTTGTGGTACTATCCTGTGGTCGCAGGAGGCTGCAGCCTGTTCCAGTCCCCACTGGCTGAGAGGCAGGGTACATCCTGCTCAGGCTGCAATCAGACTGGGATCAAAGCCCCGCCTCAGACATCATCTCTGTGTCATACCCCTTCATCCCAATTTTCACAGACACAGTATTTCTCCAGAGCACAAGTCAGAAAATCTTGAACAAAAAGGAGTAAATTCACAAATGACACAAATCCAATCTTGTGCAAATGTAAACAACTGCATATTTATAAGTTCCGCTGGTTAGAGCCTGTTCACATTTACACATTTTAGAGAACGATTAATGCACTTAGTCACACAATTCCCTCCAGATTTGATATGATTGTTGGTTATTTTCTCAACACCTGCACGCTGCAGTCACACTGACAGCTGCTGAGAGTACGAGTCAGATCGGCAGCTGTTCTAAGCTTAACTCTGAACGTTGGCAATCACAGTTTGCATGTATTTCACACAAAGAACCAATTATTCAGTTAATCCTGACATCTACCTACAAATTCCCCAAATGTCTTTCTGTCTGTCTGTCTGTGGTAACTTCATGTCTGTTGCACAAAACAGACTGAAATGGCCGACATACAATTTAAGAAAATAATATCAGTTGAGGTAATCATTCAAACTTATATAATGATATACATATATTTACAAGATATTATAAATGAACAGTAATAAAGCAAATTCAGTTTCATTTGATGAAAATGTCTTCACTGCAAATAAACCAGATATTTATTATATTATATTATATATTAATATTGATATTATTATTATTATTAGTAGTAGTAGTAGTAGTATTGTTATTGTCCCTGTAAAATTAAAAAATCAAATACATAAGAATGAATACTTCTTAATTCATCAAATTCTTAGAATGTAGTAATACTTGTTACTTTCCGACTAAAGTCCAGCTCTGCCTCCTCCCCTTCAGATCTGTGTGGGGAAGCGAGAGGACGGCGAGGTGTTTCTAAAGCTGAGCAGTGGGAAGAAGAGAGGCCTGGTCCCAGCCGACTCCATAGAGGAGATCTGAGCTTCATCCTTCCACTTCTACTTTACCTACTATCACATCTTTAAACTATCACCAACACCACTTCTTCCACAACCTCCCTCTGCAAAAAAACCACAACACAACAGCTGCGGCCTCTTTGTCCAGTCCTGACTGAAACCAACCTGGACAGAACACACACACACACACACACACACACACGCCTGCAACGACCTGGAAACACAGCTCCCGATGGACACATGGTTTCCAGTTGAGGTGGTTTGCTATTAGTCTTTAAAAAGGAAGTGTACAGTTATGCATTATGGTCCTGCTTTTACAAAGGGACTGTTTCTCAGCTCTTCTCCTGCTGCCGGTTTCTCTTTTAACACACGGAAAATAAATCAATGTTTAGTCAGACGCAGCGTGCACAAGTCAGAAATGCTTAACGTGTCTTTGCTTGGATGCTTGTTCCGAATGAGTTTCTCCTAATCAACAAGGACGTCTACCATCGTGGGAGGAGGTGGCGTTCTGTCATCGGAACATGATGCTACTGTCAGTGTCCTTTTCTTCTTTCTACCCACTCCGTGTGTCTCATCGCTGCGAGCTCGCGTCTGGATCTGTGGCCCCAGGGATGATAATCCGCTTCCTGCATGAGCCACCGGCCAAGGACGACCACTGCCAGCCAGAGAAAGTTTTCTTTTTTTGCCAGGAGGACACACAATGCAAAAAAAGTCCTCAGTCGTGTCAGGGTGTTTGTGAACAGCTAGCGCCAACTCCAGAGTGCAGAAATGAGAAGTTTCTCAAAGGGAGAATTGGACACTGTGATGATCTTTTCACAAGGAATTCCAAACGTTTTTTTTTTTTTTTTTTACCCCCAAACTTTTTCCCTATGAAATTAAAATGAAAATATGGTGTGAAAAATGCATCAACACCTTTAAAATCAGTCAGGGGACCCCGTGTTCCAGAGGGAAATGGAATGCAAGAAAAGAAAGTTTTTCGCACAACTCATTTGCCCTTTTCAACACTCATCACAGGAACTGAAACTTTTTTTCCCTTGTAGCTGTTCAGTAGCTTTTTCTTTTTGGTTAATGACTCAACCATAGAGGAACACGCAGTGAGTCTAACACAGCAGTGTTTGTCGAAGGGGGGTCACATTTTGTTGTCTTGTCTTCAACAAAGAGGATGCAGTAGAACTCAAAAGGAGGGGAGGAGAAACTGTGAGGGTGGTCCTCGGCTGTTGCGGTTACATGTGGCAGGAGCCGCTTCCCGGTTTTTCACACAAAAGGAGCGCGGAGGGTCTAAAAGGAGGGGGGGAGGCCAGCTCCTGCAGAGACCTGCTGAAGACCGGCAGTGAGTGTTGCACAGCATCTTAACATGTTCACTGGAGCTCAAAACAGCAGCCAATATAAGTCTGCCAGAAAGAGAAAAAACAACAACAACCACAAAACAACAGAGAGCTTTCTGGCCGTGACAAGGAGGACACTTTTCGCTGACGGCTTGAAGGAGGACGCAGGAAAACAGAGACAGGAGGAGATGCAGGGAGATTGGGGAACGTCATGAGTGTGTTATGATTCAGTGTGTGTGTGTACGCAGGGAGTGTTGCACCCATGGGTTCACGAGTCGTCATCGATCCAATGTCAGCCCTTCTTCTCCGTCTCTCCCGTCCTCCCGATCGTGATGTGACCGATCAGCTCCGACAGAAGGCGGAGGCATTTTTTCCCCCATGCATGTTCGATGTTGGTTTATAGACTTCTTTAGCGGTTCCTGAATTCATCAGTTGGTGTGATGCATTTCTCTCCAGAGAGAGGAACGGCACGAGATCAAAAGCACCGGGTGTAAGAGTAAAACGATGGTACCGCAAGTAATGAATAATTGAACTCTTCTTTTCCAGATCAGAGAGATCCAGCTGATATGATCATCCTTTCATTTACAATTCAATATAAGACCCTTAGAGGCTGCTACGAATAAATGTCTCTTGTAATTAGGACAATGACACTTGATTTTGTGTCATTTCCTTTTATAGCAATTTCACTCTTCAGTCCAATGGCAGATGGTTTGATGTTTTACACACGGCAGCAAATACATTACTGGAAAAAAAAGAATTGTGTCCGGGCAGAACTGGATTAGCATTTGTTAGCTGTATAATCACTTTGTCATCCTGCGTTGTGTTTCGTTTTTGTGCAACGTCACATGAGATTTCAACATTTCAAGTATGTGTGTTAGGATGTTTTTTCCCAAGCCCAGAGTCAATAAAAGATCTTTACAAAAACTCTCTCTGTCCTCTGAATGTACGCAGTCTGTGACACACCACGCAGCTGATCACCTGGGTCCGTACGACAGGACGCGTGCAGCTCAGCCCAGAGGAAGCAGGGAGACAAAAATAGAGTCATTTCCCGGCAAGAATCAGTGGCATCCGTGCACTGTCCTCCATCTACAAACATACACAGCTGTGCACGTGTGGGGGGGAGGGCAAAATTGATATCAAATCACAGCCTCGGTACGAATTACACGTAATGGCCCTGCTGGAGGGAGAGTAATTCAGGGCTTTTTTACGGCTACATATATGTTTTAAAGTGGCCATTATACATTATACATTTCACAGCAGGACCTCCGTCCAGACAAGCTCTTGGTCTACTGACACCGGCAGATTGTCTTCTCTGGTTTCGGTCACTTGTGTCTCAGGAAACAATCCACATAAAAACGGTCCTCAGTAGTGAACGTACCTTTCCCGTGGGCCCAACAGCAGTGAATTTGCTGAACCAGTTAAATTAACTAATCATTCGCATCCTTATTTAGATCTGCAGAAAATTGCACGCGCTCATAAATATCAGTCGTCTTAAATCATGCCTGATTCTCCAAGAAATCAATGAACATTTTTACAAACTGAACTATCAAGCAAATGTAAAGAAAGTGGGGGGAAACATTCCTGGAGACTTTAATGTAGATCCGGATCTACATTAAAGTAGATCCGGTGTGGATGCCAGGTGTAAACATTGTTATTCTGTTAAAATAGAGAAAAGAATGACATCATCCTCCTCATTTATTTGCACTTTTTACTTTACATTCGATTTCTGAGTTCATCATTCGACACTAACGTTCCAAAACAATAACCGGCATCTTGATCAGCAGCTGACTGATGAAGCGGTGGAGTTTCATTCGCCGCTCCGTACCTCTATTAACACTTGACAGCTCTGCCCATCTGCTGGGACTCAGAGCACGGCCAGTCCCCTCAAGCTGATGAAGCCTTGCCAGTGTGTGAGAGCACTGTCGAACGACCCCCATCTCTCTCTCTCTCTCCCTCCTCTAATCCTCTCATTTCATTTCTCTGGCTCGGGCTGGCCTCTCTCCCGCAGCCTCCTTCTGACTCTCACTCTGCAGAAGTTGACACAGACCCTGGCGCTCTCCTCTGTCTCTCCGCCGTCTCTCTTAATCTTCCTGCGCTCCCCCCTGTAGCCTCTCTCCCTGGGAGTTCCCTCGTCACCTTCATGCCGACGTCTCTCTTCCCTGGAGCGGCCTGGCTCTGAGTAGCACTGTTGGCACGCGAGCGAGGGAATGGCTGTCTTTTTCCTCTCCTCTGCTTCTCCAGTTTTGACGTGACTTATAATTAAAGTGACGATAAGGAGGCTCTGTTTGCACTCACCTCACCTGATTGGATTTCTAAGAAAAAAGATGGACAAGCTGCTGAAAGAGCAATGGCCTGTTAGTAACGTCTCATTTCTGCTGGCGACTGGAATCCGCTTGGCCATGATGTCGAATTTCTAAGGGAGTAGAGCAACAGGATGAGGGGGGGGGGGGGGGGGGCGGGCGGGCACTGAAGGCCTGATGGTGTAGAGGTGGTTATTTCTATAATCTGGCCCCGCGTCACATCCACACACCCTGCAGGGCTGCGCTTGTATCCTGTATAATAAATGTCCGCCGCCATTATTCAGAACGTCCCCAGCAGTTATTATTGCGTCTCATGACCTTTCGAGGTGCCTCCGAGCAAAGAGTCACGACTAACTGCCTCCGTGCTCTCTGTGCAGGTGAACACAGGTTCAATAGAGTCAGAGAGAGAGAGAGAGAGAGAGAGAGAGAGAGAGAGAGAGAGAGAGAGAGAGAGAGAGAGAGAGAGATGCAGAGAGAGCATCATCTGCTGCACTGAACATTGTGTTCCTCGTCCTCTATCTCTCATCCGTGCGGTTCTTTCTGTTTAACGTCAAACGGTTTGTGCCGGGTTTGTCAGCAGCTTCCAGTGAGGACCGGGTACGGACGAGAATCTCTACACGAGGAGCACGAGCAGCCTGAACTTAGTTTTGCCTGACATCTGTGAGAGAGAGCGGCTCAATATCTTCCCGCTGTGAGCAGCTTGGTTAAAGGTTCAGTCGCTTAATGATTCATGGTGGAAATCTAATGGTGTCCGGCTAAACGCTGAGTTATTACAGTGCAGGTGGTGAGTCACAGACTTTTATTAAGGATATCTGTTGCGTTAACTTATAAAAGAATGAGCATCAGTTTTTGCAGTGTCTGTGCCAGTGATTCCACGACTGGGTGAATATATGTGACCTCAATGACCTTATATAAAGATGGACGGCATGCCGGCTCCAAAAAAGTGAAGCCAAAAGATCTGGATCACTCCCTATTGGTTGCCTGCAGTATAGATCCTAAACCCTGCTGGCACCATGTTAAGAAAATGTGCGAAACCATGATTGAGAGGAAGCATTTCTAATGTGCGAGTGCACCGAACAGTATCCGTGAGCGGAGAGGCCCACATGTGAGCAAATGCCTGACTATACTTCCTAAACTAAATAACATGTAACATTGGGTTTCTGTGTCGACAGCAGTGGTTTATATGATCAACGACATTTGGAATGGCTCGGGGGAAGCAGGTCAGAAGATCAGCGGCAGGCTATGACCAGTCAAAGAAGGGGAGCATAAACCACCGTCTCACTCTTGCTTCTCCACTCACGGATACTGCTCTGTACGCTTGTGCAATAAAAAAATTGGTTTTGCCCGTGCAGGGATGTGGTTTTTTACGTGTGCGAAATTTTGAGACTTAATAAATGCCATAGACCTGGGCCAGAAGATGGTATCTCTCATTATAGGTAGTTCTTATCCCACTGATGGATGTCCAAGGGTTAATCTTCGCTGCAGGTTTGGTATGCTATAAAAAGGACGTGAAACATCACGAGTGGCAGCTGTCACCGTCAGCTATTTGCACCATAAAATGTCCTCCAGGATATTTTGGATATATTTTTGTTCAGTGAGAGGAAGTGGAGATGCGTCGTCCATATTTATGGGCAGGAGTGGAGGAAAATCAGGAGAAGGCATAGCTACTGCATCTATAATGGCTCCCATCCCATAACATCCCAGAATTAACTCGTTTTGTATTTTCATACTTACTTTTAGTATTTACAGAAAATCCTCAATTTTACAATAAAAAACAGTTTTTTATTACTCCAATACCTTAATAGCTCAATATCTTATCACTCTAATAGCACTTGAGGACGGCTTTAATGATTATTGTTTTTAAGAAACAGAACTGGTAAGTGTAATTTGCAAGTAAATTCACAAAAACAGCAGAAAATAAACCAGATAAAGTAGGTCACTTTTCCCCTTAACATCCTGAGCAATATGCACTTCATTCAACTCTGCTCACCACCCACCAAAACACACACAAACACAAACTCACACACACTAGGCTGTCCGCTCCCTGGCGTTTCTTTTTATAAGTATATGCAATTTTCACACTTTCTGAAGGGAAGCGAGCGAACAATGACAAAAGCAGCTGTCAGGGGGAATCCACACGCAAAAATAGAGCTGATTAAATGAATAGTCCCACTAAGAATAGCAGGTAATCACAGGTTGGTAAAGCACATGCGAGCACACACACAAACATCCCCCCCCCCCCCACACACACACACAAACACACAGGCTTTTCAATGATACCAGCTGACAGAAACATAAAGAATTCAGTGCTGTGAATACAACATACCATTACCTTTTTCACCCACACAGGAGCAAACGCAACACAGTCATCTCTCACACACACACACACACACACACACACACACACACACACACTCACACATGCACACACGCACACACGCACACACATTAATAAACATACAGTATGGGCAGGCAGAGAAATAGAGATAGAAAGCAATTTACAATGCTGTCACATGCATGTAGATTCCAGATGGCACAGAGGCGGGTTTGAAGTTATTATCTCGCTGGTGCTTTACATCCCCACTCTTCCTCCTCTGTTCTCCTCTCCTCTCGCTGTATCGCACATGACAGAGGAGGAAAAACCAAATGTCACCAAGCGGAGACAAATGGCCACAGTGGAAATACTTGTTTAATAAAACAAACACGACGACAACCTCGGGGCCAAGGGGCATCCAGTCCAGAAAATAAACACATTTGGAAAATGAACAAAATCCAGGCTGTCGTAACCGGGACTATATATCATGATCTTCTTTTTCTTCACTCACCACTTTAAAAACAAAGCTTGTAGACGACATGATAATGGATTTCTTCGCAGCTACGTGGTGTGTAAATCAGGGATTAGGGAGTGCTGTGTGACAAAGCACCAGAGAACCATCTGACAGATACATCTGATGTTTTGGGGAAGGGAGACTTGACCACTGGTCATCTTTGCTTACAGGAGAGAAAAAGAATAAACACCATCACTCATGTGTCTGGTAGATTGTTTGCTCTGGTGCTCACAGTGCTTACAGTTGAGCAGAAAACATGTTGAGCGACTGCTCTATCAAAAATGCATTTAGCAGCTCAACGGCTGAAGTATAAGAGCGTCTTCCACATGTGTATTTTGGAAAATATTTTGCACACATATTTTTGGCAGTTTGTTTACACATGGAGCTGGAGGACAGTGTTGGTTATTTCATTATTTGTTTCCTCTCCTCCGGGCAGTGGGTTGGCACTTTTGCCTCACAGCAAAAAGGGTCTCGGTTCAAATCCAGGAAAAGTTATTTGTAAAATATAAAAATAAATAAACATCTCATTCAAATTTGTTTATTCTGTAAAAAGGAAAGGAAATATAGACACCCATATGTCTGTTTTTATTTTCTAACCAATTAATTGGTCGGGCCCACAAGGCTGCCATCAACTCTGGAGGGTGTCTGTGATTGTTTCTGACCTTTTTGTTTATCTGAATGTAAATCCCACAGACAGACAGACGGACAGACAGACATACAGAGAGACGGGTGCTCTGAGAGGTCAGTGAGTCCATGAGCAGACAGGATTCAGAGATCAGTGCTGATATGATGATTGGTCGAGACTGACAGGCGCGGGGGGGGGGGGCACTGGCAGGGGGACCCGATAGCTTCACCGTCCCCCCGGCAGAAAGCTGATGCCAGGAGATGTTGGTCTGACTGTGATTCAGCACTCAGTCAGTGATGATGACTGATGCTTCGAAACTGGCCACCGACTGACTCATCAGTCTCTTCTTTATACCATTAGCGGGGCTCTGCACCCCCCGGTGTGCTCTGCCCCTGATCAGCGCAGGTCGGTGATGAACTCATCTGTGTATCAGTGATTGCCCTACATTTGTTTAACACATTCTGGCGCTAATTAAATTCAACTGTGACCCTGTGCCCTCCACCAACACACACACACACACACACACACACACACACACACACACACACGCACACCCACTCAGACGGCATGATACGCTCTATAAATGAAACATGAGCTTCACTCGCCCCATGCACCCTTCTATCTCACGTACTTGTTGCTCCTCTCTGTCTCTTCAAGCGCTTGCAGCCAGAGGCGTCGCTAGTGGTGTAGCTCTGGTTTATGAGCCGGAGCTGCTGCAGTAGACACACACACACACACACACACACACACTCACACACACACACACACACACACACATACACACACACACACACACACACATACGCATACACGCCCACACACACAGACGAGCTGTTATTGCGAACAACTCACAGCTCCCTCTCTACACATCTGACCTTTACTTTGGTCAACAGATGAAATGAAACTGTGAGAGCCTGCTATAGAGAAAGGAACACTCAGAGCCTCAGTGTTGCTCTAATGATTATTTCCCACATACACACTGCTGAAAGGCCTTTGTATCATTTAGATCAAGAGCATCAGATCTACAGCACGGGTCCCTGATCAGTAATTTCATTTAAATGTCAGTGGGCCGACTGAGCTCCATGTTCTCCACTTCAATAATAATTGTGATTGGTCTCCATTGCCAGCTATTAAAAAAGATTCCGAACCAATTAGCCAAAACATTTTGTTTTCAAGCCAAGGAAGAAGCTCGGGACCCATAAGCCAAAATTACAACGGCAGTGAAGGAAAACTGCAACAGTGGAAAATATGCTCCACTGTCGCTTCCCTAACGCCAGCTTGTGACGTGCTCTGTGGTGACAGAGTGTTTACTGTGCATAACCAGCAGAGCAATCCTGTGGTGAAATCCAGGCTATCACAAGTTAGAGGAGGAATTCAATAGCCTCAATCTCTCATGTCTGTCCAATAGACATTAAGATGTTGCGTTAGCTAAGAATAGCATCAACAGCAGAAAACAGTTGAAATAACAAACCAAAGCATAAAGTGAATGTAAAGATGGACGATGTGTCTCCACTTTCACACACTGTCTATAATTTCAGCAAAAATATTCTGTATATGGACGCCGCCATCTTGCACTGCTCTGACTTTGAATGTATAAAGTTCCCATCTGTTCCTCATAAAAAATAAGGACATTTCCCAATTGTGGGACTAATAAAGGACCTATTTTCTTATCTTATGAAACAACGTCATGCCTAGTTTGAAATGACAGTAAACAATTCTCTTTGCTTTTGTGTCTTTTGTCATTGTTCGCAAATTGCTTTTCTGTTTTTGCATCATACTGCTTCCCTTCTGTTACTATCCAGTGTTTTGTGATTTTGTGTTTTTATATTCATGTTCTGTAGCGTCCACTTAATTTCTTCCATGCTGAATAACCTCCGTTACGTCCAATCACTCAATTTCCTCCCATGGAATCAATAGAGTTATCTTCATGCCAATGAAACAGGCTTTTCTCTGACGTGTGGTTCATGTAACCCCTCGTCCCCCCTCATATTGAGCTAATCTAAACTAATCACTCTGGATTTCATGGCTGTTAATTGAACACTGGCCTACCCGCTCCTCTGTGCATTGTTCTTAACAACGATGAAACAGCACGTTCAAATCAATCGGTGACCCCTTGCACGTGTCACGCAGACGCGAAACATAGAAACACTCATGTACTCAATCTGCAGCCAAGGACACATTTTAATCCACGATAGAGAAATGCGGGATGCAGAGAGGAGTTTCATCAGGTTCTCGCTAATTGGCAGCTTTGATGAATGATTAGAAAGGACAGAACCTCTGGTCGCTCTTTTGAAAATGTTGTGACACGGTAGTTTTAATTACTGCCGGAGCTTGACAGGAGCGCAGGGCACTTGTGGGGGGAGCCGGGCTTTGATTTACGAGGCGGCAAACCCGGTGAATATGAGGAAATAAGGACAAGGATTGATGTTGTGAGGTGGATGTCAACAAAAGGAAGTGTAATCAACCCTAAATTGTCTTCTGCAGTAATCAGGTCTCAGCTCAGGCGACACAGATCAGCGACAGAAAAAAAAAGGAAGGCCCATCTTATCTAAACAAAATGACTCTGCCAGAATAAATCATGTCAGTGTATCATATTGAGAGACTCTCTCTGCGTTCACGACTGTATTATGCAAATCCTTGTCACGGCGCGGGAACAATATGGGCTTTCTCAACCTGCAGCATCCATCTATTGTCATCCTGTGGGCATGTGACTCAAAAGCTTTAATCTGGTGCCGCGGAGCTATCCTCAGCAAACTGCTCCACGGTCTGTACCGAACCGAGACACAGAGAGGTTTGTTACGCCCGAGAGATAAATAACCACAGTTTCCGTCTGTGCCTGCAACCGAGACAAGATGGTCACCTTCTTGTGCCCTCCTCATGGACTCATGAGGACGGAAAGGGGAACCTGCGAGGATGACAAATTGCAAAAACGCAGACAAACAAATTGCTTGAAATTTTACCTTTTAATATTTTTTTGCCGGGAAGAAGACCCCCGCCATGAAGGACAGACGGCAGAGAAGAAGACGGGGAGCTTTGATGTATGGTGTGACGGGATTTAATGATCCAGGAAATAGAGCTGCCAACATTACGTAGAAGGAGTTTTTTTTAAATGCCATCAATCTACACATTTTTGGACGCCTGCTGCACTCTAGTAGACTCTGAGACCGCTTGCTTCGACAGACAACTGAGTCGACTTAATGAGTTGGTCTGGACAAACTAAATTCATTCTTCCATTCTCTGTGTCTGTCTGGACGTCTTTCTGCTGCCTGTCTTGTGGCAGTGGCCTTGCAAGCATCCAGACCCACTCGACTGTAATGCAGGAACACATTCACACACTCTTGAAATTGTGATTTTTTTTCAAACGCACCCAACTCGGTGCAACATAGTCTCGAGAGTCGTTCTAATCTCCCCACACAGAGGATACATTTCCATAAAGCTGCAGTGTCACATGCGGATGGAGGAGCTGAGCGTGTTTACACTCGTGGAGACGACTCTCTATCTCATGGTTATTTTGTTAATCCTATCAGTTCAGCAGACATTTAGTTGCAGCTATGAATCACCGTCTTCAAACGGGGCCATGGGAAAAAGGAGGAAGGGGAGGGGAGAGCAGGTTTTGGGTCATCTATTCTGGAGGAGGCAGGCTAAATCAGGGCATGACGACTGTATAGTTAACCTACTTCAATTTATTTCCTTGTTTCATGGGTTTTACTGAAGCAATTTTTTGGGTCTGGCTTGTTCCGTGAATGAGACTGCGAAATAGAAAATGTGATTAACACTCAAATGAGAAAACCATCAAAGGGAAAAATGTATTGTTTATAAAGAAGGGTGAAAAAAAAAAACTGCAAATTACCTCGCTCAGAATAAAGTTGTATCATCCCCTAAAAACGGTGCCATAGTTTCTATTAAAGTGCTACTGTAACTAATCATATTTTATATGCTGTCCTGCTATTATAACAATCTGCTTTTGTTTTTAGGGCCCAAGCACCGAATGGTGAGATGCCCTATTGAAATTGTAATGATTATTCTTATTTTATTTATGTGATGTAATGGGACGCAATAGGATTTTTTATAATTTCTTGGACCACTACAGGGCACCAAACATCTACACTGTCTCCTGGCAGCTATGTGATAAATACCGAGCTCCTGTGTAGCTACTTGTTGTACGAGGTTCGATGTAGTTCAGACACTAGTCAAATAATTGTGTTGCTCTTGGAGCCACTCTGCAGATACTCACCCAGACACTGTCATCGCAGAGAAAATGACTCACACCAGTTTTAAAGTGTTTTACTGGCGTATTTTTGCCCTTGAGTGGGCAACATAGTGTCAGGGAGATGGACAGCACCTGTAATTAAACCGAAAATGATTTATGTTAATTGTTCTTTTTCCAAAATCTCTCAAGTGTGGATGCAGCAGAGATAAGTAAGTGTCCCGTCACCACAGATTCATCTAAAGCGTCAGAATGAATCATTTTCACCTGTCTTTGGAAGCATCAGGAGATTAAGACAAATTGACCCTGGGTGTACGGTCTATACCGTAGTGGTTTTATACTATACATTCCTGTTTTATATGGAGTGGACTGCATTTATATAGTGCTTCTCTAGTATTATCAGCCACTCAAAGCTCTTTACAGTACAAGCTGCCAAATCATACAGCGCTACTTAATGCATTTTCTATTACACACCATCCAATACAACCATCAGGGGTAATTGGTGTTCAGTATCTTGACCAAAGACACTTCAGAATAACACGAGAACCCGGGGATCAAACCTTTGACCTTCTGGTTAGTGGACGACCCTCTCTACAGCCACAGTTACAAATAAAACATAAAAAAAAATGAAAGGTTAGAACCCAAAATGTTTGGTTTCCCAGCTTTTGATTTGCAACGTAAATTAAGAGTTAATCTTCCTTGAATTTATAAAGATAGTCTTTATTGCAGGGGCTGAATAAAACTGTTATAAACTAATGCTTCAATTGTTAACAAATTACATGCATTTAAAATGAATTTAGCTGAAACAGAGTCAAAACTAGAAAAGGCTGCAGTAAATCACACCAACCTCAGTCATCCAGATATCCCTGACTTTTTCATCAGGACCAAATTTTTCTCTAAGAAATCAATGAAAACGCTGAAGGTGATTAAATCTCCTGATCGGGAGCTGCACCAAAATGTAACAGCCTCCGTCCTGACCCATACCGCATCCTTCTACCAAGTTTCTTATTAATCTATTGTGTAGCTTTTGTGTAATCCTTCTTACAAGCCAATAAACCAACAAACAAACATGCAGGAGTGAAAACATGACCTCATTTTTGTCCAGGGAAATAAAAACTCCCTGCCTAGAAATCGATTTAAGACTCATTTTTCATAGGTCCATGAAGACTAAATGCCATTTACATCAAACGGATGAAGACATTTAAAAATTCATCCATCACCTAATGAATGAATATTTCCTTAGAGCTGGGACTCATTAATGTCTTATTATTGTAGCTTTTCCTTTGAGGCACTCTGTGATGCATGTGATGCTAGAGAAAAGAGAAAAGGGAGAACGAGCTCTGCGTGATAGTTGAGGCTCACTGTGTAGATAATTGGCGTGGCCTTTCCAGGGAGCCGGAGGGTGATGGGGAGGCTGTGATTAAACAGACTCAGTGTTTTCTCAGCCTATGAGCTCGGCCCCGGTGACACCGGGCGGCGTCATCACTCCCACGGGACACCGGTGGAAATACAAAAACAATTATCAACCCTGCAGTCCACACGGAACATCTAATCACTCCCGCACTTTCCACACCTGCTGAACACCTGCAAACCCGGCTGACGGGGCGCAGAGCGGGACAAAGGTGTTTACTCCGTCCACCACGTCACCATAGAGACCACCTGGGCGGAGAAGTGTGTTCACTTTGAAAAGCCGCGCTAAATGTCCAAAGCAGTGTCCCAATGTTAAAGGTGGAGATGGCGATTCTCGGGGTATGACTATTTACAAAACAAACACACCCATCCTTTTCACTGCTCCTTCAGAGGCTCCACCCGCCACATTCATGCTCGTGTATCAACAAGGTACGTCCAGTGGAGTTGGGATTATCCCCCCACAGATATTAAAATAATCTGCTGACACAATACTCCGTCTGTATTCACACAAATTACATGTTCGACAACCAGAATCAGCAGCAACAGCCTGCAGCTCGGTCCAGAGGCAACTGCCGGTGATATGGCGATGAATGATGTTCATGGAGGTTTTTCACCTTTTCAATATTTTGTCATCGTCTTTGAGTGAGCTGTTTTCTGTGGCGCTTCGGAGGAAAATTGTTTGGAAAATTGCTTTTTTAGTGGCTAACATTGTTGTGCCCTGAAAAAGTCCTTATTTCGTGGTCAAATACCATTTCACCCTCGGTAGACTGGTTATATTAACTTTTAAATGATTTAGATGATTGGTTGATTCAAGGTTTTTATAGGTTTAAACAAATTTTTTTTTCAAGTGGACAGTTCCTCTGCTAACACATGCATTAAGATGTCCTGGATTCGTCCCCTGGGACCAGGTGAGGCCACTGTAGCAGGTCAGTACGGTGGCCCTGAGAGCTCAACGAACAGCAACTTAAGAAAACACATGCAAGTTAAGAAAACACATGCAAGTTGACAAAACACAAGCAAAGTAAGAAATATCTTCATCAAGTTCACAACACAACATATTACAGAAACGCGCTGCAAATAGAGAAAAAACGACAACGGAAGTGTTTCCAGAGGACAGCTAAAAGTGTAGGACACTGCTGCCACAGCAGACACAAAAACGTCCAATACACCATACCAATTCGGTTCCACACAGGGGTCGGCCATCCGAGGCTCTGGAGCCGAATGCGGCTCTTCAGCCCCTCTGTGTGTGTGTGTGTGTGTGTGTGTGTGTGTGTGAGCGCACCGGCCCCTGGGCTCCGACGCCGCCCACTCGCTCAGAAGAGGGGGCAAAATGTCTCTTTTGATAGTAAAGGTTTCCTTCCCCTGCACACTTTGGACAGTACATGGCCTCACAAACAGGGGCTTGCTTGCTAGCGCTGTTTATTCAGTTTAACAGGAGAAGACGGCATGTCTCTAGATCCGCCGGGACACACACACACACACACACACACTCGCCCGCTCCTGGTATTTCATGATGGCCTGATACGATGATGATTAAAAAAATGAACATGACGTTCACTCACGTTCATCGTTACGTTCACGTTAATAACATGAAAACTGATTCGTTAAGTTCAGCGTTCGTGAAACATATGCACAGCACTGTACAGTACAGTCACTGCAGAGGGACTCAAGAGCCGCGTTCGGCTCCAGAGCCGCGGGATGACAACCCCTGTGTGGAACCGAATTGGTATGGTGTATTGGACGTTTATGTGTCTGCTGTGGCAGCAGTGTCAATCACTTTTAGCTTTCCTCTGGAAACACTTCCATTGTCGTTTCTTCTCTATTTGCAGCGCGTTTCTCTATTTGCAGTGCGTATCACTATTACTCAGGTGGCAATTGGGTGCATTCGGATTTGTGTCCACCTTGTCCTCATGAGATCAGATCACTCAGAATAGATGTTAATATCAGGTCTGAACAGGGTCTTGTAATGGTTAAGCTCAGAACCCCAACATTGCACTGTAGCTTTATGTCCTCATGAACCTCTGCTTGTTCCTGATTGGTGGCATTTGATCTCTTCCTGGTCCCTTGGCCTGATCCTCTGGTGCTCCAGGGCAGCTCAGTTCCCTTTTTCTCATTAAGTGGCCTTCTGGAGAAGAAGGGAACAGAGAGCTCAGGTGCTGCTGTCTTATGGTGAACTGAGAAAAGCTGTGTTGAACACCATGTCCAAAAGTCGACAGGCATTCAGAGTTTGACTGACTTTTCTATTTTGCAAATGACAATCTACAAAGAAAGAAGATATACAAAAGCTGCTGGCGTGGAACAGTAGCAGACACCGTTAGCTAGTGTGTTATGTTTGGAGCCGTGCACAGTCCCTGCAGCTTGACTGAGTGTGCAGGTCAGCTGCAGCTGGATAGTTAATGTATTGGAACTAAAGAAGAAGCTTGACCACCAGTGAGGGAGGGGGGGGGGGGGGGGGGGAGAGAGCCTGGGGCCACAGAGCCAGGAGAATGACCTTCGGCAGGGCAACGAAAAACAGTGGAGACGCCATCTGAGCTCCAACTGACAGGCTGTTAGAGAGCTAAGCTGAAGCTTTGAAGTGAACTCTGCTTTGCTCCACTGAGCCACAAGAAAGTGAAATGTTTAACACAAAAAAGAGACGCTTGAAAGAAAAAGGAACCTTTCAGATTCTGAAACCTTTAAAAGTTTTATATTATAAGGCAGTTGTATTTCATTTTCCCCAAGACAATTTCTCACGGCTAGCGCAAGCTCCCAATTATAAAGTGGTCTTATATTCATCCCTAAATTCAAGTTAAGCAAAAAATTGCCCCGTGTAGACAGACTTGATGCTTTAGTTGAACGTCTTCATGCTGAGAACAAACTAAACTGCACAAAGAGAGCTGGAGCCATTTTAAAGGTTGTTTTTCTTTTAACTGCAGTTTCTATCAAGTTAAAAACATTTCATAGCATTTTTTGATTATTTTAGGCTTTAAACTTAATTTCTTCTACGATGGCCTTCACTTTTCCCATTGACCTTTTATCTTCTGTAGATAAAAAGCAGTGCAACGTCTAGATCTTTGGTGGTTCCAGTGAAGCTAGCTTTAATAGCTTTCATTTGTCCAGAGGCTGCAGCAACTAGTTTTATATACATCACCTGCAAGTATATAGGATTTTGTAAACCACATTGTTTAATATGAGCCCCATTAAATTATCCTGAGGAAAATTTGTCAGAATAATCTGAAAGTTTGGATTAATTGATGAAAACAGTTGCAGCTTTATGACTCAACTCTATAAAGCTTGGTAGTAAAAGAATAGTTCAATCACATTCACTTCAATGTTATTCCCTAAAGGTCCATGAAGGCAAAATCTTATCTCCAACAGCTTAACCTCAGTTGAGCAGATCTGACAGTTGAGTCTCGACTACTTCATGTTCAAAGTCTCAATCCGCCCTCAAAGCGATGCTTCCCGTGACTCAGCTCTTACTCATGTTGAGCCCTTTGTTCATATTTAATGAGCTCCAACATGGTCTGCAAATGTCAACCAATCTGTGCCACCAAAAAGAGCTCAAGAGGAGAACAGCTGCTCAAGTGTGTCAACAATGAGATGCTTTTAATTGCAATTAAATTGAGACTGAACAAAAATCTTGGCCCGGAGACAATACCTCTCCACCAGCTGCTGCTGCTGAAGGACGTCTGCCAGTGACATCAGAAGATGACAGCACGAAAAAACACTTTGATCGAAAATGTAACTCATTTTATTGGGTCAACAAGCATTTCACTGAAGACCTGTTGTCTTCAAAGAATTCAATCTCAAATTCTCAGACGCTTCACATGCTTATCAATGTTTCAAGTAACAAACACTTTGTTTAAATTAAAATATTAATGTATTTCAGCTACATTAGAAAACTTAAACCGAAGAGACCCAAATTTTCAAATTCTCAAATTAAAGTAGCAGTCCACGGCTTTCAGAGACTTAGCCGTCAAACTGCCGGAGCCTGTTCCTCTTCCAGTGGAGCCTCCTCCGGTTTCTCCTCCAAAGGACGGGACTGTTTGATGCCGAACAGGTTGCGCAGGTTGACCTCCGGGTCAACATAATGAGGGATCTTGCGTTCGTTGAAGAGGCCCGAGAGGTTGGTCTCCACTTTCGCCCGTCTGGAGATGCGCATGCGCAGGGCGAAGAGGCGATGCAGGTTTTGCTCCACAAGGGGGTGGTGGTTTCCGTTCAGGCGCTTCTGCCACGATTTCTTGGCCCTTTGACGTTTCTGTTGGGATATTAAAAAAACAAACATATTTCAGGGAGAGGTTTTTGGATAATATTGTTTTTGTCAATGCTTTGGTTGTGTATAGCCACATATCCAAAATCAATCATCTGAAAAGGTTGATTAAGCCTTCAACTAACTTGGGAAATACTGACATCAGTCTCACCTTCAGAGTGGTGGCAGCTGGGTCATGGTGAAGCAGGTGTCTATTCATACTCTCCTGTGGAAGAAAAGTCATAATATACACAACATACTGAGGCTTTGTACAAAAACAAAAAGCTGTGGAATATGCAGAAATTGTCCCTCCTCCATGTTTACACCCAATTTCATCAGATTCAAATTTGGATTTTTGAAGTTTTCGCAGAAATCTGCTGATCCGTGTCCCAGTTCTAATATCACTATTAAAAAGGCAGTTCTGCATTACGCGGATCAAAAGTTAAATAGAAAGTGTTTTTTGAATACAAGAACTGATCACATCACCTCACAAGGACCAGCAAACGTGTTATGTACCCGCATAGCAAACTTGCGTGGGCAGTCAGGGAAGGCGCACGTGTACTTGAGGAGCTCGAGGTGAACCTTGCGGATGTGGTGCTGCAGGTTAAAGGTGGTGGAGAAGTAGGCTTGGCAGTCCTTCCTGGGACAGACCAGGACAGGCTTGTGGGAAGCATGGACCCACTTGTGCCTGCGCAGTGTTTCGGCCTTCTTAAACACCTTCTTGCACACTGGGCACTCGAAGGTGGCTGTTTAAAAAGACGGAAGTATCAACCAACATTATCCCCGGACGCTGGGTTAAAAACACTGAATCACTTAAAGAAACATTCGGGATGGAATTTGCTAGGTGACCACAACCTGCTCACCTGAGTGTTTGGCCATGTGCTTCTGGAGCTTCCCCCAGCTGTGTTCCTGCACCTTGCAGTTGGCACGAGGGCAGCGGTAACCTGCGGGGGGGGGGGGGGCAGGTCAGTGAGTGCATCAGGAACCAAAGACCATAGTGGCATCCGATCTGGATGGAGGATCATGATCTTGCTGGCTGCTGACCATAGGCTATGATTGCAGAAGGACTGCTTGACATATAGTATTGAAGTTATCCTTCAAAATGTTTACCCTCATCAATGCTGGAAAAAACCTTAATCTTGATGTTTTCCTACATCTATTGCACTTCTGTCCGTCGTGGGAGAGGGATCCCTCACATGTGGCTCTGAGGTTTCTACATATTTTTACCCTGTTAAAAGGGATTTGAGTAGTTTTTCCTTGCTGAGGGTTAAGGACTGAGGATGTCACACCATGTTAAAGCCCAAAGAGGCGAATTGTGATTTGTGAATATGGGCTATACAATTAAAATTTGATTGATTGATCTCTAGCCATGTATATCATCTTTCCTGAGGGAATCATCTTCAATTGAAACGCACGCCCTCTTTAATGAAGGAATCTGACCGGGGTGGAGGATGAAAGAACCCCTGCCAGGATATAAATGGACCAACCTGCGTGCTTCTTCTTATGAGCTTTGCGGGCGATGTGGGAGACGAACGTAGCGTTGCATCCGTCCTTGGTGCACCTTAACCCAGCAGGGAAATGACAGGTAAAAATTAATTTAATCAATTCAGTGATGCCACACCCACCAAACCACTCATTTATCTCCTGCTGTAGTCTGCACTGCAGGGAATTAAACAGTTTATTCATTAAAAACATGGCAGCTGCGTGTCTTTAACAGTCGGGGGGGATATCAAGTATTGCATTAAGTCATAAGACAAAGCCACAGGCTGGGTTTTCTCGGCAGGAAAGAAATAAACATTGTAGTAGAGACGTACTTGAACTCAGCAGACACATCATGCTCCTTCAAGTGCAGCTTCAGCAGCCTGCGCTTTTTGAAGGTCAAGGAGCAGTTGGGCTGGTTACACTGTGGGAGGAGAAAAACCTCAAGTGGTTAAAACGACACTTAAAAACAAGTTATTCAACATCGAGGGCAGGAGAGCTGGTGGATAGAAACGCGTCGTGTTGGCGCCATCTTGTGGCTCAGTTTCAGACTAACCGTGAAGAACTTGTTTTTCGCTGCGTGGGCACAACCCACGTGTCTTTTCAGTTTGCTGGAGGTGAGGAAAGTCTTGGTGCAGGTCGCAAATATGCACCTGAGGGACGTACAGTGAAAGAGTGACAGGAACAGCAACAGTGACCTTATCACAAGAATGCATCTTCATCGTGTGACTCACTTGAACTGTTTGTCTCCTTTGTGCTGCAGCATGTGGCGGCTCAGGTGAGACTTCCTCGTGAAACGTCGACCACAGCCTACAACTGCGCACTGGCACGGCCGCTGGGTACATTTTGAGTTAAGTTGGGGCACATTTCAAACTTTCAAATTCAGAAAAACTGCACACGCTTCTTTACCAGATCTGGCAGGTCTATATTTTCAAGCATTACTTTTATTTCTCTTCTTTGTTATCGGACTAGTGCATTTTAGTGTTACTGAAAATATGTATACTTTATCAAAATGTTACTATGCATTGTTTTAACATCGTCTTATGTTTAAGGGTAACCAATAATTGGAGTGGAATTGCTCCACTATGATCACAATCAGATTGGGCAGGTGACCTTAGACCCCGCCTCCTCCTGCAGCTGCAAGAATCACCTAAAATAGTTTTATGATGAAGACTCCGACATTAATTAATATGACAATACAGATATTCATAAGCATCAACTGCAGTATATTAATGTTATTATTGTATTAAACTGAATACACAGACAATTGCATCATGGAATTTGCTACACTCTGCAGCAACTTTTACTTAAGTAGAAGTTATTTCTGTATTTGTAGTTGATTACATTTCTTTCCGTTGTTGTACTCTTACCTTTAATACATTTGCTTTTATTTAAAAGCAGGTGTTACATTTATTTTACTCAAGTGGAAAAGTTACATCTGAAGCCCACTTTAACTCAAGCACTTCTGTTCATTTGTACTTTAAACTTGATTAAAATGCTGTAGTACTTCCTGCTGTCTACACGGTCAGACGTGTCCTTGTACCTCTCCGGTGTGCACGGTCTCATGCTCCTTGAGTTTCCACTGCCTGGTGAAAGCGGCTGCGCAGTTGACGTGGCTGCACTTCAGCTGCGGCCTCGGTGCAGCGCTCGCCGGTTTCTCGCTTCGCAACGGCTCCATCTTCATCCGATATCTCAGCACGTCTCTTCTTCGTAATGTTTGTCTCTAATGGAGGAGCGGCCGCTTTAGTCCGCCTCTCTTATAGCCTGTTTCCGAGGCGCTTCATTAGTGTAATTGGCAGCGTCCGGATCGCTGGTTCAACCCGGCGCCACCGTCAGGAAACCAGGCAGAAAGCAATTAACCACAATCACTGTGTCGTGCGCAAACAACGGTGAACAACACAAGTGAAGCATTTGGACACCTGTTGCTCAATGATTAAGATCTGCATCTCATCTTGGGTGGTTTTCTTTTGCAATGGTTTTTAAAGCGTAATTGCTTCGACTCCAGTTGTTGTTAATATCCTCTAGAGGTATAAATGGTCTCCAAATTACACACGTGCAGCACTTTCTCTACACGACTACATTCACACGTCAAAGCCTTAGTGCTCAATTTGAATTTTTTTTTATAGATCTGTGGGTCGTTTATGTAGCTGTTCACATTGTCTTATAAAACGTGGCCAGCATCAGACCTGACCTGTGACCTGGTCATGGCCCTGAGGTGACCAAGTGTAGGAGAACATCAAGACGTCACACGCGACACACTGTGTACAGTAGTAAACAGAGAGAAGAAGTGAGTAATAAACATGAGGGCCACAGATGTTTATGGTTACATTTTTTTTTTCATACACAGACAATATGACACCTCAATTTTTGCTTGTAGAGATGTGTCATCCCAAGTGCTTGATGTCTAAAACCTCACTGTCCCTCCACTGACTACCTCTTAAAGGAACTGAGGTCGTATTTCAAAAAATCTGATCTGTTACTGAATTTGAAAAGATCAGATTCCACGTGACTTGTGCTGTTCACACGGTCATTAAACAATCAGATCTGGGTCACATAGCCGGGGGAAATCAGATTCGGGCCACTTGGACCTGATGAAATGTGTAATCTAGTGTTTCATATCACTCGTACAACCGGGGGTTCAGTAGACACTGAACCTCACCACACATAAGTGAGGGAGACTGAACTTCTGGTTAGTGGACTTCCCACTCTACCTACTGAGCCACAGCCAATCTTTTATTATCAGTGGTGGAGGAAGTACTGAAGTTTAGTACTTAAGTAAAAGTACAAGTACCCAGGAAAAGATGTACTTAAGTAAAAGTAAAAATACTACGTCAACAATCCTACTTAAGTAAAAGTAAAAAGTACTTACTTTTAAATTTACTTCAAGTATAAAAAGTAAAAGTACTCATGCAATGGGTTGTCTGTCAATTTTTATGCTGTGCCATTTTGATAAAGAATGCTGATATAGCTACTGGTAATACTCATGCCTCTACAGATGTCACTAATAGTAATAATTATAAGCAACAACATTTGTTTATTGGAAAGGTTGGTGTACTTATTGTGCTTACCCTCTGTAATACTGTTCACACTCTATCTTACAATTCTGCGGATGACAAGTTATCTACCAGGGATTATCTGCAAAGTGAATACCATGAAGCCAAACCAATAAAGACAACATGTTATAGCTTTAAAATTGTATTTAATTGTAAACGTGTATAAAATGGAAACATGGAACACAAAAAACAACTTTAAAACTGGTCAGAACAAGGCAGATCTTAGAATGAGAAATTTTAAATGAAGGACCTTGAAATGAACATTTGACCATTGGTCAGGCAGCCAAAATATTCATCTTCTGAATATTTTATAATGGTTTAGACGGAAAGAGAAATGTTATATTTTTATTTTGAAAATGTAGTTCCTGAAAAACGGAAAAGATCGCTAAATGTGCCTCGTTGTTGCATGAAAAAGCATTACTTTTAGTTGTTTAACACATGGCTGATAAAGGCACAAGGTTTGTGGATATTTCGTTACTTGTTGTCATTATTATAAACATAATCCTAAACGTCTTTTTGCGGTGTAAGGACACGTGTGTGTGTGGGCGTTTAAACTTCCAAAACAGCAACCCAATCCATATTTCCCGAAACTGTGTTCATAAAATGTAACGAGTAACGACACATATTGTAGAAATGTAGTGGAGTATAAGTATAGATAATAGCTGAAAAATGTAAAGGAGTAAAAGTAAAAAGTATGCACTATTATTTTTACTAAAGTAAAGTACAGATACGTAAAAATGTACTTAAGTACAGTAACGACGTAAAAATACTTTGTTACATTCCACCACTGGTTATTATGGACTTTAGATAAATCCAAACCTGACCCACACCTTTGATGGTATAAGACATATTATACAAAGCATCAAAAATTAATATTACATACATATATTATAGTTTTATCTTCCTGAATGAGCAATGACCAAGGGCCCACAGTCCCCTTATGAAAACACATCTAAAATGGATCTGCACCAAATTGCACTGGTCAATATCAGTTCACAAAACTAAATCTGGATTTTTCTTCATCCATTTTTTCATGTCAAAATGGCTGCTGGGAAAAACACTGTCTCGTAGTGTAAATCTTTACTGACTTGGGCTGACGTGATGGAAAGAATGAAAATAACTATTGCTGTGTCGTTGTGATACTCCTGTTTGCACAGTAGAGGGTAGTGTGTGTGTGTGTCTCATCAGGCTCAGCCTGGCCTGCAACACAGGACACAGGTACAGGTTGATGTTTATGTTTGTTTGTCTGTTTGTGTGTTATATAGCAGGATTACTCAAAAACTACTGGATGGATTTCCATGAAACTTTGTGGTATGGGTCGAGATACATCCCCATTTTGTTGCAGATCAGGATCTGGATTTTCATTTTGCTTCATCAATTTTAGGATAATTGTTATTATTACCACCACCAAGCAGGTTGTGTTTTCATTTTGTTTGTTTGTTATTTAGCAATATTACACAAAAAACACTGGACCGATTACAGTGAAACTTGGTGGGAGGATGCTGTATGGCTCAGGAAAGAAACAATACAAATTATGATCACTGGGCGGATCCAGGAATCTTTTTTTACTTTGCGAGCTGGGATTTCTCAGAGGACAAATCTTAGTACAAGATGCAAAAAAACAGACATTGTGCAATTTGGAGCAGATCCAAATAGAAATCTGGATGTAGTGAATTTAAATGCGGTTTCATAAGGGGACTGTTGGGCCTTGGTAGAAGTGTGTGCTCAGTGCAATTCTATGGGCCACCGTTTATAGAGCCGCTGAATGTGACCGTGCATTGTTGTGAAACTGAATTTTCTCTTCCCTGGACAAAATAAATGATGGATGACTTGTTCTTCTGTTTGACCTCTGATCATTTAAGCCTCTGTAGAAATCCCATGTGATCCTAATAACTTTTCATTTGAAGCACAGCCGTCGACCTCTATTCAGCCCTGACTCCTCTCGGCGCTCATTGCAGTTTCAGCTGTACCACTGCTGAATACTGAATACTTAATGCTCTGCCACCGTCAGCACTGTGTGATGACGTAGAGCCATGTCTACGTTTATCAGCTGAAGACCACTGGAGGGAACAGAGGAGACGTTGCTGATGATTTTGTTCGATGTCACACAGGAGAAGGGCTGATCTGATGTCTGTTTTTGAGTTTGAGGCAGTCACTCTTTGTATTTCTGGAGGAGATGCAGAGATATTTTGCCGTAGATGCAGTCGACTCTTTTTTGCTGCATGCTCCCCACTGTCTCTGTGTAGATGAAATATTCAGAGGGGGCTGTCAGTGAACAATGCGCCTCCATTAGAGGGATGTGCTGGATGGATGCTTCAAGACTCAACTGCTGCGAGGAAGCAAAGCCTGCAGGTCACAGAGGGCTGAGACAGTAACTCACAGAGCACTGCACGTCTTCACTTTCACAGTTTGAGAGTATTTATCAATGACCATGGATTATGTGGTGGGACACTTTTAGAGATAAATAATTAAACTCATAATCCAACCTGCAATCATTATCTTGAATCCTCTGTTAGTGTGTATAGCCCCTGTTGATCTATAAGTTATATAGTTAAATAGATCAGGGGTTCCAAAACTTTCCGACTCATGACTTGAGACACCCAAGAAATGGATGTGTAATGCTCTTTTTATTATTAATTTTTTTCAGGTAAATGAATTGGCTTTTTGAGGGCTTATACATGCTCAAATTCTTACCAAAATTTGCATGTACTTTTATTCATTTCTGTTATTTCCAGTAGCGGACTGTGCAGGATTCATTTAATTTAATATTATTTTTCAATTTCAATTTTAGGAGTTAAGTATCTTGCCAAGGACACTTCAGCATGCATTTTTGGATTTTAGATACTGGATGTTTTAATTGTATTTGTCTTTTCTCTGCAGACCTGTAATGTAACAGCACTACACTACACTGGAACAATGGACCAACTGTTAATCTCTATAACATCCTAAACGGCCTTTCTTCGGCCGTGTCCCTCACCACCACCACCACTACGACCACCACCACCAGCAGCAGCAGCAGTAGCAGCAGCAGCATCCTCTCCCCGCGCTGCGCTGCCTGGCAACGTGAGGAGGAGGCTGCTCTGGGTGAGGGAGGGTCCCACGGTCCCACGTGTCCTCCTCACCGCAGACCCAAAGCGTTTCTCTTCGCCTTTTCCCCTGTTTCCGCACAAGCTCATTCACGCATACGCACCCGCGCAAACCGTTTCCTCCCCCTCACCGATCGATCCACATGCCTTTATCGATCATCTCCGCCACGAGGCTGTAGACAACGCTTCATTTCTACTTAGTCTGATTTGCCAATGCAGATTCTCCGTGGCTGAGAGAGAGAGAGAGAGAGAGAGAGAGAGAGAGAGAGGGAGTGAGAGCGAGAGAGAGAGAGAGAGAGAGAGAGAGAGAGAGGGACAGAGATGAGTGGACGCGCATCATCAGGCGTGTAACACATTCACGTTGGATCCTCGCCCTCGCTCCAGCCTCGCTCCGTCTCCTCCCCATCCCTCGGCCGGGTTCGTGACACTCTGCGGCTCTCTCGATGGTGTGATCGGGGGGAATATGTGAAGATCATGCGGGCGGTGTGGTGCTTCATGGTCTTCGCTGCAGTGGGCGAGAGGCTTGCGGTCTCAGGTAAGAGAGAGAGAGAGAGAGAGAGAGAGAGAGAGAGAGAGAGAGAGAGAGAGAGAGAGAGGCGGGGGGTAGAGGGAAGAGGGGGAACAGCCTTTTTCATTTCCTTTGCATCCCAAATGTTTTTTTCCCACTTGCACCAGCACTTTTCTAAACTGGGGTTTTATTGTGGCGGGGGGTCGGTGCCAATTCCAGCCTCCTGCCTGAGACCATCCCTCTCCGATGCGTTGATTTGCTGCATCAACACATTTCCTCTGCAGCCCCATTGCCTATACACAACACACCCATAACCGTTTACATCTGGGTTTTATCTAAAAGCTCTGTGATGTCCACTAGACAATGGTGTGCAGCCTGATTGATGCTTTCTGTTATTTCATAGGACCTGTGTATATGTTTGAATGGGCGTCATTCTTCTATATAGCCCACATGACAAGGGAGTGCATGTATTATTTTTCATTAAACCTAAAAATATCCTTACCTACTTTCTTAAAATACAGCAGCAAATTGCTAAATCTTTTTCCGGTAGGATATTTAGGTCACCATGCCATCCTCCTAAAGAGAAGTAAAACACTGACATCTCTCTTCCTGACAATTCCTGTCATTTGCTTTCCTCACAAAAACCCCACCAGTTGAACTTCAGGCGGGCTCAGGTGTGTCCCTGCCTCACCGAGCCCACTACCGCACCACGAGCCTGCATGTGTTGACTGTCCCAGTTGACTGTCCCTGTTGACTGTCCAGGTGGACTGTCCCTGTTGACTGTCCCTGTTGACTGTCCCTGTTGTTGCACTGTACAAACAGGTGTGGACAGGAGCCCGGCGCAGGATGGAGGCATGTGGGGCTGGTTTACCCCAGCAGGACGACCGGACAGCGGGGACACGGCGGCCGAGATCACCCACCCGAAGTGGCTGGTGCAGCAGACTGAGTCGGAGGAGGAAGTGGCTCAAGACTTCTTCGATACCAGGGTGAAGAACAGCACCGGAGACACACTGGTAAGCTGTGAGTCTGGGCAATGAACCAGTTTGAACCACTCTGAACCCAGTGACCCTGATTTAGATGCCAGGGAAACCCGGGGGTACCTCATTAGGATGAATCACATTACAATTTGATAAAGATGGAAGTCTCCTAGTTGGACAGTGTGTGAGAATGCATCAGGAATTACCTCTTATGTTACAGATAGATAAATGTAGATGCATATTTCCGTGGACCAAAATTATATAAAATCGATATATTTGAGGAATATTCGACCGAATGAAATCAACCCCAGTGAAATTCTTGAAAGTCCAGTGCCCAGCAAGCATCCAAAGGCTCCTTAAGAAGATTTTCTGTTTTTGGGACTGAAAGCAAGTCCGTGTGGACATAAAGGGGTGTGTCCGTTCTGAGACAGACTGTCATCCTGCTGAAGGAAACCTCATTTTTCCAGTACTGTCTGTAATAACAGCACGGCGCTCAGCTCTCTGGTGCTCATGCAGCTCCTGCTACACAGGGATGATGGTGCAGGGTGGTGTCTTGCAGCAGTGTTCGCTCCCTGAATTTTGACCTACTTTTAGTCCCTGAGATGAAACCAGGTTGATAATTCGGTTATAAAAATTGTAGTAAATGAACAGTCAATCTAAGGGCAGAGTGAATGTTTGTGTGCCCGTTTATTGTGGCCCTCGTCTCCACGTGACAACATGTAACAGCTCCTGAAGTATTCAGCCGTCAGGTCCGATCATCCTGCTGCCGTGCCGAGCCCCCGACGTCTTCATTATTCAGTGGCGTGTTGAAGTAGTGGTGTGTCGAAGTACAATAATGGTCCCATTAATCATGAAACAGGCCTTGTAAGAATTGCTACATGGTCCAAGAGGCTTGAACACCCCCCCTCAACCCATCATCTCTCTCTCTCCGTCATGCTAAACTGATGTAGTACATATAACTGATATGATGGAATACATTAGACTCCTGACACACACTAGGGTCGTGTGTGTCACGACTTACAGCTGTCGAGAGGGATTCTATATCACAAAACAACAGTATAAAGTAAAGGATACCACTAAATCTGATAATTTACCTTCTCAGGTCTCGAATGTTTCATGAGTGTGTTTTTCAGCAGCCATACTCGACGCAGCCTGCTGCATTTTGCATTTTTTTTAAATCTGCAAGATGCTTGAAATGACGGACGAGATAAATTTAGAAGCAGCAGGAGATGAGTCACATCATGCTGCGTTTAAAATAGATGAGGCAGCATTCCAGGTTTTCATCACCTGTTGTGTTTACTTTGGATTCCCTATAAGTTGACAGGGATCTTTTTGCACAAAGAGAAGTTTTAATTGATTTGTCCTCAAGCTGAGGGTGAAGATTTTACACATATTTTTTTAAATAGTTGGTATGTGAAAATATATCTGCTGTCTGATATCGATGATACTAGTTAATATAACTGAGAGTATAGTGAATAGTGGAGATATTGGGATAGATCAATAAAGAATAGAAGTTAAACCAGTTCCCACTCAAATCGGCAGTTAACTCTGCTTCACATTACTCTTTTTTTGAAAATGTATTATTATTATTTTTAGATAAAGAATAGATAGATAGATAGATTGCTAGATAGATCAAAAGAAGCAAGAATGTAAAAATGAGTAAGAGCATAGTGAGATAAATATACAAGCATTTAATATTAATATATATAAAGTTAGAAATGTATAAAAGCAAACTGTACAGCAGCAGAATGAAGGTGAAAGTATGTTACACTTTGCCCTTGTTAAGAGGCGAGAAATACCTAGAGATGCTCTGATACCAGTAAGGGATTTTTCCCTTCAAGATCCCCACACATGGACTTTGAAAATCGGCCCATACAAAGTACTGGTCCGATACCTGGGCATTTAAAATAAATATTTTAACAGCTATATGTTACTAACTCTGTGCTGTTGCTGTAATCGGTTTTGGGCCCCTTCGATACTCTTGCATACGATACACGTTTTACTTTAGGGACTTTCTGAATCACTTAATCACTTATTCGTTGCCGCTCTGAAAGCAGTACTTGCCAGTGGCAGCACAGCACAACTGCTGTTTTGGAGCATGAAAAGAAAATTGCAGTTTTACCTGGGTGGCACTACAGAGTCGGTTCTGGATCAGGAACATAGATTTGTTTACCCACCGAGGCCCAACTCTGCATTTTCTGCAGATTCAGAGGCGCTTTCCGATGCTGGTATTGGAGCATCTCTGATATCACCAGGGCAAATTCATCTACTGAGGAAGATCCTGCAGCCCTAAACAGTGTCAGCCCTTATGGACGCCCTTCTCCAGCCTCTCCAAGACAGTAGTAAACAATCTGTTGTCCTTACTCAACGGAGGGAATAATTCCTGGATAGTGATGCATTTTATTGTAAAAGCCCAGTGATTCACTGCAGCCTGGTTCCTCCAGACTGAGATCAATCCTCGCTGGCAGAGTCACAGCTGCCGATGAGACACACTGTTGAGTCTGCAGGAAATCTCTCTCTCTCTTCTGGCCCTGCTGTCTTCTCACCTCCTCGGCTCTGGCAGCTGTCCACAAGGGACATTGGCACAGCTCGGACAAATATACAGCCTACCACAAAGGTTTCTCCTCCTCCTCCTCCTCCTCCTCCTCCTCCTCCTCCTCCTCCTCCTCCTCCTCCTCCTCCTCCTCCTCCCCTCCTTCTGTCAACCCCTCTCCATCCATCTCCATCGCAAAAAACTCCAGCTTCGGCTCCTAATAGCCACCGCTCACGCCCGCCTGAACGCTGGCAGCCAATATCGATAAATGAGGACTTTATCAATCACGGGGTTACGGCAGCTGAGATGCTTTTGGAGTGTACACACTATCGATTCCGTTGAATTATTCATGACACTTTTTTCTAAAACACACTTAACCACAATTGTTTTGTTACACTTTAATATATCCACTGTCCAACATGTCTCTGCTGTTTGTTTTTTTATTTACAGCCACTGCACTTGGCCCAGACCTGTTTCCGAGTGGAAGCCTTTGGACACACCTTCACTCTGGACCTGGAGCTAAACCAGTTCGTAATTCTCCTTCCAAAAAAACACTGAGATGTGGCTTTTTTTCTGCAAACTTGCATCAGCGGGGGCTCTCCATTTATTTCAAATGCTCTCATTAGCGTTCCCACACGCTTAGGCAAATTAACGCAGCACCTCCATTGTGTTATGTGACAAGATGGGGGAATGCCAGCACTCAGACGCGCACAGCTGGAGGTTCATGGGTTTTCCACAGATTTTCATCAGGGCCACATGTTAACTTGTATTTGTTCTTTGTTAAATGCATTTAAGTGGAGAGCAAGTGTTAGAAACTACCTTTTGATTTGAATGCTGATAGAAAAGATGCTATCAGAAGTATCACACTGTCTCTCCTCCATTTGCAGTCACCTCCTGTCTTCAGAATACGTGGAGCGGCACTTTAACCAGGATGGCAGACCCGCGGAGTCCGTGGTAAGCGTCTTTGTTTTGTTTGTGTGTGATGGGGATTTTAGTGCGAAGTTGTCTTAATGGATCCTACAAAGTGTTACGGAAGTTCTCTGGAAGCTGGTGAAAGGAGAACTCACGCAGCTGGTGTCTTATGCAGACGAGTTCAATGTAGACTTGATGCATCAATGAGACCACAAGGTAAAACAATATATAAACGCTAACAGGGTAACATGAGCAACCCCCAAGTCTGCAGATGTCTCCCACAGCCTCCCAGTATATCTTCCTCTACTTGCGTCACCCATTCTAACAGCACATCCATGAATGGCTAGTGATAACACATATCACGTGACCGCTCTCGTACACAGGACACAGTGCATGTAGTAGAACGATTCTGTGCAGATTGCCTCACTCTAACCCTAACCCTTGTATTAGTCAAAATGCAGATCTTAGCTGTTAGCAAAGACAGCAGGGTGAGCAACAAAAACACTGCGCTACGTTTTTCAAACTCAAACAGAGAAAGTAGCATTTCCAAACCTCTCTGTTATAGCAGCTCTAAAACTCTGGAGTCTTGTGGACGTCACGTTTGTCTGTAGCAAAGCTGATGCATTATTAAAGGAAAACATAATAGCGTGGATGCAGCATTAGAATTTAAAGTTTTGCCCTGTCAGATTCAGTCCCTCACATGGTTAATAGCTCATTCTGTAACGTATTGCTTCTGTCTCATGTATATTTTAAGTCACGGGATCTCATCGTGGGGACAAACGACATGCTTCTGTTTGTCTGTTCATCTTTTTACGGCAAATTCCTTAATGTAATTGTGATACTGAATACTTTATACCGTTTGATGCATTCGTCTATTTATGGAAACTGCGTTGTGTGCTCTCTGCTGCGAAACTAGGCGGCCGTGTGTTACCCTCCTGCACATGTGTGGGTTTGCCTGTCAGCGGCGTGTGCGTGCGTGCCTCTCCGCCGTGGCCTTTATCAGACGAGCCACGAGAGAAAGGCAGTGGATGCCTGTGGTGTAAAACCACGCGGTCGGAGAGAGAGCCGTGAAGAGATAATGTGGAAACGGATGAAAGCCTTGACATCGAATGTGACGTGGGCTCATCGGGACCAACCGGAGGAATGTCACTGCATTCTGCTCGCCGGGAGGGGATGGCTAATGTTTAAGTCTTTTTCTTGCTTTTCTGAACATGTGAGCCACTCACTGACCCGCTCCCCTACGCCCACTCGCCCTCACACCCACACACTTCAAGTCTCCCACACACGATCCGTCTAAACTCTCCCTCTGTCCTCCTGACCAATCGTGAGCCTGTTTCCATAGCAACCAGTTATCTCAGCAGTGTCATTAAGTTCTTGGCAGCGAGGAGAATGAAAGAGGACCAAGAGGGAGGGAATAGCAGTGAGAGAGGAGGAGGAGGAGGAGCAGGTGCAGGAGGAGGATGACAGTTAACACAAAAGGCTGTGGAACCAGGGAGGAGTAATTTTGCGGATGTGTGTGTGTGCTGGTTCCCAGAGCGGCTGGCGAGGGAGAGGGAGAGGGGAGGGAGACCCTGCAGTCAGGCCAGATTGTGGCTCAGCTTGATGGAGGCCTCACTCTGGACATAGGGCAGGCGTCACTTGTCTCGTCTCTGTTTTCACAGAGACGAGACACTTCTATTTTCACACTTCTATTTTCACTCGAGGTGGTGTGTGCCTGAGGTGTTATTTGTAGTGAGACACCCAGCCCGACCTGATTTGATCCAGGTGAACCGGTGTGTCTCACTTGTTTCACCTTTCCTGGAGAGGGGGAGGGGGGGGGGGGGGGGATGCTGGAAGGGTCTCTGCTGTGGTAGTCAAGGTTGTTAAAAGGACAAAAAAAGGGAGCAGAGCAGAAATGCTTTTCGCTTTCATCTTGTGCCTTTCACCTGGCCCACGTTTAATCCTCAGATCGTACTGCGTGGGTGACACGAGTGTTGGTTTATTAAAGAGGTCCCTGCGCTGGGTCCACCTCAGCCTCTGTTATCAGTGGAGCAGAGCAGAGCGGAGTGGAGCCCAGTGCAAAACTAGGTCATACACCGGTCCATAAACGCCACAGTGGGGGGTGAGAGGGGAGTCACATATGCAGAGGTTTTCTCCTCAGAGTTGACCTATCACGATGTCCGGTGAAGGTATATACGAGCATCACTAGTGGCTGTTTGATGAAAGAGCGCTGCGTTGTGTCCACAGGGAGGGGAGCACTGCTACTACCAGGGAAGGTTAAGAGGTTTACCAGAGTCCTGGGCTGCCGTCTCCACCTGCCACGGCCTGTGGTGAGCCTGATTACTAACCTTAATTTGTAACATCAAATGATAGTTACCTGTGCACGCTGATCAGGTGATGTAAAGTTGTACTGCTTATCTTTTTTTATATATACATAACTAGGCTCTCAGTAGAATGCATCCCTCCGCCAAGGCCCAACAGTGGCTTTAAACTCAATCAAGCTGCACCAAATTTCACCCACTCATAGATTCAGTACTTTTTTTCAGCAAGATCCATGAAAGATTTTCTGGGTAATCAGTGAAAATGTTTAAAATTGCCCTCTAAGAAATTGATTTTAAAAATCCTAGATCCGCTCCCTGATCTAGATGTGCAACAACATTTTTTTTTTTTACCCATACCACATCTATCCACCAAGTTTTGTGTAAATCTGTGTTGAAGATTTTGTGTAATCATGTTTACAAACAAACAAACCAACAGACAGGGGACCTAACTCCCTTGGCGGAGATAATTCATTCTTTAATTTCTCATCACAGCTCTGTTTTCTTTTTTAACTAATTCTGCCCATTGTGCTCTGCATCTCGTCTCGTTTTTTCAGCGGCATGTTCTCTGACGGCTTCTTCTCTTACGGGATCGAGCCCCTTCACAATGGGACCAGTCAGGTGACCAGTCCTTCTGTTAAACTGTAGTGATTATTTTCGACCAGCATGAATTTTATTCATTCGGGAAGCTGATTTCGTGTTGAATGTAATCTGGATGTTTTCTGTTATTAGGATGGTGGCGCTCACTTAATCCGCAGGATGCCTGATATCAGACTTCCCCCCCACTGCACAGGTACGTACGACCCTGCGACTACTAGTAACTTACTGCAGTCTCTCTCATGCTTAGAATGGAGAATAATACTTTTATTATTGAATTTTATAATACAAATCAAAAAGACAGTTCGGACAAAACAAACGTGATCATTAAAGGGGATGTCTCTTGTAGACAGTAATGTACTGCAAATTGCTTGTTGAAATAAGTCGCCCTTCCTGCCTCTCTGTGTGTCCAGACTGTACAGAGGACAGTGAGTGGGATGGCAGAGGAGGTGACGGTGGTGACGACAGACCGGACCAAGCGAGGGAGCAGCAGGTGTCTGGGGGCCTGAGGCGAGCCAAGAGATTCGTTCGCAAGCCCTCTGTCCAGAGCGAGACCAAATACATTGAGTTGATGGTGATCAACGACAATGAAATGGTGAGTTCAAAAGATATATGGGTGGTTACCGATAAACTCTGAAATTCAAAAAGGTTTAGAGGCAACTAAATTAGCAATAGGGGAAATTATGGATTTTCACCCTTAAAAAGAAATGCAAATATTCTCTATAATAACAAAATACACTCCACTTTTAAGACGCTGAAGGATGCTGAGTGAATAAGGATTTCGATGATCAAGAGCCCTGAAGAACCATTACGATCAAGACTGTAAATGTGTGGTTGAATTCAACACGTTTTTAGTAGTGTCATCGTTTTGAATCAGAGGACGAGGAAACAGTTTTCCGACCTTGCAGATCTTTAGTTGAAAACTTTTTGATCAATAACTTTATTTTACGTGGTTCTACTCGTTTGACTTTGTACGAGAGGTAGGAGATGTATGATGTATCCGAAATGCAGTCAGCAGAGAATGATTGCATGTGCCTGCACACCATAGATTCCTGTAATGGAACTCTCTGGCGAATGCTGCTGATAACACGTGGAACTATAATCGACCGAATCTCTGTGTGTGTGTTTGACAATGTGATCCATCTCTTGAGCCGTCTGTGTTTCTTTGTCTCTGCACAGTTTGTACAGCTGCGTAACTCGAGCAGCCAAACCAAGAACTTTGCCAAAGCAGTGGTGAACATGGCCGACGCGGTAAGAGCTTTGTTTGTCGGATCATAATCCTCAGAAACTCTGCACACACACACACACACACACACACACACACACACACACACACACACACACGACCTGTCAGAAAAGTATGTGCAAATAATTGATCCCAGATAGAAATCAGTTCACTCCAGGTGACTGATGGGCATTGTTTTTGGTCCCCAGATCTACAAGGAACAGCTGAACACGAGGATCGTTCTGGTTGCCATGGAAACCTGGACCTCTAATAATAAGATGCCAGTGGTTGAGGACCCATTGGTGACGCTGCAGAACTTCATGAAGTACAGGAAGGACACCGTCAAGGAGCAGAGCGACGCTGTCCATCTTTTCTCGTGAGAGGAAATCAAGTTTCCACAGAGTTGTTGTTTGATGTTTCGGATGCTGATTGTAAATTTCCATCATTGTTACTTTTTCCCCGTGCACCTCAGAGGACGCACATTTCACAGCAGCCGCAGCGGGATGGCCTACACAGGAGGAGTGTGCTCTCAGACGCGTGGCGGAGGAATCAACGAGGTGAGGACAACATGAAATGATAACTTTTGCTGTTGCATCATCAGAGAGGAATTTAAACAAAAACATAATCATGGTTTAGCTGAACATGCTTTAATGTTTATAAAAACTAAATTTGAACTCGTAGATTGTTTGAATTATTAATTATTTCAAATATTAAATTAACATTTTGTTGTAATAGAACACTCTTATGTAAGTATGAAGCTGGAGCTTAGCTTTGAATACAGCCTGGAATCACAGGGAAGCAGCTGTTTTGTTTGTGTACAGTTCAAACAAATGACATTTTTGTTTGGATGGATCCTGGTTTGCTGTTTCCCCTCGATATCTGGCAGCTGTTATACGGTATTGATGTTCTTTCTATATTCAGTATGAAGCTCTCATGTGTGGATCTATCTGTATTTGTTCCAGTATGGGAATGTCGGTGCAATGGCCATTACTTTGTGTCAGAGTCTTGGCCAGAACATCGGGATGAAGTGGAACAACGCCCGCAGCTCTGCAGGTAACTGAGAGCTTCCTGATGTAGATTAGAGGGACACAAAGATCTTTAAAACCAGATGAATAAATCAGCTCAGCAGGGAGAGGCAGATCCGGAAAGATCGAAGCCGAGCACAATAGCAAGGGAGGGGTTTGATAGCTGGGTGGGGGGCGGGGGTTTAGGTGGACAGCGTTGGCGGTGCGTCTGTATCCACGTCCAGCGGTTCTCTACTGTAATTCGATTTCTCCATTAGGTGATTAGTCACCTGCGCTCCAGAAGGAGATGCCGCTGGTTAGATCATCGCTGCCACTGAACAATGGGTGGTGTGATTAATGTCGGAGAGCCATCAGGTCCATTACTCAATGACAGGACAGGAGCTCAGTGCGCAGGCTGTGAGTCACAGACCACTGTCTAACGGAGAGTTAACAGATCTAAGGGAAAGCTTTCTTTTTTTGCTATGTCTCTTGATGCTTTATGTGTTCTGAATGTCTCTCCGTCCCATGTCTGTGAAAGCTGTATGTGAGAACCTCCATGTCTGAGTAAAGGTTCTGGACTTTCTCCGGAGTTTCTTCTGCCAGCCCCAGATTAAAAAGTCTGGATGATGTCCAATGATTCAGCATGACCCAAAAGACATAGAAGAAGATGAGAGTGATTATAAGGGCTGACAGAGCGCTGTGAGGGCGTCGAACATTCCATCTCAGCAGCAGAATTTGTGTTAACTCATGCCTCTACCTGTTGCGCCACCACTCACCTGAACGCCCACAGAGTTCTGAGTTATGCGTATTTTAAAGGAAACTCCTGAGAAAGTCCAGACCCAATATTGCGGACATTCTCCGGAGTCCATGTTGCTGAGTAGAATTTGGTGATCAAGGGTCAAAGGTCAAGGTTTACAGTAGCCTCGTGATTTTACCCTGTTGAACATGATATCTCAAATCTGACTTCAGGGAGTAACTGCAAATTTTGACCAGGAGTCCCTCACTAAAAGATGAAATGAGTAGAGATCAAAGGTCACAGTGGCCTCATATTTGTGGGGAAATAATATATGTAGACTGGACGCTGCACTGGTCGGCGGAGGCAGACAACCACAGGTGGATAATTCTAGTTAATCTTAAATCAAGACTTGCTGCAACACAGCTTGGATTTAGCTTTCTTCCTATTTTTTTAACTTCACTTTTTCCTCCTGTCATCTATGTTCCCTCTGCTCTTCTTCACAGGAGACTGCAGGTGTCCGGATGCCTGGCTGGGCTGCATCATGGAAGACACTGGGTACAGATCCACCTCACACAAAACAAAACTCTCCTGTCAAAACACGTCTCCTCTCTCTTTAATGACAGGGGGGTTGTTTTCTTGCCGCACTCCCGGCAAGCTGTGATTTGTTCCTTTCACTCCAGTTGACGATTAAACACCTGTAACAGAAGGAGACTTTGACTTTTACGCAGTTTATGCAATGATCCCAGCTTCTATTTAACATCTGATGTCAGTGTGTAGATCTAAATGAAATGATCACAATTGGTGAAAGTATTTACTATATGACTGAATTGGATCTAGCTGTCCTTACCAGATGGAACAATAAAGATTTAAATTATTCATTTGACTAATATCTTACTACAGATGGTTACATTTCTGTGGGGTTGCAAAGTGTTGCCACAGACACCCACACTGGATCTGGCAATGCTCACAGGCTGAAACTCACTCTGCTGCTTTTTTAATTGAATTTTTCTTTGTCATGTCTTTCTCTCAATCGTGTGTGTGTGTGTGTGTGTGTGTGGGTACAGATACTATCTGCCCAGAAAGTTTTCTCGCTGCAGTGTTGATGAGTACACCCAGTTCCTGTTCCGGGGGGGCGGGAGCTGTCTCTTCAACAAGCCCAGCAAGGTGAGGGCCATGTGGGGATCTGGCGACGGGAGCGACCTCTGACGATTGTTTGTATTTATCGACTGTTGTTAGTCTATAAATAGATTACTTATTTGTAGACCGAATTGTTTCTTTTTTTGTTCATAAACAGATTTGCGTTGTGGTTCAAATCTTTTTATTAATGTTGTTATCTTAATATCAGATGCAAAACAAAGCTCACAGCATGTCTGTGAAGAATGGGGTTGGCACTTCTTGGTCATGGTGTATAGTGCAGACACCATGTTTTACTGTTGGTTTGACACACTGCAGTATCAGCGTCTCACCTGTTAGTTGTCTCACACACTCTCCTCTGTTACTGACATAAATCTCCGTCTTGGATTCATCAGTAAACAGGAAGTTTTTCAAAGTCGAGCGTTTGGCCTTGTTTGGCCTCGTTAGAGGTGGTTTTTAGAAACTGCCACTCATCCTCTGAGATCAGTGCAACAAAGCTTTATGATGATATTGTTTTATTATGTCTCAGGGAATTTGGCTTTAAGTATTGATCTTTTAACGGTGCAGTCACTGCTTAAATCGTGCTTTTGCATTTGTCGAGTTTCATGAACTATGCCTCTGTAGAGAAAGTTTTAGCTTAAATTGAAATGCAACCACAAAATAATGTTGAATCATAGCTTCGTAACTTCTTAGACTTTCTAATTATTTCCATGTTTGTATTCAAATATTACATTTTTCAGTGTGGTTTCAGACTTTTGAGTCCCACGGTTCATGCTCATATCTGATCCCCTCTGTGTCTCTCAGCTGTTGGATCCTCCAGACTGTGGGAACGGCTTCGTGGAGCCAGGGGAGGAGTGTGACTGTGGATCCCAGGTGGTGAGTAGAATCCAGCTCTTTAACCCGCTGCAAACTAGCTGCACCTCAGCCTTGTGTCTCTGTATGAGTACCGGAGGTTCTGGGGTTGTCTGAAAACCAAAGTTCATGGCTTGCTTTCTCGGCTGTGGCTGCAGGAGTGTGCCCGGAGCGGAGGAACCTGCTGTAAGAAGTGCACGCTCACCCATGATGCCATGTGTAGTAATGGACTTTGCTGCAGTGGCTGCAAGGTGAGTCAAAAACCCACTCAAACTTTTGTCTGCAGTGGGATAGGATTCAATCATCATTCCCTCCCAGGTCAAACGACACTGCAGTAAACACAGGTTTTAATCAGCTCTGATCGGCAGTGATGGAAATATGCTAATTTGGTAAGACAGTGAGATGAGAGAGCGCCTCGGTGGCTGGTTTATTCATGACTTTCAACATTGAGCACAAAGGGAAAAAAAAAACAGAAAAAAACAAATTTTCTACTGGCAATGGGAAAGAAGTTAATCACCTTTTTTGTGGGTTAATCAACAACTGTTGATACTCGTAAAAAAGGTATAACTGTGTTACAGCAAGTCAAAAAAATGGACACATAGAAAGATGAGGTTCATTTAAAGACTGCTGAGCTAAAACAACTGTTCCATTGTGAATACCAAAATGGTATTATTATTATTACCATGATTACCTGTACCTGTTAATACTGTACTACTTCAGATATATTACTTACTGCTCATAGTTCTTATATCATACAATACAATATATTTTAAATACGCACAATACTCTTCACTTTAACTCCTTTTTTTGCACTTCTGGTTAGACGCTAAACTGCATTTCGTTGTATAAGTACTTGTACTGTGCAATGACAATAAAGTTGAATCTAATCTAATTATAATTGCTAATGTTAGTATATGTGAACATTGTTTTTTGGTGTAAAACAACATATTTGGCATCAACTCCTCTGAACATATTTTATCAACTTCAAAAATGCAATTGCAGGAAGCGTGTGCTTTTATTTTCTAGCCTGAATGCTGCCCTGTCATGCTTGAGTTAACATCTGCATGATTAACTGCTAAAGACTTTATAACCTGATTTAACCTGACGCCGTTCGATGCTGTGCCCCAGTACGAGCAGAGGGGCGTGGTGTGTCGAGACGCTGTGAACGACTGTGATATCCCAGAGACCTGCACCGGCGACTCCAGCCAGGTAGAGTTGACTGTGTGTCAATAAGAACAGTAAGATCAACAAAGGGCATCAGGTGCATGATGTACTTTTCCTCTTTTTCAGTGTCCTCATAATGTCAACAAGCTGGACGGCTACCTGTGCGATAGCAGTCAGGTAAGAGCTGGTTGGAGACGTTTTTTCTCTTCAGGTCACTCCGACTCTGACACCTGATTATTGGTGTCTCGTGTCCTCAGGGCCGCTGTTACGGTGGACGATGCAGGACTCGTGATGGACAGTGTAAAGGACTGTGGGGTTATAGTAAGTATACGCCACATGTACAGCACAGCCATGTCTTTCTCCAGGAAAATGCATGTTGCATAGTCTTATTTTTGAACTTGTTATCATGTCGTCACCTTCTTCTTTCTACGCTTGCCCTCCCAGATTCAGCTGACAGGTTTTGTTACGAGAAGCTGAACGCTGAGGGGACAGAGAAGGGAAACTGTGGTCCAAGTCCTGAAGGCCGGGGCTGGCTGCAGTGCAACAAGCCGTGAGTTCTTCGTCCCTGATTCCTTTTACTGGGGCTATGTTTATTGGACTTTGTTTGTGCAAAGAGAAAATGTCTGTCAGCTTATTTTTAGTCAGACGTTGCACTGCTTAGTGTCCTTGTGTCCTGAAGGGATACGACTGGCTTTACCTAATTATTTTAACTAAATCCAATAAAATTGTATTTTTATCGATTGGAATTCACTCACTAAAATGTACCACTCATCTGGGCAGCCAAAGCACCAGCCATTATAATAATTAAAAACACACAAAAAATACTATTTGGCCATTATGTTGCAGTAATCTGAAAGCCTTATTATATTTAGATGACAAAAAAATTACTCTGTATTGTTCTTTCAATAGTTTAAGCTTTTCCAACTATTGTAAACACTTCCTTAGTTTCATGTGACTTCTGTCATTCACCCGTTTTATTGGTTTGTTTCAGGGACGTTTTATGCGGCTTCTTGTTCTGTGCCAACATGACGATGAAGCCAAAGTTCGGGGACCTGCAGGGGGAGGTGACCAGCTTCACCCTCTACCACCAGAACAAGTACCTGGACTGCAGGTAAATGTCTCGCAGCCGTTTAGTCTGCCACGAGGAAATGGAGCACCTCCTCTAGCACCTGTCTGACATATTTGGATGTATCACTCAGAGGCGGCCATGCTCTGCTGGAGGACGGCTCTGATCTGGGCTATGTGGAGGACGGCACTCCCTGTGGTCCCAACATGATGTGTTTGGAGCGGCGCTGCCTCCCTGTGGCAGCGTTCAACCACAGCACCTGTGCGCGATCCAACTTTGGCCGCATCTGTTCTGACCACGGGGTAAAAAGAAAATCATATTTGAACCTGTAACTTCCCAGCACAGAAGAATGATCCTAGTCATTCGAGCTAAACCATATTACTGTTGTTGAAATAAAGCCACTGTTTATATTCTTTCTTATTATCTGCCAAAGCATTTTCTAAGCGAAAGGAGATCTAGGTTACATGCAACTGTTGCTTTAATAGCATTTAAGTAACTATATATCCACTGTGAATGGCACTCAGTGCAGACCCCCACCACAATTAGGCTCAATGGTGATTTTAAACATGTCTTTAAACACCCTTTTCATCAAAATCGAGGAATTATTCCCTTGGAAATTTGTGAAATTATAATAAAATGAGGTATCTCCCAATATAAAATTTCTGGATTCGCTCCTTTGAATCTGTACCAACATGTATTTGGTCCTTTTTTCGCCCATCTTCCATCCTTCCAACAAGCTAGAATCCATTCAGTTGTGTTTGTGTTATCCTGCAGAGAACCAAACAAACCAGAACAGCCCTCTGTAGAGCCTATTCAATTCAATCAAGCTTCACCAAATGTCACACACTCATAGATATCAGCTCCCTTAACATTCATGTTTTTTTTTTTTTTTTATTAAGATCTGTGAAAGGATGGAAATGTTGAAAAACTAAAATTGTATGGGTTCTTTCATGACCCCTACCACATCCTTTCACCAAGTTTTGGGTTCATCCATAGAGTTGTTTTTGTGTAGTCTTGTTTACAAAAAAACCAATCACGAAACGAACAAACAGGTGAAGACATGTCCTCCTTGTTGGAGGAAACAAGGTGTCTTTGAATTGACATTGATTCACAATAGTTACAAGTCACCTAGACGTCTAAGACATGTTTTGTCTCTGCCTCAGATGTTTGTTTGATTTACCTCCCTGTAAACTGGCTATTATCAGGTATTTTGCTCGACTTGAATGTATGCCCGTAATTAGGCTTTGTGCTTGATTCCCGTCTCTGCTGCTTTTCCTCACAGACCTGCAGCAACGAGGTGAAGTGCATCTGTGACCGGGACTACACGGGGAAGGACTGCAGCGTCTTTGACCCCATCCCCGAGCCGACGGTCCCCACTGGCCCGGAGAAGAAAGGTCCATACGGCAGCTCCTCAAACTGCCTGTGTCTCTCTATTCTGTCTGCCCCTCATATCCCCCCCTCATAGTCTCTGTCCATCCATCACTGTTATTCTTTATGTACCGGAGCAGAGCACAGGCACGGAGAGTAGTCCACATTTTGTGAGAGATTAAACATCGATATCTCACAGTGTTCCTCTTCCTGCTGCGCGTGGGTTTAAATGTTGGGAGAGTGGGTGTGTGTTGAGTCACGTTCATTCATAAGAGCATATGTGCACGTACAGTATGTGAGTTAGTGTGTGTTTGTGCGTGTGAGTGTGTGTGTGTGTGTGTGTGTTGCCGATGTATGTCTTGCAGGCGCTGCCATCTTCAAGTGTCTCCCTTACTTTCTTGCAGTCGGCCCATGACACAGAGATAGAGAGCAGCTGCTCTCATAGGTACAAAAAAAAACCACAGCCCCCCCGAGCACGGGGGCGTCCAGCTGAGAGGGCAGGAGAGGGGGAATGAGAACAAAGTAATAAAACTCTCTCTCCTTCACTTTTTGGTTTTCCTGTAACTGTTGTCTCCCTGACCTCCCTCGCTCACCCGCCTGTTCTCCCACCTCCACCCCACCCACGTGCTGGTCTCCTCCTCTTTCCCCCCCTCATCTCTCTTTTTTCCATCTGCAGGTATCCTCCCGTCTTCCCTCTCTCTCGATCACTCTCTCTCTCTCTCTCTCTTTCTCTCTCTCTCTCCGGTTGTTGTCGTTGATGTAATGTGTTGATGCTGTCCTCTGACGTGTGTTTTATTTCAGTGGTGTTGTTTTGTTTCTGCCCCTCCTCGTCCTCCGCACCCTTCCTCCTCCCCCTCCTTCCTCTGCGCAGGTCCCAGTGGCACCAATATCATAATAGGGTCCATCGCAGGTGCTATTCTCCTGGCAGCTATAGTCCTAGGGGGAACAGGATGGGGATTTAAGTAAGAGTTCTGGCATGCCTCCTGTGTACCTGTCTGCTTCTACCCGAGGGACCCCCCCCCCCCCTCCCCCACACACACACACACTGCCCCTCCCACTCTCGACCCCTCTGCAGTAGACACCTGAACCTGCGGGGAGGGGAAATGGGCAGTCAAGTCTGAGACGTGCTAATGCTTGAACTGCTTTGGGCGTTTTTCCCTCCGTCTGAAAAGTTGCACTCCGATCGAATCTGTAATAAACTCCGAGCTCCATCCTGCACCCCCCCCCCCCCCCCCCCCCCTCACTAGCCCGGCTTTTTTCTAGTATAGTGACAGGGCACGTCACGAGATGCTGTTTGGTTTCTTTCCTGCCAGGAACCTTTGCTAAACTTTCTTAAAACTGCTAGAACTGATGTGACTGCTACTGCTCCACTAGTACCACATCTAGAAGTGTCACCCCTACCTGAGTCTACGTGTAGCATTGAAGGGTGTCGTGGTTACAGTGGATAAACTTGGGCTTTTTTAAAATGCTTTTCCTATGGTGCTATTTTTTCTGCATTATCCTGTTCTGCCCCCGTAGGCAGAGTCCCCCACACGCCCTCGCTGCCTTGCATCTTCTGCTCAGCTCCTCCTGTGCATGCTGCCTGTTGTTCACTCCTCAAACTCTGACCTAAAAGGACTGCCCCCAAGTGGTCCCAGGAGACACACTCAGGAGGCTCTCTAACAACCGGTGTGAACAGACGGGGTTAACGCTGACCACTTGTGATTGGCTCTCTCAGGAGCGATGTTAATACCAGGCCTTCACGGGTCCTTGAGAGTAATAAGAAAGCTGTGTTTAACTAAATCAGTTAATTATGGCTAAAAAACTAAAAATGTGGTCAGTCCTTTTAAGATCAGAGGTATGTCTCTGTGTATGTGAGGTTCGGTGCTAGAGCTGCTGATCTGCTGCATCTGACATCAACACTTAAACCGCTAGAGGCGGTGGTCTAGTGGCAGAAACTTGGACTATGGGCAGAGAAGGTCTCTGGTTCGTCTCTGGTTCGACTCTACGGAGAGACAACAAAAAGACGAACCTGGATTGATCTTTCCAAAAATCCAAGAGTCTCCCTACCCTGTCTAGTGCCCCTGAGCAAGGCACCTTACTCCCCCAACATCTGCTCCCCGAGCGCCGTACATGGTCGCTCACTGCTCTGTGTGTCCTGCACCTGATGGGTCAAAAGCAGAGATTACATTTCCCTACCTGCATGAGTGTGCCTGTGCATGTGTCTGGGACTAATAAATAAATGCATCATCTCATCTGCAAGGAAAAGTTTCGGAAATGAATTACTGACCGATTGAATTTGCTCTAAAATCTAAAGCCAGAAAAAAATGATTCCATCACTGATTGTTTGATGCCCACATTAATATTAAATCTGTAGAATTATCCTTTTCTTGTGCAGCTGTAGTATTGATGGGTTTTAAATATTACGCAAACTCAAATACAATATTATTAAATTGCCTCTAAATGATTGGAACGTACAAATATTTCCTGTACTAACATTTTGTCTTTTCTCTCTCACCATGCGCTCCTGGGATGCAGAAACATTCGGAGAGGAAGGTATAACCTCGTAGGACCCTGACTGTGTGTTCATGGAGTGAAACATCCCATCCCACCCCTCCTTTCCTCGCCTTGGCTACTCGTTCACCCACCATCCCTTCATCCCTTGCTTAATCCCAACAAATCTTCTCATCCTATATCAAATCTTGCTTTTAAATAATCCCTATCCTCGTCCCTAATCCCATCAAATTCACTTCATCATTGCAAAGCAGAACGACGTCTTCCATTTTCCCTGTGTCTTCATCTTCTGTCACTCATGCAACAACCTGCTGTGTTTCCTCCTCCTAATAACTTCCCTGTTCTTCCACTTCTTTCAGATCTGGTGGCGGATAAGACGTCTGTCTCTGTGTCCGTCTCTATTGTCCTGTCTACTCCTGTCTTCCTCCTCGCACTGTGTCATTTCCACATTGGAGAAGAGGGGGAAAAAAAGAAAAAGAAAAAGTCTTCCGCTCCTTCCCCAGAATCTCTCCAAACCTCTTCCGATTATCGTTTCCTCCACACTCCCCCCCCCCCCCCGTCTGCTCCTGTTGTCTATCCTCCCCAGCCGGGCCCCATGGAGCTCCACTCACCATTACCAGCCAAATCTCACCAGTGTGGCTGTAGCCAGCGGACCATGGGGGTGGTGTCCAGGCCTCGGCCTGAGACGAGCCGGTGGCTCTCTCTGCTGGAGAGTCTTCCTCCAGTGTGAGGATTCCAAGAATGTGCGACAGTGTCTGTGCACCTCCTCTTCACACCTCGGACAGTCTGAAGAAGAACTTATCAACGTTGGACCAATTTAAGACTTGACTTTCCAATGCCTGCCTACACACACTCTTTGGTCCTGGTTAAGCACTGGACCGGCGCACAAACTGGCCGTCCAACAGAGGGAATTCATGTAAAAGGAGGTGAACAGTTTCCTTTATTCTTAAAGGACCTGAGGCTCAGTCTCTCCAAGGCCAGGTCTCGACTTCTCGACTTCGTCTCGCAGTGGACGATGTTCTGATTGAATCTGAAAGGTTTCTGGAAACATGGACACGACTGAGATGAAATCCCACACTTGACTGTTGTCCGCATGTTTTCCAAAGAGAGAACGTGGAAGTACAATGGAGTTTAGGTTACACTGTTATTTGTGCTTTAAGTTGAGGCATCCCTCCCCTCTCCTTCCTCCACAAGTTTTCAGGTAAGAAAAAACAAACAAACAGGAAGTTAGGTGTTTTATGGTTTTGGGATCATTTTCAATCACTGAACTTTGAAGCAGCAGAGACCGCAACCTAGTGTTTTCCTATCACAGACAAAATGACATACATTCCACGGAGATCTCGTCTGTGTGCTCACCAGTGTCCGGCCCGCACTTTGTACACTTACGGAGGTGTTACTGTGTGTGTTTGTTGCACGAGCGAATGCGCAGGTGCGAGTTATTTTTAAAGAACAAGGAAGAATGTATGTGTTTACATTAGTGTTAGGGGCAGTTGTTTGTCCATGTACATCTTTAACACGCCTGTCACAGGTAGAGAGGTTTTTACCTCTATAAGAGCAGTCGTTGCTACAAACTGTTGTGCGCTGCGGCCACTGCACACGTGAATAAGGAATTCAAATGTTTTTAATGTCATGTATCTACAGAAAATGAGCACTAGCCAACTGTATGCACACCACTTTGTAAATATGTGCAAGATTTACTGAATGTTTCTGCACTGTATGAAGATTTATTTAAAGCTATGTTCAAATTTAGTTTCAGCAAGCGTATAGCTATCGGCCTCTCGACCCGCATCGTCCAGATCTCTCCTTTAGTCAGGCGCCGTCTGTTTATTTGTAACGGCGGCGTTTACAGCCTAGGCCGCCGTCTCACCCTCTCTTGTATCATTCCAGCAGTCACTGAAATGTCGTGAATCTTTTGTACATTTGTTGATAGCCCCGAGCCCCACGGGGGAACGCCGCGCGCCCCGGAGACTTTGTAACGATTCCCACCGCTGTAAATGAGATTAATATAAGAGATCTAGGTCCAGGAGGCAGCTTTGTGTGACACGTGTGCGTGTTATGAGCTCAGTTTGGTTTGTTTGAGCTTTGCACTATGGCAGATGCACTATGTTGTATTACAATATGTACAGAGGTGGTATGAAATACAATATGTGTTTTGATACATTCGAAGTTGAGAAAAAAAAAAAAAAAAGGGGGAAATGAGATCTCACCCCGTATTTTTAGACAATATCTTTTTGAATTGAGATGAGAGTAAAGAAAATAACTAAGGATTGTACAGGGATGGAATCAAGGGGAAATAAAATACTAAAACATTGAACCACAACTCCTATTCTTACATGTCTCGGTCTTTCCAGGTTTACTTTTTATGCTGTTAGCTTAGGGGTTTTAATAGATATTAAAAAACATAAAAATATGTTAATCTAAAATTTGAATTAAAGTCAATGTATATTGATTGTATGTATATTTTGTAAAAATATACATACAATATGTTTGACTAGAATTAATTACTACCATAGCCATCAGATTATATGCCTGTAAATTGCCATTTTTTTATTATTATTATTATTATTGCATTATTATTTTTATTTTTGTTTTACTAGTTAAAATACCAGGAAAAATCCATTTTCCAGCCCCTAAATTATCTGTTCAAATTCTTTTTCTCACCATCAGTGTTAAACTCCGTTTTTTGATCAACTTGTGATTTTTCAGCTTATTGACATTAACTGACAAAAACACGATAGGTATATTAAAATATTATTTTAATTTCAAATTACTATTATATCAACGCCCCAGTTGGTTGTTGAAAAACCTTTTGGTAGAAGAAAAACTACACATCAGATTCCTTATACCAGAAAAAACTGAGGCATTCAGCTTTCATTAAATAAAAACTGTAGAAATGTCACTGACACATGGGGCAGTGACTCATTGTGGAAAATAACAGTCTTTAAAAAAAGGCTGATGACAGCCAAGACAGAATATGTCAATCTCTGAACTTGATCAACATGATGGATAAGTCCGTCCTCAGAGAGAACCGCTGAGTGTGTTTGTGAGAGAGAGAGAAAGAGAGAGAGACAGAGAGAGTTGAGGTTTTTTCTGCTAAAACACTGACAGGGGTGTCGACCCGTCTGCAGAGGGGGGGGGGGGGGGGGGGGGGGGGGTCGACGTTCTTTGGTATGTTGTCCAAACAGGTGGGACAGAGCTGGACGGGGGAGGTGTCAGTCCACGACCTCTCCCGCGTCCGACTTCGTTTTGGGTTCCTGCCACCATTCGGCCAGGAAGGACTCCTCATAGTCTCCCATCCCCTCAAACTCGGCATCGGGGTTCTCCGAGTCAGAGGCGCCCGTTTCTTCTGGACTCACCACGTCCTGGAAGTCAAGCACAACACTCAGTCAAGCAAGCATTCCGTTCTCTAACCTCCACTCCAACCGGCCAAAGTCATAGTTTTTTCCTTCCTCTGCCTATAAATCTCTCACTTGTGCAGCCGCCTTATTCAGGCTCCACAGTCTCAGAGTCCTCCCCCCTCTCTGGTCCAGGCCGTGCGTGGAGCTGGGAGGAGCTGACCTGAGTTAAATAGATGTGGCAAAGCCTCAGTGGCCAACACCTCCCAACCACATACCACACGCTGCTGGCGGAAAACACAGCCCCCCTCCTGCTTTCTCTTCCTTCCCCACTCTGTCTCCCCGTTTCATCCTTAGAGACTTTTTTCCTTTTCTTTTCTTAACCTCATACAGCAGATCTCATTTAGTCTGCTCCTTCAAAGTTAAAGTCTACAGTAAATCCCCCATTTTTTAATTTATATCTTCTCCAGCTTGATCAGCCAGTTTACTGGCTTAGTGTCGGATCACAAAAACACATTTCATATTAATCTACCTGTTGGGTCGTGTAGTCATGCAGACATTTTGGATTTTATCTCCTGAGGATTTGAGACGTCTGTCTCTGAACTTCTGCTGCAACAGCTACTCAATGGAGGTTGTTTGTGCAGTTAAAAGAAAAAACTCAGGGATGGAAATCTGGAAACCTCATCAGATAAATTTAGAACAGTGAGATACCACAGTGAGGAAGTAAAGAAGATATGATACACCTCATCATAGTCCATCTAGAATGTGTCATTTTTACCTACACCAATGGGATTATATTTTCTCCAATGATTTACTAGTTTTAACCAGTAATTTTTAGAAAAAATACAAGTATAATCTGTTTAAATCAAGGGTATATAATTTTTGTAAAAAAGTATAAATAACATATTCTTCCTTAAAGGTCCAGTGTGTAAAATATAGGTGAAAGGGATCTATTGGTTTTTCTTTACCATAGAATGGGCCCTTTGTATTAAAATACTTTATATTTACATCTGGAGCGGGTCCTCTCAACGGAAGACGCCATGTTTTTTACAGTCGTCCAAACTGGACAAACTAAAGCGTTTGAGTTTTTATGACAACTGAAGGCTGCCACAGGTTCTTTTTCATGTTAGGGAGGGGAGGGTGATATGAGTGGTATTCACCTGCAACATACAACTTCACCCCTAGATGTCACTAGATTCTAAACAATGAACCTTTAACATAAATAGAGTTGAATTAACAAGGTTATTTTGGTTATGACCCGTAGCTAATGACGGGCAACATTAGCAGACTTCAACTATATTAGTCTCTACTATCTCTTTGTTCTAATGTTATAACATATCCACACTGAGAAACAAAAATATAATGGATTCTTTCCTGAACCGTACCCCATCCTCAGAACCCGGTCGCACTAACCCCATCCGAAGCAGATATTGTGGGTCAAAGTTCACCAAAGTTGAACTCCCTGCAAAGCCATGTTATGCTTTGCATCGCCATAGGACGACAGTTCACCACTGATGTTTTTTTGCAAAATGTGTGACCAGGCCCTAACAACAAGTTTGCATATTTCTGATAATAATCAAACAAATGGGGATGAGAACACATTTTCCACGGAAACCAAACGGAAGTTGCTTCAGGACTGCGACCCCATTAATTTGCAAGAAAACCGTTACTCTTCCCCCAACACAGACCACTTCCCTTTAATTCTAAAATAAAACAATTTGACATTGTGTCTAATCACAAAATAAACTGGATTTCAGTTTCATGGTTGCAACACTCGTTTGCATGTGCAGCAGTAGAAACGCACCTCGTCGTCTGTTTGTAGGTAGTTCAGTGCAAACTCCAGCATCTCCTTCTGTTTGGTCGTCTGCTTAAAATACCTCTGGGCCTCCTGAAAAACAAACGTCTCATCAGCTCTCGTGTGGTGACCTGAGCAGCGGCAGCAACTTGTCGCCGTTAAATGACACCGACAGAGCAGCAGCAACAACAACAACAACAACAACAACAACAGTTTGGCCTGTTTCAGTTCCTGTGTTGGGAAGGTTTAAAGTCTCTCTTACTGTGGGAACAAATTTATTTGAAATTGGAGCTGCTTCAGTGGGGAGACATTTATGAGTCAGTTTAGCTAAAAAAGCAGAGCTTGCGCTGCAGCTGCTGCCCACTCTCCACAAACCAATAAGAGACGATAAAACCAGTCTGTCTTTATGCGAGTATATGAGTTTCTAATTACTACCCTGAGGTTGTGTTTACATTCACGCCAAGACCGCTTTATGCTATAGCTGCTCTACTCTGGTCTGGTCTGGTTTAGTGTCGCCTGCGTGAACCCCATGTTGCCTCTAAACAATCCTGATAACGTCAGACAGGCCTGGTTTAACCACCGAGAAGAGAAATATGCAAAATGGAAAGTCGAACAGTAAAGATACAGGGCCAATATTGTAGCACGCATTTGCAGATTGTACACAGCAGGGATGCAGTAAAAATCAGGTGTCAAATGAGAAGCTAACTGCGAAGCCTGTCTGAGCTGTGACTGATGACTGACATGATGAGCTTCCAGCAAAACAGCCTTTTCAGCAAATAATATCTTATCAAGTACACGATTATAGAACTATACCTTTACAAATCTGATGAAATAAACGGATTGAGCTACAGTGACACGACCCCCCCACACACACACAAATAATATTGCCCCCCAAATATAAAAGGTCCTGACTCACAGGCCGAGGCTGAAAGTCCTGGTCCTTGAGGCCCCACTGCTCCTGGTAGAAGTGATAATACTCCACATTCTGCTGCATCACCTGGTCGTTGGGGTCAAACAGAATGTAGCTGGCTGCACACGGAGCCGCGTTCTTTGCGTCGTTCACTGTGGAGGAGCACAAAAGGATCCAGGTCACATAAACGTATCACACGGACAGCACGCTCTCAAAAGCCTGAATCTGAGTTTCGGTCCTTACGTTTATAATAAGAGAACTGGAGGTAGTGATACATTGTGGCCACAAACTTCTCCACAAAGAATCCTCCGACGTTGGGCGTCAGGTGCGCCTCACATTTCACCTTACATTTCAGCATATCAGTGTAGAGATCTGACGCATTGAGGAGAGAGTGAGAAGAACTGGATTATTTTCTCATGTAAAAGATGCCGAACTGCAGCTCATCTTTAAACTGCTGCTCTACTCACCTGCCAGAGTTGGGTAGAAGTCCTTGAACTCCAAGATCTCATACGAGCCCTCGCAGCCCGCTAAGCAGAGGCTGTATACTTCAAAGTACTGCCTGATGGCCAGCTCCATGTTTTTGGCACTGTCGCTGAAGTCACCGCTGTTGTAGAGCGCCACGCTCTTCAGGAAAACACTCTGGAAAACACATAGATGTGATTAAAAAGAAGAGTGACGATGGGATGTCTTTAAGAGGCAAACCGGAGAAGGAGCGGCTGCTTCGAGCTACCAACCTCGTACGGCTGCTCCTCGTGGTCGATGAGATATTCCTCCACGTCCACCAGCGTTTTGTAGTAGTTCATGTTCTTGACCAGGTAGGGGTCATTGGGGTTCTTCTTCAGGAAGGTGTGGGCGGCCGCCACAGCCTTCTTCATGTTATTGAGCTGTGTAGGAGGAGATAGTGTTAAAATGACTATGGCAGTATTTTAGGGTGGGTTATTAGAAATATGGAGCACAGTCTCTCTCCATGACTGGTTATTTTCATTGCTCACAGGATAACATGACCTCTGACCCCCACACTCCCACAATTACTAACATGTGCAGATGTCGTGAAGGAATTAAACGTGGCAGCCTTGGCCAAATGGATAAACTTAGTTAAATACAGCCAACTCTCTCTTCAAAGAATTGGTGCTTAGAATTGCGGATCTTCTAGGTCATAATACAAGTCCTGTAATTCCTGTGTGGATGCTTCAAATCGTATCCTATGATCGGGAGCAGCAGCTGCGGACCTTTGATTCACCTTTTGATTTACCAGATCGTATAAACAAGACAAAAAACACCAGACATCTCTAATTTAAAGGTTTCAGACAACGTATTTTGTGATGAGAGTAACCCACGCACGTTTTAAAGGATCACAACAGTCAGAGTGAAGGGGTTTCTCAAGTGGACTGTTCCCTTTTAATACATCGATAGGAGGACTCTTCTTGAAGCCAGAATAACCTGGAGTGTGTACCTCCCTTTACCGGGTTTTGCCCAAAACCTACTTTACGACCAAACAAAGTCTGCGCATTTGCCTCGTAAGCACAGCTGGTCCTCCTCTCTGTGCGTCTGATGGAGAAGAATAAGGGGGTTGTTTCAGGGGAACACTGACAGAGACGTGGCACATACTCAACTACCGCTCGGTCAGCAGGGGGGCGCAACAAAGCTGCCGCGGGTTTAGACTCCACAGGTCGCCCACTGGAAACTTACCTCTCGGTGGTTCAGACAAAGTGGATGTTCATGGATGGAACAGCTGCGGACACTTAAGCTGGGAGATTGTGCGCTTTACGCACAGAGGCACTGACGCTAAATGCTCATTAACACTTTCTTCCAATGCGTTATCACACTGAAATTACTTTATAACTGGAAAATCAAACTTGTATGTACAACAATAACTTTATTCTAGTACAACTTTACCTATGAGTGATTTCGGTGCCTGGGCCTATACGTTTACTTGGCGCTCCGGTTTTGGGCACAACCCTCCACACATTCGGATCTCACCTGGAAGTACGAGTACTGTATGTACCGATACGGCACTCTCTGGTCGAAAGTTTCCAATAAATCCCTTCGTGGATACGAAAGGTTAAACACTGGAAACCCCGCCTTGCACTTCTTCAGGCACGCAGCTCTCAAGAGGATGTGGCGCACGACGCGCAGGCTGTTGTCGGCGAACAGAGTGTCGTTGTCCCGGCTCACCGAGCTGCAGTTGCGGCTGCAGAACGCCTCGCTGTCCCGCAGCAGCCGGTGGAGCCGCAGGCTGAGCTCCAGGAACTTGACGCTCTCTCCCCATTTCTGCGCCCCGTACTGCTCCATCGCGTATCCGTACGCGGAGTCCAGCGGCATGATGTCCTTCTGGGGGAAACTTCTGAAGCTGTACTCCTCATACTGAGCCTCCGCCAGCGACGGGAGGAGAAGGGCCAGGCACAAGCTTCTCAGGAGCATCGTCACCTCCGCCGGCTCCGGCACACAGGAGACTGGGTGCTGTTCTGAATGGATCAGGACGCTTCCTCTGTCTTCACCGGGCTCTGCTCATGTCTGCCTGCACGTAGGCTCTGTGGGCTGTAGTGAGCTAGACGCACAGAACAGCAGCTTCTGGGCAAGACTGTCAAAATAAAAGACACAATCGTTAACGCATTAGATTTCTTTACTCCTGTCACAATACGAGTTCATTGTCTTATAAGTCTTGTGTTATTTATGTTGCATATTAATATGTGTGTGCATCTTTTATTAGTTTACATTATTATACATTGTCGGTGGGGGCGGTGTGGCCTAGTGGTTAGAGTGGTGGCTCTCCAACAAAAAGGGTGCCAGTTCAAACCCCACTCCCTCCCATCTGCATGCCGAAGTGTCCTTGGCAAGATACTGTACCCCTAAATGGCCCCTCATAAATGTTGAGTGTACTAATTGTAAGTCGCTTTGGACAAAAACGTCAGCCAAATGACATGTAATGTAATGTCTGTCTTTTATTATATGTTGTATGGTGTCTGAACTGAAATGTATTATTATTATTTATAAATGTAATTAATTGCAGGGAACTTCATGTCACGCGAACATTTATTTTTCTAACATCAGTGAAATGCATTTCCAGGTATATGTCTCACCAGAATAAAACTTACATTTGGGCTAAATACTAATTTTGAACCAATGTATTTTTACATGAAGTTGCCTTAAAAAACAAAAATGTTACATTCTAGGGTTAAAGTTCGTGTTTCCTTTCTGTTTATTATAATTATGCATCACATTTTTTGGTTCCTGCATAGATAATCTGCATCTTTAAGCATATCATGGATATGAATATTTTAGAAATGGTGCAACTGAGGAAGTCTACTGGCTCTGCAGCTGTCAGATTCCAAGCATCTGACTATTACTTTGAAGTCGCAAGTCTGTACTTCCGGTATGAATGGTGTTCACTGAGGTCAACTTGACAGAGACGTCACAGAGACCAAGTTCTCCTCAGTGTTTTCCATCGTCATTATTATGGATCTTATCTTATTATTTTCATCATTTGTATTCCTGATTGTTTGACTCCAGCTCTCAGACTGGAGATGAAACATTCATAAAATTCAGTGGATGTGTGAAGAGCTCCTGTATTTTCCACCTGATTAGAATCTGCACCGACATTCCAAGACAATCTGACAAGCTGAGACTTGGGTTTTTCATGCTGCAGAGGTCACATCACCTCTGGGCAGATCGAATATCTAATCCCTGACTCTGCATGTTTCATACCCATGTTGCATGACTGATGGAGGCCTCTTCTTATGAGTTGTTTTATAGGATATCACAGCTTCACATGGGGAATATAAAAAAAAGGAATCCAGCATGAGAGAACCAGGAACTGTTTATATTCAGTCTATGGTCAAGACACCCAAAGGAAAACTTCAGATGATGGTGAGACGCATTGTGAGATTCTCATACGTGAGTGAAATCATGGGTCCAGGCCTTTGGGCCAGGCTTTACACGTTTGCAGAATTCCATTAGAAAGTGGGTGGGGGCCCAGGGGCCACTCCTCCTCCTCATCATCTTCCTCCTGCTCCTCCTACTCCTCCTCCTGCTCCTGCTGCAGCTCTGTGGACTACATGATCCAAGAGAGGCGGAACAAGGCAGGAAGTTCTGTCCTTCTTGTTCAAATTAAAAGTACTATCAGTCAACAAATCAAGTTTCAAGTTGTAAGTTAACACAGGCTCAATAAAGAGTGTTGGACAAGAGGAGCATGCCAGCCCAACTTTGCAATAAGAGCAAAGTCACAGAGAATGTAAAGTCAGAAATAGACGAATACTTCAATAAGGTTCAATGTAGAAAAATTGTATGAACTGTTTGGTTTCTCTATATTTGAACTGAACTGAATGAAATGTTTATTCATTCATTTTTTTGGCATGGATTATGTTAGGCACTTCGTTACTTTATTTAGATAAGTTCTATACAAATAAAAGCATTATTATTTTTATTTATTTTATTTTATGGTTATTATTATTATTATTAGTAGTAGTAAAAGAGTATTCTTGCTTTATTTTGTATTGTTGATGCATTGAATTCCTTATGTTATACTCAGTTTTTTTATTTTAGTTTATGCTTAAATTCTACATACTTGGTCTTATCTTTTCTCATTTACTAATGCTTAACGTGCACTTTTGTGGTAGTTAAATTTCCTTGCATGAGATCCAAAGACTTTATCTTATCCTGAAGGTTACGGTTCAAAAACTTTTTCTTAGTCTCCTGACCCTTATAGAAATGTTTGCATCACATTTATTATCTGAAACTTTAACAAGCATCGCAGCTATTTTTAGTAGAGATCGCAGACAGACAACAACTTCTCTAATTATTCGGGGCATTTTAACACTCAAATAATTGAGTGTTTAAAATGCCCCCAACAATTTCTAGATTTTGGTCCCAAGCTCTTTGACGGCTTTTATTTTGTAACCGGTAACCAGAAGTACTTCCTCTTTTTTCCAGCACACTTTACTTTAACTCGATCGTCCCAAAACTTGCTGCGGTTCCTCTCTCTGCACTTCAGCCGCATCCCCCTCTCTGGCAGACCGTCCCTGAGCCGTGCGAGCTTCCGCAGTCACCGTCACATTTTCCGGATGGATCTGGTCAGACCCTCGGTGTTGTTCTTCCTCCACGTCCTCTCCGTGAAGTGCATCCCTGAGCCGTTAGTGGACGTGGACGTGGATCGGTACCACATCCCCAAGGTTTGTTCTCGGGAGGTTCAGACAGAGGATTTCGTCCGTTATCACTTTAACGGCACTTTATTTGCGGACGGGAAAAAGTTTGACTCCAGGTGAGAAGGCGACATTTAATACAACTCAGTCCAGACTGCTTTCATAAATACTGTCTGCAAAACTTACTCTGCGTGTTGTTATTGTTTTACGAAGAATGTTTAAACTCAGAAAAGGAGCAGTAACTCGGACGCTTCAATGGATCATCAGAGCAACACAATAACGCGAAAGTACCGCTTCAGTTTTGTGTATTGATATGAATGTCCCTCAGAAATGGTCATGTTTTCAGTGCATATTGAAATGCACAGTAAAGCATCATGGATGCACAAGCTGCGGAACACAGAGGCGTGCTCAACCTTACGACTGCGGTGGATGTAAATTCAGACACGATTCTCTGCAGCTGAGATAACAGCTGCAGACGTGTCAGTAACATGGATTCATTTATCTGTGAAGGTACAATCATCCATAGATCAGTCCAACCCGGTGTCCCCTCAGATTAACATCAAAAAGATGGCCTTTGGTTTTATTCACAAATTAATTGTGGGTCGTTTTGTTAAGCTTGTAGAAATGTGTCACCTCGCGACCAACAAGCCTGTACATGTGGAGTTCTTGTCTGATGCTCCTATCTCTGTGGTCAATCAGCCGACACAGAAATTCTACTGCGCGCATATACTGACATTTATGGTAAATGCATCCAAAGCGTTTTTTCAAAATAAACTGTTGAGATGGAGCATATACAAAATGCATAATTGAAAAGGAAATGGATTGGATTATACAATAAGTATATAAGTATATATCGTATGCTCAATAAAATCCCAGTGAGACTGATATGCCTGTGTTCATGACCTCTCTGACTACCTACATACTGAATATTAAACATTTTTACGGTATATATTAAGAGATTTTTCAAAGTAAAATCCAACATTTTCACTGTGGAATAGATCATTTCTGGATATTTCAACTTATTAGGCCAAGTGTTTTTATAGAACTTTGAAATATCCTGAAAAGGTCTATTCAGCAGTGAAAATGTTGGACGTTACTTAAATCTCTTAATCTGTTGAGCCTGAAGAAGTTGAAGTGTGAAGTTGAAGTGTTTTTTCCCAGGATTCATAATATTTTGATATTTCTACCTCACGTTGTTTCTAACTGACCTCTCCCTTTACCATCTACAGCCATGACCGAGGCAAAGCCTTCATCAGCCAGGTGGGCCTGGGCAGACTCATCACAGGGATGGACCGTGGTCTTCAGGGCATGTGCGTCAACGAACGCAGGAAGATCACAATCCCCCCCCACTTGGCCTTCGGGAGCATAGGAACTGGTGGGACAAAGACAACAACAGATGCCGTCACTGCACTTTCATGTTGACCTTTACCTGTGCTAATGAGGATCTTGCGTGTCTTGACAGGTGGTGTAATCCCCCCTGATGCCGTGTTGGTGTATGACGTTCTTCTGCTGGACATCTGGAACACCGAGGACAAGGTCCTGATCCGCACCCTCCACAAACCTGCGAGCTGCAACCGCACCACTGGGGCATCAGACTTTGTCCGTTACCACTATAATGGCACCCTGCTCTCCGGTGAGGCCTTCGACTCCAGGTGAGACCAAACATGTACTCCACCTACAATTACGTCCTGTCGCTGTCTGTGCTTTTCCCAACAACTTTGTCCCGTGTTTGATTTAGTTACTCCAGGAATAGAACCTATGACACCTACTTGGGACAGGGCGACCTCATCAAAGGTATGGACGAGGGTCTCCTGGGCATGTGTGTTGCTGAGAGACGGATCGTCATCGTCCCACCCTTCCTGGCGTATGGAGTGAACGGCTCTGGTATGAAATCGATTTATTAATAAGGCGGTGCCTTGTGTCTGAATTTTTTTTTGGGGGGACTGACCATAATTTCAGAGGCCGTATTGACCTGTTTAAATGTTGGTATTTTTTTTTTAAAGCAGCAACTCTTCAGGTTCAAGCTGTTGGCGATGATAAGGAATATCCTCCGTCAGCTCAGTGAGTGGAACCATGTAGTCAGAGGTCATCAAACCGACACGGAGCCATTCCAGAATTAAGGCCCATGTGCGGCTGTAGAGGGCACTGTTGCTCAGTGAAAGTTGGATAGTGTTGCTTTAATCAAAAATAATATAAAACAATTCTTCATTAAAATATCCCAAAACAACTAGATCTATTTTATACAGTATATTTTGTTGAATTGTGTGCTTTCATCATCCAAAATATTTCCAACACACCCATAGAAATCTTACATTTTATTCAAGATAGAGGGACGTTTCATTTTGTCCCCTTTGAATCGCTTCATATCTGCTTTACTGCCCCTGCTATAACCCTCCAGGGCAAACACAACATAAAATGAAGGAAAACACACAGTTAGGCAGATTTATCCACTGTTTGTAATTGGTTACTCATAATGGATCACGATTACTGATTGACATTTGGTGTGAATGAAACTCTAACACATAAACTCATCCCTGAACAATATTTGGGCCTAAGTTCACATCAGGTAGCCTTTCATCGGCAATGGCGGTGAACACAACAACTCCCATGATCCCACACTACATAAACCGACTAGGTCTTCCATTTTCATTGGAAGACCCCTACTCTGTTCAGCTATGTTAAGCATATTTTACTTGATCAGACCTGCAACTCTTGGCTTCCCCTCCCCCCCCCCAAACAGGAACCGCGGTGCCTCCTCAGGCCACACTGGTGTTCGAGGTGCTGCTGGTTGACTTGTTCAACCCCAAGGACGACCTGATAGTGGAGGTGAAAGAGAGGCCACGGCGCTGCACCCGCAGGACCGTGACGGGCGATTACATCCGCTACCACTACAATGGCACCTTCCAGGACGGCACGGCCTTCGACTCCAGGTAAACCCCGGGATTTCTCCTCTAGCTGAAAGTGATGGAGGCTTAAGTAAAAAGGAAAGCTGACCGTCACTCTTCTCTCGGCAGCTACCAGCGTAACAGCACTTACAACACGTACGTTGGGAAGGGATATGTGATCCAAGGGATGGACAAGGCACTGCAGGGGCTGTGCATGGGAGAGAAGAGGAGGATTACTGTTCCTCCTCACATGGCGTACGGCGAAGAAGGAGTTGGTGAGTTTGATGCAGACTGGGACAACAAACCACTAAGTCTTATTTCGGTTTGTAACACTGCTCTGTTTGTTTTTATTCGTCTGCCTGTAGGAGACATCATCCCTGGCTCGGCCGTTCTCGTCTTTGAAATTCACGTCATCGATTTCCACAACCCCAAAGACCCGGTTAAGATCAAAGTTACCCACAAGCCTCAGGACTGCAATTTGATGAGTGAGGCCGACGACCTGATTCAGTATCGCTACAACTGCTCCATGATGGACGGCACCCTGCTGTACTCCTCGTGAGACCCCTCTGCTGTTCACTCTGCTACACTGCATCCTCCTCCTCCCAGTTCGTGCATGTAATCATCACTGGCTCCCTTGTCTGATGTATAACAGTGGCCCTAGAACTTCAAATAGCATACGTATCTATGTCAACAGCACAGCATGGCTCGAGGTTTTGATATACGTGAGAACGTTTTTATATTTAGTTTTGGTTTTAATGTGGATATGAGTTGTAACATGCTACACGTCACTTTACAGGGACCATTACGAGTCCCCTTCCACCACGACTCTCGGAGCAAACAAGGTGATTCATGGTCTGGAGGAAGGTTTGCGTGGCATGTGCGTGGGCGAAAGGAGGGAGGCGGTCGTTCCTCCCCACTGGGGGCACGGTGAAGATGGAGGTCAGTCATTGGATCTGTGTAGATTACATCCTGTGCACACTTTTTCTTTTCACCCTGAGTCACAGTTTGTCCCCTCTGTCTCGTGGTTCTCTCCAGCCGGAGGAGTCCCCAAGAGCGCTGTGCTCTTCTTCGAGCTGGAGCTGGTGGAGCTGCAGAAGGGAGTGCCCGAGGGCTACATGTTTGTGTGGCTGGGAAACGGGCCCGACCCCCTCTTTCCTGCTATGGACCTCAACGGTGACAAAGAGGTCCCTCTAGAGGAGGTACGCAGACGAGCAGGGTTCAGTCTAACAATTGCACTGCTGAATTTACACTCAATGGGTATCAGCAGACAACCAAAGTTATTTCAAATAACAGCAAAATAATTATAACTCTCATTTTCTCCAGTTCTCCTCCTTCATTATGATACAAGTGAAAGAAGGCAATGGCCGACTCCGGCCAGGGGTCGACACAGAGAGCATCATTAAGGACATATTCAACAACCAGGACCGAAATGCAGATGGGAAGATCGTAGAAGACGAGCTGAAAGAGCAGGTGGAGGAACCAGTGAGACGAGATGAGCTTTAAAAAGAACCTTCAGTATTTTTGAGTGTTGGTAAGAAACAGGCCTGGGGTCCCACTGTTGTCTTAGCAACTGTTGTGCAGTCACTTTTAAGGATGTTTGGGATAATGAAGGACTTTTTGTCCTTAAGGCATCAAAGTTAGGTTTTCTAGATTTTATTAAAACATCTGAACGACCTCCCACACAGCTGCTCTAGCAGATCAACATTAACATAAGAAAATATTAGAATTCACAGGGTCGGTATATCACGTACAACAACGATGTATTTGAAAATGTGAAAGAAAGAAATATCAGTAATGGAAATATGTTCAACTCCAATTTTACTTTCAAAACTACTCAACAAACATTTGTGCGTGGCTGATCTTCAAAAAGACACCATGCTATATAAACTTGTAGCCAATATTGTGCCTGAAATTCACTTGATATCAAAATGATTAAAACCACTGGTTGTACAGGTTGTTGTTGATGAAAACGTGTTGCTAGTTTGTATAGTAATACAAATTGTATAATAAACATTTATACCACAGAATACCTTGTGCGACATAAAATAAACTGTTTTATAAAAAATTTAAAACAAGAGATTTTCTTTTGTCTAGTCACTCTGTTCATGTGGATCAGTTCAATGTAGTGGTCTCTTTTTAAAATAAAAACAGGAAACCGAAACAGATGAAATAACATTTTATTTCAAACAAGTTGCAACATCTGCCATGGAAATGAGTTTGGACAAAAGAACCCAAGACTCATGGCTCAAATGACGGAAAACAAAGTCTGTCTTTGTTGACTCAAATGTTAAACGGTTTTAAGAATCTTTTTGTTGGATTGCAAAAATTTGACCTTGTTATACAGTATAAAAGGGGAAATAATGTAAATCCACCAAAATCATTTTCTGGAGGTAGCAGTTAGTTATCACAAATAATGAATGAACTCAGATATTAAATATTATAAAATCTGGATATTTCTGCTCACCTATAATTAAATTTGTCATTGTGCACCATCTACCAGCACTGTGGTGTTATACGGTACTAAAGAAACAAGGATTTATTGAAAATTACAACCTGTATTGTTTGACTATATAACCAGAACCTACAAGACAAGGCCGAGACAACACATGGAATATCGCATATAAAAAACATTAAGTTTCAGGTTAAAATGAGCTGAAAATAGTTTTATTGCAGGAGGCTGTAAACCGATTTCAATCCAGAAGTTTAACACCGTTGTGTATGTTTTTCTTTCCCTTATTATTTCCTATATGAAAACCAGAACAGTCTGACAAAAAATCGTCCCTCAAACAAGTAGAAAACAGCACCCATCACCGAACCCACTCTTAACATGCTGCACAGTGCGTAGACACTGCAATTCTGGCTTCCACCATATACAAACATTATGGTCGAAAGGAGTATAACTATAAACACGAGAGGAAGGACAAGAATATAAAGAGTGACGTGGTGTTTGTGAGCTCTGGAAGTCAACTGGACTTGTACAGTGATATGTGGTATCCCAGACTCGTTCACTAAAGTGTAAAACTTTTAGTTAAGTAAAAAACACTATAACCATTCTTAGCTGGTTTGTCGATGACATCTGGAGATAGGCTTATTCACCTTATGGCACCAGAGAGCCCCCCCCCCCCCGCTGGCCAGAGGACAACAAACGCTCAGTTCACTTGTTGCCAGTGAGGTAGAGCATTACAGCATTAGGAACTACCAGGGTTTCATCTTTTATCAGCACAATGTCATATGAGTCCAAGTATGACTGCTTCCTCTCGTCCACCTGGAAAACAAACAAAGTGTGGATCAAAATGACCTTTTTCCACTGGTCAAAGCCTTTTAAACCCAGTAACATCTGGACTTTGTCTTCAATGAGAATGGATACAATCAGGACTCAATCCCATGGGTTTTTAAATAGGCTCCAGTCAGCAATGATGGAAACACAACCCTTGGGTGAGTGCGCAAATTTGGCAAGACAGTGAGAGAGCACCTCAGTGCATTCATGAGGTCGAACATTACACAGAACAGAAAGGCAAACTCCTTTACTGGCAGTGCCTATAGCTTTTGCGTTTTGCTGGTTGTTGCAATTAGCATATACCGCAAATTTCGGTGTAAAAGAGGTATATGGCGTTACCACGGTAAAATGTTTGCGTGAGCTATTTGAGGGTAGGTGTGAAAATCATATGCGCTTCATCTCAGGCTGACAGATGCTAAATATTGTTTTCCAGAAAATTTGATGAACATGAGGGTTTGTGCGTTATTTATTTACCTTGTCGTTGAGGAACCCGATCTTCAGGATGTTCTCCATGTCCTGCACCCCGTCAGCCATGGTCAGATCTCCCAGTGAGTCCCCCATCAGCACCACATTAGGTCGCGTCCGCAGCTCCTGGAAGTGGCCGGTGTTGAGCAGAGCGCCTTCCCTTTTATTGTAGATGTGGATCAGCACTCCCTTGAAGGCTTTCAATACGCCCTGTGGAAGCACACAAAGACAGAGCCTCCATCATCTTAAGCCTCATCGCTGCCACGTGGGGTTGGATTGTTTGTGTGTGGTGTCGCTACTCACACGTTCATCGAAGTCCATGTAGTTGGAGAAGACTTTGACGTTGGGGTGGAAGACCCCGGCCTGGCGAATCACCTCCTCCAGGACGTCTCCTATTCCAGCAGAGAAGATGAGCAGAGGGATGCTGTGCTCATGCAGGTGATCGAAGAAGAGCTGGTAGCCCTCCCTGTGAAAACATCGAGCTACCGTTACAGTTCAAAAGGTCTTAATTTATAGATTTTTTACCTAAAAACTACAAAATGGACTAAGAGGAGGCAGGTTTACTGACCTCAGCATGGCTTCAGACTGCCGCACCACAATGGCCAACTTGTCTTTCCTGATATCCTGCTTTACCAGGAGCTCATGAGCTTGAGTCCACCTGTCAGAGACAAACGCAGAACAGTTTTATGAAGGCAAGAAACTGCAGAAGATTATGTCTATATTAATAGGGGTTTTGAGACACTCACCACTCCACCATGAGGGGCAACTTCTCGGCTATTGACCGTGTACAATCTATTTCTATGGGGTAGTATTTGTTGAGCAGGTCCTTCAGCTACAGGAGACGGGTAAATAGTCAGGTAACCACATTCGGACAGGATGGAAAGATTACACACAAAAAGAGAAAAATCTTCAGTTGATGATTTGCTGTCATATTGTATCACATATTCCGACAGAAACAGACAAACCCTGTTCCAGATAATATTTTTTTTGATTACATTTTTACCATTTTAATGCTTAAAAGATTTCTGGGCTTCCTGAAAATTATGCCACTTTGCAGTGACAAAATAATGAAGAAGAAGAAAGATTCAAGAGCAAGAAGACTATTATAAAGGCACAGGTTGCCATTCCATGTATCATTCCCTAGAGGGCAGTATTTGAGCGATGTTTTAATCTCTTTTAGTGATGAGTATATTACTTAATGTCTAGAAATGCAAATGATTTATACATAGTTGAACACATGCATAATTATTAATAACTTATATTTAATGGTCCAGTATGTAATATTTGGGTTAAAGGGATCTATTGGCAGAAATTGAATACAAAATAATCATAGTGATGTTTTCACCAGTGTGTGATCATCAACATTTTTACGAATTGTTGTCTACTTTACTCTAGAATGAGCCCCTTTTTTATTATATTTTAAATTTTGCAGTTTTTATAGAATTAAGTAGTATGTCACTAATACAATCATTAAAATATCTCACTTATACTTTTTTATGACAATTAATTTGTTAATTCATATTCAAATACTTTATATTTACAGCTACAGAGGCATTTTTTTACAGTAACCCAGACAGGAAAAACTAAATAATTTTGAGTTTTTATAACAACTGAAGGCTGCCTTGAGGTGAGGGGTGTTCAGCTGCAATATGCAACTTCACCATTAGATGTCACTAAATTCTACCCACTGAACCTTTTAGCATTAGTTTCGAGGAGATTTCCAAAACATTATAGTTTGACAGGTTCTCAACTCCATGCCATTACGCAATGAAGGCATGATCTGTTTCAGCTTTAAATAAGAAAATAACACAAGCACGGATCAATGCACGGTTAAACATAAACTACATAAACTACATGTTTCGTGCAAGTTTAGTCAATGCACAGTTCCAACCAAGGGAAATCCTGCTTCCAGCTTACCTTTACTTTGCAGTCCTCTGTGATAAGCATGCTGTTGTCAAGAATATCTGCAAACAGTTGAAACAACGTTCAGCCACAAACCAAATTTTGTATGTAAGATAACCTCTCCCCCCAAAAAAACACCCACAGTTGGACTTACTGTGACACGTTGGGCACCTTTTGCCGTTGTGTGCAAACCGTGTTAGGGTCATGTCAAAATCTGAGATCACCTGCGATGTTTAGAGGAAAGAGTATATTTATAAGAATGCTTTATTTTTTTCTCTCTAATCAACAGATTCCGTTTCAGAGAACAGGGTGTGTATACCTGCACGGTGTTGGAGCCAGCCTTCACCATGGACTCTAGGATCTCCTTCACCCTCTCTGGGTCCTTCATGCACACCGAGGGGTTGGACAACTCTGGGATCTTAGTGAGGGAAAGTGTGTCCAGGAGAAAGAGACACTGTCATTACACAAATGTGACACGTTGGAATTGTTTATTAGTGCGTTAGGCTAGCTGATCAGTCAGGCGCTAGCATCAGATTGATACATACTACAATACACATCCTAGCTCCAAAAGACACACGAGTCACAGAACTGTAATGTCATACATGTTTCAGCGTGTTATAATTAGCTCGCCTACAGCTAGCACACAAAGAGAAGTCAGCTAGCTAACCTCATTACAGTGAGGAAACCCAGCTCAGCTAGCTGGTAAACATGTACGTGAAGTAGCGTGTTTTCTTGCCGGTGAGAGGGATTCACGGTGACACAGACACTTTACTGGAGATTTTACCATTCTGTTGAGGCGTTTTATCGGTTTGTTAAAGGTTAGTTTGACTGAAAGCTTGTCATCAGCGGTCAGACTCTGTCTTCGTTGATGTGGAACCTAGGTATCATCTGAGTGTTACTCCACGGGTTCTGCTGCATTGCGGTACACCCGGGAGAACGCACAACTCATTGTCAAAATAAATCGGATTATAGTCTTGAAAATGACTTTACTATAGATTCAATATATATTATGTTAAACTAAAAAACATGGAAATGTTACGTGTTCCACCACGGACCAAAACACTTAAAGTATTGGACTTCGTTTTGAGTAGTATATTATTTCCGAGGGAAAGAGGAGCACTTAAAGGCAGCACTACTACTTGCATAACTTGAGGGTGGGACGGTGTGAACTCTTCCCCCTGAGGCAAAAACACGGATAAAAGGTTCCTACTTGCTCCTTTATCTGCGGGACCATGATATCATATTGTTAAGGGAACCAAAACAGGCTCTAGTTCATGTATAAATCATAAATAGATCAACCATTATAAAATATCACAGATTGGTGGGTAGCTTCTAGCAGAACAGCTAACACTGTGGGACTTGAATAATTTCAGCAGGCATAATTCACAAGAAGCATTACTAAGAATGCAAGAATACACTACATGCGCAAGCTGTCTGTCTTACAAAAAAACTTTTATTGCAAGTGATGACATTAGCATTTCTTACATCCAATATTAATTGCACAATGTCAGACTTATCACATGCAAAGTAAATTAAACAGCCTATACCACTCAATAGTTGCAGTGCTATTTGTGTTGGTCATGATGTGGAAATGAATATCATTTCTGCACTTTCTGAAACTTCTGAATGTCAGTCACAACACATTTATATAGCACCCCTTTTTTTCCACCTGTAAATCAGGTTTTAAAGTCTATTTTCTTTAGCGGGAAAAGGGAGACCACAGGACAGGACAGGACAGAACAGAACAGAACAGAACAGAACAGAGCGGATCTCTGATATACACTCAGCTGGTATTGAAGTACAAGAACACAAGGTTGTGCGAGACATTTAATGTAGGGAAACAAATCTGCAAATCATAACATGTTCTCTTTCTTCTTTCAAACACAAAATCAAAACTTACTGGCTGAAAGCTGGCTAAGACATTTCCAGAATACAATCACCTTGTCCGATATGAAACAAATAAAACAAGCAAATTCAAAGTGCAGTGGCAACTTAAGTCTCTACGCTTCTGTAAGACTTTAACAATTACATGTCGAAAAGTGCAGTTCGAGAGAAGCTTTTTGTCGTTCTCTGCAGGGCGACAACGCAACATCCCACATATCATACACAATACACACCCCCTGCACTCACACACATACACGTTTTCCATGGACCTTTCTTGAACGAATGAGAACACACCAATTATGAAACTTCCAAAGTGCAAACAAAAGGAATGATTAAGCCATTTCTAATGACTGGTGCCTAATGCAGAGGCCAAATATTAGGTTTAAGTTTCGCAGTAACTCAAAGGAATGATTTCATCACATCTTTTCATGACAGTTCTCTCATCATTTCACCGCCTGCGAAACCTGGAGGGACATTTGTCGTGTTCAAGTGCTAGACGAGCAACAAAAATGACAGAAATATACACTGTACAACAGTCGGAGAGAAACTGCAATCTAACGGCACACTAGTCTACAGGACTTAAAGATCAACAGCCCCTGGGAATCATATTTTGTTTAGTTGTCCAGGCTGCACAGCAACAAGCGGAGCAATTCTAGTAGAGCAACTATGATAAAAGTAAGACTTATGAGGAGATTGTCACAGTGTTACAGTGGAATGAGACTTCATTAAGCGACTTAGGACTGAATGTAGGAACGCAGTAATTTGTTATGTCACATAGCCTTCCAAAGACAGGGATGTAAAATATCCATATAAATGTTTACATATACAGCTTTATACTATTAAACAGCATCTATACCAACATACTTGACAAAAGGATAATTAGTTGTTGGCTGTTAAATAACACTCTTATTCACATGTTTACATCCGCCGTGTCCCTCTTCACAGACCACCAGCTGGTCAGCACATGCCTGCCCACCTATTCCATGGCTTTCTATAAATCAGCCATTTACACAACACAGTATGAGAGCAGATGGACAGAGTTAAGAATGAGGAAATGCAGTATGGGAGCGACACAAGACCCACTGTGGCGTGTTATGTACAAATAGAGGGTCGATGGTGGTGGTTGCGAGAGCATGAGCAGCAGACGTGGACCAGCTCAGCATTCAATCTGTGACTGGAGCTGCCGGCGCAGGGTGAGGGTGCGCCGGTGAAGCTGCTGCATCTGCTGCATACGATCTCGCTGCCGGGCCAAGTTCTGGGGCATGGGGTAGCGCTGGCAGCCATACAGGAAACGGTAGGGGATGCGGACATGGCACGCGGTGGCTCGGCAGCGGGGCTGAGGCATGGGCGGCAGCAGCATCCAGCGCTTTCTCTCGGCACAGTAGCGGTAAGCCTCTTTGCGGTACTGCTTGTCCACGTCGTCGCTGTTCTTCCAGCCTCCGATGATGAAGACGTCCTCATCGAAGTGGCAGATGGCTGCCCCCTCGATGCTGGTAACCTCTGGTGGCAGGCTCTCCAGGATCTCATCAGAGATGCGCAAGTTGATCTTCTGCTTGGCAACCTCATCCCGCACCGTGTAGCTCTTGGGGCAGCAGGAGGCCGTGTGGTAGAAGTTAGTGGGGGCCACGGCCATCTGGAAGATGCAGTAGTTGTCAATAAGAGGCAGGGAGTCGACATCTTGCCACTGGCGGCTCTCTGTGTCATAACGTGTGGTCACCGTCTTCAGTCCATCGTCATTATCTGTATCGACAGGTGTGCGTGCCGTGACATACACATAGCGGTCCTCCACACTCACCGCCTTCACATCCCGCAGGATTTTGGGGGCAGCTTCCAGATTGTGCCACTTGTCCTGCTCGGGCTCGTACACACTGACATCTTTAAAACCCGGACTGAAGTTGCCATGGCCTCCAATGCTGTACAGGATATCCTTGATGCAGGTGAGGCCAAAGGAATGCTTGCGTGTGGTCAAGTTGCTCACCTGCTCCCAGGTGTTACGATTGGGATTGTACCGCTCCACCGTCTTGGCAAAGCCCGGCTCCATAGAACCAGCTACGTAGACGTGGGACTCTGTGGCAGCGATAGCGTGGCCGTCCAGGTGGTTGTGGATGTGCGGCAGGTTGACCCAACGGTCCTCATAAATGAAGTAGCCGACGCACTCGCTCAGGTAGTCCCCCCCTTCTGACACGCCGCCCACAACCATGATAACGTCCATGTTCTGGCCAGAGCGAGGCTGAAAGGAGGCCATGTGGGAGGACCAGAGCTCCATGTCAGCTGACTTGAGGTTTTCAAAACGAATAGCGTGGCCCTCCACCGCCTCGGACACCAGCCGGAGACAGGCCTCGTTGGCGGCCACCAGGCCCTCAGTCTTCACCACCCTGGTCAGGTAGGTGGGCTTGATTTGGGGCAGCCTCAGGAGGCGGAACAGCTCCTCAAAGTAGCGGCTCCGGTCATCAGCGTTCTTCTGCACCCACTTCACCACCGCCTCAAACAGCACCTCCTCGGAGTCCACCGTGATCTCCGCGTCCGACAGCCAGTCGCGGACCAGGTGAAAGGGCAGCGTGTAGAACTCCTCATCCTGGATCACCTTGTGGAAGTTGCGACGGATCATGTCTGCAGCCCGCAGGGCCAGTTGGTCCAGGGTGTACATGTGGGCCAGACTGTGCACGGCCACGCAGTTGGTCAAGCTCAGCTTCTTCTTCAGGAACTCACCGCAGAAATCTTTCAGTTGCAGCAGCAGGAACCTAACATGGAACCAACAGAGAGAAATACAGTAGAGACCATGAACAGACCCTGATGAGTAGATGCAATTATTCTGATTTGCCTGGTTAGAGGACCACACACACACACACACACACACACACACACACACACACACACACACACACACACACACACACACACACACACACACACACACACACACACACACACACACACACACACACACACACACACACACACACACACACACACACACACACACACACACACACAGTAAACAGCTAATACCTGTCAGCTAGCTCCAACACTTCATGTACATTACAGGTGCTCACGCGTATTTCCCCGGTGTACATGTACTGGATGACACTCTCCACAGTCTCCGCGTCCGGCCCCAGCTCGGAGCTCCACTCCTTCATCTCCACTCGTCCGGTCAGGGACTCGGAGAACTGCCCTGACAGCAGGGGGGTGAAGTAGTCGGTGGCCGCGGCCAGGACGGACCTGTGGGCAGAGAACTCGCAGCTCTGGACGCTCCCGCTGGCCGCCCCGCTGCTGAAGGCCAGCGTCACGTCGCAGAACAAGCCCTGCTTCCTCTGCTCGTTCTGCCGCCGCGACAGCTCCGAGCAGTGCGAGGAGGAGCTGAAGTCCTCGGCCTCTTCCGCGTCCCCGTCTCCTGCGAGGGCGCTGGGTGTGCCGCTGCCGCTGCCGCCGCTGCCACCGCCGGCACCGCCACCGCCGCTCCTGGTGGAGTCCTCCGGGTTGGGGGCCGCCGCTGCCATTGCGCTGCCGGCGCTGGAGGAGAGCAGTGCTGGGGAGAGAAGTGGACTAGAGGCGGTGAGGAGGCGACATACGCAGCCACACATACATGGAGTCAAAACAGACACGGACCCGGAAGCGCGTTTCTTCTTCGGCGTTTCACGTCGAGCGACTTAAAGGGGAACATACATGATGTCAGATTTACGACACATTCATCGGCACATTAATACTTGCGCATTTATCTTAATTATGAAAAATGGTCTAATTTGTTATTTATAATCAGGCAACAATTCGTACACACTACAAATGGCCGTTAGGGAGTCAGTAACGGAAGCCTTAGGGATTAACGAATAAGAACCTAACTTCCACTCGCTAAACAGACAGACTGAGTGACACTGAGCGCAGTGGGTGACAGGAGATGTTGACGTCTGCAGATCCAGAGCTGCTCTTTGATCACGGGAGGAACTCATGGCTTCGTGTGGCGGTAGAGGAGGCCCAGAGGTCAGGCCTGCAGGCACTGCACAGCCCGGACACTTAGATCTATATGAAGGCTGTGTTTATTTACTGTGAGGAGTATTTTAACTCCTTGTGATCCCGAGTAAAAAAAACATTAAACCTTAAATGGTGTTTAGGCTATATCGACCTCTTTCAACTTCTTACAAAAATAAATATAATTGATTAAATTGATCTGAAACATCATGACCCTGCTATTTTGTGTTAATATGCAGGGAAAAAAAGAATTATGGATTACACATGCCACACACTTATTTGCGGAGCCCCTGAGATCCCAAAAGATTATGTTTTTGTTGTGTCTTGGGTGCACAAGTTATTATCTTGTCGGAACAAGTTACTGTCTTGTTCACAGAAGATAAATAACTTAAAATTATTATCAATATTCTAAATTATTTTAAGATGTTATTTTTTTTAATCACTCAGATGCACACAGCCACCAGATTTGTATCATAGCATGGAGAAACGCACAATAGCTTATTATTGTCATGCACACACCTTTAACTATCTTGGTGTTAGTTACACCCATGATTCAGTAAACAGATTTTAAACTAATGTGCACATTTTTTTTTATAAAATCATTCCAATTTGCTCACTCACTCTAAGTCAGTTTTCAGATGTACTGTTCCAAATTGCAATAAAAAAAAGGTTAACATAAGTCAACACTGTACAGACGCAACACGAGAATGAAATTATACTGTTTTATTACATTACATCAGTTACATTTTAATTTTACTCAATTACACAGTTGTCCACATACGACAGATAAGTACCATGGCACACCGAGTTCACAATGAAACAGTTGGAAACAATAAAACACTGACAACACAGCTGAGGTTTCTGGTTGTCCGCAGAACCTTTCTACAATTTTGTAACATTCACATTAAAGATGACACTGGTGATGGCTGCCACATATTTCCTTTTGAGCTTCAGAAAACACGACGGAAATGTAGAATATTCTTTCATTTCAAAGGTTACTGCAGGAGAGAGTTCTGTCCTGCACGTTTAGTCTGATGATTATGAGCAGATTGTTAAAAAGAAAAACTAGAAACAGACACAGTGATGTAGAAAGTGAGACACTTGTTCCGTATGTTGTCTGTGTCATATTAACTGGTTTCAAGTCAAGATAATAGATAGGGCCATGCTTAACACTGGGCATGAAATCTTTCTCTATCACAAAAATTCACCAACAGGATGTATTAATTGAATTAACTGAAAAAAGAAAATCTAATGAATGAATCGTGAAAATATAAAATATTATTGGTATTTACCTAGAATCAACTGCTGTTGAATAGTGCTGGCAAATATATATAATCATGACATTAACTTTGTGATGGAACAAGTTTTAACAGAGCAAATCTATAAAATACAAAACCAAAATAACCTTAATGATGAGATCATTACCAGATTGTGGGATCTTGCAAGATGCCTTAACCATTAAAAACAAATAAATTACATATTTATTTTTTCGCCCTTATGATTAACACCTCTTGACTTCCATTAAGACCTTGTAGAAAATACTCCAACATTTTGCACCAGCTGAGATACAGACTGTATTTCCTGGGGGCAGCAGCTGCCAGACTCCTAAAATTGTACCGTTCGCCACGATAAGCAGACGGCTCAATAAACAAGATCATCAAAACTGAAACATTCCTGTACCTGTTAGATATGGATAAATCTATATATAAATAAAGCTCTGATCTATAGTGTGTTCTCATATTTAAAAGGCATTATTGCACTACATGTTCATCCTCTTTAGCGAGCTCTGGTTTTTTTAAATGGCACAATCAATAGAGCTGCACAGAGATAGAGACACACATGCTGGGTTAATACAACAATATAATATTCGGGGGTAAACATCAGTACTTTAGTGTTGTAGCCATGAGAGCAAGTGGTGGTGGTCAACACTTAAATAATCCACTGTAACTCTCTGACCTGATTCATTATCAATTCTCCCAAACACAAAGTCAGAGACCCCGACTCTGTTTCACTGGAGCTTCACAGTTCAGCGGCTTTTTACGGTTGTTCACAGAACTGCAGCACAAACTGGTTTACAAAACTAAAAACATAAAATTTCTTATTTTCAGTACTTGTTTCGATACAACTACATTAATAGGAAAGTGTTCCCTATGTTACGCCACTGATGATGGATAGCAGTTTGGGACGAAGGATTAATAAGCTGGGGTTAGGGGACACTGCGGACAGGGGGCTGGATTTGTCCCTCCAGTTACATGGACATGTGTTCAGGGAGCACATAGGAGATGTCGTCCCAGGGGTGGCGGTACAGACCCTGCTTCAGCCTCTTCTGGTCCAGGTAGTGTCCTGAGGAGATAGAAGACGGAAACCATTGTTTGACAAATATAAGGTAAAAATGAGCAGAATATTATGTCTGTACAGAGGATTGACTCACCAATGAATCCCATGCTGCGTCCCAGGACAAAGATGCCGTTCAGGGCGCCAATTTCCACAAACTCATCAGCTTCATCTCTGTGGAGGCAGAAGGGACAACAAGGAAAAGGATTCAATTTAAACTTACAATATGTAACATCAGCAATTAGGGGTCTCGCAATCAAATACCAACAGAACTAATTTGATGTTATGAAGCAGATATAATGCCATTGAAACTAAGGTATATTTATTAAAGTTTTATTCCGGGTTACGCAGTAAACAGCAATGAATAACCGTGATTCATTACAAGTGATCAATACAAACAAAAATGAAACCTCCTGTTACATTGAATGAAATTGGTGGTTTCCTCTGGGTTCAAACATTGTTTTTAAACATTTTGGATAATGCAAGTACACAAGTCAACAGAATATAAACAAATTGTTGTTTGTAGAGAATTGTTACATATTATATCTTTCAAAGACAACTGCGTAACTCTTGTTATTTTATCCATATTGGTTATCCATATTTGATGACCAACTAATCATTTTTTGTCCAATGACTCCTATTAGTCTGAGATTTCCTTCTAAACTGTTAATTCTGCAATTGTAAAAATACTCCTTAAACTTGTAGGCTGTCCAGTGTATCAGTATATATTAGCTCACCTTGTAAAACCACCACATGTCCTGAGCAGGTCCACAAAGGCCACACCGATGAAGCCGTCCACATTCAAGATCAGGTTGGGTTTCTAATTCCACAAAGCAGACAGAAGAGCATCATGTTATTTAAAAGACGGTGTATAAATAATTATTCTTGCGAGATGATGAAATAATTAATCTAACCTTTGATGTGGTGATCTTCTCTACATCGAGAGCGTAGTCCAGCAGCTGGGTGGAGGGGAAGTTCAGCTTCACAAAGTCCTTCAAGATCTGGACTCTCATGTCTGGATTGTTAATCTGGGGAAACACACAATCCCTTTTGATTGTTAAGAAATATAAGCTTCATTTTTAAATAACACTTAGATTACTTCATTTCTCTACTTCTCATGCTTTACTTGGCTCTGGCCTCAAAGCTTCTTGATTGACAGAGAATTAATGAGCAATTCCTAAAGTTAATATATAATTGTGCTGCTGTCGACAAAAGATGTGCACATTCTATGGAGGTGTGACACTCACCGACTTGACTCTGTGTCCAATGCCCATGATCAGCTTTCCATCCTTTTTCATCTTGTTTACGAACTCCATCGGCAGCATGCCGCTGTCGAAAGCCTTGCTGAACTGCTTCGCTGCAGCGTCCAGAGCGCCTCCGAAGCGGTCACCCTGAAAGGACAACAAGGAATAAAATAAATGTATATTCACTTTTGATCTTTGCAGTAAATGCATCACCAGCAGCAGGATCTTACAATGGTGAGGAGCCCGGAGGTGAGGCTGGAGATGAGATCTTTGCCTGCTCGCGCGCAGACAATAGTGTTGTGGGCACCAGAGACAGCAGGGCCGTGATCTGCAGTCACCATCAGGCACATCTCGATGAACTGGCAGGCGTACCTCGGCAACCTGCAAACAAAGCGAAGAAAACAAAACATGATTTTGTGGTTCACGTATTTTTAAAGCCTTTGTTAACAGCAAGGTTAAGAGGCTGACCTCCTCTGGAACCACAGCAGACCCAGAGTTCCTCCCAGGCCTATTTCTGACTTGAAGACCTCAGTGATGGGCATGCCTGCGTAGATGAGCTCCTGACCTCTCTCATCACAGATGCTGGTCATGAAGGAGGCGGGCTTACGGATCAGACCGAGCTCCTGCAAGGCAAAAAGACACGAAGAAGTAAATTACTGCATGTAGTCATGGTTTATGCTGTGTTGCATTTTCAAACAAATATAATTTGGTCAAAAGTTTTGCATCGAAACAACTAGTGCAGTGGCCATTGTAAACCTGCCAGGTGGGTGATACTGGTTGGAGCTGAACCTGTAAAAGCTAACTGTAGTAATTGAGCTGGGGAGAGTAAAGACCTGCTGCTGGACTCAGTACACAGAACCAAGGGGCCGAGGAGAGGGGCTGCAAACCTCTGCTGCACAAAGAGCTGCTCACCTGTTTACTCAAAGTTCATGGAAGCTTGACTCAATATGCAGAATTGGAGAATCAGTTGTCATTGTCGTGAATGCGCTGTGGTCATGATTGACAAGCCGCTGCTCTTACAGAGCTCAGGTTTATTCAAAGTTTATTAATATTGAACACATCACATGTGTACAAATTGTTCCAAATTTGACACTGCACCTCCTTGGGCCTTTAACAAACACATGCTATTCATAATTCTTAATATAGTAAGATATGATTTGGTCAAGTGTTTCTGCATTTCAAGCAGATATACTCACTCTTGCCCAGGAGTAATCCATTGGCACAGTGGGAGGAGGCATTTCTTCGGCTGGCTGGATAATTCCTTTGGCCACAAGGTCGTCATAAACAGATCTGCATGGATGAAAGAAAAAACAAATTTAACAAAGTGAAAATCATGTCCTGGGGTATTTTAATCCTAACACGATGAACTCAAGTAATCAACAGGACTGTGCACTGACTTGATTATCTCGCCCAGCTCATCAAAGCTCTTCGGGACGAAGGCACCAGCTTCTTTCAGAGCGTTGTTCTTAGCCACTGCCGTCTCAGAGGCCTGGTTTGCACAGGCTCCTGCATGGCCGAACTGAACCTGTGGGGGAGCGACAGGTGCAGCATGGGTCAGATATGTCATTAAACAACACGTATTCCTTAAAATCCATCATTATGTCCTCTCACCTCTGAGGAGAACATGGTGGCACAGGTGCCAATACACCAGCAGACCACTGGCTTTGTGATCCTGCCCTCTTTGATAGCCTGGCCGATCTTGTACTCCTCTGTGCCTCCGATCTGGGGAAGGAAGCAACAGATACTTGATGTAGGAAAAAAAAAAAAAAAAATCAATAACTGTCTAAAGCGTTAGCCCGCAGCATTTGTAGATTCTTTCCTCACCTCCCCCAGGACAACAATCATTTTTACTCCAGGAGTGTCTTGGTAGCGAAGCACATGGTCAGTAAACACAGATCCTGGGTATCTGCGGAAGAGTTCAGAGTCACGCACCGATTCAAATACACAGGCTCCTACCTGCTGGAGGGAAAAGTCACGTACCTGTCGCCGCCGATCGCCACGCCTTCAAAAACGCCATCAGTGGTACGGGAGATGATGTTGTTGAGTTCGTTGGACATGCCGCCCGACCGGGACACATAGGCCACGCTGCCTGGACGATAGAGTTTGGAGGCAAGGATGTTATCCAGCATGCCCCCAGTGTTCCCGATTTTGAAACAGCCAGGCTTGATTCCCCCAACCTGAATTTTTTTTTAAATAAACAGGGATTTGCTCAGAGGAGAGAAAACAGAGGAGTAATCTTGAGTACTCTTGTAAAAACTGAGGCGAGACTTACGGTTGCTGGTCCGATGATTGTGACACTCTTCTCATCTGCTGCCTTGATGATCTTCCTGGTGTGGGCCTCGGGGATGCCCTCAGCGATGATGGCAATGGTGTGAATCTGGAAGTAATTGGAAAGAAATGGTTATCGTTCGAAGCCCGTGTGAACATTCCTAGCTTCCAGATGGTAAAGACTGGTATTTACCTGTGGGTACTGCAGGGTCTCCATGGTGCTGTCAAAGGCAGAACGCAGAGATGCAAAGCTGATGAGCACGTCCACATCTGGGTGCTTCTTCATGGCGTCACTCATGTTCTTATACACAGGGATGAGGATCTCTTTATGGCCCCAATAGAACTTCTGCTTGTGGTCTCCACTGGAAGAACAGCCATGTAGAAAGTGATCAGTCACAGAGTGAAGGTCAAATCAGGAGCCATTACATCGCCAGCGCACTACGGTTAAGGAAAAGGACAGAAGAGGCTTACGTGAACGGGTAGACCATGGCTGCGACAGACGGCTCACTTCTGGAGCAGACGTAGTCAAAGTCCATCATGCCTTGCACTGCCCGGGTCTGCATACCCCACACTATGGACTTGGTTTCTTTGCTGAAGAGGGTCGCTGCCTTGGCTGCAGGGAAAGGAAAGTTGTTGCAGACAGATACTGGCAACAAGACGAAGACATGACTTTTCATCGCCACAAAGCTCAGGACGCTTTATGTGCCGAGTATAATTAATAATAATAAACAATACTGCTTCTACCTGTTTTTATACTGCTTCTATAAATTAATACAACCAAAAAAAAAGGAAAACTTGTTATCTTTCAAAAGATGTATGAGATGAGATATGTATGTGTGGGACTGCTGTCACAAAACTGTCAATATCAGTATTATTAAACATGGATTGCAGTGTCCTGCTATTGTCCAGAGAGGGAGCTATAATGCCTCAATTCAACCAAGCACGATCACAGGGCTTCTACCGATTATACTGCCCATGTCAGAAAACAAAGTCTCAGGGTTGAGTGCAAATATTTCCCAATGTAGTAGTGTTTGGTCTGTGTGTGTGTCTATGTGTGTGTGTGTGTGTGTGTGTGTGTGTGTGTGTGTGTGTGTGTGTGTGTGCTAACCATTAGGAGTTCCGCTTTTGGCCTTCTTAGCCGGCGAGCTCTCTACCCCGTTTCTGTTTCCTGAGAAAGATGCAGTCCTGCTGGATGCTGGAGTCTGGACATGACAAGAAACAACAAAAACAATGACGAACACTGTTTTGTGATACTGTGCAGTCATCTGTATTATACATGTATGATATTCCATCTCCTTGTCTTCTATGCATCTAATTCTGCGTTTGAAGCCAATGGTGTGCACACATGTGAGGGCACACGCATGCACTCCTTGCTGAAAGCCCACGCATTGCTCTTTCATAATGGATCCCTAGAGGCAGTCGCAGTGTGTAACTGTGTGTCAACACTAAAGCACTGCAATGCTCCAACACAAAAGGAGCCATTGGGCTTCTGATAATCTGGTTCACTAAAAGGACAGTGACGCCTGACAGAGAGACATGCAAAAGTCTTCTGCCCACTGCCTCCACAATGCTCCACACTATCCCTGCACAGTGAGCCTACAGGACAACACGAAGGCCTGCTTGTGTCCGCGGAGCCAGTGGGTGCCATACCGATGTGCTGCCGCTGGAGTTGAGCAGGAAGTTGGCGGTGTGGGCCGCCACAGGAGGCTGGTTGGGGATTGGCCTGTGGCCCAGTGCCATGCCAACAATGGCTGTCATGTGGGTTTCTGTGCCAAAGACATGAATGGGGATCCCAGTGGTCTTGCCTGAGGAGAGGGGGCAGAAGAAAATTAGGTTTCAAACTCTTTCAGACACACTGCCTTGAGATTTGAAGAATCTAGTGCGTAACATACCAACTTCTCCCATCACTCTGAGACCTTCCTGGTAGTTGGGGCCTCCACGACGGACAAAAATGGTGACCTCATGCTCCTTTAGAGGCACCTGATAGTCCCTGATGGCTCTAACAATCCCCTGGCAAAGACAAGGATATACACTGTTACTAACTTCACATGGACACAGTAAAATAAAGCCAGAAAAAAAAAAAAAAAAAATCATACGATACTGTACCTTAAATGTAGCTGCAACATTTGTGAAGTTTGCGATGCTTCCTCCAATGATTAAAACCTTTCCTGGAAAATATCAATGCATTGTAACGTTATTATAGGGGTGGAAAAGAACATCTACTTTCATTGGACAAAATAAAATCTGACACAGCAGTTTCCCCACCATCAGGGTGCTTCTCTCTGGTCATCAGCGACAGGATGGTTTTGGCGTAGTCGTAGGTCTGCTGTTCGCTGGGTGCTCCTGAATACTCTCCGTAATTGGCCAGCTCGTCGACGCCACCCAGGTCACAGATTGTGTCACTACAGAGAAGTTTACATTGGTCACACATACAGAAGAATAAGCAAAAACTGCTGTTCTATCTGCTCGGCTGGGACAGTGTTTCCAGCACCAACAATAAACTGAAAAAAGATCAAACTTAGAGTGCACTTCGGGAATCGTTCCATTTATTTAGATTTATAACTGCACTGTAAAACTGACACAACAACTTGAATTGCACAGAGGGAATAATTAGGCAAGGCTGATGTGTCTGCATGTCACGCTCTACACACACAACAGACGGCTGAGCTCAACCCTCCAGACTCTCAGCAGCATCTCAGAAGCCATTTGAGCTTTCAGCTGAACGGGCAGAGTCTGAGCTGCTGCACCATCAGTCTCACAACAGCACTGCTGGTTTCATCCCCTAATGCAAAACCATATTATGCGTAGTGTAATCAATATAATGAGGATAAAGTCAGGGGACGACTTAAGAAACAAAAACAACAACATTGAAATTACTGATACATGATTAATGGTGTCTTATTTATTCAGGATAGATGGGAGCAGCAGGCATGCGCCACTTTCGTATTGCCAGAAGGACCACACCCCCTTTTCAGTGAAAACAAACGCTCTGAAAGTGGCGGCGACCAAATGGTAACACTAACGGAACTATGACTAAAAGCTGCAGGGTCACATTTGATCAAATAATAAAAAAAATGCAGTGTAAGTATTTCCAAGTCAAAGAAACAGAGATGTGGCTTTAGGTCATGTGTTCAGGTGTACGTTGGCAAATGAGAGGCCCTCAGTTCTCAGCACTTTCGTGGCAACAGATATGATGCACTGGGGACAGAATCTGGGGAAATGGGAAAGGAGTACCTGTACACCACTGAGGCACCTCCTCCTGCCACCATGGTCCAGATCCGGCCTCGGGGGTTGAGCAGGGTGAGTTTGAGGCTGGCACCGCTCTTGGCATCCAGGTCGGCGATGTAGGCCTCCTGCGAAAGTCAAGAGAAAAGGTCAGTGACGAGGAGAGAGGACGGTTACATGATGTCTGAGAAGCTGGGAGGTCAATCAGAGCTGGGCCTTCATGAGCACCACTTCAATTCATTGCCTGTGCTTGTGCCAATGTTAGAGAGCCAGTGCCTGGAAATACTGAATAGATATTAACAGTGATGGAGGATGTTTTGAACATCAGTGGCTGTTTGTGACAGCTGGTGGCTGATGGTAAAAAAAAAATCCCAATCAAAGACACTTGCAGTTCCCCATCTCCACTGCCGACTCACAGGGAACCAATTAGAGCAACCCGTCTGCTACACAGACACACCGTCCCTCAAACAAGCTCCTACACGTCAGCAGGAATAGAAAAGGATTTCCTGTTTACACAACATTTTACACTCTTCTTTATTTGCATCCATATTATTGACCCATTATTGTGATGCAGGTGATTCAACACTACCTAGCAGGAGTTTTCAATTTAATTTACTCTTTAGGTACCTTTGTTTGTAAATAACCACAGAACTTATTATGTACAGGTCTTTTACACACGTCTATGAGTCATAACAGCACCTGTGTTTTCATTCAGCCTTTCCTCACTAAGTCAACATGTGGCAGCGAGGACAGTGCAGGCTGCTACAGAGCAGGAGAATATCTATGAAATCCCCTTTACAGAATGAAACTTGCATAAACTCAGTTGAATTATTTCAGTGAGGAGCTCTCCATTGAGTCTTGGTCATAGCTTATCTCTTTCATTTAAGGGAGGCGAAATAATTAAAATCAACATTCTTTTACTGTATATCTCATAAGAATCAAATTCTAAATGATAAAAATGATGTTAAGTTACTTCTAATATTGATCATTTTACATCCACACCAGCTCTTTGTCGCTGACAGATTGAAATCTGATGCACTGCTGGAAGTTTGTCTCCAGTCGTCCCTCACCTCAGGATAGGCCTCCCTGCCGAAAGGTGGAGGGAACACCACATCGCCCCACTTGGCCTTGCAGATGTAGTCGGCTGTGGCATCAATCTTGGCCGCCATGTCCAGCACGTACACGCCATCTTTTGTGACCACTGAGGAGTAGAAGACATGTTAGCGTCTATAGCTGCACAAAGTAAAAAGAAATGTGGTGAATTCTCCAGACAATATCCTGTTGTTTTCCCATATGGGCTCACTTGGAGTGTTTACCAGGGGGCTTGCAGGAAAAACTCTGACTCTGACGTTTGCATTCTCATATACAGCCTCTCTGGATAATTTCAGGAAGAATATCCAGAGTTCAGTGCGTGTCTGAAAAGCAGCCGATCTCAGCACAGGGTCTGAGCTTCAAATAGGACAAGGCACAACAGGAGAGGACTGTGATCTGGCACAAGTGACCCACAACCTTCCTGCTGTCTATGCAGGAGGTGGAAAGGAAGTGAAGATGGGGCACAGGTGGTGCGACATCAAAGCATGGCGAGCCAGTCTCAGCGTCCCAAAACACATCCTCAGCACCAGCTGCCAGGGGGCATGTACTGGTGCCCAATTACTCCATTATAAACATACGCTGCCTTCATCAAACAGCAAGTGCATGAATTATTCACTCATTTCCTCCCTCAGTGTTCAAATGTTGCAGAATCAACATCAAGATGATGTTTTTTTTATAGTGCATTGATGTTTTCTTATTATGATCCCTTTCCAATTCCATAACCGGATGAGACATTTATGAATCTGTGTTGGAATGAATCCCAATTAATTCTGAAGACATAACTTGTCATGTTACTGGAGATTTCAGTAAAAAATTAGAAACACTTACCCAATGGGTTGATCTCCAGGTACGTGAAGAACAAGTCTTCATACAGGTTGAAGAGTCCAACGATGAAACTGGCCAGAACCCTGCAGGGAGACGACATTCAGCGCATGAAACATGATTTTTAGGATCTTCTGCTGCAGCATTAGTGTTTTCTGAGGATTTCTGGTTACTTGTATTGAATTATAAAATGTTATAATCACATTTGAGCGACAAAAATAAGTCAATCATCAGAGAACGAATCTTAAACATTGATAATCGTCTAATGAGTAACTTCTCAAACAAAACAGAAGCATGAATTGTACAGCCATCTTAAATGTTAGTTTCTCCTTCTTATGATTGTAATTTTAATATTTGTGGGAATTTAACTGTTCATCAGACAAAACAAGTCAGAATGGAGATTCTTGTATTTTCCACAATTATGTGACATTCTGTTGACAGAACAATTGATTAGTTTGGGTCAAATTATTGAATATTATATAAATGAAAATAGTTTTAGCACTAAGTCGTGTATCCATGTAGATTAAGTCAAACTTTAAGAGCGTACAAAAGGAAAAATACCCTTTTCAATATCCTTAGATGTTTAGACCACCCTTTTGATATATGCACCGTTTTTAAAGTTTGGTTTGGACTTGAATTATAAAAACAATTGATATATATTTCAACATTTGAAATTCATGTTATAAATGTTTAACATATATTTAAACTAAAAACAAAGTTCAAGTCATAGGTATTTAAATGTCACACGATTTCTAATATATTTGTATCAAAGATCTGCAAACCAAATTTCTATTGCGCGATAGAACATGTAAAATGTGCTGTTTTATAAACGGCTTATGCAATAAGTCCCTGTGCTGCTGAGCGGGCAGCTGTACATTGTGGCCATTATATTCTCCACATAATTCAAACCATGATAACTAACAGGCAATATCATTGAGGGGTTGTTGAGGCTGGGCTGGACAGGAAACAGGGTACCTGTAAATTAGCTGCAGAGACGCTGATGTAAGAGGAGGGGAAATCTAATTTGTTTCTTCCTTCAACTGTCAAAACAGAGCCGTGACGAGGGGGGGGGGGGGGGTTACTGCAAGAAGATGGGGAGGTGGTGGTAGAGGTGAAGGAGGGCGGCAGTATTTTTGCTCTCCTCTGTCAATAATGGAGGCAGCCGGGAGCCTTTTGTAAGCACGTCGGCCGGTTGTCAGGACTCAGACTTGGCCCTGGGAGAACGCTGTGACCCAGACCCAGAGTGACTCAGCTTCCCCTGTCTGAATCTGACGGGATAGCGGGGGGGGGGGGACGACGACACGACAACAGAGTGCTGCTCTTGTTTTCAGTCTGAGGGGAGGATGATGAGAGAGAGTGTAAGGGGGTGAGGTGAGGGGGTGAGACGGTGGTTGGCAGAGCGAGTCCTGGGGCGGCTTCTTCAATGTCAGCCAAGACAGCGAGTCCGGCCAGAGTCGGCCGTCACAGGAGCGCCAGCGGGGAGATTGATAGGAGTGGGGCTGGAGGGGCGGGGGGGGGGGGGGAGCGACTGTATCGTACTGCTCTGAAAGCAGCTGTAGTGTAAAAGGATGGGGGTGGAGGCTGATCGAAGAAAGGCGACGCAGAGGAGGCAATTTTTCATTTGTGTAATGGAAACCCCTCCACCCATCTCTCACTGCTCCCCCCACGTTTACTGCCAATATCAAAGTGCTCTCTCCCTTACGTCGGTTGAGTCACGCCTTCGTTTTCTATCTCTGGTCAAGAGTTTAAAAACGTAATGGATCATGCAGACTTTTTTTTGTTGCCTTTTTGAGTAGGTTATTAATGCTGAGCAATAGGTTGCGAGTCGGAAAGCAAATATATTTGTAGTTTAGATTTACACCCACATATGTGCTTCAGAAAGGCCGTAGTGGAACTGAAAATGGCCTTATTTTAAACATGCATTGTTTAACTGTTACTCAGTTACTGCTTCAAAATAATTACCTTTCTTATGTCCTTTGAAAATCAGCACATCGTGTATTCTCCTCTAATTTGAAAATAAAATGCTGATTTTGGGAATATAAGACAAATATATATTGTTGTATATCAGCTGGGCAGGTTATCACACAGCTATTGGTTGGTATTAGTCTCTTTGTCTATATGTTCTATCCCTACAATACCACATCATGCATGCAACAAAAATTGCCATTGGAGAATAAACGAATCTCAGACAGAATCTTGTATTCCACTAGTTTCCATGATTGACAGAATTGCCCATTCCTTCCAGTATCCAACTTACTTTCTCTTGTCGTTGGGTACGTGGGTCAGCAGCCCCTTCGTCACCAAGTCTTCGCTGATCTTTTCATCGACACCAATAAGCAGCTTCCTTGCCTTGGCGTCAACGTCTCCTACGTCCACCCCTCCCTCGTGGTGAAACAGCACGTAGTCGCCCTCTCGGGTGGCGTAGATGCACACGTAGAACTCTTCCTCCTGAGCAATGGACATTTACCAAGATTGTCAATTAATAAATGTCATTTCATTAATCACAACTACTCGTATTAATTAGTTGTACGAATAAATCACACATTAAATATAACACGTTTAATGAATGCTTTACCTGCTTGTGGGCGACGAATGGCTCGATGAGGAAGTTCTTGAGGATTCCTTTGGCTTTTCCAACCTGAGGATCATAAGCAAAATAAAACAAATTTAAAAGGAAAAAGGGTATTTAAAAACACTTTTGAAAATTAGGACACTACAGCTGTTCTGGGGTCAGTAGTTAGTGGACGAGTCCATGTTTACACATTCATTACTTATTTCCAGACATAATTCTGTTGCTGGACTGTTACCAAACAAACGGACAGCCCTTGGCATCAGTGAATACATTACATACACGTTAGGATGGAAAAGAAAAGAAAATGTGGTAATGCATGAATCAAAGGCTCACTATGAGAGGCACAGCTCATTTGGCAAAGCTTTCACTGATCCTCTGTTGAAAGGCCAAGAAGCAAACAGTAACCAGGGAGTAGCTGAGTGCGGCCAGCCGGGGAAAACAGAAACAAATTATAATAGGGGGCGAGAAGGAGTTGCCATTTTGAAGTATGGAAATAGAAAGCAGGTTGATGATGGATGGAAACAACAGAAAGGCCATCTGATTGAAAAGGGCACAGGGGACTCTCAGACCTACTTACATAAATGAACAGACAGCTCTGTTAATGCCTTTTAAAATCGTGAAAACAATTTGTGTGCATGAGATTCGGTTTAACCACGTGGTAACATGATTACACAAACTATGAAGTGAAGCAATGTGGCTAACTGCAGCAACCAAAAAATGATCATATAAGTAAAAGGACGTGTTTAAAGTAAAAAAAAATTGCAACATCCTAGAACAGAATATGATGATGTAAAGGTTTCATATCTATGACAACTTTCAAAGATGAAGATAATAGGTTTTATAGCAGTTTTAGGGTGTGGACAATTTTGTACACGTAGTAGCCCTACAGGTTAGGGAAAAAGATTTCGGAGCCATGCTAGCAACCCTGTAAGGCTGAATTTAGGTCCAGCTTGTGTTGCTTAGAGCTAAATCCAAATACTAACGCTGTGCTAATGTGCTCAAGTATAACAATCAAACATGTTGATATTCTATGATGTTATGATATAAGTATAACATTTACAATTTTGGACATCTTAGCTTAGCATGTTAGCATACTAACTTTAGCTAATTAGCATTATCACAAAGAAGACAGATAGAAATGTATTAATAATACATCAAAACAAATTATGCTGGTTGATAAAAGGTTATAATTTATCAGGTGGAGCATATCAATGCCTTTTTCTCAGGAGGACAATGAAGATAAGACAGCCAGTTGAGCTGAGACACCGTCGGCAGCTCTGACTTCATTTATTCTTATTTACTGCCACCAGCCGCTGCTGACAGTTTAATCTGGGAAGAGATGCATCTAAGTGACACACACACACACACACACACACACACACACACACACACACACACACACACACACACACACACACACACACACACACACACACACACACACACACACACACACACACACACACACACACACACACACACACACACACACACACACACACACACACACACACACACACACACACACACACACACACACACACACACACACACACACACACACACACACACACACACACACACACACACACACACACACACACACACACACACACACACACACACACACACACACACACACACACACACACACACACACACACACACACACACACACACTCCATGTTTCTCCAGAACCTATGTCTTGGTTTATGAGGCGAGGCAGCGTCTCTGTGGCTCAGCGATGAATCTGGTGTGTGGTGGTTATGCTGACTGGAGAGACGGAGCGACTGTTTTATTCACTTGCAGCACTTGCTTCAGCTGACTGGACTGATTTACGACCAGCAGACTAACACTAAACCCTTAAGCAATCTAGGTATGAGGCAAAACAAACACACACAGAAACGCAACAATGTAAAATGTGAGAGGGAGGGTGAAGGAGAGGGCAACGGGAGGAGGCTCTGAATAAAAGGACTGGAAAATATTGATCGGAGGACTGCTCAGCAAAGTGCACTCCCTTGAATAGATGGGTCGGGGGGGTAATAGGCTGAGAAACAGCAGAGAGGGAGAAGGTGACGTACGGTTGCCTCCCTCATTAGGCGGGACTTCAGCCACTCTCTGACGCCATCAAGGTCCAGGTTGACTCCGACCAGGCCCAGCTTTCCTCGTCTCTTGATCAGCTGGTCCGGCTTCACCACCAACCTCTGGTGGAAAAAAAGACAAAAACACATGCTGCACGTCAACAAGACAAACAGATATCAGCTGTGCCTAAAAGCATCAGAAGGAATCGTGACTGAACGAAATAAATATATCAATTTCTGAAGCTTCTCTACAAAATTTACATCATGACAGAATATTAATTTGATGAAAGAAATAATTATGGCACAGTACATGGCATTCAAACTTTAAATCATTAAATTGTCACCGTCTGTTTGAGTTTGTTTTTTGATTTGGTTTTTGGGGTCTGAGGTTTGGGTCGGCAGACCTCTCACTAACGACAAGAGATAATTCTGAAGAAATTTCAAACAGACTCTTAGTTAGTTTCCTCTAGATTTAACTAGAGCTGAATTGTTTTTGATAAACAATCTAATCTATTTTTTTTGTTTTACTTATTCTTTTTGGGATTAGCCAGTAAGTAAATAATAATTTAAAAGGCATCAGCTGTATCCCGAGATTGAATAAACATTAAATTATGTTTTTTGGATCAAGGCAAATGTTTAAAATTCAGTCACTGATCAGGAATTATTCATGTGTTCCATTGACTGCACTTGAAAAATTGCACTGAAACATAAAGCTTGCGAGTTGATGCTTGTTCATTCGTGTCATCTTGATTTCACTGCATGAGACTACAGATATTTCTCATTTAATCACGTAACCACTTAAATATCTGGTGTCATCATAAAAATCCCAGGCTGCCGAATAATATCTATCGCCTGAAAGCTGAGCTGCGCATTATATTAGGAGGAATCTCTCACACAAGTCATTCCTCCATCTGACACAAATGCAAAATGTTCTCATCCAACTACCACCAGCGAAGCCCTGCATCCTCTCACTTGCAAGCCAGATAAACAGAATGACTTATGACGGCGGAGCCATTAGTATCTGGGTGCTCGCCAGTGAGCGATGGAACGGAGGGCCGAGGGTGAAAGTTAATGCAATTTCCCAATCAATTCAATGGGAGCACATATCTCCGTGTATCTGCCCGCCGCGTCCTCCCAGACCTTCCAGATAAAAAAAAATAAAAATTCAGCCGCAATCTAGAGACGCAGGGGAAAATAACATCGTACCTTGAAAGATGAGTCAAAGAGTGATTTAATTAGCTTCTATTACACCCCGCCTATCTGCTAAGACTTCGCTATATAGACCAGCAAGAGCAGCACAAGGTTGAAACCAAGATCCATAACACCACCCTAAGCCTCTAGTGTTTGCTTTAAAATACCCATGCCTGCGGATTTCCATGAGTGACTTGTACAGTGAGAATTTCTCCACATTTTCCTCTTTAGTTCTCTTGCAAGTTATTGCTGCAGGATCACGTTGCCATCTCTGACGTCAGCTAACAAGCATCAAGAGACCACTCTGCTGCCAGCCTAAGTAAATGTCTCTATGAGAGGAGATCATTATCCATAGGGAGACTGTGCCTTAGTGGCATTAGTGGGCTGTAATTTTGTTACAGCCCACTAACTGCCCATGCAGGTAAAGGACTTTTTATTTAGTCATGAACACACTTTTCCACCATCACGACTCGTTCTATGGTCTTACCTCTGTGAGCAGCCATGGGTGGTCAAGCGCCAGTCGGGCAAAGTCGGTCTCGGGCGTCACTTGGGCATAGCGGAATCTGTTCTGGACAGCCGCCGATGTGCAGATGTGCTTGTACAGGAACTCTTTCCCTGTCTGCTCGGATATGGCTTTGGCTGACATGACTAATTTGTCTAGACTGGTCGGAGGAGAGAGGCAGAGAGAAGGATGGATTAATATAGAGATATGTGTGGATGGATGGGCCATAAGCACAAAAGTTTGAAACGACAAGCATTAATTTCACACATTCATAGATATCACTCCCTTAAAATATATCAGATTCTTTCATCAAGATCAGTTAATTATTCCCTGGGAAATTGATGAAAGTGTCCAAAAGACACGCACTGTTGGACACACACAAAAATGTATCGGCTCTTTCTTGGCCCATTCCCCTTTTTACAATAAGTGTGTTTTGAAATCCATTCAGTATTTGTTGCACAATCCTGCGGATAAACAAACAATCCAAAAAAAAGAGAGGGGCAAAAACATGACTTCTGTCAGAAATCTCAAGAAACGGTCGAGTAACTTCGTGCTTGAGAGACAGCTCTGCAATTTGTATTCCAATGAGATATAAAAAAAAGGAACGGTAACACAATGAAATGTTACTGCAAAGAATTGAAAGAGATAGAGACCAGAAAACCAGATTACATACAAACAGCATATTCAATCTTTTGTCACACCTGCCTGTGAAGCTAAATCCAACATATTGGGCACTTGTTGCAGACTCTTGCTGGAGCTGCATCACAGTCTCTGCACAGCTGGACTTCAGCCTCAGCTTTATCTGACGTAACCCAGTAATGTTACATCACCAGAGCTGGAAATCAGCCCAGGCCAAAGACTGGATCTAGACACATCAAGTGATAAGAAATTGTTTATGTTTGTTGCATGGGTTTCTTTTATTGGAGTGGCAGAACGTGAGAGAAAGCAATAAACTCAATAACCTGTAACGGCATCTGTTTATTTTACTGCTACAGGGCGGAGCTATGACCTTTATCCTTTGGCTATACACGGTGATGTCATGTTCAACACACAGGACACACGGACCTGTCACTGGTGTGTGCGGTCACATGAGGTCTCGCCGTTTTCAACCTAATTTAAAGTGAGACCTTTTTAATCTTTCTTTAACTTCATTTTAAATCTGTCTAATGATTCTGTTCACGGCATTTATTATTTTACTTTGTCTGTCGTTGCCTTTTTTGTTTTTGACAAATTCTATTTCCAACTGTCTCATCATATATACGTGCTCATGTTGCCTTCCTTTGCCATGATTGGTAAACATTTTAACTCAACCCATCTTTTTTTACATGCTAATAAGTAAATAATCCTTCTTTTTTTTTTAAACACGAGAAAATCCCTTAAATGTCTTTTTTTAGACCTTAATGTTCAATTGATTGACTAAATCAAGCCTGTTGATGGTCAATTAATGGTTCCAATCAATTTTCCAATCAAAAATGACAAACATGATCTAATCTCCTGTTTTCATTTAGGAGGATTTGTTGCCTAGTGTGTTCGTTCAGTGAATATCTTTAGATTTTTGGAATAAAAAAGCAATCAAAGTGAATCTGGGCATTTCTCAATACTCACAAATATGAATGACTCACTGTTGCACACACTCGACCAAGCACATAGAATAAATGGAGAGACTGGAGGACGGGAATTCCCAAAGAGTATGTTGGTTAATACTTCGTCCCTTTGTTACCATCTCTAATCAAATGGAGACCAGTAGAGAAACATGGCCCATTAAGGCTTTTATACACCAAGGCCTTTCCTAATTACCGCCTCTCAAAGCCTGACAACCACGGAGCAGTGTGTAACCTTGCAGGGATGAAGCACCTGCTCTGACTGTTCCTTTCATTAGGCTGAGAGCCCTGATGTCGCCTCAAACTGGACTCCCCTCCCTCCTCTCTGCGCTGCACCCCTGGCAGCTATTGCTTAAATGGATTAATGGGAGTGTCATGGACCTTTCTCACTATTGATCATCGCTGTCCCTGAGTCATCACGGCGCTGGTTCCAGACCAGGCCTACGTGGTTCATCCAGAGCCCATCCTCGGCCCATGTATCAACCACTTGCTCCGCACGATCTTAGCTGTCAGCTGTTAAATATCCACAAACAGCGATAAACACACCGGTTCAGATGATGCACAGTCTCATTAAAAAAAAAACACATACAACAGGAGATGACGGCGAGATTATGGATGTTCCAATACCATCATAGAAAATACCTCAGATACTGCAGAAAAAAACTAGGTCTAAAAAAGCAGGTGTGCTGTACTGTCACTGGTAAGTACTGGTTTGGGAGCGGCAAAGAATAAGTGATATCCTATAGCAGCTTTAGTCAGGGCTAGCTAAATGTCAGCAGTATGGCAATATTTGACGTAGTACAGTCCAATTAGTAAAACAGCAACATGTAGCATAAGCAAGACTTCAGTTTCCAGGTGTCTCACCAGTGTGGCCAATTACAGCACAGGCAATCTCAAAAGCATTTCAGAACCATGACACTGTCATAAACAGTTTATTTTTTAAGAATTGTTATTTATTCCTCGATTGATTTAGTCCTGAGTAGCTTGAAGTTACATATTATTACTGTATTGTTTACAACTTGAAAGGTCTTTTATTTTTATTTTCCAACAGTGGCTGCACTCTAAGAGCTATTTAAAAGAAAGTAGTTGTTGTGTATCCCGTAATGCATTTGTTTTTGTCCCTTTTCAGTTATGACTGTCAAATTGGATAAAACAGGACGTGGTATGGACCCTCAGTATTTGTACAAATTTATTTTTCAAAGGGTTTTTCAAACGGTCCAAAACTATATATAGTTTGGACTTTTACCAGTTTATGGTTATTTTAGATTAGAATTATGTTTGTGTCTGTGAATCCAAACCAATACCAAATTGCACAGAGTCTGTACTTTGCCTCTTTAGGGGCATTAAGTGTTCCTCTTCAGTTAGATATTGTGATGTATCGTTATATTGAGGGTCTTACAAAATGTCGATTAATGCACAATCGTTGCATTGTGCAGTCGCCAGCCATGTATCGCGAGTTACCCTATGGTTCTCAGCCCTTTGAATACGATATTTCAGTTGTGATTTTTTTCTAAATGCACAGATCGATACTCTGCCATCACGCAAAGTCCAGAATCGTCAAAGGAAAAATGATCGGTCCATCTCTGGAAAAACAAAAAGATTATATTTGTAGCTTCATGTTCACTTTCTTCATCTAACTAAATAAAAAAAGACTCAGATTTATTTATTTAAACAACAAAACCTGCTGCAGTCTGCGGAGAAGAACTCAGTCTGTACTTTTTCATTCATTCGTTCACAAACTGGTGAGACAGCAGCGCTCCCGTCTCAGTGGGAGATAATAACCACTCGATGACAAGTCGTATTCATACCTCCTGGTAACTATGAGGTAACAAGAGTTCAGGTTCAACGTGGGCTGAGCTGCTCAACTTGTTTTGTATCTCCTGATCGTTTAGAGTCAAGAGACAAGGCGGAGTTACAGGAAATCAAATACAAAATAGACACTTCATTCAGACGCGGTGATTTGTTTACCTTGCTTTAGATTCTGTTCAGACAGCGGTCGAGGTGTGTTTTTTGAGGCCGGTTGAGGGATTTCTCTCCGCGGTGCAGCTGCGTCTGTCTGGCCGCCTGACTGTGGAGGAGACCGGTGCTGCGGGAGGCTGCAGCTTCCTGGGAGTTTTGTCTCCATCGCCCATCAGTCGATAGGTTGGCTGATGTTTCCTGCCCTCTGATTGGCTCATTCCACACCATGCTGTTTTGCTGCCTTTACGGACTGCTGGGAATTAATACATCTTTTGAGCAGCAAACCATTTGTTTGTCTTTTTGTTTGTCTTTTTTTTACATCAGATTTAAATGATTTTAGAAGACTATCAATCTGTGGATATTTTTGATTAATTATTTGCACCATAGCCCACATAGCACAATTGTTTTGGCCCAGATGTGGCTCACACTGTCATCCGGCCCACATGCCCACACTTGGAATGATGACACTTGGGCGTTCGGCTCTTGTTTGCCCAATATCTGGGCCACGAGTAAGCCATGGCAATACTGCATATCAGCCAAAGGGCCTAAAGTTGGACCATATCTACCAATTACCACATGGCACCACCTCTTTGGCAAAAAATAAATGGCTCACATTTCTTTTGGGATATTTTGGCCACATTTGCTATTTTACAAGTGGACCACTTCAAGCTCACTGTCATTTTGGCAATGCCTTCTTGTGGACCACATGCATACACTGTCTAAGTAGGAATTCTTAAGATTGAATTCGAGTTTTGCTTTTGTTTTGGTGTTGCTATTTTACATAGATACAAAATGTGATTACTGAAACAGAATATGTCAGAATTGTATTCTTTATCCCACCCCAGATTGAAATCGCTTTAATTTCCCAACAATTCTATTTCAGAGAAGCGGTCCAAAACGAAAAAAAACGTTTCCTCGAAGCACCTGAAGGCATCACAGATTTCTTCAGCAGCTCCCTCACACGCACCACTGAGGGAGACAACAGGGCATCTACTCGCCGATGCTGATTGGCTGACGTAGTTCTTTATCTTCTCAGCAGCCAATGGTAGAATGAGTTTATCTTGCACACTAACCAGTGCGGTGATGTGGACAGTGTGGCATGTAGGGTCCATGGTTCCCTCACCTGATATTGGCCTACTTTTGGCCCTGAGAGTGCAGTGCAGAATGAAAGCACTTGACTTAAGTATTATTATTCTATTGTTGGAAATACAAATTCCCTGAAGAATAGAAGTGTAAGAAGCAGAACTTTGACTGCTTCTTATACTCTGCAACAAGTTGAGGATTAGTTGTTGCAGATTGTTGTTGTGTCTGCCCAATGAGAAGCTTACTTTTTATGGGGCCTGTCTCAAAATAGAAATATTTTGCGCAAACGTTTTCAGAATCATGAAAGCATATTGTTTGGCAGCAGATCATTACATTACATGTCATTTGTCTGACGCTTGTGTCCAAAGCGACTTACAATTAGTACACTCAACATTCATGAGGGGCCATTAAGGGTTCAGTATCTTGCCAAGGACACTTCGGCATGCAGATGGGAGAGAGTGGGGTTTGAACTGGCAACCTTCTTGTTGAAGAACCACCACTCTAACCACTAGGCCACACCAGATCAGTTGTCCTTCATGTTCTCACTTTTTATCTGTGATCTATCAGAAAGAATAATAGGTAATGGCAGGAACTGTAGCGCCCAAGAAAAGCAATTACTCATAAATAGAAACAGAAATGCATATTACTGATGTTGGCGCGTCAGTCATCTGCAAAAAAATGTCCTTCCCTTTGTTTAGTTTATCTGCCTACCACTAACTATAATATAATTCCTGTGCAAAAATTGGAGTAGTTGATTATTGTAAATTCAATTAGTCAGACAGCAAAGAGGTTTGGGGGAAATATAACATTTTCCCTTTCTATGCCATGTAAGAACAAAATCAAGAGTGTCATCGAAACAGTGGTTTGTTTGAATGCAACGTCTACGTGACTGTTAAAATCCCCTACTATAATATTTTATGATTACTAAGAACTAATTCATATATAAATTCTTAGTAAGAGGCAGTTGGACAAGATAAGAGCTGAGGCTTTCAAATGAGCTATAACTTCCTTTTGGTCAAGGGTTGATTGATAAAACAGATTTGAAGATTGCTATGACCCCTCCTCCTCTGCTTTAAGGAATAATATTAATGTGGGTAATGTACATTTCATAATGTTCGAAGGCAGTGATTTAACAAGGTATTTAATAAGATACTAACCTTACATTTATAAGCATGATAAAATAAGAAACAGATTCCAGGTTAAGAGTAAGTTAAAAGTTCTTAATGTAAAAGGGTTGACAGAAGAGATTTCAGCTGAACACTGGCTCACAGGCAGCTCTCTGGGTAGTTGTCAAGTTAAACTGTACCAGACTCTTATGCAAAGCTAAAGGGAAACAGTCAAATAATGCAATTCAGTCTGCTGTCAATGTAAATACACAGTATCTGTTATTGTGTGTCATACTTTACCACAAAGCCCAATCGCAAACAGTGCAAGTGGTGAGCGCCCTCTGGTGGTTAATAGTCAAATGCCACATCTCCATTCCACGAGAAAACTGCAGTGTGCATATAAACTGTCCCAGATATCAGCTGGCATGCTGCATGTCATAAACGTGAACCAACAGAACTGACCACACAGTGAAACTGTTCGGAGCAAAGCAAGTTCTTTTTTTTATTAAGTTTACAAAACAAGTGCAAAAATAGTGATTCATAAGAGCTACAGGGTAGGCGTTGCCCTTCAAAAATTACTTTCACAGGGGGACACAAGTTGAATGCAATACATGATGCAGTTCGAAGAGGATAAACGGGATCAATGGCACAGTCTTGCGCAGTAGAAAAGATTGCAAAACATGGATTGGATTTCACAGCGTTTGATAAGTGCTAAGAACAAGCTGCTGAGACAGATGCCAAACCCATCAACATACTCCCTTTTAAACTATAGACAGTGCAAAGATTGTACATGGAAGATCCTCTATAAGTTACATTCAATCTAATGCATAACATTACTTCCTAGGCTGCGCACACATGCACACTCGCATTAAATTATAAACTGCTTATTTGAAAACTGTCAACTAAGCCAAAGGAAACACCAGACAATTCTGCTGGAGAGGCAGAGCTACTTCTTTTCGGAAATGTGTTAATATGTTGCTACGGTTACCGGGATGCATGCAAAGTGCCTAATTAACTTTTACATCTGAATACTGAGAAACACCAACATGTATAGAAGAGGAAATCTAAAGTTTCAGGTTAATGTGGGTCTGAGTGAGGACGCTATACTAGCCAAAACTGCAGCTAATGACATCTCACAAAATAGCCAGGTCCTGCAACTCTGATGTGTGAGACAAGACACTGATCACTGACAAGCCAAACCAAACTGAAGGCATCTCGGGTTGTGGTGCAAATCAACAGTAAAGGCACACAGCTCGTGGATTTTAGGGTGGTTATTACTGAATCCCTATACCCTGCACAAAACACACAAAGCTCGCACAGAGAACGCCTACGTTTTAATTCACCAGTCATCCCAGCCACACATGCTCGTGTTTTGCCATTTACAGTATAATGCACTTCTGCTTCTTTTTCTTCTCCGCTTCTTTTTTGGGCAACTCCAGCTCCTTGCGCGTGTAGTAGCTGGAGAAGCAGGCCAGGGCGCAGATGGGCTCCCTGAGGAGGAGCAGCCACCTTCCCTCACCGTAATAGGTCAGCGAGCCAAGCTCCATCTCCACGACCAGCTCCGCCTTCTGGGCCTCCTGCTGTAGGGCCAGGATGTCTAGCAGATCCAGGCCCGTTTGAACCGGCTCAACGCCCTCGGCGCACCCTAGAGTGATATGGGCGCGGCTTCCCAGGGGCAGGGAGGCAGCTGCAGGGACAGAAGACTCTGCCTCCTTTTCGGCATCGTCCGGCCACAGCAGGAGCTGCTCCTCGGTGAGGGACACTCTAGCACCGACGGTGCGAGGAGTGACAAAGAGAGCGCCCAGTGCCAGCTCGTAGGTGGAACCATACGAATCTTTAACAGCCTAGGGAGCAGGAGAAAAGGGAATTATCACAAGATTGACTGAATTCTATCATAAACATTAATTACACTGCTACATTGTTATTGAGAAAATGTTTACACAATGCAGGATGAAAATTGGCAACTAATAATTTGAATATGTGGCTTTCACTTTTCATAAACAAACAATTTATTGACAGGTCTTACTTGCTGCTGTGCATACTCTTTGGCGCCCTCAGCTTTCCCATAGTTGCAGTACTTGGTAGTGCAGTGGAGGGTTCCCGTGGCTTTAAAGTACTGCTCCAGATCCACCTCTTTATCAGGTTTACCAGTGACTGTAAACACAAACAGGAGTTCAGCGTCAACTTGGTTAGGCAAAGATGAGATGTAACAGCTTGGACACAGTATTTTCTAATGATGCATTTGACTTGGTAATAAGTGGAACGACTTTAAAAAACACTCACAGTCTGTCATGTGCGTCTTGAAGGGCTCCAAGGTGTCCAGTGTTTTAAGGAAATCCATGGATGTGCACCGAATTTTGTCCTGGATGGACGAGAGAAGGAAGAAGCCAAAGAAAAGAGGGATGGACATCTCCTCCAGTGGACCCTTCATGGCCTCCAGCTGGGCCTCCTCCAGTCCTCGGCTGCTCTTCGTCGTCAGCTGTGCTAGATCGCAGCTCCATGCTGTTTGTGGTTCCAAGAAGATGACCACAAGATGATGTTCCTCGGCAATCTCCCCCATGCGGGCCAGCCGGTCCTGGCTGTGGTTGGTGTCGTCCACCACTATGAGCACAGAGGAACTTGTTCCTGCACTGCAACAGCTCACCACAGCCTCGTCCAGAGCCTTGTATCCCTCTGCATACGATTCTGGATTCTCTGGCTTTACACCGTGGTCATCAGCACAGATGACAGAGCAGTGGCCTTTGTAGGCATCAGCTATGGCACGTGCCAAGAAGCTTTTCCCACTCCCTGGCAGTCCCCGGAGGACGATTAAGGTGCGAGAGGTGCGGAGGGCGTCTTTGGTCTGCTCTTGTTCCAGGAGGGCAAAGGACAGGGAGCCAGATGCAGGGACAGGATCTTCTTCCTTTACAAGCTCAGCTTTATTCTGCTCAGACGCAACAACTACTGCTGCTGCCTCTGTTACTTCCTTCAAAGTAGCAGACTCTGATTTTTCAGGTTCAGCCTCCTTCTTGTCCTCTGCAGATTTATCAGGTTCAGCCTCCTTGTCCTCTGCAGGGTTTTCAGGTTCAGCTTCCTTCTTGTCCTCTGCAGGGTTTTCAGGTTCAGCTTCCTTCTTGTCCTCTGCTGATTTTTCATTTCCAACTACAACTGAATCTTCCTCCTTCAATGTTGGCTTTTCTGAGGCAACTTCTGTCACTGAAACCATCTCCACTGCCCTTTCTGTGACTGCTGGTCTTTCTTCTTGCACCTCATTTAGAAGCTCAGCCACAGCATTGTCTTCTGCTTTCCCCTCTTTGGCCATTTGTGCCTCTGCATCCATTGCCTTCAGTTCTGCTTTGGTCTCAACTTGCTCCGGCAGGTTCTGCTCTTCAGCGTCTGGTGGTGAATCTACTGGCTCCGGCAGCGCGACTGGTTCGGGTGATGTTTGCTCTTCTAGCTCAACTTCTGGTTCAGATTTGGCCGGCTCTGGCACAGGGACACTCTCTGCCAGAGTTGCTTGCACAGGCACCAGCTCTGGGTCATTCTCTGGCACAGTCTCCTGTTCAGGCTCTACGTTTTCTGGTTGTGCCTCTAAAGCTGCAACTGGGTCAGAGATATTTCCAGATGACTCGTCTGGTTCTGGTGAAGCCTCTACAACGGGCACTGACTCCGGGTCAGATGCGTCTTTGGGTGAGCTGTCACCATTTGCCTTCTGCTCAGACAGTGTCACAGGTTCTGTCACAATCAGCTCCTCTGTTTGTTTTAGGTTTAGGACTTCTGTACCGTGACCATTTACTGCCAGCTGCTCGGTCTCTTCCGCAGCAGCTGGCGGCTTCTCAGGCTCTGTTGATTCTTCTGGTGCCTCTAGTTTTGACACAGCCTCTTTTTCCATTACAACCTCCTCTTGCTGTGGAGATGCATCCAAAACCTCACAGCTCCTTTCAGTATCCATATCTAGCTCAGTTTCCTTTTCTACACCACCATGTACCTTAAATGAAAGAGAAACAGTTTAACCAACCAAGTGATGACAGAAGCATAAAATCTTCCCAGCGACTACACTTTAAATAGCACATGATGTTTTCTACTGAGTTCCGGTAATGCTCAAAAAAATTAAGGCCTGAAGGTTGTATGACTTCTGTGACCATGACTTGAGCAAAGCATCACGTATCTTTTATTTAGGATCCATCTAAATCCACTTCAGATATATCTCTGAAATAGATTTAGATTGATACAGTTACATTGTGGGTTTAGCAGATAGTCCCATTAATGATGATAAATGATCAGAAACTTGACAATAGTTTCTCAGCCGGCACAGCATTTAAATTTTTGCCAGAAAGCTTGGGAAGTGAGCAAAACACTCCCACTTGTGAATGCGTTTTGTTTTTGGACCCAGGCCCTTTTAGAGGCTCGGGCTGTAGAGTGGGTTAGGGTTAGTCCATGGATCAGAGGACTGGTGGTTGGATTCCCAGCGCCCACAGTCAGCATGTCAACGTGTGCTCGGTTGGACACTGAACCACAAATGGCCCCTGATGGCTGCGCTTTTAAAATGCAGTCCATTAACCATAGTCTCATACACTCAACATCCACAATTTACAATACAAGTGGCAGTGGGGGGGCGGGGGTTATCTTTTTTATAAACAGGATATGCATAATAACTTTATAGTCCAACCACACTGTAATGTTTTGTTCAGTGGTGGTGTCGTGTCATGGTGCACATATGGTGGGTGGGGACAAAATGCTGGTGCAATCAAATTAAATATTAATTTAAATTTTGGTTTGAAGAATACATATCAAATAGTCCAATTAGGGAGAGAGACGCATGCAAAGATGTATTGAAAGCTCGCAAGGAAAAAATGAACAGAGACTCATCCTCCCTGCAAACACAGACAAAGGGTAGTCAGGGGAAATGGGGCAGCGCAGAAAAGTGGGGTTAGATCAGACTACAGCGACCTCCTCCTCCATGATCTCGTTTTTACCAGATCTCATTTCTACTTGTGAACAAACTGGGGATGTTAGCAGATGTGTGCAACCTCATCCTGTCCCAAGCCCCAAAAAGGGGAAGCAACTGAATGCAGTGACATACTCAAATTAACCCAAAGGGACCGCAACACAAACCTGCAGAGTTACAGGCGACACGAGCACGTCTGATCAAACTTCATCCTGTTTCCCGTTGAAGTTTTGACTCACTATACCCCCACGTGAACCAAAATAAAGCATAAGAGTCGCGTGTAAAGCTGAAACGTGGCGAGTTCGAACGCCACATTTCCCAAACAGCACGATGTGACGAGGCAGGGGGGGGGGGACGCGCCCCACAAAAACAAGCCTGCACAATGACAATGTGGATTAAACGTGAGCAGCCGCCATGTCTCCACCGCGATAACGGGTTACAAACGAGTCACTTCGCCCGAAGCAACTAACTCAGACAGTTCGGGGCAAGAACGAGACAAAAGCAACAATGGAGGAGGGGTCGCAGCGATGAGAGTGACGGTGCCATCTTACCGGGGCTGTGGGTGTCTGTGGCGCCGCTGACCACGCGTCTCTCTCCGGGTGCAATGACAAGGCAAGTCCTGAGCGCACACACGCACGCGCTCCGCTCTTCAAGAGGACGAGACACAAGAAAAAAGAAAAAGGAAAAAAAAATCCCGGGAACGCGCAATTGGGCGTGGTCAAGGACACGCCCCTGAGCAGCGGAAGGAAAGAACTGGAGAAAAATTATTTTTTAAAGAGATAAAAATCTGTTTTTTTTACCGTGTTATACCGTCGCAAAGTTTCAAAAAACATTTTAAAACTTTATTTGTACAGATTTTTGAAACAGGAAATGATATGGAGATTAAAATAAAGTTAAAACACAAAAAATTCTTTGTGTTCACTCATATTAAGGATGATGTCATTATTCACATTACAGTGTCTATTGTCATAAAATACAATACAATTTTATAATTTTAAATAATGTGCTTAATTTGTTTGACCATTTTCTTGATATTGTGGTATGTTTGAATACATTAACTTTGTAGATTCTCTATATATTTATGAATTCTTTTGACTTAAAACGACATTCAATCTTCTTTTGACTTTTGGCTACCAAGATGAATCCAAGCTCAAGTGAATGTTTGTTCCAAATGTGAAATAATTCCCTCAAGGTGCTTCGGACACATTGCATTCATTCACATAGCAAAATGGGTTTGTGAGGTCATTGACCTTGACCTTTGGCCACCAAGTTCTATTCAGGTCATCCTTTTGTCTAAGTGATGAAGTTCCCTTTTGGCATTCATGATATATTGAGTTCAAAACAATGCAAGGCCATGTGACCTTGACCTTTGGCTACTTAAGTATTGTAGTCAAAACACTGTCTGACCAGATAGTCACCTTGGATGGTATCAAGCCCCCAGCTCTACTGTTAGCAACCTTAGAGTGTGTGTTCACTCATGCTAAGGATGGGTTGTAGTGATTTTCCTTTAAATATTATGCAAATGTAACAATTTACCTTACAGCTACAGTGTCTTTTACTATATAACACAATACAAATATTTTTTTGCATAATTTATATTTATATGCATTTATATTTTAAGTAGACCCCTGTGGACCAAGGCAAGTCCTACAGAGCGGTGAACATGGGTAGTTCTGTAAGTCTGGCATCAGGAAGCGGCAGAAAGATCTGCTAAGGCTGTCACTCAAGCAAGACAGGGCAGTGGATTAGATGGGAAGACATGAAGAAAAGGAAAATTAGCTGGAAGGAAATAAGCAGGATGAGCTTCTTGTCCTTACCTCACCCAAAAACCTATAGCAGTGGTTGAACAAAGTTTCATCCATGGACAAACCCTGCGCCAGACCATAAAAGAAACATCACACACTACAGAACGCTGCAGCCATTTACTCTGGATCAGGAGAAAAGATTCCAAATGGACACCCAAGATGATAGGGACATGCGCCCAGGTCTGATCAACCTGTTTGGGGCCCGCCTTAGAAGAGGGTGTCTCCTGATTAAAAGACAGAAACACCTATTCAAAACATTTATACTTTAATCATTTTATTGCATTGCATATAGACTGAGGATGTAGTTTTTTGTATACGATAGCTTGATAGAAGGATAGAAGGATAGATAGATAGATAGATAGATAGATAGATAGATAGATATATGAAGTACAATTAAATTAGAAGTGTTGTGCAAAAATGCTTTAAAAGTGATACCATAGAATGGTGTGCCTTCAGGCACACACTAAATTTGGTTATTAAAATAAAATATAAACATTGAGTTTCAGAGGCTTCTCGAGAACAAAAGAGCATGCGGCATCAGGCTTTGTCTACATGTGGCCGAACCTTGGTTTCACAAAAACCATGTCCCAACAGAAGCAAACAAAAGGTGCACTCATAGCAGACAATAATTAAGAGTATACACTGAAGTATGTGTACGCGAAAACACCCATCCTCTTCTGACTTTTTACTCAGTCGTAACTGGATACATCTTCATTGTGATAGTTGTTGTTTTGCTTCATCAAGAACCTGTAAAGTTGAATGAGAACTGATGCCGTAGTCTCTGGATTCTTTGGTGAGACCGAACTCAATCTGGTGAAAAAAACAAGTCTTCTCTACACCACCGCAGAGCCAGGGCATTTTCCTTTCCCAGCTGAATTATAACCATACAGAGAAGAAAATAAGGGAAATAATATGTCAACGATAAACAAATGTGCTATTGTCACAATTCCTCAATGCAAAGCAATGCTTGTGAAAGACAGGTGTGACTATAGGTTGCACGTTTATTTTTGCATGAATATTTTATCTCCACTGTATAGCCAACTTGTGTACAAGTTAGTCATTCAAAAACATAATATTGTTGTTCAGAAGGGAAGTCAACTTGAGTTAGAGAAGTGATCCTTGGTGAGACACAGTAGAATTACTTGGTGGCTGTATGAGTGCATGGTTGTTAAACAGTGGGTTACTACAGTTTTCTGGTGTGTGAGACAGCAAGAATGAATGACTAAGATTTCAAGCATGAGTTGTGAAGAGTATGTTCATATGCTGACATGACAACCTAACCCATACAAAGTGTGTTAAATTACTCACTTTTAATACAGATAACTATGCTGTCCTGTGCTTTTTGGATACCCATTCTGAACTCCTGCAACTGTGGACGCAGCTTTTGTCCTCGGTGGTAAAACACCAGTGCAAATTCAAGTTCTCCCATATGGTACAAAGCCTCTGCCTTCTGGTACAGTCCCTAAAAAATATGATAAAGTAAATACCAAGGTTCCTCTCATACATGAAGGTTTTTTTTTCTAGAACTGCTGTTTACCTCAGAAAATGTCTGGTCGCATTTGAGAGAAGCTTCAGCATCACTTAGAGCATTTTCAAATTGCCCCATGAGCAGGAAACATTTGGACCGACAAACAAGGCCATACTTCTCATTAGCCTTCAGACACAGCGCCTAAACAAAGACCAAAAAACAAAGTTAAATGCACATTTCAAAATTGAACGAAAATTTTCATGCAGGATATTCTTGGAAAGCAGATCTATTTCAAAAACCAGTCAATTTATCTAGGTGATCAACCACACAGAATAACAGGAAATGACAGATACATTGTGAACAACCTGTAGCAGCAAAAAATATCACTTGTATGGAGGCCTGTTTCCACCAATGAAAGTAAAAAGAATGATAAATCCCCCAAATTTGATTAAAAATCTTGAAATTACGAGATATTAAATCCCAATTGTGTGATGGAAGTAATTACTCATTCACAGACATTCATCATTATTTAAAGATATTAGAGTGATATTTGAGAGAGTATGCCCTTGTTTTGAGTTATTAATTGAATTGGTATGTCATTGTACTCAGACAATTCCCCATTTTATGATTTACAGGATTTTCTTAACAAAGTGATGGGAATTGACTTCCATACAAACCAGCCCACCTATAATGATTGGCTTGAAATTCATGAGATGGAAAGATCGACTTGTATATTGCAGGATGGACAAATGTAGAGGTGTATAAAAATTGATACATATATCACCAGATTCACAGTGTATTTGTCAGTTAGATTGATGTTAATGACATCGGCTTAGCAACTGTTTTTGCTGCAGTAAGGAACTGGTATTTTCAATTAAAACCAAAATATTAAATAAAATGACAATAGATTCGCAGTTACTTACCGCTGTGAAGGTCTCTGCAGCCTTTTCAACCTCTCTTTTACGGTACAGTTGATTCCCTGTGGCCAATAAATCACAAAACCTTTGGCCTTCATCAGCAGCCATCGTGTTTTGTTATAAGAGCCGATATGTGTTGGCGCAGGGATCCTTGAGGTACTGCAAAGATTTGTGTCTTTTTAGAATTGCTCTTACATTATTAAGGTTAGTGTCTTTGATCTTTTGTTTAATCCATAGGGTTTATCTGATAGCTTTGATCAGTGTAGGAGGAAGCAGATCCATTAGATATAAACAACTACAGACCTGTGTCCCTTATTCCCTTTCTATCCAAAGCACTCGAGTAGGCTGTCTTTAATCCACTCTATTCCTATCTTTATTCGTCACTCATCAAGGTTTAACTGGGGATAAAAGATAATTAGTTGTGTCATCTACATAGCTTTAGTGGGAAAAAGCCATGTTAGTATATAGCGGAGCTGAAAGTTGGTGTTCAGAGAGAAAAGGAGGGGACCCATGACGGAACCTTGAGGAACCCCAGTAGGGAGAGATCCTCTCCAGGTTACCCGGAGTGTGGTCTTTGATGTTGGAGGAGAGAGTAGGAGAGTGCAGAGCCTGAGACACCTAGATAGTGAAGGGAGGAAATAAGGATCTTGTAGATCGTGCAGTGGAAATGTGTAGAGGGGTGACTACAGAGGAGAGAGAGGCTGCTCTAGCAGGTTGAAGTTGCGCAGTGACAGCAAAGAGGGCAGTTTAATTGAGTAGCCTTCCTTGAAAACAGTTGGTGGGGATCAAGACAGTTTTTAAAGATTGCATGCTCGACTGCTTTGGCGAGAAAAGGAAGCAGAGAGACTAGTCTGTAGTTGTTTACTTGAGATGGGTAGACGGTGGGTTTCTTGAAGAGAGGGTTCACTCTTGCCTCTTTAAGCGGACTGAAAGTGTGATAGGCCTTGTAGAGTTAGATACACAAACATCACTATACATTAATGGTATAAGAAGAGGATATTCCATGAGTATGAAACAGCAATCATGTGGGCTACAATATATTTTTGACTAAGCACCTAGAAAGATAGTTGTGCTTTTATACTGCCTATCCAACAGTGAAAGAAATATTAAGCATTATCATGGATAAGCACCTGACCCAACAGGTCATATGATAGCGGACATTGCATTTCTTGTACTCAAGAACAATTTGTAAACCTCAGTTTATATTGAAAAGATAGCTTAATAAATATGAAAGCGTTGAAAATATTATAAATATGAATAAGATACAAACATAAATAATCGTTCAAAATAACAATTAAAACTAATACTGCATAACTTATTATTTCGCCAATGTGGTATTATTTGTACTCTCTCTTTGGTAGTACTTCTTCCACTATTCACTATTTTTTTTATTAGAAAATCATGATGTGCATTCATCTGCAATCATTTCGATAACTGGTTGTTGATATTTAGTAAATGTAAATGCAGAAATACCATAAATGCAGCCTCTCAAATGTCTGTTTTGTCGTTTTTGGATATCATTATAAATTCAATTTTGTGTTTCCAAGTAGGACCTGGTGCTCACACACAAGCATCTGATTATTGTTGAGGTGATATTACAAAATTGTCCCAGAGTGAGGAGCAGAGGTGCCAGAACCTGTATTTTACCTGTAACAGCCTGCACTCAAATATTACCAAAATGGATTATTATTGCAAACATTAAAGTTGTAAAACGAGACTAACCTCCTTTTGGCAGTAGGTGGTGCTAAAAATGAACTGTATTCATTTCCTGTGTTATTTCCTCATGCATGAGTGTTTCTTTGCTACATGTTTGAAATACATTTTATCATTTAATATTCTAAGTTTTCATTAAATATCTTGTTTTTTGATTACTACAAATCATTATTTTTCTTTCCTACTTTATAAGCAAATGTAATTGAATCTGTTTTACATCACTTTTACACACATGGGTAAAAAATGACCCACACAGTATGTAGTCACTAGAGAACACCTACCATTCATCTCACACTGCTTCTTTTTCCACATCTGATGCATGTAAGTTTTATTTTACAATCCATTACTAGTGCGAAGAAAGAAATATGTACAATACTAACTAACTGTTAGCTAGCTAGCTTATTTTCTGGCTAGCTAACCATAGCTAGATCAACTAAATACAACTCGAAATATAACAGTATATACTTAATAGACTAATTTATATTAATTTGAAAATATGTTTTTGAGTGTTAGTGTGGCTGGTTGCAATCATTTCACACTTATAGTTTAATAGTCATAAATATGCTGTATGAAGAACAGGGTGAGGAAAATGAGGAGGCAAATTGTTGGTCTAGATTCCTTGATCCTTCAGGACCTAGACTATGTTCTGAAGGATCAAGCTGGAGTTGTGGACTCATTTTCTATATTATCAAAGGCTCCTTTAAAAAAGCGATTAAGTGTGAAGTGAAATAATAAGAAACATTTGGAGTAAGGAAGCGATGCAATGTATGATATATGATATGATATGACATGACATGGTATATGACATGATTTTTTTTTTTTTTAATCGATTCACTAGCAAAATGCCTAGAAATGTCCCGACCAATCAGAATGAGCCGGACACTTCTATGCACTTATAATTGAGGCAAAATGGCTAGAAATGTCCCACTCTTGGTGTAAGGGAACCACTAGTGGTTACAGAAGTGCAATACCTGGGATACTTCTAGGCACTTATCATAGTAGCAATATGCCTTGAAATGTCCCGACCAATCAGAATGAGCTGGACACTTCTAGGAACTTATCATTGATGGAAAATGCCTAGAAATGTCCCAATTCATATGGGACATCCAACCCTTATATGGTCAGCCTGAAGACACGTATGAAGACTGAAGACTGGTTGTTTATATTGTCTTTATTAATTCTATATATTTTTCATTGGATTTTTGCATGTGTGATGAGGGTGTATTTTTGTATAAACTGATATCTAATTCATATGTTGATAGATGGATAGACTACAGTACAATGAAACGTCCCCGCCCGTCCTCTTCTGACCTTTTTGTCAACTGGTACCTGGATCTATCCTCATCATGATAGTTGTGTTTTTGCTTCTTCAAGAGCCTAGAAAGTAGATTGACAAATGTTATCTAACAAAAGGTTACTTAAAATGTGACTCCGATGATTTGGAAAGGGAAGCAGAAAACAACAGAGCGGGAACCTTCTGAATAGCATTCGTGAGGAAGTTGTCTTCTTGCAGTTTGGCATGGGTCAAGGCTCTCTCGAAGCTGGCGACACAGGATTCAATATTTCCGAGTTTCACTGTGGAGAAATAAACATCAAAGATCAGAACAGTAGGTTGTTCAGTGACAAAAGCTTCCAAAAGCACAAAATATGACAGTCACAGGAAGTATTAAATCCAGATTAAAAATTACTTTCTGATTGCGCCACTAACACATTGGCATTAATATGCCATTTGTCATCAGCGATCTCATCGGCCGCAGCAAGAGACCGGACACCGTAGTCTCTGGCTTCTTTGTGGAGACCAAGCTCCAGGTAACACCGACCAATCTCGTGAAACAACCAGGTCTTCTCTACACCACGGCGGAGAAGGGGGATCTTCTTTTCCCAGCTGAATAATGAAAACACAGGGAAGAAATTTGGTGCTTATAAATATCACTGCCAAATCTTCTATTTTCACCTTTCCTCAATGCAAAGCAGTACTTGTAATAGCTGTAAAAGTGTGATTGTATGTTTATTTTTGCTAGTCTTTTTTTATCATTTACTTACAACTCAATGGCTTTTGTGAAGTCTCCAATTTGGGCATAGACTCTGCCAATGTTGTCCAGTGCCCGGGACATTGCCTCCGGGTGGTTGCTGTGGAAGTGAATAAATAGCTGAGCGTTTTTTGTTGTTTCCCTTCTCTCCTCTTGTGGCGTGTGTTTCTTCTGATTCTTACCACTTCACAGCCAACTCCAAGTCTTTTTGATGATGTTCTAAGGCGTTGTCCATATCTCCGAGCTCGATCAAGGCGTTCCCAATGCAACTGTGCAGGCTGCCCAAAACCTCTTTCTTGTCAGGTACCACTTTCTCAGACCATCTCTGCACCTCCTCCATGACTTCTTTTGCCCTCTTGAGACTACCCTCCGCATTTCCAGAGGTCAACTCTGAGACAACAAACACACATTTAACAATTTTATGACGAGGAAAAAGTCCAGCCAGAAGCACGATTTACCTGCATCAATGTCGTCCAGGCTCTTCAGCAGAAAGCGAGCCGGTTCACGGGGAGCTCCAGGACGCTGCTTGCTACATTTTGGTTTACTCTGCTTTTCCCGTTTCCCAGGTTTCTTCCGGTTAAAGTGGTCGGTGCAAGTGTCAAGATATTTCAGGTAGGTCCGAATGACGTCCTGCAGGTTTTCCCCACCCTTCGTCTTGCTCTTTACCAACCCTGATTCGAACACACAGTGACAGCAGATGTGGTCTATATTTCATCTGATAGTTTCAAATTTAGACGTAGAGGCAAAAAAATGATTATATTATTAAGCAATATGAATCACACACCGTCATCTTTCAGCAGGTTTTCCAGATATTTCTTGTCACTGTAAAACTCTCCGAACAGCTGCCTGGTCACCTTCTCACTCACAGGAGTTTTGTGGGTCTGGTCTTTATTCTCCTCGGTCAGGGGCAGAATAGAAGTGCTTGGCTGTGCCTTCTGTTGAGGTTGGTCATTCAGAAACATAATATTGTGCTTCAGAAAGGAGGATGTGTTGAACATCATATATAGAAAACTCTTAAAGGTCCAGTCTGTAAGATTTAGCTGAAAGGAATCTATTGGCAGAAACTGAATATAGAATAATCCTAGTTATATTTTCACTAGTGTGTTTCGTCTGAATTGTACAAATTGGGACCTTTATATTTACATACTTTAGATTAACATCTGGAGTGGGTCCACTCTACGGATGAAATCTGAAGGCTAGCACAGATTCTCTCACGTAGGAAGGGTGAGGGCGGGTGAGTGGTATTCAGCTGCAACATGCAAATTCACCTCTAGATGTCACTAACTTCTACACACTGAACTGTAAAGTCAGTCAAAACCCAGGAGTTGGAGAAGTGATCCTGGGTGGGACACAGTAGAATGGTGGCGGCATGCTTCTTAAACAGTGGGTTAGTGCAGGTGAAAGCAACTGTAAAACACACCTCCTCATCTTTTTGAAGAAATGATGCGTCTTCATTACTTTTCAGTTTTACGGAGGTGTTGTCTGTGAGAAGGTATATAAAAGACAGAAAGATTTAAATTTCAAGCATGAGTTGTGAAGAGGATATTCAATTTTTTATGTTAAAACTTAACTCTTACTTACTGTTAATACAGGTAACTATGTCGTCCTGTGCTTTTTGGATACCCAGTCTGAACTCCTGCATCTGTGGACGCAGCTTTCGTCCTCGGTGGTAAAACACCAGCGCAAATTCAAGTTCTCCCATGTGGTACAAAGCCTCTGCCTTCTGGTACAGTCCCTAGAATATAGGATCAAATACAAATATACCAAAGTAAATACCAAGGCTCCTCTCACGAATTAAGAATTGTTTTCTAGACCTACTGTTTACCTCGCAAAATGTCTTGTCGTCGTTGAGTGAAGCTTCTAAATCTCTTAGAGCGTTTTCAAACTGCCCCATGTGCAGGTAACATCTGGACCGACAGACAAGGCCGTTCTTCTCATCAGGCCTCAGAGTCAGCGCCTGAACGAAGACACATCTTTTCAATGCAGCCTATTATTGGAGAGCAGATCCGCTTGAAAAGCAAGTCACTTTATCTCGGGGATCAACCACAAAGAAAAACAGGAAATGACAGATACCACGTGAAAAACTTTTGAGATTAAAAAAGTCTAAATTATGAGATAGTAAGTAATAATCGTCATCACTTTGATATTAACAACTATTTGTTGAGATATTTTAGATTATTTATGTCATTATTTTTTGTTAGTTATTCATTATTTTGAGTTGTAAGTCATTATTTTTAGTTAATATGAAATTATTTAGAATTGGTAAGTCATTATTTTGAGTTAGTTATTATTTTCTGATAATTCCATCAATCCAATTGTGATGACTTATGGGATTTTTATTCAGTAGTGGAAATGGGATTCCATACAGACTTACCCACCTATTATAATGTAAGAAACCTTCCTTTCGGAATAATTCCCTACATTTTGTGTAGAGCTGGTTACAAACAATTTCTGAATAAACATAATCAGATCCACAGTGTATTTGTGACTTAGATGGAGGTTTGTGAATGACATAGTGCATTTGCTTTTGAACTGTATTGTTTTTCTAAAATTATTCAGTAAAATACAAACGTTAAAAATATTCAATTGCAGTTATCACCATAACATGGTGGTTTCATTAGGCAAACAGTGACTCACCGTTGTGAAGCTCTCTGCAGCCTTTTCCCAGTCTCCTCTGCGGCACAGCACATTCCCTAAATCCATTAAATCACAAAACACCCCCCTGGATTTTGGGGCTTTGGCGTCTCCATCCGTCTCTGACATGTTCAGTCACTTCAATCTTAAAAGTGTCAGAGCAGCACTAACACACAGTTCAACTTTAGGAGGTACGTAAAGACTTCCAACTTCTCCGGTATCCTAGCAACCACCAACAAACCAGAAGCAGGGAAGACAGCGTCCTCTGCTGCCCGATTCATGAATCACTCTCTACAAGATCCATTCATTATTGTATGAAATCAATGAAAAGGTCTCAATTTTTGTTTCAAAATAGTGAAAAAATACCTTGGATCAGTTCCAACATGTAACAGGCTCTTCCCTGACCCATTCCGCATCCTCCCACCAAGTTTAATGGTAATGTGTCCAGTATGTGTCACGTAATCCTGCTAATCTACACAAAGATAATGGCAGATGAAAAAATAACCTCGGAGGTAATGATATGTTTTGAAACTACTCAACCTTAACAAAAGGACACAGTTGTTTTGGGTAAATCTAGAGGCCAACTTTATTGAAATGGCTTTAACTTTTAAGAGAGGAAGGTTTCACCATAAGGGCAAAAACAATCAGAGCAAAGAGGAGGCTTTTCTTTTTCTTCAGTAAGTGCACTAAAAGAACAACACACTCATCAGGAAGCAACTGAACATCATAGCTTTCAAGGTCATACCGTGCCCCACTTTCTGCATATCACGCCATTAATCTATTACTATGCTTAAGGTGCTGCTTTGAGTAATATTAATATATAGGAATATAAAAACGGATGAACAGCTTGGGTTGCTGTCAAGGAACACAAAGAGCGTAATGTTTTCTGTGCATTTCATGCAGACCATCTTCCTGAATTTGCGTCAAAGTGATGCTCGCGATAGGTGCAAACTGTTACGTAACAGAAATAGGGGCCTCATCTTTCACCGACGGTTCGATCAGACAGCAAATTTACAATAAATATACATAGCAAAATTTAAAAAAGGAAAAAAAATTATCAAATATCATCACAAATCAACACTTTACATTCCAGTAAAATGTACAATGCAGCAATCTGTGAATGGCAACATCAAACACAAAACCTTTGACAACAAGAGGGAGGGACTTTGCCGGCAACAAAGCCAGCGCGGCTGTCTCCACGGCCATCTTTCTTAAGTGTGCTTCGGCTGTACTCTGCGTGTGGGTCTAGGATCCAGCTGCTTTGTATCATTCAAAAATGCTCAAGTGATGCTTTTGGCTTATGAAACCAAGCATTTTTTAGTATGGACTCATGTCAGCCGACTGTCTGACTGATATTCTTCAAAAGTGGGAAGGTGCTGCTGGCTCGGCAAATAAATTTCATGCAGAGCAAAGCCCCTCAGCATTTAGTTCGGATGAGCTGGATAGCTTGTTCAATGCTCTGTTGAATCCCAGGAGTTTCCCCAGGATGTCACATCCTGCATGGATACCTAAAAGCACTGATGCAACAACTGCACAATCCAAAACATTGTGAAATAATTTGCACCGGTGTTCTTAGCCATTACTGACTTTCAAGTTGGTTTCATTCTGGAAGGAAGAAAACCAAATCCAAAACCAGTAACACTATCCACTCGGTCTGAGCCATCATGGCTTCCTTGCTATACGGGCATTATATCATTTGCTGCATGTGGTCATTGGGTTGCATTCTTTCAGTAGGTGGCATAGAAAAGAATCTGGTTGGTCTGGGGGGTTGAAAAGTCATGTTGTGGGCTTTGTTCAGGTGGACGAATTCTCCAATTAACCGAACTGGAAGAAGAAATTTCCTGGTCCAGACGCTGAAAAGAGAAACATATATTTCAATAACTGAAAAACATTCACTGTATTCGTAAAAATGTATACCTCCCACAGGGTTTTCTATACACATAGAAAGATAAATACCTTCAAAACTAAAACCGCCTGGACCTCCAAAAAAAGCCTTGAAAATGTTGTTGGCATCAAAATCTGAGAAAGAAAAAAAATACAAGTAAGAATCATCATCGACACGGAACCTTTCCACGTTAGACTTTCTAATTATAAAACAAACATTTGCTTTAAAATAAGAAGGTGGATTACTGGCTCAAGCACGACTTGTATGTCAATGTGTTCACCCTTGAGACCTCCCGCCCCAAGGCTTTCCCGGGTTCTGACCTCCCATGTTCCCGCCGTCGTCCTCCAGATCCTGACCGCTGTCGTAGCGAGATTTCTTCTTCGGGTCTGAAAGCACGCTGAAAGCCTCGCCCACCTCCTTGAACTTCTTTTCCTCTTCTTTCTGCACCTCAGGACTTGCGCTGCTATGGCGGTCTAAGTAAAATGAAAACGTAAAAAAAACATGAAGGACACACTGGATGTTTTTTTCCTGTATAAAAATCACAGTGGTTAAGGGGATAACGCACCTGGGTGATGTAAAAGGGCCCGTTTGCGGTAAGCTTTCTTGATCTCTTCTTCCGTGGCGTTCTTATCCACCGCGAGCACTTTGTAGTAATCTTTTCGCTTGCTTTTCTTCAACTCCAGCTGCGCATTTTTCAGGAGGTGCTTGTGTTCTGTGGAATAAGGAAAAGAAGAAAGAACAGGTCGATAAACAACGGTAAGAGGCTTAGGGTTTAAATGGTATTTAAAGGCAGAAGGAAGCAAAGGAAGCCAGGGAATAAGGTTTAAGCTCAATGAGTTAAGAACAAGAAAATACAGCATCTATGGTGAATGCATGAGTCTGATTCTTACCTTTTGTTTTCTCTGTCTGGTAAACTTTCTCATAGTCTCGCACTGCCTCTTCATACTGCTCTGTGTCCATGTAGCTGTAACAAAGGCGGTTATTGAATCGATACAAAACATCTTCTGTTGCTGCAGGTGTGTAAAACAAATCAGAGATAACTCCTGATCTCTATTAACTACACAGTCCTTCGACATACCACTGGGCTCTCCGTAAATAGGCCTTGATGTAGGTCTCATCCAGTTTAATGGCCTTGGTGCAGTCTTCGATGGCCTGATCTAGTTTCTTCAGCTTTCAAAGAAAAAAAGAAAAAAAAAAATTCATGCAAAGCAGAGTTAAAGATACAAAACCAAAACCCAGTTCTCTTGATTTTAAATAAGTAAGTACAACATGGCAGAGATATCAAAAAACTTCAACAACTTATTTTAAAGTCTATACTGTTATTAAAGTCTGTGTCTCTGCTAACCTTTGAATTTGACTGAATGATAGAGGGTGTGTGTGTGTGTGTGTGTGTGTGTGTGTGTGTGTGTCTTGATCTATTACATGTAATTACATCACTGCAAGTCTGTAACAAACCCAGTATTTATTCATGTAGGTTTAGCTTGTTCAGGAGTGACAGTGGTTATCTCCTTTACCTAATAAACACATCTCACTCTGTCCTTATTGGCTACTTGTTTTGTCTTGTTAAAGCTGTTCATGGGCTCCCACTGACCCAACCAGCGGTATCTCTTCTCCTTTCAAGATTCAAGATTTTTATTGTCAAATGCACAACAATAACATTAAGCATTCGCTGGCAGTGAAATGGTTGAGTCTAAGGCTCTCTTCTAACAATGCTCAAGTAATTACAACCTATACAATAAAATAAGATAGAAATTGTGTAAAATAGAATAAAATGGAATATCAAAATTTAAAATAAGAAAATAATGTATATATATATCTAAATATATATAAACAACTGAGGAGAAAACAAAACAACAAAAGTGCAAATATGCAGATATGTCATGGAGAGGAGTTTAAAAGTCTTATGGCCTGTGGGATGAAACTGTCTCTGAGCCTGGTGGTGCAGGCCCGGATGCTGCGGTACCGTCGGCCAGATGGCAGCAGGCAAAAAAGTTTATGGCTGGGGTGAAAGGGGTCCTGTGCGTGTTCCTCACCTTAGATCCAACAGTGGCCCTATTACAGTACAACTTGGCATTAGTCTTGATGTTGTTGGGGTCTATCGTGAGTGCGGCAGAGTACAGCTCATAGGCCGCCTCAAAGCTCCCCTCCTTGAACGCCTTGTTCCCTTCCTCCTTCTTGGCTTTTAGCGCTTTGGCATCCTGGGTAAACAACACGTAAGAAAGTAGAAGTCAATCAGACTTAAAATGGAACAAAGAAAACCACACCGTCACTTCTTCTTAAGTTGTTAAATGGTTAATAGAACTCTGATGTACTGAATTACTCACTCTGCATGCGAGCCGGGCCTTATCGTGGTCAGGAGCCATACGCAGAGCCTGTACAAAGAACTGGACGGCCTTCTCAATGCAGTCTTCATAGTACAGACAAAGACCACGGACGTACAGGGCATCCGCATTAGTGGAGTCCATTCGCAGAATGTCACTAAACGTAAACAAATAATCAATATTAATGGTTGTTTTTTCATTATATTTAACTTTCATCACAGAGACCAAAACAAAACATCAACACCCTTACAAAACACAAAATACAAACAAAAGCATCAAAGTCAATAATCACAGTAGATAAAAAAGAAAAAGCCAGATTGTAATCTACAGCGTTACAGCAAATACAAATCCATCATTCAGTGAAAATAAAGCATATGGCAAGGAATAGCCAGAATGGGTATCACGTAAAAGTTAAGGTGCCTATTAATTGGGCCCAAGGTGCTCTCAACTTTCTCATGAAAACCTTGCGTGTGAATATGAATGTTTAAAAACATATTTGAGAAACTTCTCACCAAGAATATACCCTTTTATGTTATTATATTTAATATGGTTCTAATCAAAACATGATTTACTGTGGAATGTCTTCATCCAAGCAGTGATGAGTTTGTGTTAAAGGATGCAGCAGTGTAGAAACTGAAACATGAATGTGGTAACAGACAATGTCCTTAATTGAAGAGGGCACAGGCAGCACTAGCTTTTTTCTGTTCGAATGGCTTCCCCACAGTTCCTGGAGGTGATCCCCAGAGAATCGTAAGATGCTCTCAGACATGCACTGCAGTTCAGATATTATCGACGCAAATATTATTTTCGGAAACTTTTCCAGTTAGGCCCTCGTAAAGCATGTCAGGAAAATGTCAGAGGGAGCCCATGTAAGACTACAGTAGGACAGAAAGTACAGTAAAGAAAATTCCCAGCGAGGGCGTGTGTGCATTGATGACGTTTCTAACACAAGACGGGCGCGAAACTGGAAGAATACAAATATCTCAGGATGAGGAAAAGGTATAATACACATAGAACACGCAGACCAAGATGTAAATTTGAAAAGATGAGATTCGAGAACTTTTGGCGATAAGGACCAACACCTGTGTCGAAATGCTGTAAACAAAAACACTAACCACAGTGGAATTTATACGTCATGTCCTGCCTCCTGCATGCTCTACCCGGACGCTACCCCTTCGTCTCAATGTTCTGGAAAAGTTCCTGTCGTTTGGAACACGTCTGACCCGGACAATCTCCTGCTGCATTCTTCGTATGTGAACGGCAAACTCCGGAAAATGCCCAGACACAATTTTCTGATATTTTCCGGAGTTCAGCTTTAGAGAATATTTTCAAAGCAAATTAAGGCAGTACGTATGGCATGGGCAGTCTTATTTTACTTTCACTCTGTGACAAATTCCAATAATAATGAATAAATAAGTGAATTGCCAAGTTTCCAAGAGGAACTCTTACCTGGCTACAGACTGAGCCTCTGGGTAGCGGCCGAGCAGAGCTAAGCACTCGGCCTTCAGTATCTTGAACCTGTGACAGGCTGAGGCAGTCTCCAAGGCACGGTCCATGCAAAAGACAACCTGAAAACAATCAAGGAATATTTGCAGGCCGTGTTGCTTGACAGAAAAGTGTCACGGGACATTCAGATGAGAGATTAAATAACTCTGTAAGCACTGAGCAGCTCACCATCCTGAAGTCCCGCTTTTCAAATCCAATCTCTGCCATTCTCTCATATTCAAGGATGGATTCTGCAATCTTCACCTGCCAAAGGAATGTGTGGTATTCAGTGACAATGAAAAATACCTCAGTTGACTTCAATGCTCTGCAGCTATTGCTAATCACTAGATAATCTTCAGGTCAATGTAAGTAGCAGTAGTTGTATGAATAACCTCCATACTTGCATTGACGGTAACTGGCTGATGTCCTATTACCCTGCTCAGTTTTGCACTGTATTTACACTGGCTTGGCGAAAGCTTATTTGTTAATGGGTATGCAAGTCTAAAGTTGTCAAATCATGCTCTCTGACAAAAAGGCAGACTCACCTCCTGCTGGCACTGGCCATTATCGGGCTCCAGCTCCAGAACCCTCTGGAAACAGCGACTGGCAGCCATGGCATTGCCAAGAGACAGGTGGCACTTGCCCTCTCGCAGATGGCCCTGTGGGCAAAGGACTTAAAGTTCACAAGCTAAACAACGTTCATCAATTCCCATCCTTCTTAAAACTAGCTTTACATGAATTACTGAAAGCATTGCTCGATAGAAATTAAGTTTGATTGACTGACTGTTATTTAATTGATGTGATATAGCTTATGTTTTGAAGAGCCACATATTGCTATTATAGGCAAAAATTCCTATTAGTTATGAAACCTTAATTTATACTTGAGAAATATTTGACAGTTGACCTCATTTGCATTGATATCAAGTTAAATCACAGGGACAGAAAGAGAGGAGAAAAGTTAACATCAACACAGGGGCAAAGACACTTATAAACAAATCCACTATTAACCTGAATACAAGCCATTTTAAAACATTGGATTAGAACAATTAGAGGAATCAAGATGATCAAAATGTTAAGCAAAATCCTCTGCAACCGAACTTTACATGAAGTAAAAGTCAGAGGGTTGAGCCGCTGTGAGAGAGTCCATCTGATATTCGCAGTTACACTGATAGATAGTCTGGTAATTTTCCAGTCAGAGCTTTATAAATAAAGAAATACCAGTGAGAATCATAACTCCATGTTGAGAGCAATGATGAGTCCCATTAGCATCACCAGTGATCAATCTTAAGGCGGAGTAATAAATGGACTCTGATGCATGCCTATGAATCATAGACCATGACTGACATTAAACTGCCTCAACAACGCTTTTCTCACAGAACATGGGAAAGCTGATCTTTATTTAGCATCTTCTTCTCCACCAAGTACCTTCATGAAGGAGTTATCTAGCCGCACTGCTTGCTGGGAGTCCTCTAAAGCCTCTCTATACCGGCACAACATCATTAATGTGGCAGCCCGGTTTCCGTAGTAACTCGCATTCTTTGGACACATGTCTGGATGAAACACAAGGGAAGGCAGTTTCACTTATAAAGCACATTTAATACACAGAGGAAGATTCAAGGTGCTGCACAGGGACATTAAAAACAACACAGAGACAAAACGAAAATAAATCTATTTGAAATCATGAAACTGAGTTTAAAGCAGTTTTCAAGCAATATAATAAAAACAATAAAAGAAGTTAAAAGATATGAAAGAAAAAGAAAGTATGGATCCAGACAAAGTTTTTCACAGTGAGCATCAGAGATAATTCAAACTGTTGCTGCCTCATCAGTAAAAGAGGTCAACATTATATCCAAACAAAAGGACGATTACTCAGTATTATTTAGGGGATAATTACCTATTGCCTTGGTGTAATAGTTGTAGGCTTCAGCATAATCCTTTTTGATGTAGAAGGCATTGCCTTGCTCCTTGAAGCCCTCGGCTTCCCTGTGTCAAAGTGGGCAGAGGACAGAAAGGGGGACATTGAAAACAGACCACAAGCACTTCGGGAGTTTGCTTCACACTTCATTCTTTACATTGCGACACCATCGAGCACGCCACTCACGATCAGCTGTTAAACGGGAGCAAGCACACGATATTATGAATGACTACGCTTGCCCGAGTTGGCTAAACATAGAAAGGGCCAAAGCAGCAGGGCACAAGTGTCAGCACCGATCAAACCACCAGGTATTCAGAGAGGCAGCGCGCAGGGCCAGGAACATATGACACCGCGCCGAGGGACGTTACTTTTTTTGGAAGCCCTTCACGACCACACAGTGAGGGAACGCTGTCATTAACCCGTCAGCCGGTCATTGGCATTCGGCGAATAAAGCAGTACCGTGAAAGCAGAACACACATTCAGATAAACTCTTACAAATGACGGGTAACAGCAGATTTGTTGTTATGTTACAGCCCAGAAACCCAGCACAGCAGCTCCCCGGCCAGTGTTAACGCTACCCAGGCCACATTTAGCTGAGCGGCGGCTCGGTAGTTAGCGACAGGGAAAAGGGACATGACGGGGACGTGTCACTGCGCAACTCGACCGCACGCGTGTTGCAGACGTGTCCCCGCCGCTGACAACACGGTCCCGGCGGCTCGCACCTCTCTAGTTCCTCGTCGCTGAGCAGGTCCATGTCGGGGTCCATGTTCACAGCATCACAGGTCTCCGTCGCCATTTTGCCGTGGACGGAGAGGGGGCGGCGCCACATTACTGCAGTCGCTTACGTAAACTGTAAACAGGAAGTCGTGCGCGAGGTAAGAGCCAGCTAGCTTAGCTCGTAGAGAAGAATTAGCATCATAAACTGCTGCGAATATCTCCACATCGCTCGAATAACAATGTTGTGATCATATGAGTCAGTGTGAAAACTGCGTGGTCGAGTCAGCGAGGTTCACACCAGGACCGTGTGTGTGTAAATGTCGTGCGTCTCCCCGAAAGCTAATGCTAAGCTATTTGTTAGTGTCGTAATCTTTAAATTGTCACGACTTGCGCATTCCTCGTTAGCTGACGTTTCACTCACCATTATCATACTTACTGTATATGTCGGCTAGCAAGCTATGTATTGCTTTAATGATCACTGAATGCGTCTAACATAATGCACAATAGCATCGTAGCTTCTTTAATACAATGCTATTTAATGTCTTAATCAAAGTTTTCCATCTCCTCAGATTTCCTGACCTGAGAAAGAGTTATGGGTAAAAGCTGCAAGGTGGTGGTTTGTGGACAGGGAGCAGTGGGGAAAACGGCTGTTTTGGAGCAACTGCTCTATGCCAACCATGTTGCAGGTAGACTAGTTTAACATTACTGTGTTATATGTTGTCCCCTCGTCTGCACTGCTAAGAGATCAGTAGTTTCTTCATGGCATGCAGTCTGCTGAGCAAGCATAACCGTGTTGTGTGTCTAACTATTAGAAAATTGTCAAGAGTTTGCTTGTAATTAGTAGCATTCCATATTTAGACCTACAGAGTGATTGCTATTGAACTCTTCCTCATAGAATGGAATGTCCCATTAGCTGTTAGATAATTACAATCCCAGTAATTATCTCACAGAAGCAATCGAGCATGCAAACTGTTCATAATCAAACTGCTAATGAATGTGGAAACCAGAGAGCTGTAAACACCTGAACATTATATATCATATGGTTTGGTTTTTATTCAACTGATTCATCATTCATCAACAAATAGACAACAGCCAGTCAAGATGCTGTATTCCTTGGGCCTTTCACAGTACGTCACATCACATGACCACCTCCTTCATTTATTCATTGTCAGGTTCCGAGCCCATGGAGACTCTGGAGGACATCTACATCGGCTCTGTAGAGACGGACCGTGGTACGCGAGAGCAGGTGCGCTTCTATGACACCCGCGGACTCCGGGAGGGGATGGAGTTCCCTCGACATTACTACAGTTTCGCAGATGGTTTCGTACTTGTTTACAGCATCGACAGTAAAGAGTCCTTTAAGCGAATGGAGGCGCTCAAAAAGGACATAGACCGTCAAAGAGACAAGAAAGAGGTGAGGACCGAACAAATGTTTATGCTCTTTAAGCTCTGTCTGGGTTCTAGCTTCCTAAAATTGCTGGATGAATTTAGAAAAGACCAATTCAGAGAGCCTAAAGCAGGTAGGTTGTTTGTCCTTGTATTTACAATTTACTTCACCAAATTATGTTAATCCAACAGCAGCTCATCAGCCACTGCTGTTATCTTGCTTTGAGTTTGGGAGACAATAGTGTATGGTCCAAGAGGGACACTTATATTTAATACATTTGTGACTCTAGAAATGTTGAGGATCATGTTAGAAATTGATTGATATGCTGTGGAATGATATCTAGAAATGATGAACTTCAAAGATGTTTCCTACCATAGCTACAAATAGAAATACAGCAGATGGAGGGAGGTGCTTTGATGTTTGCAGTGCCACACATCACAATTAACCTGGTTGTACTGATCCACAGGTGACCATTGTTGTGCTGGGTAACAAGCTGGACAAACAGGAGGAAAGAAGAGTCGACTCCAACATGGCCCAGAACTGGGCAAAGAATGAGAAGGTCCGTCTGTGGGAGGTGTCGGTGGTGGACAGACGCACGCTGATCGAGCCCTTCGTCTACCTGGCCAGCAAAATGACCCAGCCACAGAGCAAGTCCACCTTCCCTCTCAGTCGCAACAAGAACAGGGGAAGTGGTTCTACAGATAGTTAAATGACCAAACACTGTTTTCATGTTTCAGAGGGAGGAATATCAATGATCTTTATTTATAGAGCACTTTCAAAATTCAGATTGTAAACTCCTTCACAAGGCAACAATTTAAACAACAGTTGAATTAATTCAAATAGAAGCAGGAAAGGTCAATGATAAAAGTAAAAGAAACACCTGAGTTAACCGACCAGATTTTCTCTGACAGATCATTCCAGAGCCCCGGGGCCATGACTGCAAAGGTTCTGTCACCTTTAGTTTAGTTCACTAAAATCTTAGGATAAATTCTAAAATATACAGGGAGCCTGTGCAAAGAGGCGTAAAGAGGGGTGATGTGATCACGTCTCTTGGTTTCCGTTAGAGGCCTGGCAGCTGAGTTCTGTAAAAGGGAGAAAAGATGTTTTAAACAGAGCCATGTTTTACTAGATCATCAGCTTTGATATCATGAAGGACAGAGGTTGAAGAAGTTTGAGATGTGGAGAAGTTAGCAGACGAAAGGCAGAATGAATGTATGGATATTTATGTACAGTGAGCTATGTAGGTATTACTATAGGATCCATTTTAGATTTTTGGGTGAAATTCTAATTTAATCATGAATGAGTGAAAATGGTGATCTCTTTATTTTATTGTGCCATATCAGCAAACAAAATATCAATGAATATGAGGTGTTTTTATTTGTCACTTGTATTTTATCGTGCTGGAGTATGATCACGCTGTTCATCCACAGTCTTGTTACCACTATAGCTGTTAAAATAATGTGCTTCTTGAAGTATTTTTAATCAGCATTTGATCTGAGTTGTCACTCTAAACAGTTCAGATCCCTTGTGCTCACTGTAGAGATAAATTAGGACCTGGCACACATGTACACTGGCTATTATTTTATGTACATGTACACACTACACACAGACTGAATCTTAACATCACTTTTAAATGTTACTTTATTATTCCGATGTATCTCACGTGTTATACAAGTTATAACAAGTGAAAAGATTTATTGAGGCATTATTGATTATGACAAGTGTGCTGTGTCTTTTGCTCTGGAGTTTTGTTACACTATAAACAGCATACACTGTATATGTATGCAGAGATTCAGTGTTGGATGATGTAATGATTGACATTCCTTACCACATATGGCCTTGTGTACAGGCGTTAGAAGTTTGAATATAAGTTAAAAGATGTTCAGATGAAGGGCAGTTATTGCAGGCTCAGGGGCAACTTTTCCTTCTTGACCACACATTGAAAACATGGGCCACACATCTATAGTATAGTTTGTATCGTAAAATGTCAGATGTAACACTGTGACTCATCAGTTACAGTCAGTGCTGATGTTAAAGCTGGTGTGTTTGTACTCAGCAGTAGAATTAAACCCATTAGAACACATTTACTGACCTGTTCATTCAGGATGCAACATGAGGTCAAATATGTGCAGCTTTTATTATTTGTTTTATTGAAAAGGGCAAATCTGCTGTTGCTGTCTTTAATACTCATGTACCAGATACTGTCAACCCAAGGTGTCGTTTTTTTGTGAACATCAAACATTCAATTTGAGTGGTCACCTTGATATTTGTTTGTATGCAAGCAAATTAAAAGATTTTTGTCCTTGGCCCAATCAAAACAGTTTTGTGTGTTTAATGTCATATGTAGTTCGGTATCATGGCCAGTAGATGTCTGAACTACCAGTGAAACTTGGGAATGTATTTTCTGACAGTTTCATTTCAAGACAAATGTGCATCAAATTCAGTATCGTTGGGTTTATGCATTAGACCATAACTAATCCCTGTTAAAGAAGTGTAGTCATTTGATGATACAGTTGCATATAACAATCTTTAGTGAATATGTTTTTTGTCACAGGACTGGATACAATTTAGGTACAGCCAAAGTATTAATAGTATTTGAAAAACTGTTGCCATAAGAAGCTGTACATCAACTAGACTAACAAGTACATAGATATTTACTGCTAATATGTGTAGTAATAACAAATAATTAGCTGTATACGGTGATTATCAGAAGAATGATATTGTAGTTGAGTTTCAAACTGTCCCCATTTCAAATCATGAGCTTTCACTCCCCTCCAGTGGTCACAGAGAGTAACAACGGTTGATGACGTTCACCACTTGATCCATTGGAGGTTAGTTTCACTGGTTGCAAACTGCTGTGGACAAAAGCCTTTACCAAAATAATCTCTTATATTCGATACCATTTAAATATGTATTCTGAGCACATGGGAGTTGCTTCTGTTCTGTTCTCTTACCTCTGAGAAGGAGGTTATGTTTTCACCCAAGTCTGTTTATTAGCTGAATGAATACAAGCTTACTCAAAAACAACTGAACAAATTTCCAAAATAAAATTGGTGGAAGGAGGCTGCATGGTTCAAGGAGAAACCCATTAAATTTAGGTAAAGATCTGGATAAAGGGAAGAATCCAGGAATCTATCTTTTGACTTTCTTTAAAATGTCCCTGTTTTCCAAGTAATTCATAGACGATGATAAAAAATCAGCCATGTTAAGGGGACTGATGTCTATGAGTGTGTGTAATTTGCTGCAGCCTGATTGAATTTCAGGGTACAGTCGGGACTTAATGGAAGGATGTGTTCCTTCTGTTCCATTTTGGCTCAAATCTATTCCCTAATTCACTTTAAAAAACATTAACTACTGAATCCGAATTGATTCGCACTAGTTTTAAACAAATAGAACAAACATGTGGAAGCAGAATAAATCGTCAAGTGTCATGTAATGAACCTCCTTCAGTGTATGTGATGATCTTTTACGCAATCAAAATGCTAATTATGAAATATTCGTGACAAATACGTTCAGGAGAATTGATCACCCACTGTGCCACTGATTCTGCAATTAATGGTAAGTCTGAGATGTGGTTTGTGATGACTACTAATTCCTACTCATTCTCAACCCCTAAAATGTCACCAAATACACACAAATTCAACCATCCATTTGGTAATCTGGGTACTGCTACTCTGCAGAGTGTGCCGTGTATGATTCCTGCAAATCCAGAAAATTGGTTGAAAATTCAAGTTCTTGCAAAAATTGATAAGCTCTGCATTTAATTTCTGTTGAAAAGTCACACAAAGAAGTTGTTGTGCAGGAGTTGGTGAAAACAACCAGTCAGATGAGGTGAAAGATGTTACAGTGGAGGAACTGATACAATGGTTCCACACGGACGTGCCGACTGGAGAGGTTAATGCAAGATAATGAGAAAACCTCAAGTGGAACGTTTATGAAATGATATTATTTGCTCACCTTAGTTTTCCCAGAGGGCGCCATCATGTACAATCTCATTTCAATCATGTTCTTTTTAATGACTAGAATTGACCCAATGCACTGATGTTACATTTTCGACTAAGGCAGTACACAGTGGTGTTTATTTTATGTCCCCATCATGAAGCAGTGCCAAAGAGACTCCTGTTAGTCGTCAATACTTTCCCATGTCGGAGCCGTTCTGTGTAATAGGCCCGTGTCTGTATTGACCTACAGAAAAAAGGGGATTCACAATACAAACTGTGAAACACCAGTGCACCGCCGATTTGTCACCTCCCTGTGTGATTTATGAATCTTAGTTCAGTTAAACCACACTGACCACAAAAGAAAACTCCACTTGTCACAGTCACAGGGCAACAAGGCAATGTCCTTGTGCTGCAACCAGTAATACTATTTTACTGTTGCATGACAGTGGGTCTCATGAGGGCAGCTGAGCGTTCATCTCCCCCAGAGGGCCCATAAAAGAGATAACGTTTTATTCCCCTTTGTTTTTTCTCTTCTTCTTTTTTTTTCATTGTGAAGAGAAAATAGACTTCGACCATAGAAGCTGCTGCTCTGACCCTCTCTTCAGAGTTCCCATCGTGGAGCGGCAGAATATCAAAAACAATTCCACACGGCTGTGAGCACAGTGTTAATGGCAGCGTCACCTTCATGCTCGGTGCTATCAGGCCTTCTTTCCTCCAGCGGGATGGAAATATCAGCTGCCCTCAAGCCGTCAGTTATGTCAAATGTTATTTGTTATGCTGGTTGCCCATGAGCATCTGAGACGGATCATATGCACTGGGTGATTTCATCTGGGATAAGTCATGCTTAAGGCACCCTGAACCATGCAAAACCGGGACCCTATAGTTAATGCTTATGGTTTGTTGCCATGTAGTCGTGTGTGGATTCAGTGGTTATGATGAATGAGTTTGACATCTTTGACATTAGCCAGCAGAACATGATGACACGTTGTCTCCCACTAGTCAACAGGAAGACAATTAAAGACAGTGGAAGTCTTTCCCTGATACAACCCTTTGTCTCCTAACTGAAATTGTTTTTGCCTTGAAGTCTCTATGCAGCATCAGTGCAGCCATAATTATGTCTCTTTATTTTACAATAGGCCTAGTCACCCAGCCTTGTCCTTATGATGAACATAATGTAATTTCGAATGAGTAGCTTTTAACAAGTTTTTGCTTGATAATTCTGCCTTAATACAAAAGATAAATACCTGTGGTGGGTAACAAAAAGATTGGATAAAAATGTCATAAAATCCCATTTATAACAAATATAAATAGACAGACTACACTTTTTTTTTGCATTTACAATGAATTCTTATAATAAATAAACACAACACATATTATTTATACTGTGTATGATTAATGATTTGTTTATTTAAATTTATTATAATTTTGAATTAAATGGGTTTATAATTTAAGTATACAAATAAATTAACTACTGTTTGTCATGAAAAAAGAGTACACAAAAAAGACTTATGTAGGAAAAATATATATGTTTGGTATATACTGAAAATGCTTGTGCCCTATTAATGATAACAGATTATTTATCAAATATTATAAATAAATGTTTCCCTCGCAGGAACTACAGTATGTTAGATTATTTGTCTTGACAATTAACATGCAGGTAAATAAGAAAACTGGCCATGTCAGTTCCTGTACCTCTAAATCCTACAAATCAGTAATAGTCACCCACTTGCTTTCAATTCCTTAGAATCATTGTACACACACACACACACACACACACACACACACACACACACACACACACACACACACACACACACACACACACACACACACACACACACACACACACACACCACACAGAAGCTATGTCTATAGGGGGTGACTCTTGAGTGAATGAGTTGGGGGGGGTGGGCTGACCTCTGCAGCAGGAGATAAGGGTGTCACCTTCTCCATGGAGAGCGATCAGATAAGATAATGGAGCAGTACAGAGGATACACACTGGTGTCAGCGCTCAGCAAGGTCACCACATCCGTCTGTTGTATCACTGGCTTTCATAAGTGCTGGGGATCCGACTGCTCCCCCTTGACTGGCACCACGGGAGGCCCTGCACCCGGTGCTGTGCTTATCTCCCGTTTCCACAATGGTCGAGCTGACGCAGTGGCCTGAGGAGCTGAGGGAAAAACACCCGAGGGCCCGACTTCAAATGAAAATTAAATCGCATTCGTATACAAAGCAAACCGAGCTCTGAGTACATGCTCACCTGGTCTGATAGATAAAAGCACTGAGGTTCCACTGGACTGGAGTCATCTCGGGGGGGGGGACAACACAAAACACTGCATCATGTCAGAAAAACACGTTGTTGATGTAGGAGTGAGCGCCACCATCCAGGAGGATTCATTGTTTAGAAATGTTATCCACACGCAGGAAAATTGTACTGTAGATTATAGTTTTGGCAAATAAAAAACAAGAGGACAAGAGATTTTCTCTAGATGAAGGAGATGGGTCTCTGAATTATTTGACTACTGCTATTATTAATTATTATTGTTAATACCTGGTGCCACATTAAAAACAACATTACATCCGCAAGTATTCCTACTATTATTTTATTTATAAAAACCACCGGTAGTAGACTCAACTACCGCTGATGGTTAGATATACCATTAAATTCTATTTTTATTCCTTTAATGTTTGTAGTTACTATTAATAACTGACATTGTATACATAGTATTAATTGGTTTTAATCTGTACTGGTTGTGTACTTTTGCTGTATTTTTACAGTTAAATACCACAAAATACACAGTAAAACATTTTGAAAGTTAGTTACAGCAATTTGCATGGCATTGTGTGTAAAGTACATGACTGTATTTGGGGAAATTATTACCTGGATTGAAAGTTGTCTTTTTGCTTTGCCTGCTTGGAAACAGGCAGAGTGTTGACACAGGAGCAGAAGCTGTGAAGGTGTGGAAGTGAACCTGCAAACTCAGGATCAAATATAAAAAAGTTGTGTGTGTGTGTGTGTGTGTGTGTGTGTGTGTGTAAGCTGGACATATCCTGGCTATGAGCTCAGCTTCAATTAACTGTTGACTAGTGCATCAAAATAATGATTGTTTTTTTTATATAATCTGGTTTAATGAACCAAACATAATTCTTACAAAAGCAATTTCGAGCATCTCTGTGAATCCCTCATGTTGTCCATGTTTATTCATTAGTAGGGATTTCTGTTGGTTCTTTTCTCCTCACGCACCCACACACTTATTATTGTGAAATTAACAGTGAACGCTGAATCAAAGTTTTACCTTCAAGGCTGCTGCTGTTTTCCTATTCACGAGGCACACACACATAGACACACACATTTTAACCATTTTTACAAGTTCTAAAAGCTTTATTTTCCAAAATCCACCCCTTGCCCTCTCATGTACAGCACTGTAAGTTATTAAGTTTATTCTTTTTTTTTTTTTTTTAAATCAATCCATCCATTTGTACAGTGTTTCCTGCTCTCTTGAGCTATGGAGGGATACCCTGAATGGATAGTCATTTTAGCATTTGCTCAACCTGTCACCCCTGAGAAGGCCTGGCTAACGTGACTTTAGGATATTGTCTAAAAAGGCCTTGAATAACTTTATCAACTCAGACGCCGCCAACAAGGAGGAGAAAAGAAAAAAAAAGCTCACTCAAAATGTTGTTTGAAATATTTTCTCTTGTACTTTAAAAAAACATATTGATAAAATCATGTAAATAAACGAAAACAAACAAAAAGAAAGCAAAGCATTTTTCCCTTTCCCTGTATGCCGCACAGAGCCTACAATAACATAATCTTCTCTCGTCTATGATAGCAGTTCATTGTGATACATATAACAATAACAACTCTGATAAAATTTCTATAGTTACTCTATGATACTCTACATATAATTTGCCTCCTCTAGATTCTTTTTACGTTAAGAAATGTCTCAGTTCTTTAGGTCAGCGTTTCCCAATGAGCGATAGAGACAAACAAAGAAACAGTGAAGATTAAAGGCTGGCTGGTTCACTGAGTAGTGCGACTGGGGAGAATCACATGGGTATGGGCGCAGACACCTGGAGGCTTTGCTTGCCCAGAAAGACTTCTTGGTTCCTTGAACAGAAATACACATGGGTTTTCCGAGGTCTCGTAGAAGCACTAGCACTGGATTGCAATTATGGGGTTTTCACGACAGATGGCACTGCTGCATCACAGACAACTATACATATTGCACAATGAGAAATGCATAGGACTTGCTCCATTACTGTAATTTTTACGAGAACATGATTTGGTATACACGTCGCAGGGAAGGATGACACGTGCGCTCCTGAGTCCTTAGGAGGCCTTTGCCAACAGTCCATTTTGGCAAAAAAAAAGAAAAGTTGAGTGTTCAGTGTTTTGTCGACAGCCTGGTTGGCAGGGTGGAGGACGAGGACAGCGTGAACAGCAGTATGACAGTTGATGTTGCACTTGTGACACTCATCCCAAACACTTCGGACGTACCGTTGCTTTGCTCAGTGGAAGTCATCACTGAAGTTCTCCCGCCCCGCCGAAAAGTGAAACAGCAATGTCATGTGGCGCTGAAGGACCCCCCCCCCCCCCCACGCGGCTCGAGAGCAGCTATAAATGGAACGGCTCAGCCCCAGAGTCAAAACATGTGAAGGGTGACCATGAGCATCGAGCGTCAAGGGCAGCGCCGCCAGGACCAGCCATCGTTTCCAATGACTCGGCGCTGACGATCACGAGTTGGCCCGTGGCTGCGTCGGAGTACATAACACATTATTACAGGTGTGTACTGTATAATATAGATAAAGCCACTGACACACTGAAAACACATCATAAACATAAACATACCAAATGTATTGCTTTAAAATGTGAGACTTGTCTTCGTCACGGATGAACCACAAAGTGATCATTCTCACCTGATTGTTTTTTCTTTTTTCTTTTCCATAGCTAAACTCTCACTGTAATTGACATGGGATCGTAAAATCACGAAGATTAAAAGAGCTGAATATCAACACAAGTTTCATTGCTTTTGTAAGTAAATCAGTTTTAAGGTGCTTTTAATGTGGTTGCCATGGCACTGTTCTTTTTCCCGCCCACGTCCATTCAAACACTGCAGCAGGATGTCAATCAAGCGGCCTGCTGGCTGAGCAGCCTCCCCACCCACTGTCAGCCAAACTTTTCGCCGAGCTCTGAAATAATCCCATCAACTCTTCAAGTTATCCGCTGTGTTTTCATGATGTGTGTGTGTGTGTGTGTCTGCGTGAGCGGGGGCTCCTAATCATCTCATGCTGAGATAATGTCAGCGAAAAATCAAGGGCAGCGGCGAGGTGGAGCTGAAGGAGGAAGGCAAAGACACGGAGCGATCATGAGGGGGAAAGAAATGATGGCGTTCTGCGATGTCAGACGTCCACAATCGCAGAATTTTTTTTTAGATGCTGCTATAGCTTGGAGAGAACATAATGTTTACGCTGCACCGGGTGGATGATGCACTGGACCAAATGAGAAAAATATGGAATCATTCTGAGGACAGATTTGCAAAGTGACACAGAGTCAAGTTGACAAGCTGACCTTTTCTGGAACTTAATGAGAGCTTATCCTGCGGATACAGGGGAGGGAAACAAATCTGGAGAGGACTGACTATACGACTGTGACTCAGATAGAATGAGGGGATGAAATGTTTTTTAAGGGCTCAGGGAAACTTTTGGGGAGTGGAGGTGAACAATGGTGCTAACAGGGCTTTAGCATATGGCTATACAGTATGTAGTTATAGATCCACATACTTCCACATAGAGGACTCGTATTTGTTCTTTTAGAAGTCTAACTTTGACAGGGAGCACTTGTTCCGACAGTTGTTTGGTAATGGCCATATCCAGGATGCAATGTGACCGTACAGTATAGAGATCGATGAGACTGGCTCCAGTCATACACCAGTTACAGCTTTTCATAAAACCCTCAAAACCAATAAGTTAAAAACAGTTTAAAAGAGCATCAAGTAAAGGGACCGTATTTTGTGGCAACCACACTAAACATACATCTAGAGTTGTCTATATTTATTCTCTAATAAATTACACAATTATATCCATATTCCAAACCATGTTGACCCATGAAATGGCTATAAAAGCGGCCTCTGTGTACCAGTCACTGTCTGGAGGCCTGTCCTGCTCCGTAGGTCAAGATAAGAGGAGCAGAAAGAAGGCATGATAGGGGATCTTGGCCTTTATGATAGGAACAGCTCCCGGGCCTTGAGGCCTACCGAGTTTCAGGACTTGTGCACTGTTTCCATCTTAAGTCCGGCTTGCTGCATAGTTTGCATGTGACCTTTTGTCATGTGGGTCACACTGAAGTTGGGCCTGGGGTCTGGTACAGGGGGACAAGGGAGGAGCTCACGTGAGAGGGTGGGTTACGTCTTTAGTAGGGGGAGAAGATGATGGGCGTGTGTGTGGCCCGCAGCGGACCCGGGGCAGGCCGAAACAGTGCAGGGCCCAGGAAGGGGTTCTGGATGAAGGTAGTGGTGCCCACAGGGTGGCGCAGAGCCAGTGGGTTAGTTGCCATTGTGCACAGAGTTGGTTGGGTGAGGGGGTTGGGCAGGAAGCCAGTTGTCAAGCTCTTGGTCAGCTGCTTCTGCAAGGCCAGTTTGGTCTGGAGAAGACAGGAGGGGGGGACGGTGAGAAGTGAGAGAAGAACATAGTGAGGGTTCAGCATGTTAGTGGGCAAACATGTTTCCCAAACAATTGTTTGCAAGCGTAGACTGTATATAAAGATATACAACACCTCCTGTCATTGTATAAGAGTGAAGACAAAATATAATGGACATGGGTGGTGCTAACTCGTGCTTCTGACATCATTTGGAGATATCGAAAGTCCCGCCTATACATGCAGTCGACCACAGCATCATATAACTAATTACTTGGATAAACATCAGTGTGATTAGAACTACCTACCATCTATGGGAAAAATGTATTAAATGTTTGATTTTTAGATAGCCAGCCACCATGGGGTGATCCAGATAATGTGTCCTCCCTTGAGGGAAGAAAACTGAAAGACACAATCTTCAGGATAAATGTGTATATAACTTGTATTTTGACTTTTTAGTCTGTTCCGCTTCCCATCTGCTAACATAGAGGAGGTGGGGTTAATGGCCTATACTGCAGTCAGCCTCTAGGGGGCCAACAGGAAAATTTGATCATGAAGTGATCATATTATCCATCCACCTAAAATGAGAGAAACCATCTCTGGAAAAACAAATTATATACTCTAGACTTTTCATTTTGGTCCATGTCCATCTGTTGACACGGAGGAGGTGGGGTTTATAATCTATGCAGCAGGCAGCCACCAGGGGGTGAGCAAGAGGAGTTGGCTGCACTTGAGGTGAAGCTATTATGTCGTCCATCTTTATATACAGACATGGTTTGCACACAGAGCTGCAGTTGAGAACACATGTTCACAAAAAATACCAGACAGTGCTGGATTCCTGATGTTTAAAAATTCACTCCTCAAACATTTGTAATAGGCTAGTACTGACACACTTTAGCCTATTTCATCCAGGACAAGGGTTAAAAGACATTTATTCCAAAGCTGTGCGATGTTAAAAGGATAGTTTGGATTTGATCTGATTTTAAGATGAAATGCTTTGCTCACTGGTACACAGCTCATGCACATGCACAGCTCAGATGAGATTTTCTAAGATCCTGCCGATGGAGGTATCCCACTGAGCTACAAAAAGAAATTTCAAACCATACCGCGACTCTCATGTTTTTGAAATCAAATACTCACCACCTGAAGCCTCAAAAGCTGCTTTAATGTTGGACGATGGAAAATATGTCTCAACAGAATTGGCAAATACAGCGCTATATATAGTCCTAGCTTCCTTGTAGCATATCTAGCAATTTATTGGTTAAGCAATACTGTCATTAATAGGAACATATTCTGAACATACATATAAAGGGGGAAGATTTTATTTATTTATATAACTATATTCTTGCTTTTTTAATCCAATGTAAGATCTGCCTACAGCTGCTGTAGAGTTAAGTATGTGACTCAGTAAAGATGAGACCATTCTCCATGAGACCAATCAAAAAACAATGTAGTGTAGTCCAGAAGTCTCAAAATCTCAGAAATTAATTTCACAGGTTAGAGATTTTCTCATGGACAGTGTCAGAGATTTTCAGAATAACTTAACAATTGGGAATTTATGTCACCATTGCTAGTTTTAATTACTTGGAGTCTTGAATCTACCATCAATAATACAAAATAAAGAGCGAGTTAAAGGGGTAGCACCTCTTGTAAAAAAAAAATCTGAACTATCCCTGCATTAAAAACATGGTTTCTTCATCGTCTCTCAGTCCCCTGACCCTGGCCAGGCCTAAAGTCCACCCGGCTGAAGCACTTAAATCTAACCCCAGATTCGGTCTCTCCTGCCACTAACCTGCGAGGATAGGGAGGAGAGGGAGGTGAGGTTGTACTGGCTGAATGCTTTCTTCATGGCAGACACAGCCAGGCCTGCATAGCCACTCCATCTCATGTTCTGTAGGAAAGAGGAGGAAGAAAAGGAGGAGGAGGAGAAAAGATGTGAGCTATAGGAGGTGTGTATATGACAGGAGCAGACAAGTGATTAATCTGGAGTGCTGATTCAGTCTGCCGTTGTCGGAGCTGGTAAGTGGGGGGAGACCGGGACTATTTTAGACCTGTCTCAGGGGTAGGGGGCCGACCGAGTACAACTGTGTGCTTAACCTCTCAGACAGTACGGGCACACAAGCACGCTGCCTCGCCGGGACATACAAGCCCCTCAGCACAATGTAATGAGATATGTGTGTGTGTTTCAACTGTGCGTCTCTCGGGGCAGGAGTCAAATCAGTTAACTGGATCGAAAAATAAATTAGAAGCATTGTTTAGAAATGCATTAGTTTACAAGCGCGGCTGAATGTATTCCAGTTTTGGCACATTTCTACAGCATGTTCAAGCATATCTGAGCTAAGAGAAAGGCAATTATTTTGTGTGTGTGTGTGTGTGTGTGTGTATGTGTGTGTGTACATAGCAGTGTGGCAGTGTTTTGTTTGTCAGTGTCTTTATGCTGAGACTTACCGCTAAGCTGGAGCTTGGCTGGGTCTTGCTGTGGGGGGTAAATTTGGGTTTGGGTGGTTTTCCGGCCAGCCGATCCTTGTGCCGTCTGCTGTTCATGTGCTGTTGAGACCAGCAAGAAAACAGCATTAGCGAGCTAACAAGCATCTGCTGTACCGCAGCGGAACCACTTCAAATTTCATCTGCTGAATTTACAATGGATACACATCGATTATGACTTCACAAGTGCACAGGAATTACACCACATTATTCTCTAGCACTGCCACAGTATCTCCTTCTCCATTCCCTGCTGGGTCTATCCATCCAATGAAAAGTCTTCTTCAATTTTCAAGGAGCTTTGAAGATAAATGGTATCAACATTATGGAAATTAAAACAATAAACAAAGGAGAAGTTAATTTCCCGAAAGGAGTAAAGAAAACATATTTGATGGTGCTGTTTGGCAGAGGGCATGGCTCTTACTACACATGTTCTATTTAATATTAATACCAAAGAAACACATATTGAACTTTACACAATATATATTTAATCAAATTATACTATTAACTGTACTGGTTGTTTTTGTAACATGGAACCTAAATCTTTCATTTATTTATTTATAATTGTAAATATTAAACATCTATTAATTTCATGAAAAAACAATATATATATATAGTGTATATATTGAACTGCAATAATGTATTGATGAATTAGAATTTTCAACCACAATTGATGCTGCATATTCAATTTAATTACACAAATTAAGGAACATTTGCATTTATATGTAAAAAGTATATGTCTGCTATTTTGTAAATTTGTATTCTTCAGATTCTGATTACTTTATTGATCTCAAGGGAAAGCAATTATTTTCAATGAAATGAAAACACGTATCTCCTTCTCTGGCCGTATTACTTCCAGGCTCATGTCCTCCATGGGATGTTTGAATAAAACCCGTGGAACGTATTTAAGGCATGGAGAGGCTGAAGCAGCCTCGGTGCTGTATCTTTTTCACATTCCACTCGAGCCTCTCTGAAAGTTTCCCTGACAATCCCCCCGCTCAGACATGGTGTTTAATGAACATCAAAAGGAGAGAAATGACTTCCCGGAACCTCGTTTGATGTCGGTTTAACTAGAAAATTAAATACAGGAGGCATTAGCAGCTCGCTATAATGAGTGGCAAATAAATCCCTGCTCAGTGAAGAGCTTTGCAGTCAGTTATAGCATCAGATGATCTCTGTCTAATGTGGAAAAATAGCTGCTGCTCGAAACGTAGCCTGCACTCACAACCTGCTTTTCAATGGCTCCATTCATCCGGCTGTAAATGAAAGTGCCGCTTTGATTTAAGCCCTCACACACATGTCCTCAATCAAGGTGATGTTAAAATGGTCTTTAAAGGACCATCATTCATATTAAGCATTTTAACACACATCATTCTTGCCAGTTTTTTTTAATAATAGACATATTACAGGTCAGTTTGGTCGAAGTTCAGTGTGTGATATCAGACTCATGATGTGTGAGGTAATGACTAAGTATGCACTAAGTATGCAAGTTCCGCTCTCTGATTAATTCTGTGGCAACGTCCTCTGTCTGTGGAGGGGAGAGAATTATCAGCATCTTTTTCTCCACTGTCTGGCATGATTTGGCCGGAGAACATTCTGATTAAAATTAAGATTAAGATGCATTTATTAGTCCCAAACACATGCACAGACATGCAAAGGCACACTCATGCAGGTAGGGAAATTTAATCTCTGCTTTTGACCCATCTGGTGCAGAACACACAGAGCAGTGAGCGACCATGTACGGCGCTCAGGAAGCAGATGTTGGGGGAGTAAGGTGCCTTGCTCAGGGGCACTAGACAGGGTAGGGAGAATCCTCTTGGATTTTTGGACAGATCAATGCAGGTTCGTCTTTTTGTTGTCTCTCTGTGGAGTCGAACCAGAGACGAACCAGAGACCTTCTCTGCCCATAGTCCAAGTTTCTGCCACTAGACCACCGCCTCTCCCACGGGTCAACATTATGTCCGTGGCCTTTTGAACAAAACTCCTATCAGGTTAGCAACACTCTCACTTAGTATGCTTTAACAAATCGGCAGGACTCCTCCAAGCCGCCGCTGCCGCTGCTTCCCTCCTCATCTTTCATTTCGCACAGCACATGACTGATAGTGAGGACCCAGAGTGATAACTCCTGCAGTTTTCCCTCCTACTCTGCTACTTTACAGTCAAGATCTTCTCAGGGTCTCTTGTGGTGAGAAGGTTTAATAAACGATCCATTACTTTGACATGTTGTCACACATGCATTTCTGTCCATCCTTTTATCCACTCAGTCCGATTAAACCGTGCAGCTATTATATGTGTGTCATTCCTCCACATCTATTCATTTCTCCAAACTCTAAAATTGGCCAGTAACTCTCACTCAAAGGAAAAAGGCATAATTCACTATATAAATGATTGATGATTCTACTGTGCATCCATCCAACCATCCATTATCTATACCGCTTATCCTTTGAGGCTCGCTGGAGCCGATCCCAGCTGACATTGAGTCAGGGGGGGAGGGAGGGTACGGAATGTGTCAGGGCCAACATACAGAGACAGATGGCCGTTCAAATTCGCACCTATGATGTGCAGTTACAACCTCAGCAATGAATCTTACCTGGCTCAGCTGGGTCTCAGAGTTCACGAAGATCTCACACACTTCACACTGGTAGTTCTTGCTGGGCACCCCGACGCTGCCTTTGGTGCCCAGCCGCTTGCTTTTGCACCCGGCGCGAGCTGCTACCACTTTCCCCCGGCGTCGGGGCAGAACACTCTGACCTTCCAGCATTAGTTTGTGCTTTGTACCTAGTGGAGAGAATATAGAGTTGACTTTGGTCTGTTGTTCTGCAAAGTTAATAATTTGATCAGGCATTCATTTGACACTCATAATTCCAAATTGTTCAGAAAAGCCTTTTACCGCTGTTATGTGCTTCCAGCTGGGAGATGGAGTTGACTGTGACTTTACAAACAGGACAATGGAGGTGAGCCTTGCTTTTCTTTGGGTCCTTGTCATCATCTGTATGGGGCTCCCCGTTTGTGCTAGACGTGTCGGCATGGCTGCATGACTCGGCAGTCAGAGCGCTGTCTTCTGCGGCCTCTGCGACTTCGGGGGCATCGGCGGCCTCGGGGGCCTCCGGGGCCTCTGTGGTGCTGATGTCTGAGGCAGTTTCAGAGAGCTGTGAGGAAGGGGAAATCTGAGGAGGGGAAAGGGAGACCAACTCAACGGAGGAAACCTCTGATACTGGCGTCAGCATCACTGAGCTCCGGGGACTCTCCTCGAGCTTCACCTCCAGGTTGGCTGGTTCTAGAACAGTTTGAAGACCTGTATAAAAGGTAGAAACAGAGGAAAGCATCAGCAAACTGATCCTCAGTTTGTCAAAGAGAGATGACATGAGGTTTGTTTGTTATATTGGTGCAGGGTTACAGAGACTGGGGAGTTCAAACAATGTGCCTCAAACTGAAGTTGAAAAGAGGAGCTGCAGCAATGGACAGTGTGAGGACAGAACATTAGAGCATGAAAACCTTTTCAAGTAATGACACAAAGTCAAACTCTGAACCTGAATATGAGCAGAATGTCTCCTTTGAACCTCACTGTGAGCTAATTGGCATTTACAACCTCCCGTCACTCCAGCCTCTTCACTCAAGCTCAAACATTTAATCTCAAGCAACTGAATCATCTATCGCGTTGCACCGTTCGTGGCAGTCGGGTTGCAGAGCCCCTGTGACACGAATTTGCATCTTTGCAGTGAACGCAGAATCGGAGTTGTTGTGAGGAACCTTTGATAGTTTTGTGCTCATGTAACTACAGTAATATATCAACTTTTTTGTTTAATACCTAGTAAATAATCACTTTTTCTGTATTTTTCTTACATTGTTCAACACGCATTATAAGATTTTCCCATCACTGATTAAATAACCTCAACAAAGGAAGACAAAATTTACAAAAAATAAGCCTGAACAAATTGGCTCCACCAGAAAAATACTTTCCACACTGAATTGTGTGGGGTGAAAAATATAAAGGTTAGCTAATTAATCTCCTCCATCAGTTACAGTATTGGAGGCAAATTTAAGATTTGTTTTTAAAGTTCTGGCTCATACTATTCAAATATCAAGTGGACCCGGAGTCTCAGTCAATATAAACAAACCCATTGACAGCCGTGCCACAACAATAAGTCACTGGAGTTCTATTACACGTCTCCCCTTCAACCCGTGGCCCTCCCGAGGGAGACACACACTTCATCCCAGAGAACCGTGTGTTAGACTCACTGGATATCTCCATTTCATTTAGTGCACTTTCTCCCCGCACACACAGGCACACACACTCGCATTGATTTTCCCTTTTACGTCCAAGAGTAAATTCATTATTGGAGATAACGGTCTTCCTCTCTCGTTCCCGTAAAAGAAAAAGAGCCTATATCGGAGCAAGATTAGATCGCCCCCTCGCTGTAATGAGAGTGACCCCTGAGGAATTTGCGCTCCTGTGTCGGCGGGGCGGGGGGGGGGGCAGGTATGATCCTGAGCTTATGTGAAGGATAGGGCCACCTGAGAAGTCTCCCGACGGGAGCGATACTGATCAATGGATTTAGCAGGAACCTTAACAGAGGAAGATGTGGAGGCTGGTGGAAACCAAAGCCGTCTAAAAATCCAAGAGCTCAGAAAGTGAATGACCTCAGTCAGCAGAGAATCATTTCAGATATCGCTGCCCGGTTTCAGGTATCCTTTTTATTTTTACAAAGCTTAAATTTGAACAGCTTCTACTAGTGTGGAGAAAGTGGAGCTGAATCAAATGTTAATCATCCGTAAATGTTCTGTCACTTCTTAACCTGTGATGTTGGTCTGTGAACTTTACTTTGTATTAAAGCACGTTCTATCTATATTTGTGTTAGTTTCCTGTCTGTTTTCTCTTTTTTAAGTACTGTTAATCAATCCAATCTTTTAGGGTTCTTATTTAAAAACTGAAGAAGTTGTGAAAACAAAAAGTTGTGAAACAGAGATGATTCAAAAATAGAAATCATCGTTTATTGCAGCACTGATGAGACGCTGTTACAAGAGCATGCAGCTGACATGGGGTCAAACATAGCTGTGAAACTGATGAAAACATTTTGACAAACACAAAGACTCCCCTGCCTTCTTTCCGAAGTAAACGCCTTCTCGGGCCATTTGTGATTTGCTAGGTTTGCCCTCTTACAATCTACAAGATAACAGAGACTTTGACCAACATTGGCAACCTGTCAGACCAAAGGCCGGCATATTGGCAGTGCCAGCAGGGCCTCTGTGAAGTTGAGTTACAAAGCAGAAAATAATGGATATTTGGGTCAATTTCATGCAGACAATCATCAGTTTAATCCATGTTTTAACAGTCCAATTAAATCTGACAGGCTTTTAGAGTGTAAACACATCTGAAGAGATCTTTATTCAGCACACTGATCCGCTGAGAACTTTACCCCCGGCCAAACAAGCTAATGATTGTGAATATTCAACTCGTTGACCACATGCTCACATACAAACGCATGCACGCACCCAGTGCTCGGTATAGTAACGCGAGCATTGAACTGAGGCAGCCTCAGAAGGCAAACAACTTCCCCAAGGAAAAATGCTTGCTTTAAATTCTCATTACTGTGAAGACAGACACGAGTCCCTGCAAGGACGGTTGCAACAGCCGAGTCAATCAAAGCCGGGAGTGATTGATGCTGCTCTCTCACTTGCTCACTCGCCGTCTACCCACTGGTCTGCTGGTCTGGGACGTGTTTTATAAGCATCATTCCATTCATCACACAAGATGTTTCCTTGTCTCCCTCCTGTTGCGTGAATACATTAATACTATGGGGCTTTAAATCAGTGATTCCCAGCCTTTTCGGGTCGCAGCCCAACAGTATGATCAGACTGGTGCACAATTTTCAATTCAGGACCCCCACATGGGTGTTGAGACCCTGAGGTTTAGAAGCACTGGCTTCAATAGAGGGCAAAAGATGCTGGAAAGCCTTGAATGTGTAACTAGATCAGTGCCTGTTCTAAATCTGCCTGATTATAAAGGGCTGTTTACTTTGTCTGTGATAATGCTCCAAGGCCACTTCACAATTTCACCTTGTCATTAGTGAGTCCTCCTCAAACATTATACGGTCCTTGTTTATTGTTTGTGTGGAGGACGTTGTGTGCAGATCTTTTTAGAATCAGCCAAATGGCTTGCAACACCATTAAAGAATATCTACCAGATTTGAAACCAAAATTGTTTTGTGATCTTTCAGTGCCATGATCCAGGTCCACAAAAGATTGTTGAGGTCAGGGAGACATCATGGTTTAGGTTTAAGCTTCTATGTTTTCAATATGGTTAGAATAATAACAACTTGAATAAGGAAATTCACCCATTCATGTCAGTATCGCTTATCCCCTGACAGTCAGGCAGGTTGCCATTGACAATCAAGCATTCGCTCGTATTAATGTAATATCAATGCCATATTCATGCCTTTAGGCAATTTAGGGTCTTCGGATAACCTGTATGTCTGGGGAGAGTGAGAGGAAGTTGGAGAGAAAACCCTTGCAGACACAGAAAAAGGTCCAGCCGGCCCTCAGGTGGTGGCTAAAAACATTGTACATTGTATTAAAGTCCTCCTATCTGCAACTTATATATGAACATGTCTCTATTTCCTGAATTGCTGCCAATCGACAAAAGCTGTAATTTCTTTGTAATTCCTCCTTCACGGCTGAGTACTTTTTGGGTATTTACTTAAAATGACTGATCATGTTTTCTTGGGAGGACATTCTCAATAACTAACCATATATATATATATATATATATATATATATATATATATATGATGCCCTCACCGGAGTAGAGGTTGTGCCGACACTTTAAGGTCCTGAGTGTGTAAAACTGCTTCACATTGCTTTTCAATAAATGAGTGTTTAGCAATAACTCATAATTATGTGGCGACAAAGCCTACATTTTAATTACCTGGTTCATTCCACTGTGGCACTTGACCAAATATATTTGTAAAGACATTCGAGACTCCTCATTTGCTCTATGTAGAGAAAAACGCAGCGGGAACATCGCCCGGCACCTCCTAAGGTGAGATGTGAATGGCTTCCTGCGTCTAAGTGGGCATTAGTGGTTATTCTAATGGAGCTGAAGAGGCTGACCTTGTGGCTCTGGAGGAATGTCTGTTTGTTCTGAGTCACACACTCACTGACTGGCGGAAGAAGCGACAGGTGTGTTATTGGTTACTGGCGGCAGACAATGTGAGCGTCGGCCTCGCAGACGGCTCCCCGCCAGCTTTTACTTTCATGGCAGACATAACTCATTTCATCGAGTGTTAATTTGGAGCGTTATTCCATTACAGGTTGGCATTGTAGTGTGTGCCACCACTGGCTCGCACTGCTGCATTTCAATTTCACATTAGGACAATCACACAATTGGGCTTATTAAAGAGTGTTCCTCCTCACAAAATTGCTTTGGAACTGTAAAATTATTCTCAGCATTGAAACTATCTGTGACTTATGAAGTTTCTCTCTCCACTGACCCCCACCCCCTTCTCCAATGCGCCCCCTCTCTCCGCGCTCCTTCATTCATTTCATCTTATCTTTCATTTTCAGCTCATCATCTCATTTAGTCCCCTTCGCCGCTTCCCTCTTTCAGAGCTCTCCTTTGCAACAGCGGAATATTAAAATGAGATTTGATGAGAGCCTTATCAGGCTCCCGGTCTTTTGTCCACTTTCTCCTCTCTGAAGGAGACTTCTTGTGCTCAAGGCAAAAAAAGGAAACGTGTGCGTGAGCCCATGTCTTCATGAGTTTGTCTCGGGGGGAGATGAAGTACAACCTGTCTCCCTTCTCTCCCCAAACGTCACATCTCCTCTCTGATAGTTCAAACTAGCATCCAGGAGCATTTTGAAATTCTGCTCAGATAGCGGCAGACAGATTCCTCAGGGCAGCGGGGAGGTGGAGGGGGGCGGATGAAGTAAGAGGAAAAACTGTTCTGCCGCTCCTGCACTCCGTTGGAAGGATAAATGAAAAGTGTGCGCCCAGGTGAGGGCAACATGAGAAGCTAAATGGGCTCGGTCTGCAGCCGAAATGCCATCGGAGCGATTCATGCTTGCCGAGCTAATGTTGCAGCCCTGTCTCGCAGAAAAGCCTTTTGAAAAAAAAATGAGGCATTCCTTTTGTATGAAAACTTCAAATGTCCGTATTTACACCACAAATCTAAAATCATTTGAACTTTTTGTGAAAGAAGATGAGTGCTTTGGATTTCTTTCCACTTGACATCCCCTTACACTGAAACCCACACCTCTATCTGGCTCCCTCTCTACTCGCCCTGCAATGTGCGTCACTCATTTCATCCTCCACATATACACAGACTCTGTCTCTGCAGCCACCTCCTCTATCTAACCAAGATGGATGGGAGAGAGCAGGAGGGAGCACAGAGGAGTGGTAGCAATGGAAATTAAGAGGCAAAGGGGGTAAAAATGACCCCAGCGAGGCTTGGATCGATCTCAGCCAGCCCCTTTATTTACACAGCATCTCTTGCTCCAAGACATCCCACAATCCCACAGCTTTGGAGCCTTCCATCCATCACAAGGCACAGGGACATAGCACCAGGTCAGACAGGGTTTTGAGGGAGGAAACTGCTGAGGTTTGAATGCACAGAAAGACAGAAGGGACAGGAGGGAGGGATGGTGAAGGATAAGGTGTACAGAAGATGTAATCCCACAGTGTAGCACAAGGAAGCAGAGGTAAAGAGATATGTGACGCTAAGGCATGGAGGAGGAGGAGGAGGAGGAGGCAGTCAGAGATGTGAGAGCTGGACTGGTGAAGGGGGTTTGGAGAGATAAAATGGAGTAGAAGAGGGAATTAGAGGAACCAAAGCGTGATAAAGTGATCATCAAGAAGACGGAGACAGGCGGAGAAGGATCTGTTACAAATGGCACGCTCTTGCCGTTGCGGTCTTCCCATCTCTCCATCTGTTCACGTACCTGTTACTTCCACTAAGCTCGTCTCCATGAGCGCAGGCAGAACTGCCTCGCACGTCGTTGTCTTGCTCCTGTCTCGCTCTCGCTCCCGGTCTCTGTCTCGGTCTCTCTCCCTCCCCGTGGACGAGGCCTCCCCAGATCGCCGCTGCCTGTTCTTCTGGGCCTCCATGGCTTTGAGTTTGCGGGCGTGCTTGTGGCCCTTATAGTGGGCCTCCGCTTGGTTCTGCAGAGGAAATGAGAGAAAGGACTCGTTGCATTATCTGCTGGAGAGACTGGAGCCCACGTGCAATAACTGTTAAAATGCACTCCTGAATATTCGCTCACTTGCAGGCATGCACGGGCTGCAAGGGGGGAAGGCTGTTTCCACCTGATAACAGCGCTGGCACATTGGGAGGCCAGAGGTATAATTGCACCTGTAATATGTAACAAGAGAGAGGATCCCATCTCCACAACTACCCTATTAATGTGCACTGCGAGAGTCAGTCTCTGGAAATCGTAGAGACACGAGGAAATACATACCAGCGTCACACACATTCGAGGACTCTGCCAAAACTCGCAAACACAAATCCAAACGCAGATGACATTTTTACTGACTGTGACTCAGCAATAGGCGAGGCAATTTCCCCACCGGGTGGATCGCGATTTACCTTCACATTTTGTACTATTCTCACGGCCCGGCTCTATCTGAGAACAAAGCTCCTGTTGTCGGAGCAAGCGTGGATACATGGGGATAGTAGAGAAATCAATACAGAGATTACTCATTAAAAGTTAAAACAATCTCTGAGGGATTAGCTCTCAGCAGCTCCAGGCCTGAATATACAGGGTTATAGGGGGTTGGAGCAAGAAAACATACACATTATAGAGTAAAACGTTAACTACATTCAATACAGTAAATTAATATATTTTTTTCCAATTATAGGTATGGAAAACCTAAATGTCCCCAAAATGGATTAAGTGCCTTTTTCTCCCTCTGTGTTTTGACAAGAGGATCAAGGTAAGGTGAAGTCGTCCAAGAGCTCTCTTCCAGGTTTACTTCTTGCAGGAATTAATAATGTAAATCCTCAGACACCGGAGAACGTCAGTAAAGAGGCTGGGTTTTACTTTGAAGGACTCGAATAAACACACGCACAAGTGACTGCAAACCATGAAAGCCTTTTGCATGGGGAGTGAGGTGTGGATTTCTGTCTCTCACTAAACAATACATTACGTCCAATAAGCAATAAAAAAAGATAATTGTGCTGCATTAGTGCAAAAATACAAGGTTATAGGCAAATACACAGACACACAACCACCATCCCCAATCCCCTGTGATAGCTCATATGTTAACACCTGGCTATGGATTTGAACATGTACTGTGTAGCTACAGAAGGTGTGATATACTGCAGCGGTGACCTATAAATGGTGTGGCTGTCAAAGCATCTGTAAAAATACCTTGCATACTTTGTGACTGATCTGCTGTGACAAGGCTTCAGAGATTAGTGCGATGAGACAAATCCCCCCCCCCCCCCCCCCCCCCCCGCTTGTCTCTCTATCCAATTGAGTCTCTACGGAGGCAGAGGAACAAGGTGTGAAACGAGCTTTGGTTTTTCACATCGCTGCCCCAGCCAGCAGGACTGCAGGGAGCTACAGGGTTCTAGCGCGGGGGGGGGTCCTGATTACCTTCGCGATTGAGCAATTCCCGGGCTACAAGTAAACACTGGACTATATCTGGTGCAGAGACATAAGTTCAGTGGCTGTGGAACGTGTTCCCCCATAGCTTTGACTTCCTGCTGAATCCTAAATAACGCTTTGCTTGTAGCAGAACTAATAACAGACTGAAAAACTGCAGTGATTTTTAGAGGCTGATGAATTGAACCGTAGCTTCCCCTCACTTCAATAGTCAGTATTGGGTGAATGTGAAGAAACAGCTTTTTATCAAGACTGCAAGTCACAGTTGTGTCTTTGATATTTTCTCTTGTTGCACTCAGCTATAAATACATGCAGCCCAATTATGTTAATACATTATGACAATGTAAACAGGAGCAATGGCATGAAATTATGCACTTTTTCCAAGACTTGCAGAAGCTGTAGTCAATATTTTCATAATTTCAACAGTTGGAATAAAAGATGCTAATGCACTCAAATACAAATAATGCAATTTTATTTGTGAGTTTTCCTTTACAAAAATAAACCTAATATTACGTGGTCATTTAAGATGAAATTTACCTCCACAGAGTATTAAAGGGGAATTAAGTGATAAAGGCACAGTGATGACCTCCATTGGAAATGAAAACAAACAACAAACTAAAACCTGAACAAAGTAATCAATTAATTAAACTTCGAACATGTCTCAAGGACATAAAAACCTGTATGACCCGCAATTTTCTCTTATTAAACTCAGATAAAACAGAGGTTATAATACTTGGCCCCAAACACCTTAAAGATGCATTATCTAATGATATACTGCGCTAGACGACATTGCCCTTGCTTCCAATGAAACAGTCAGGAACTTGGGAGTGATCTTCGATCCTGATTTATCCTTTAATAGTCACTTAAAACAAATTTCTAGGACCGCTTTTTTCCACTTGCGTAATATTTCAAAAATTAGACATGTCCATTAACAAAAAGATGCAGAAAAACTAGTCCATGCCTTTGTTACATCGAGACTGGACTATTGTAATTCATTATTATCAGGCTCCAGCAGTAAGTCGTTAAAGACTCTACAGCTTGTCCAAAATGCCGCAGCACTTGTCCTGACGAGAACAAAGAAAAGAGAGCACATTTCTCCAATATTAGCATCGCTACACTGGCTTCCAGTTAAATCTAGAAGGCCCTCACCTTCAAGGCCCTCCTCACCTTCAGATTTTTTTCATCAAGATCCATGAATTATTATTAAAATAAACTCAAAATGTCAAAGAAAGTAAAACAAATAATCTTGGATCTGCCTCCTGAACCGAATCCGCACAAAAATGTTTTAGGTTCCTACCCGTCCCATACCCGAGTTTTTGTGTAACCTCATTAAACGTTGAAACAAACAAAGGCAGATCATAACCTTGGTAGAGGTGATAAGAAATATAACAGAAACATACATCAGCTTGGAAAAAATGCTTTAACAGTAACACTGCATCCGATCATGCCATTTGGAATATCTGTAGGCCGATCTGAGCACAGACAGATAACCTGATCAACCACAGAACACAGTGTTCCCCTAGGTGTGGCCTTTCCTTCTGGGAAATAGGTTTATTTGCTTTCTTTCAAATTTTTAAATGAGAAAATCCATACCAAGCTCATGTCTGCATTCACATTCATCCAGAGGCCAGTTAGCACAGCTGGAAACAAAAGGAAACAGCTAATCTGGCAAGTGATGTCACACTGCCCATCCTGACATGCACCTCTGCATCACTGCAGCCAGGCGAGAAGGTAAACAGGATGGAGGTATTCACCAAAACCATGAAATAAAGTTGCTCTTTCTTGAGCTGCAGATGAGGCTTACATATTTCTCCCTTTCAGCATTATGCCTGAAGATTAGTTGCTATAACATGTGAGCAAACCCTAAGGAGGGTGCATGGGAGTGTTAGGTGAGCACTGATGCTGTAAGAGAGACAGATAAAGCTACAGTCAGACCTGGCACTCCTGTTTAAGTCGGTGTGTGAAGGCAGGGAATGGGATTTGCTCAGTGTGTGAAGAGCACGTCTGCACCCCCTCTCCCCCCCTCTGCTCCCCCTCTCCCGTGCCTCAACCCTTCTTTGAAAATGGAGGCGACAAAAACCCCTGTGCCGGTGTGTGTGTTTGTGTGTGTGGGGGTTTTCCTGGGACCAGACCTGAGATGTCTTAAGGCTTTCTGGATTCCTATTTATTTGTTTATGTGAATATGCATAAAATGTCACGAGAATGTTTGTGTGTCTGTACTGTGTTTGAGTGTTTGCACGTTTACAGTATGTGTGTGTTTGTTTGTGTGGGTATGCGTGCACGCGCGGATGGGAGAAATGAGCGAGGAGCCGAGAACGCCGCTTCCTGCTGGGGCTGCTGATTGTTTCTGCTCCTCGCTGATTAACGGCAGCTCTCTCTGCTGTCTAATCCCTCATACCAAAACAACAACAACACACACACACACACACACACACACACATACACATTTCACTACATAACTAGAAAAACACAAAATTACCAACTTTTGATTGGAAGCTACAAACATGTGCATAAAGGGTATACACTAAGAGCATACACACACAGAGATATTAACTCAGTGAGGTATTAGTCGACCATATTTTCAAAAAGCAACATTCAGGAAGAGAGCAGAAGCACAGAAAAACAGAGAGATGTTCTCTGGGGCTAAACCTACTTTATCCACACAGACTGCTTTTACTTAAGAAATAACGTCTCTCTCTCTCTCTCACGCTTTCAGACGTGCACTGAACTCTGCAGGTCCACCTTGTTTTCTCCTGAGGACGTGCATGTGTGAATGCAAATGTCCGAGTGAGAGGCGTCCACAGTGTCTACGGACATCCCCTGCCTGGCCTCCTCGAATGAAGTCAGTTGAAATTCCAGGAGAACTTCCCCCATTGTATTCACTAAGAGCGAGGGGGGAGATGCTTCTAACACGCGGCACACGCAAGAATAAAAAATAGCAAAAGAAAACAAATATCTCCCGGTGAAAAAGCAGCTTCACACATGTAGAAGACAATGACAAGAGAGTTTTTGGTGATAGGAGCCGACGCCGGTGTCTGTGAGTTGTCAAGAACATCACTTGATCTCCGCAGCGGAGTTTATACGTCACTTCTGGCCTCTGCCTGCTGCTCCAGCACTCGTTTGAATAATGCGGAGGATTTGTTATTGTTGTGAACGTGTCTGTGCAGGGAAGGTCCTGCTGTGTTGTGCATGTGTGAAAGGCAAACTGCAGGTAAACTCTGCAGACAATTCTCCGGCTTTTACCTGCAGGTCGTGTCTCAAAAGGGCTTTATCGCACCCTGACCTCTCTTTTCACAACATAAAACCACTGAAGCCTCTCTTACCGTCGAGTTAAAGCGCAGGTGGCAAATGTTGCAGGAGATAATCTGTTTCTTCTTGAGGGGCTGAGGGACACCGAACGTGTGGTTGATCACTGCCTTCTGGACAGGGTCCATCTGAGAGACAGAGAGAACAAAAGGCCAATACATTAAAAACGTTAGGTCTGTATGATTTCATTTTTCCCGAAAAGAGACATTTCTGTGCAGCAGTGAAACTTATTCCCCTGCAAGATAAGGTTTAATCTTTGGTGTGGCTGCATTTGTTACTAAGCATCCTCTAATATGGAGGTTTTCAAAGTGTGTTGTGGGGGAAGGTGGGGAAGGATGGGAACACTGAGGGGGAGACATGCGGCAAAGATGCTGCATGATGTCAAAAGGACAGAACTGTAAGTTGTAGTGGTTTGGTTGCTGGATTGGGCCAGTTAACCAACACGACCAACAGCTGTTGCTGAGAGACACAGTTCATGGAGACAGTTAGAGGAGACAAAATGCTTTTTCACTGTTTCTTTCCTCTAGTATGTTATATAGAATTTTTCTGTATGTAAAAGTTATGCAAAGTAAAAAAATGTATAATACAAGCCCAGGGACAGTCCGGCACACCCCATAACATAGGTAGGGAAAGTGAGATTGATGAAAATAATTGATAATGGAAGAGGTGAAAATGTATGTGACTTGAAAAGCGTCATTTTGTTGTCAATTGATTTAAGAAATTAATTTATAATTAATTTAAAATGGTATTGTTCTGCCAATAAACTATGCTGTGTTTCCCCGTTCATCATTTACAAAAGACAATTATTGTAACTTGATGGAATTTTTGTTACTTACTGACAAACTCTCAGTCAAAACCTGAAACGAGAAAATGGGGCAGTCTGGGATTGGACCACCGACCCTCTGGCTAGTGGAAGACCTGCTCTTATTCCAGCTGAGACTCTTATTTCAACGATAAGAGGTCCTAGTGGCTCCCTCCTGCACAAACTGATGGTACTTAAAGGGACCGCTTTGTTGAGATAATGAGCCGTGATTGGTGAGTGACTGATGAACAACCGTGAACCTATAAGAAGCCGACAGCCTATGACTGCTGGGCACATGACTCTGCATATACTACCGCTATGCTTAATTTTTTGGATGTCACTGAGAAAAAAAGCAAATAACCACTGAAACACACGGAGCATCAGAGATGATGTGATTTGAACACAGCCCATTTCTGCTCCAGTGGTGCCACAATCTTCTGCAAGCAGGAGGCGTGAATAAAACACACTCCTCACATGTTAATCTATCCAGATGAAAAAAAAAAAGATAAAAACAACGAAGCAGTGACAAGCAGGGAGTGCCTGGGATGGCTGAGCAGGTATTTTGGACATACATCTGGAACAAATGAAAAAACATCACTCCCTGTAGATGAGAGAAGTGCGTTTCCATTTCTCTGCATCTGCAAGGACGGTGCATCGTACTCGGAGCACTGTGCGTGACTTCTCCCGACATCAATGGCTGTTTGATCCATGTGTACGAAGCTTTGTAACCAGGGGCCTTATCTCAGTTACTTTTATTGCATGGGCAAGAGTGGAAGTGCATCAATGAGCAAGATGGGGGTGGTCTGAGGAGATAAGATGACGAGGCACCAGCGAGGAGACTTACGTTATCCGGTTCATGCTCGCCAGCTAAATAATGCACTGGTGTTGCTATTGAACTATCACAATGTCACATTTTAGTGTGACTATAATAAGTCAGAGTAAATAAATTCAGGCTGTTCGTTATGCTTAACAGCAGTATACTCTCCAAACACTTTATGAGGAAACACCATATGAATACTGTGCAGAGCCTCCCTCTTTCTGAAAAAAGGCCTCAATACTTTGTGCAATAGATTACACAGGATGTCAACCAACACACCTAATACATACTTAAATGGTTTTTAGTACAATGTTATGGCTCTTATGGCTCTGCAAAGGAGGTACTGTTTCCATCATGGCGACGTAATTTCTTTACACCAATGACTGTCCATGTTTATGTCTGTTAGGGTAGATACACAGTACACACACAACTGCAGCTAAGACTGTGAGGTTTGACCCTCTACGTGGATGGTAACAAACTTTATGGATGAGGCATGTGCAGAGTGAAAGAAATCATAGAGATAGCCCTGCCAATGTGACCGAACCTGACCCGAATCCAAATATCATTACAAGGTACCCACTCTCTAATTCTAAACCACTCTGTCTGGCAATTTTTTTTATTTTCGATGTGAACATTAGCTGCAGCATCTGACCTGTTAGCTGCCACAAGATTGACAGTTTGGTGCGTGAATAGGCAGATGTGCACATGTTCCTACTACAATGCATGGTGAGTGCGCATGACTGCTTTTAAAAGGCCTTGAGGAAACAGCACTAGATTAATCAACCTGTTTATTATGTGTCACAACATTCTGCCATTAAGTGGCGGTAACTGTAAAGGTTACCTGAAACAGTATTAAAATATAGTCTCAAAGCTAAATAGTGTTTTTCCAAGCTGCATTATCGCAGCACAACAGTGATCAACTTTCATCAGAGGCACTTAAAATACCAGGCAAAGGTGCAGTCAATGAATCCTCAGTCCAATTAAGGAGCATGAGGAACTCCACCAGCAAAGATATGCAGTGCACACTACAAACTCCAAACAGCAACTTTAAACAAGAAAGAAAAAACGAGCTTCAGATGAGACAAACCATTTTTTGCTAACTCGAGATGTCACAGGTTTGCACAGCGACACTCGACATAAAGATTCTCCTGAGGTTCTTAGGCTCTTTCTAGACCAAACACAAAAACTATCTCCTCCCACTCAACACTTCCCGGATTTGTCAAGAAGACGTATTTTCTTTTCTACAACATTCATGCCTGATATGCTGGTGTGCACAGCCTTCAGATTTTTCAATTAAAATCTATTTATACACATTTTTGATGTGAAACCACAACATGCAACTAGCTAAAATACGACATCACCTTTCAATGACCTTTATATATGATTTTCACAGGTAATTGGGATATTTCCTTAATTGGTCATTGGTTTTTGGCCTTTTCCTTTTTTAACTCCTATTTCTGAGGTAATGACAGCAGCAACAACAATATGATTTAGTCATGATATAATATACAATGTACTATTGAGTACTGTACTGTTGCTGCTGCAGGGCCTCTTTTTACTGATCTAATGACTCACTGATTGAACCAAATGCATCTGACTTGAAACCATGAATTCTGGATGAAAGTCTGAGCGACTGAATTGTTTGCTATTGGTTGTAATTTCCCCGTTTTGTTCAAATGAGCGCTTCTGTTTGAAGCAGTAAAGCTGCAAGGAAAGAAAAAACCTATAGACTCCACAGACAGGAGACATTTGCTGTAATGAGTCACTGTCCACTTTGTCTTTCCAAAGACCATTTTAATTGAAAACACAGGTCTAAAGAGAAATGATGAACAGTCAAGTTGTATGCCAAATGAAGTTAGCCTCTGTGCTGTACTGAGAGATTTGGGAACATACTGAAAATGTGGCTCCTAAAATCTTTCTCACTGCTATAAAGGTCATTTGTAACTTTTTGGAGATTTTACATCGATGCATGACCCAGGAATACTGTAAGTTAAAGGAGATGTGGATATCACTACACTCTGTCTATATCTCTGTGTTAAGGAGTCATGCTGTACTAATGGCAGCTATCTGCAAAGGTTCATAGATAACAACGTAGTAATAATAATAACACATGATGAAATGAACTTTCGTCTTTTTCAGAGTGTGTGTCTGAGATCATCATCTTGTATAACAAATAACAAAGCAAATTAGAGCTAACGCCCCGTCTCGCCATTTTAAAGAATGTAAAATAACATTTGGGCATTATCCAGATCAGCACCAAAATTATGCAGGAATCAGTTCATTAGTTTTGATTGAACAACAATGAAAACCTATGACATAAAAATACAGTTCCGGTGGAACATGTAATTGAAGCAGCTTAAACATGTTAATAAATGTATCTAGTATTTTGATGGGAATATTATTAGGGTCAATTTGACATTCAGCTATTAATCCAAACCTATGTTATCAGTATTTAGGTTGGGGTCTCCCATTAACCCCCTGCGCTGACAAATAAATCCTTCTTTAGCCTCCATGCTTCTCTCAAAGGCTCTGTAGGATAACTTTGTCGTTCCATGTAGTTACAACCCTCACTCCATCTGGTATTTTAATGCAGTTAAAAATTCATTGTCATCCAAAACATGTGACACGTGTCAAATACATTATGGGTCACAAAAGTGTTTCTGGATAGGGAAGTGCATTAGGGACTAATACTCTGAAAAGACTGCAAGGTCACAGGTCGGCATACTATAAAGAGCAGAGCGAAAGCCGAGGATTCATTAGAAGGTTGGTATTCCACGATGACAGCTGATTTCATTGCGGCACCCTTCAGCGTGGTATCACAAATAACAATCACCTTGGATCTCTCCCCGGGCCTGGCACAGGGCCTGGCCTGGTCCATTCCTCTGCTCATATGGGAGCAGGGGTCTCACCATGGCTATGGAGAGCATTGTTCTCCAACCTGTCTCCTCTGCAAGAAAGTCTGTTTACTATAGATTCTTCATGGCCAAGTGTGAGAGGGAATATAAACAAACCTGACACTGAAACCTCCACGCAGGAGGTATATCTCTCCCTCAGGGCTATCTTTGCCTCTGCTGATTTATTTTGGTTTCCTCTACATGACTCAACTGACTTTTCCCTTCACCAGCCAAACCCTGACCATGGAAACCCAGCTCTCCCACTCTTGTCGCCCCCTGTCCACCTTAGCGGGGCAGGCTGCACACAGCTATTTGTTTTAGTAGTTGAAGAATGTGCCCATTGTCTGTCCGCAGCCATCCAGAACCAACTGCTATAAATGCATCTTTTGTCCAAGCCCTCCGTCCTCCCCCGCCATCCTAGTACAGACAGAAGTTATCTAGCATGGGGCGGCTCAGACCGTGATGGGGTTTCAGTGAAGGTAGAGAGAGAGAGAGAGAGAGAGAGAGAGAGAGAGAGAGAGAGAGAGACACAGAGAGCACATAGAGAGATGACACAAGGGGGACCTGAGGGATATTTAGTTCTGGAGACAGGTGCATTCATCTTTTCTGTACACATCCGGGACAACGTGTGCCTGATCAGGTTTTGGAGAACCTGGGGCTCCATGTTGAAAGGACTTTGTGATTTATGCCACAGCTGCGCTGTCAGACTGTGTGTTATGGAGGCTAATTATCTCCTCCTGGGACTGAAACGACACTGATTTGATGTTACTTCCATGGTTATCATAATTCCTGCATTCCGGTTGTGGTAGATCCCACGTTCCTACTGCTGGTTGTATTCTGTTTGAATTTCACTGCGACTCTGTAAACATTATTTCCTGTGTGGCAGCTCACTGCATTCATTATTTATAGAATGCCTTCTTATTCTACAATTACTGTAACTAATTTGACTCTTTATTTTTTAAACAAACATAATGCCTGAAAGCTAGGATTACTGCCTTGTTTGTCTCTACAAACCAGTCAAGTTACAATTTACATCACTGGGAGTAACAGAACAATTTTAAATTCCTTGAATGTGTTTATATGCTTGGATAATAAATGCAGATTTTCAGAGAACACAAAGTTGTAGTCATGACAGTAGACCTGCAAGTCCGTGTTGGCCTAAAGCATAGAGCAGCAAGTAAAAGGTATCTGGTTCAATCTCTGGACTGGGAGGAATAACTCTGCCAGATCAGCACTTGAGCTAGAGATTTTACGCAATTTTTTAATAGGCAATCAGCTCCATTTCCATTGCCAGTAGAGGAATTCCCCCCTCTGATTTTCTCCAGGTGCTTCCTGTCCGGCGTCACATACGTACCTTAAACTGAGTCAGGTTCTAACCTCACTGTCGACCACTGACCTCAAGCTTTGTGTCATCAATTCAGTATCCAATGAAATGAAATATGCACATTTATCTCTGTTCCTGACGTTGAGTAATGGCCAGTTAAATGTTTTTGAGTTGACCATTGACATTTATGCCTCTATCTGACAGGGCCAGTGAAGAAGGACAGTTAACGCTGGGAAAGAGGGAAAGGGGTTGAGAAGTCAAACCAGGAACTTCCTGCTCAGGACAGTAAATGCCATAACCACGTGACTATCAGGTAACCCCACAAATTATTTTCATCAGACAGCATGAAGGCTTAAACAGGAAAAATTTTCTCAATGATTCATAACCAGGACAGACGAAACACTGAACAGAGACTTGCTCTATACTCCCTCCCCCACTAATATAAATACATGAGGGTGTTAGAGAAGCCAATGGTGTTTGTGCCGCCTCCGCTGCTGGGCATGCTCCTCCACTGGCGACCCCGTGACCCAAAGTGGTTGGTGGCTGAACGAATTAATAAACTGCACTACTCATATAGCAGTCAGGAGACCCCCCCCCCACACACACACACACACACCTCCCACCTCCCGCTATATGCACACATCACACAGCACAGGTTTATGTCTCATCCACCCCCTCAAACATGTCCTCCACTGCCAGATGTCTCTTTCTCTGTCTCTCGTCCTACGTTTTTTCGCTTGGTCTAAAAAAAGGTGTAAAGCGTATGGTGGAACAGGAGCTCCTAGCTTAAGTGTTTTTTACAGACCACATAACTGGAAATGGTTTCACAGTGTGCGATAAGGGTAGTGAACACACACACACACATACACAGAATCAAAAGAAATCAGAAGTGCCTGCACACACACACACATATATACACAAACGCCCACACACAAAATGACAATGGGTGTAGCACTGTGGTAGGTAAAGGATCAAAGATACAAGTATTTAATTCCGGGCAGCGCAGCAAGGTGAGCATCAGAGCCGTGGTGCTCAAAGACCGCAAAGTTTGTTGCTGATGCTCGAAACAAAGTAATAATGCTCTCATCTACAGAGATGCTGATACCGAGGCGACAGCAGCAATGCCGAGGGGTGAAACGACGCTCGAATAAAGATTAGCACCCTGAGCCTGAGGTGAGGCCGCATGCACAGCAGAGCAGGATGAGGTCTGGCTGGGAAGATAATGATATAGGGAATAACAGGGTGGCTACCATTAAGCACACAATTTTACAAAATAAGGCTAATATGTCTGCTGGGGTTGTCGTAATCAATAGGTGCTTAGATCCATTGCTTTCATTCCCCCTGCCTCATATATTTCCCAGCAAATTGCATTTTCGAGGAGTAGATGAGAGGAGAATGTCAAAATACATTTTCGAGGGTTCAAGCTTGAAAATGTAAAGCATGTCACCAAACAGGGTAATCACAATATTTTTCCGCAGAGAGAGGAGCCACCTCTTCACATGATATTTCTGCTGGATCTAATTAGGAACCTTATTATTTGCAGGCCATTTTGGGGTCAGCTAGAGACCTTTATTGTTGAAATTCCTTGTTGATTAAAGTTATAAATTCATCACTGGATAATCTCATGTATGTGCATGTGGCTGTAAGTGAGAGCGCAAATGTCCGAGTCAGCTGCTTTGGATGTTATCTGGATTTTAAGATAATAATAGCACTAGTTAAAACTCAGGAGAATGTTCGAATGAGCCCATGTGAGAATGAAACAGGATTATGCCTGAGATTCAGATTTGACTTCCGCAGCAACATATCCTGCCTCCTGCACGCTCCACCCTAGCGCCACCTCTCGCATGAATGATGGAGGAGGTTTTCCTGTTGTTGTGAATGCTTTCTGACTTTCTCCTGCAACGTTTCTTTATATGTGAAAAGCAACTCCAGAAAATGTCCAGACCCAACTGTACAAACATTCTCCGGAGTGAAAACGGCTTTATTGTCATCAGACTCACCGTATTAAAGTTAGGGAAGAGGCTGAGGGGGGAGGATCCATTGAGCCTGAAGGGCAGGAGGTGTTTGAGGTCGAGCTGAGGCTGAAGAGGCCGTCCTGGGAGGGGGAGGGAAGCGAGGAGGGAGCTAGCCTGGGCCGACGTACCTGGACAACACAAAGAGATGTATGTTAGAAGCTAGGGAAACAACAGTATGTTAACATGGTGCAGCGAGGAGGCCTGACTTTGATTAATTCCACGCCAGAGGCACCGTTACGCCTCCACCTGACACCCTGGCACAAATCGTACAACTCAAGTGGATGTGAATGTTTGTGCATGGTTACTGTTTTTATGCAGACACTAGAAACATGTGTACGGAGGGGGGGGGGGGGGGGGGGTGGGCAGTTTTACTGGAGACTTAATATCCCCCATTACCCCAACAGCCCCCCAAGGACATGCACCTGCCCCCTCATGTACACACACATGCACACACACATGTCATTTAATTACTGATGTATTGGCTGAGGAAAGGTGCCCGCGCTAAGGAAAGATGGGAGATATCGCATTTCAAATGGACCAGGGATGAAGAGATTTCTAATTTTCCACCTGGCTGCGTTTCAGTGGACCTGTGCGCTCGGCGGTGCGCAGGCACTTATACCAGCACCAGGATCAATCATCAGTGTCAGCTGCAGGTCACTGTGGCCACCCCATGCTATGCCTATCATGTGAGCCGCTTTGCAGCACACACATACAACGCCTGTGAGTGATAATGCATGCCACAGAAAGGGGAAAAAAGCAATCAGTGACCTTACAATAATAGCAGCGTCTTGGCCCAAAAGAAAAGAGCAGCTACTCAGTGCGGGAAGGATTTCAAAGAATGATGGTTGGAGTGAAGATGAGTGGGTGAAGACAAACACATGGTGTGGAGCACATGATCCACTACTCTGTTTAGCATTGCAGCACAATTCTACAGTTGCAATAAAAAGGCTTAAACACCATCGCAAAAACATAAAGTTCAATACCCCTACTCTAAGAAACTTTTCCAACAAATGATCAGAGCTGTGCATGGAATTCTGAAAGTCAAAGAAAGACGAAGGACAAGAAATTAAAAAAGTATTTTGATTTTGACTAAATCCTGGATTCATTTTCAATCAAACGTATTCAATGCTTTTATTAATTATTCACTTCACAGCCAAGCTTAAGAAAAGATCATGGTCATGGTTAAGAAAAAATTGCAACATGACCTCAAACTCCAGCATGAATCCAACCATCACATCCTTAATATTATTATAGTTATTATAAGTATTATTATTCATCAGCTATTATAAAACACACACACTTCTTCCTCTACTAGCTCCAAACATGACTCCTCAAAAGGAGTCTGACTTACAGTGTACTTACAGATGGCAAAAAACATGGTTACAAGGCCACAGTTACCGAAATAACAGAAACTGTCAAACTAAAGCCAAGAAGTTGCTCTCAGAAGATCTGGGGTGCCTTTCTATTCTTTGTTGTGGTATTTTTCCATGTTGTGCTTTGAGGATAATGACAATGCTGCTTTAAGACCTGTGTGAAGCTCAAAAGATGCTGATAGATTTGAAATTTGCCAGTAGTCTGGCCCATATTTTTTTTTGTGGTTTGGCAGGATTGGCAGCTATGATGTGGGGTGTGTGTGTGGTCGGTGGGTGGGCGGGGGACATATGCTTCTAAGCACTGTGGTCTAAGGCCTGCTTTGCCATGTGTGGGCTCTCCTCTGCTGTCTGACACCCAGAGAGAGGCAGTGCGGGACGGACACAGCCTGCAGACACGTGGGCAGCAGCCGGCGGGGGAGATGCTCACACACACACACACAACTATACACACCCAATCACACAGAAAACAAGGCGCCGAGTCTTCTCTTGAAAGGGCTATCATAGGGAAAAGCTGGGCTTGCAGGGAGAACAGTTATCGGCTGATAGTGCTTCCACACCTCTCTGTGACTCCCAAGGCAGCTTATTAAATCAGGGGCTGTCTGTTTGCCTCCTTGGATGATAACGCACCATGGAGGCACAGCCTGAATCCAGGCATGTACGACAGCGAGTGAAGGAGTGTGCACGCGCTAGACTAGAGTCTACCAGACGAGTATCACATGCACACACACGCACACACACATACACAAACACAAACGTATACAAACAGAGCTGCCTACGCACCTCTGACAACAAATAGCTCCCAGGACGTACACAAGCAAACATACTGAGCCTTCATTCCTTATTCCTCTTAAGCTATCACCACATTAGCTGTTCAACCCTTTAGTCTTTCTACTGTAATTCTCTTGTCATCACTCCAGTGCTCCCTTAGGTCTCTGACAAATTGCCTTTTCTCATATCTCAATACCCCTCCGCCCCCTCTGGACTATGCATATCCCTCCAAACGGTTCGCAGAGCGGCACAGGAGAGGGTAGATGGGGGGATGTCGATAAGAACACAGCCACATGCACACACAAACACACAATTAAAAATGGTTTAATTGTACACGTATCACATATTGTGTTTGAGTCTATAGGATTACACTGTGAAACTAATAATCATGAATGTTTCAGTGTTCAAACATGATTGTTGTATTTTATGTGGGGCCCGCGGCCCCTGATAACCTTTTATCGCTCTGTGATTTTCCGCTTATTTGATGTCACGTGTGTGTGTGCACATGTGCATGATGTTTTCATCATGAGCACATATGTTCATTCTGTCAAGAGTCATGTGTGCGTCAAGGCTCACGTTTATTTACGCCTCACTTGTGGACCACAGTCCAGACCACTGGCGAAAAATAAATCTCTCCCTATCTCCCCCAGATGACTTTGCTCACAGATCAGACTGTCTCTCCCTCCCCAGGCAGGCTTCCTCCTCTTCCTCTAACCCCCACGGCAACTCATCCCACCCTCTCATGACTCACTGGGCTGAGTTACACAACAGCCACAGTCACATCGCATCCGCTCCGATGTGTGTGTGTGTTTGTGCGGGGCGGTGCATGCGAGCAGTAGAATTCCAACATAGATTTTTCAATTATTTTCAACTTGCTCATCTTAGAAAATGATGGATTTCAGCATACACAAGCAAACATACTGAACCTTCCCTCCTCACTACCACCGAATTACTTTCTCATCCCTTTAGTCCTCCTACTGTAATTCTCTTGTCATCACTCCAGTACTCATTTCGGTTTCTGACAAGTTGCCTCTCCTCATTTCTAAATACCCCTATCCTGCCCCCTTGGTGCTCAGCATATTGCCTAAAACTGCGACAGGATGGCACAAAATGGATAGAAGGAGAGGGTCCTGGGGGGAGGAGAGCAAACCTTCTATTTGTGGCCCAGTGTAATTATGTGGGATAGATGCCGGCACAGCAGGGTCTTTGGAGTTTGGTGAGCAAAACACCATGTTCTTTTTCCTTTGGCCTGTTCCTGTCCAACCTCCTAAAGACAGATTTGACTTTGTGTGAACATACTTGTAACAGGTGACATTTCATGTAGACTGTGCCACAGATCATTGACAGTAAAGATGTGTGGGGGTGGACAAGGTTGTCTAGAACGCAGGCCAAAAAGTGACTAGGCAGCAGATGTTTTAAATAACTGATTGCTTTCGTTAGGCTTTCCATTATACAATGAGATTAAGGTACACAGCAGAAGATATCTCTTGCTTTGTGTTCTAAAATGGGACAGGGTTTAGTTTAAAAAGGCATAGAAGTAATGATGTCTGATTTACTGAGCGAGCCACGTGGCTTTCATGGTATTGCCATACAAGCCATACGAGCCATACGAGCCAGTCAGATTTACCTTTAGCCTCAGCATCGACCTCAAGTTCAGCCTGTTTTGTTGATTACAAGACGGACACACATGATGACACTTAGGTGAAAAACTGAAGTTATGTCCCTAACATGGGCTGGTGGCCACCAACACCTGCAACTGGTGCTCTTAACTACTGGTAGTTGGTAACTTAAATTGTGCAGAAGACCTTCAAATGTACAAGGTATACTCACCATCTTGTCCATATTCTAAAATGATTGTAGCTGGATGCATCCAGTGACCGGAAAGACCTTGTGACAGCAAGTACAAAGACAGCAGACTAGAGGGTATAGACTCCACTGGGCTGTCCAGCCATCTGACTCAACCCAAAGTTCTCAGGACATCAGCTCCCTTGTATCTGAAGAGGTTCACTCTACCACAGAGGCAGTTGCAGAGGAGGGTATAGAGCCCACTCAGCCAGGAAAACCAACAAGGGAGAAGAAACCTTAACAAACTAAACCAAAGGTGAACTTGCTCCAAAGCGATGGAGTTGATTATCAGAGCTCCAAAACGGGTAGTAGGTGGTGAGCGACAAAAGTCGGGGGTCCGATTAACACCAATCAGGGCCTATACGACAGTCATTTCAACCCCGACTACAACCCCACGATGCACCAGACGGTTGCTGGGGGAACTTTGATCCATCAAAATTGAATCAAAGGTAAAACATCAGACAATAGGTTCTACATTAATGGAGAACCCACTCCACCGCTATCTCAGAACCCCTTAAAAATACTTGGACAATGCTATGATGCATGCCTCAAAGACAGCAAGCAGGTCAAGCAACTGAAGCAGGATGTAAGAAGTAGTGTTGTACCAGTAGTAGTGTTGCATGGTGTACAGATACTAGAAAGGTGTCACAATAACAAGCTGTTAAAAATATTACGATACCAAATTTGATTAATATCGGTACTTGCAGGACTGCAGCTGACGACCACGAGAGAGAGAGAAAGAGAGAGAGAGAGAGAGAGAGAGAGAGAGAGAGAGAGAGAGAGAGAGAGAGAGAGAGAGAGACAGAGAGAGAGAGACACTTCTTCCCCTCACCTGAAGTTGTTTACGTTAACTTTTAATATAACTACAGCCTTCCTGAGGTTTCTGGTATAACTACAGCATTTCCTTGTTTAAAGTTAGTTTATGTGTACTCCAAATATCAGTATACTATGAAACTGTACATTTTCCTTTTATTTTGAAACCGTAGCCCACAGGAAGTGTCACAAACAATACGTCCATGACAAAGTGGAAAGATAAGGTTTGAAACTGTGCTGAAAGATCAAATTTTCTGTCTGTTCAACTTTGAACTTTGCGTGGAACGCAAAAAAACAACACTTCTCATTAAAGGCTCTCCTTTGATTTACAGCTATGATCTGACCTTTTAACTTTGATGTTGGTTGACAACCCATCTGACCTGTCGACCACTTGACAATAACCATCCTGAGCCCCGGCAATAAACCGAACCAAGAAGAAAAACATATTAACTAAATATCCACCTTCCCCCTTGGCTTTACTTGCCACACATTAATAAACTGAACAAACCTGGGAATCTCAAAATGAACCTGGAGCAAACCGCTGCTGAGATGCAGTCAAAAATTGAAGAACTTGAACAGGAGAACAAGCGGTTGAATTTTCTGCTTAGTGTGTTTAAGGAAAACGTTGAAATGAGAACCGTCATACAGCGCTCAAACAATGATACTCTCGAGGCGCCAACAGGTATTGTTGATGTTTTTCTTTGCTAGTAGATGGCAGTTAAAGTACTGTTCGAGTTGTAAGAGAGTTGTTGTATAGTGGCCAATAAATGGAGTGAAATTAAGTTAGGAACAAGAATTTAAAATACAGTTGTGAGTTTAATGAGCAGAGGTAAGTGAAAGATTTCTGGTTGCCTTTATTTTAAAAACGGATATTTGCATTTCTCTAGTTCATGATATTTCCTTTCTCTGTGACTTTTTAGAGATATAAGCATGTACATGTATAGATCAAAACAAACTCTAAAAATTATGTGTTATTGCAGTTTCTGTTTTCCTCAGATAAGACAATAATATCTTGATATCTTGTTGTCAGTTTGCTTCCCATCAGGAAGAAAAAATTCCAGTCTATGGAAAACCACCCTCAATGAGAGGGAGTTCAGTAAAGACCTTGTTCAGACCAAAATCCTACATGAACAACGAACCTCGTCTCCCACCGACTCCAGGCCTGTCAAACAAGGATCTGCCCAGACAGACCCATGTGAGGAGGTGAAGATGCCCAGCTGCCCGGCTGATGTGGCTGAAGGTGAGTGATGCTTATTTTGAGATGTTTAAGTAATAGTAGTGTTACAAAAAAAATGTGTGATTAATTATGTGTGCCTATGCACGTATATATTAAATATTTGACTTCCTCATGAAATTTTGTCCCGCTACTCCTCCCACAGTTTTTATCGTACATGTAATTATGTGCGGAAATGAATGGGAGTCAAGGTATTTAGAGCGAGAGCAGAACAGTACTGATTTTCAGCTACTTTTTGTGTGCCTAAACCGCTCTCAAAACCACAAATGGAGGTGGTCATACATGAATTTTAGATCGAAACGTAGGAAAACTTGTTAGCTTTGCAGAAATGTTTTTAGAAATCAATCAAGCTCCCACAGTCACACTTCTTAACTCTAACCAATAAAAAATATATCTGTATGTTTGGCAAAGTCTTAGGATTCTCACTGTGTCTTTATTTCACAGATGGACTCAAATTTTTAGAGTAAGAAGCAGTTGTTTGAGAACTGTCAAATATTTTAGCTCTGAACAATAAGCACTAATTGTAAGTCGCTTTGGATAAAGCATCTGCCAAATGACATGTAATATAATGTTATACTATATCTGTAGGTTCTCTTTTCCAGTGTGTTTAAACAGGAAAGATTCCTTTGCAGAAGAAGGTATCTCTCTCTCTCTCTCTCTCTCTCTCTCTCTCTCTCTCTCTCTCTCTCTCTCTCTCTCTCTCTCTCTCTCTCTCTCTCTCTCTCTCTCTCTCTCTCTCTCTCTCTCTCTCTCTCTCTCTCTCTCTCTCTCTCTCTCTCTCTCTCTCTCTCTCTCACCAACCTGAAACATGCAGCAATTGTAAATGTCTCTCTCATGGCACTAGGCACACATAACAAAAGTCTCGGCAGAGGGAATTTCCTAGCTAATTTATTTATTCCTGTTGCAGACATGATCCTTGGAGAGATTGCTTTACAACTGGACAGGAGGATTCTGTCTCGTGTCTTCCAGGGCCACAAGAGGCTTTATGGGTTCACATTGCAGAATGTGCCAGCCAAGATCCTGGAGGTAAGAAACCCCTATTAAGACTTTTATCCCTTTTGAGACCTTAGTCTACAGGCAAGAATTTTTTCAAAAACTGTAATTTTGAAAAACAAAGCATTCCAGTGTACTATTATGATGCAGTGGAAACTCACAATCTTCTCTTCCTCTCTTGTAGGTTAGCACAAATGTGCTGACAGGGAAGGTAGATAAAGGCTATCAAAATTTCCTCACTAAGAGGTATGTTGACCTCATGGAGCAGTTGAATAAGCTTGGGTACTCAACGGCACATCACCCTCAGTTCTCTGAATTCATCATCAACACTTATGGGATCCTGAAGATGAAGTCTGGAGAGTCTAACGTACAAACTGGTACTAACCCAGTGAACTACAACGACCCAGAGACTCTGAAGACACTCATAATGACCATTGCTCCAATGAAACTTCAGGAGAACCTGCTTCTGCTGCTCAAATGCCTCTGCAAGATGGCCGAGAAGGACAAAAAGCCTCTTCTTCTCTTTTAGAAATGAGTGTGTTTAGATTTACAGGCTTGTACCATGCACAAATTTGAAACAAACATTGATAAATGGTATGTATTTTTCGTTTGGACACAGCAAAACCCTACAATTCTTTGCAGGCTATTCATATACACTTTGCAACCACACTGATGCCTGGTAAGTATAAAGGGTATACTTACTATAGGGTATACAACTGTCGGTTAGACCTTTGCCATCAGGCTTCCGATCTGTGTACCCAGCTGTGACAATGAATTTCTTGAATGTTTTGAGCGAGAAGTTATGAGGGGAAAATTGCTGACTGCTGGAACGATGAGAACAAAGTGCAGGAACGATATGAGCATAATTACCCGGCACCATGTGGATGGTTCTTTTGTCAGCTGCTAGGCGCGCACAATAAGCTCTCTTTTTGATGATGTTTAGCACAGTCCTCATATGCCAGTCAATGAGTTTGGCTGTCACATATGTGCACACTGTCTAGGCCTGACACACACATTCGGAGTCATAACACGATGCAGCTCATTGTGCATCTGCCTCACTGTTGCCACGCTGTTTCACCATCACCCCAGTCGGCCCGCAAACCTCTGGGCAGGGCCGCACCGCCTCAGACCACGGAGCTGATGGGACTGGATGTGACAGGACAGGAGCTACAACTTTGCAAAAAAATTTAGAGTCATAGCTTTTTAGTTACAACCAAATTAATCTTTTTTTAAACTAAGGATGAAATAAGCAAACTATACCATGAATATGGGCTGTCTCACATAATTGTAAATTGGCCTCTTAGTGTATTAGTGGCTCAGAGCCATTTGAAGGCATGACATGACATTAAGCTGACTCTGGATGTCAGAATCTTGTCACAGACTGAGAGCGCTAGAAAGTGACTCATAACAGCCAATTAGCATCTGCTTGATCGGGAGGTGGTCTGAGGGCCACCGTGGGAACCATTCCAGCATGGACGGAGAACATTAAGCACAATCAGTTTTAATTAAAGACCGTTCGCTTTTTACTCCTCTCGATCCCCAGCCGTTCCTCCCTCACTTCTCCACTCCTCCTTCAAGTGCGATGAAAATGTGCAAACCTGACTTAAAGTCTTTACGACTGGACTGATTAGACTCAACAGTGCAGACAGAGATGATGGAGGAACTGAAATTAGCTCTCAATTAAGCCAATTTGATTAATTCAGTGGAATGAAACGCAAAGAAATATACGTTGCATCACAGACTCAGGTACGATCTCGTCACGACGAATTCTGAATTATTCAAAGTATGAAACACAAACTGGGAGAGCAGCCAAATAAATGTGCGACTCCTGCTGCTTTTTGCCGTCAAATTGACCCTTTTTGGAGATTTATGTCTCTGGGCCACTTTCCTCTTTCATAAACTACTTTGAAAAACAGGCAATTTAAAATGTCTACAAAGAGCCCTTTCATTTTGTGCCCCATCCTCCCCGCCTCTCATTTCCTCACCTTACCTTAAAGCCTTTTAAAGTTGTTTATTTGAATTACATTTTCACTCGTTTTTTTCTGGGTCACTCGGCATGCCTTGCTGGCTGCGCAGCAACTGTATATTGTGTACTGGAGTGTGTAAGTTGATGACTGTGTGCAGGGGCGGACTGGCCATCGGGAATACCGGGGACATCCCCGGTGGGCCGATGGCCGAAAATATAAATCCAACGGCCCATCACTATGATGTACCGGCCCACGCCCATAATCGCATCAGCCCTACAATAGTTGAAACAGCGGCACAAGCGTAATTTTCTCCAAGAGCTATACCTATCTATTCGCACTGACTGCTTTTATACTGCTACTCGCAATCGGTCTTCACACTCATGGTGACTATTTTTCGATTTTTTTTTAAGTGTCTTTTAATATGTGTTTTACAGACTTCGGAAGTCCAAAGTAAGAAAAGATCTCCACCTTATTAATAAACACCTCTAAATTGGTTCTTACACAGCCGAAGTGTAGAGAATTTGGATTTGCATACATACACGCAACGCGGCACCCAGTTATACGCATGCGCACCGCCGTGTATTGAGTGGGCCGGTCTGACAGAAACTCCCGGGCCACTTTTTTCCCCCAGTCCGCCCCTGACTGTGTGCGTGACACGTGACAATTTGTATTCCTGCGTATGTGCGGCAGGCTGATACAGTTTATGCAGCAAAAATGCGTGTGCTTCTTCACCCTGTGAATGGTTGTGCGTCTTTCCTCTCCGGTTTGTGTGTCCACATGAAGGGAGCGGAGATATTTGCAGCAGCGACACATGGAGTCAAGCTCTAATAAGGTTGTGAAGATTTTTCTTATGAGGATTATATTTAATCTCAGCTGAGTACCTTCCTCTTATAAAAATCTCTCATATGTAGTTGTGCCCTCCTTTCTCCTTCTTTTCCCCGGATTGCAGAAGGTGCCACACTGCTCCATGTGGCCTGATTATATGCAAGGCTAAGCACAGTTTGACCCCCAACTGAAAATAGAGCACTCTCAGGAAGGGAGAGGATTTCTTTTTACTTTTCTGTCATGACAATTTAAGAGGGATTGTACAAAGTATCCCACTGAATCAGTTGAGTTTACATCTCTGTCAAACCCTGAAACCACAAGAGTTACCTAAAGAGGTTACATATATTTCAACAATTTGCAGCCCGTTTCTTTATCTTTGCTTTAGGCTAGCGACTTGAGGCGACCACGACTAGCATAACAGACACACACGGCCTCCAAGTTATTGATAGTTGATCTGCGTTGTGGGTATTCTACGTGACCAGCAATCAAAAAAATGCTGTTTCTTGTTCAGTTGCATCGATTACCTACACCAAGGAGGGGCGTTTAAAATTAGCCTTGGTGGAAGGATGTGTTATGGTTAACGAAAGAAACCAATAATTATGGGTTTGGGTTCTGATCGAAGGACAGATCTGGAAATTTTGGGAGATTTTGTCAGAGAATAATTCATGGATCTTCATGACATATTTAGGTGAATGATTTTAAAGTCTGTGTGCGCACCAATCGTGAGCGAGTGAACTTAAATGTGGTATCATAAAATGACAGTTGGACCTTGGCAATGCAATGTGCTCTACTGTGCCATTCCAATTGAGTTTTTTTTACCTTTGTTAATTACTGAATTAAAAGGTATAAGTCGTAAGAAGAGTGCAGGAGATTTTAGACTCCATCAGTGTGGATAAAGGTATACACAGAGGCTAATTAAGAGCCAATGCATAAAACATGAGAGGGTAATGAAGTTTACATTTGATCAATATTTAGCCTCCAGCGACCATTGTCTCATCAGAAAAAAATATAAACCTTTAGCTGTGTTACTGGATTTTACAAACAACAAGGTTAGGGCTCAAACTAAATTACCAGAAGTAGAATGAGAGAAGTGAGGTTAGTACCACCCTGAAATTATCATCAGTTAATCAACGAATTTGCAAATTTTCTCATCATCTGTTTTTTTTATTTATTTGAAAGGTAAGAAATACTGCGAGGTTTCAGGGTCAAGCAGGCTTGAGCAAATCATTTTCGCGTGTTTGGACGTCTGGCTCTGTGGTGAGTCGTGGCAATCGGGTGGTGGTAACAGGACCTCGTGGAGATGCTTCTGCTCCCGGGGAGTGTCTATAATGAGTTCTGTCAGGCAAGCGGCGAGCATCGCACTGCTACCAAACCCGACCTGAGCTGAGGCAAAGCCCATCTGTCAAGAGGAGACGATAAGCCCGGAGCCATCCAGAAACAAATTGCTCAGCTTCCCCACTGTGAAGCCCTACAAGGCAGCCAGCTATGGGCGGGCAACGGAGATGCTACCGATTCCCGACGTTCCCAAGGAAAATGGGAGGTGGAAAGGGGAAATATCAAACACATTAATCTATGCAGATGGTGCCGACGGCCTGTCATCACTCTGCAGCAGCTGTACACCGAACATCAGCGTGACGATAAACAGCAAAAAGGGGGAAAAGACTCAGAAAAGTATTGTTTTTTCCGTTCTTCCGAGCCTCAGGGTGAGCAGCGTTCATAATGATGAGAGCTGTTTCTCTCAGTCCTTTCTCAGTCAGTGGAAACCAAATGACTTTTATGACACAGACGATGTTGAAAAGGGAAAAGATCACAGACACATTATGACGAACAATTTAAACATCTGTTTTTATCAGACCTAGTGCTGCCATTTTGCAAGTGCTGTGTTGAAAAATAAAAGTGTGGATGAACTAATTCAAAGTTGTGGCATGCCGAATGCTCACACATATGCAAATCTCCCTGGGATAAGGAATTCGACGTGATTGACAGGAACTCAGATGAGGTTCATTTCCTTGGCAAATTGAGTCATTTGTGGAAGTGGCATTAAGTGCGACATCGTTTTTTACATGAATAAATATCAGGCTGGTCAACCAAGCGTCACGCCAGCCATCATGCCAACTGTGACAACTCATTACAAACTGATTAGATACGCTGGGCGAGCCGGGGCCGGTTGGATCTTCCAGGAAGGCAGGACGCGGTTTACAGGAGAAAAATAAGTACGAGACAGAGGTTGCTTTCTAATTTTAGCTCCTCAGTGACGAGATGAGAGGAGCGAGGGATGAAAACGCTCGCCGAGACACCGGGTGGCAGACGCAAAGGTGCTTATGAGGCTGAGACGAATGAGAAATGAAAATGAAGTTGTGGTTGTATTTGATGGCCGTGGAAGTATCCTCTCTAGATCTCTCACCAGAGAAGAACGCTGTCAAACAGCACACAAACGCACAGGCACACACACACACACGCATACACACACACACACATGCACACACACAGGAGAAAAGATCTTAACAATTAATGGCTCATTTACCCACTTGCCAATAGTCAGAAATTCTTCGGTATTGCAGGCGGGACCATTTGCTTTATTTATATACACTAGCAAACTGCTTCCAAAGACAATTGTACTGTACATTATTTGTGTATTATTACATTCATTGTTATGCAAAACAGCTCCTGCTAAACAAGCTGTATTTGCAGCAAGCCAGTAAATTGCCTTTCCCGAACTGATTTTTTTTTTGCCTTCTAATAGGCTTGCAGATCGTCTACTCCCATTCCACCTGAAATTGTTGTTTTTTTTGTTTAGCACAAAATGTATTTTTCCACACTCGCTCCCTTATTCCAGCGTCTTTGTTTTAGACTTATCTTATAACAAACCTAATTTCAGCTCCGCTCTGGGGCTCGTGTCTGAGGCCAATTAAAACTCTTAATGGAAATGTGTACTGGCTATAAAAAGGCAAAGCTTTCCTGTCCTCGCTGTAGGGCCAAATATTTTTTTTCCCCCTTCTCCCTTTTAACACGTTCAGGGAAGAGGGAGACAGCTCGTATATCAGGCGTGGAACACAATTGCAGTTGCATGAGAGTTATGGCAGAGGAACAACGGTGGTAATAAAACTCCTTCAGCTGTGAAGGTTAGCGCAGTGGTACCGCATAAATTAATTCACGTCCTTTAATGTAGATAACGTTTTAAGAAAAAACAAACACTGCCAATTCGGAGATAATTTTAATTAGGCGTACAAAATCCACACTAACATCTTTGTTGACTGAGAGAGAATTAACCCTGAAGTGTCCAAGAGCAGGTTAGAAAGTTGGCTGAAGGACATACCAGTGTCAAAAACCAATTACCCCTTGGTTGCTTTTTAAAATGCCCTCTCTGCTGATCGGCGGCAGCCCGGGGAAATGAACGAGCTAATTTCATCCAACCTGGGCTGTAATTGTTTCAAATCAGCCTCATGCCTCAGCGTCGCCGCCAGAATAATTGCTCATGAGCGGTAGGATTAATCTACAGAAGCACATCTGTGGGACTTAATTTACGGGTCACAGTGCCATGCCTTGTGGATCCATTAGACTCATTTGGTTTTCAACCCTGTGTAGCATATGCAGCTAAACAAAGGTGAAACAACGGCAGGCGGACGCAGAGGAAACCAGCAAACACAACGCACAAACTGCTCCGTGTTTATACACAATCACCTGTAAATACATGAAGACCAATGGTCATTCTGTGATGTGTGTTCATGTTTTTCCTCTTTTTGGATGTTTCACCTCACTGTGCAGACATAATACACATCCCGCAGCACAGCTGTCGTCCCACTAACCACGTCCTCCCGAAAAGATCCGTCTCTTACCACGTCCACTTCTCAACACCTGCTACTGGTGGAGAAGTGTCAGGCTCAGACGCAGTCCACAAAACTTCTTACAAAAGGATGAAAAGTGTCATCCTGTGCCAAACGTCAGCCCCCAATCAGCAGCGGCGGAGAAATCAGCATTTGGATTGTGAGCCACTTTGGGTTCTGAGAGAGGACGGGCCGCTCGACATGCTCTCTGAAGAGAAACAGCTGCAAGCTGCAAATTGGAAAGCCTTTGTGAGAAGCCGCTCTGCCCTTTGTTGTCTCCTTCCTCCTCTCCTCGGAGTGCTGGCATGCAGATGTCTCCTTTCATTCCTCATGTGTAATTACAAAGACGGTAGGGACATGAAGGGGTGATTCTTAATACGGGACATTGTACTGCAGGCGGCACACCGGAGTCGGGCAGCCAACGTTGTTTTAAAAAGGGAAAACTTCACAGCGAAGGATTTAGCACCTCAGTCCTCTGCCACGGCTACCTACTTCTACACTGCTTTCCATACGCTTTCCCTACATGACACACAGGATAATGGGGTTGAAAGATAATCAATGTTACCGCCAATGGTGGTGTTTCATGTATACCTTCCACTCCAACTCCTGCCTTTCCTGGGTGCAAAGAGGAGACATGGGGGCGAGGAGATAAGGATTCTTATCAGAGTGTGTGCAGGTGTTTGGTGGAGCGAGGCCATAACAGGATTCCTATGTTACTATTGGACCGGCAGGACTTCACTCATTGAGAGAAGAGGCAGAAAGGAAGCACGGACAGAGGGGATCGGGATTGGAGTTGTGTGTGCAGTGGTGGTGAGTGGGCCAATGGCCAGGGTGTTAGAATTGTGAATCTCCTCAGAGTACTGCAGTGTACTGCACGTCTTAGACACCTGCTGGTGTGGTGATAAGGAGCGAAAAGCAATCACTTCAGCTACCAGGCAGACCCAACTGGCATCTCGCTGCCGCTCAACCTGCTACTCGGGTAATTTCTCTCAAACATAACTTGTTTTCTGTTATTGGTCAGCTCCTCTTGCGGGCTGACAACTTGGTGAGGAGAGGAGAGGAGGAGGATGATGAGGAGAGGAGAGGAGAGGAGAGGAGAGGAGAGGAGAGGAGAGGAGAGGAGAGGAGAGGAGAGGAGAGCGGAGAGGAGGAGAAGAGAGGAGTGGAGAGGAGTGGAGAGGACGGAATTATCGAAGGCCAAGAGAGATGCTCTTTGTATATACAGTTTGTCCAGTTTCTCTTACTGTATGTCGTCATAATCCTGCTAATCAAAAAATGCAAAGCAGTGCACAGAGGACAAGTGTCTCGTGCCACCACAGGCCCCCATTTCAAACTAACTTTATCAGCCACAGAGGTCAAGGACGTGCAGTCTGGCTCAGAGTGGGTCCTCGGGCTCTCCGGAGAGCGTTTCTCATTAGTGTGATTCCAGCGGAGGATTATAACGCAAATCCTTGGGATAAATCTTTGCTCGTCACGGGGAGACCGTCAGCTGTTGCAGTCAACCAGCACGGTCTGCTGAATTATTCATTTCCTGTTTACAGCAGGCGACAGGTGCGTGACCTCTGTGACGAGTGCCCAGGGTGGCTGGGAGAAGTGGTGACAAGGGAAGGAGGGGTGGGAGGGTCGGTGGCTCGGAGGGACAGCGCTGGGGATGCAGGAGGGGAGAGAGGATTCAGGGGAACCTGCCAATGTGTCACACTCCGGTGCTTGCTGCAGGTGTGTGGCAGCTTTTGCTTTTCATGCTTTTTAATTTTAACTCAGAGGCTGGGAAGAGTGCATTTTACAGACTTTGAGGCAAAGCTAAACGGATGAATCTTTTGGAGGGAGAACAGGACTGCGGTCACCAATTTTCAGAGGATTGGGTAAAAATTAATGTTCCCCAAAATGTTAGGAGTGAAACTCAGGGAGGCATGGGGTCTGCCAAGCTAGAGCTGTACATCAGCTGAGTGGCATTTACTGTAACCTTTCCCCTGGCTTTTAACAACCGGGGCAGAAACAGTAAGAAACATGGATCACTGAGATTCACTGGGAAGCGCTGGGAATTGCAAATGGATCACCTACCGCACATTGACCGAGAAATCAACTATATCAACTCGGTTCTAGCTCCGGCGAGCATCAGCTGTATGAAAACTTTTATATTACTGTGAGGGTCGCAAATGAGACAAAATCGCAGAGAGAGAGATATGACGGCAAAACAGAAGAGAAGCTGAAAACAGGAGCAACAGGCTGAGGTAGATAAATAGAGGCTGGAAATACGCAGATGTTGTCAAAAAAAAACACCCGTCTGGTTTGTTTAGTTTAACACTGATAAAATTCCAAACTGGATCACAGGAATTCAATCTGGCTCACTCAGCCTGAATAATGGTCTCTGACACCTGATGGCTTAAGAATAAGCCTCTCATTTACGCAGACATATTCATGTGGACATCTGCATGAACACACACACACACACACACTCACGTACACACAAACAACCAGACACACTCACAGAAGAATGCATGTGAAACCAAACAGTGCGGACGCTCTCTGCAGAATGATGCATGGGTTTCACCTTCAGGCAACTGGCTGAAAGAGACAGACATTTCTCCCCATCAGCCAACTCCTACTTCAGACAAAATAACAAACGGCTGAATGATATAGTGAGCTGTCCCCTCTGGTTGTGAAGTGGGAATGGACCCACGTCTCCGAGACGGCCGCTACTAAAGGCCCATCGCTTTCTCCCGCTCGTTCTCTCGGCTGTAGATCCACGGAGACCTTGGCAGATCTCAAAGACAGATTAATCTCGATTGAAAGTTGCTGAAGTGTCCTCAAGCGTCAAAGCGTTGCCACTTATTGAGAGAGAGCACCGTGGAGGCGATCCAAAGACGAGACAGAAAAGGAGCTCTGGGGTCACTCGGGATGGACGAACTCCCACAGAGCGGCCGGTGCTGTAAAGCGTCCGCACACTAGATTAAGTCCTCATCAAGTGAAATCTGGATTTAACAGACTTCTTCCCAGTCGACCTGTGGTAAGCCTCTGACGGATGCTTCTGCAACTGCATGAATCATGATGCTTCCAGGATCACAGTTTTGACTGCTAAAAGAAAACTCTCACATAAATCATAATTCTAATGTGACATCATTACCAGTTAGCAACTGTTACTGCCTGGTCAGAGCAATTAGAGACTGCACTATATAATCATATTAGAGTCATTTTTGATGTTTTCTTTTACTTTGACAGCCTCATGACATATCTACTGGTGAAAATGCATACATTACTATATATAGTATATATAATTCAACCTCCACAATGCAGCTCCAGCATTAAAAGTCTCCATATAAAGCAATTAATCATTAATAATCCAGTATTGTAATACTACAAAGAATGTCATTTTTTTTAATTTAGGGTAATTTCTGAAGCTAACACTGTATTTTACATTTATACATTTATTCACAGAATAAGTATTTTGTGTGCTAGAACTTTTACTTAATTCAACTTGCACCTGGTACGATTAATTCTATTTTTCCTATTTATGTTGTGTTTGCACTGATTGTTTAGAGACTCTTCTTAGCCATTTTACAGGTACATTATCATTATTATTACATTATTATTGTTGCCATAATTAGTAGAAATAATGAAAATTATATATTTTTGAACAGAGTGATTACATTATAATGGAATCATTTAAGTAATGTTTACCGCCGAAAAAAATGCTTTCTTTCCCAATTTAGATGTACTGCAGTGCCTGCTCTAAACCTGTCTCGTTGGAATGGGCTGTTTGCTGACTTGTGGTGATGCCGGTTAGAGTTTCTCTTTCTGAAACTGTAAAAGTCAACGACAGTATTTTAAAGACTGGACTCTACATCACAGCTGCTGGACTCTTGTCATAGAATCATGAAGCTGAATCACCGCCGCTGCACAAGGAGCAGTTCACCTGATTATTCAAAGTTGGGTGAAGCTCGACTTAGTGCACAGAACAACAGACCGGAGAATCATTTGTTTGGAGCGCTGGTCGTCTTTTTGTCATAAATATATTTATTGAACGTATCGCATGTCCAAATTACACCAAATTCAACACTCCTCTTCCTTTAGCCCTTAACACATGTCCAGTGTAAAGCTGTTAATAGGAACAGTTCTCTAAGAGCAATAATCATATATTTTTTTCATGAGAGTAATACTTACACTATGTCTTATAGAACAAATATTCAATTTATATTAATTTAAATCATGTATATATTTTTTATAAAATCAGTGCATTAAATGTGGATCTTAGTTTCAGTGCGGCTGTCGGCTGAAGGGATTCAGGATGCTGAGAGTCGCAGGCATATGTGAGGCCCAGCAGGAGCTCTGACAACATGAGAACTGGTCCAACGCTGCGGTCGGCCCCACGACCTCACCGCTTAGCCTCCCATTCAAGATTACAACCTAACACTGTGTCAATGATTTGCTTCAATCTTAATTGGGATATTTATCAGTCTTTATTAGGATAATTCTATTTATAATATGTGGATGAATGTATTATCAACTGTTTAGGTAGTGCAGATGGTGCAGCATAGGCTGGGACCATCTTACCAAATGGTTACATCAGTCCTAACATCATTGGGATCAATCCCACATTTATAAAGGCAACACCCACGGGTGTCCTCTCAATACAGCTGATGCAGATGACATTACTCTGGTGTAACTGGAGCTTCTTTGACCTTTTGCTAACATACCAAAAGCCCATCTGACTACGCCGGCCTCTGTTAACCCACTTCAGTGTGTCTGCTGCTGTCTGGCGAGACAAAGAGGATTTACCGTTAATCTGGCTTTAACAACAGCAGGAGATCGTACTCTCCACGACAGCACTCCAGAGAATAGAACTAATCAAGACATCATGAACATCAAACCTGGAACAATTACCTCTAATACAATCAATTTTGTCGATTGACTGAGAGAAAGAGAGCTGACACAGTTATTTGATTGGACTTGATTATAATTGATTGTTTTGTATAAGGTTCACACAAAAGAGCAAAAATCCCCACAAGAAATGATTTATATTGGCTTGACTTGAAGAAAGTTGATCGTGGCTCGATCTTATTCCACCTTATTGTGAATCATCGATGGAACACAGTGATACTACCCAGTATACTTTGCTTCCTTGCGAGATAATTTGATTTGTTTTAGAAGGAATAATTCTAAAATTGAATAAAAAAAACTTAAGGTGACAAAAGACGGCATTGCACAAAACTCAAATTGTGCTGCTCATTTAGCTGTAAAAAGGCAGCTCTGAGCCTCACTGACACAAGCTGACAGAAACAACACAGGTGAAAAGGGCTTCAACCAAAGCAGAACAAAGGCGGCTGATGAGGTGACAAAAAGCGCTTTGATTGTAACAACGTGTGAACGCTGGATTTGATTGCAGTAATAAGCGAATGGTTTTAAATGGTTCCACCCGTGGCTGGGGAAGTGTACAATTCGCAATACCACCTCATTAGTAAGCAAATGAATTCAATCACCTCTCTTTGGTAAGCGGCTTGATAAATCCCTGCAAAGTGCTGCATGGCTTCAATCACAGCAAGCGGATTTAATAGATGCAGAGCTGCTAATGTATCATTCTCATTGACTGTGTGCCTGCCATTTTGCAAAGTTCAGCCCGAACACAATCATTGGCCTCCAGCAAACAAACCCAAGTCAATGAGGTTGACGTTCCGCAGGGACCCGTGAGGAGTATTTTTCTCGCGCTCGCTCCAGTAGCTTTACAAATTTCATTCATATGTCCCCTGAGGGCATGGCTGCAGTGTTGGTGGAGCTTGAGGGGGAGGGCAGGAGCTGCAAAACGGGCAGGGCGACAACTGAAAGCGCAGATCTGAAGAGACGGGCTGCGGCTTGAAGAAGAGCTGGGGAAGTTCCTCTTGCCCCAAACTACCTCAGGAAGAGAGAGAAAAGCAGCGTAACACCTTAACTATCACCTGCTGCCCCACTCTGCGCACTATTAACAGACACAGCAGGATTGTGAGCAATTATAATGTAACCAGAGAGAAATGGAGCAAGAAGACAGTGAGCAAAGAGACAGAAACACGATTATGATATAGAGAAAATGGGGTAAATAAGAAAAAAAAAATGTGATTGAGCACAGACTTCTGCCACAAGTCTGATTCTTAACACTATAAAAACACACCTCCATGAAGCGTTGCAATTTTGGAGCATCAGAGGCCGATCGATCCTTCTATTGTGATAGACCCGAGACAGAAGTGCAGCATTTGGCAACAGCTTAGACTGAGTCAAACACAGACAAAACTAATCTCTCCATGCCTGGCAACAAATCCACTCTGCAGCCCTAATCAATTCGTTAGACAGCATCCTCTTGAGCACACACAAACACACACACACACACACACACACACACACACATACACACACACACACACTCACACACACACACACACACACATGTGAGTGAGGCACCGCGATGATTAGCTCGTCCCACTTAATCACTTCCTATTAGGGACACCTGCAAGGTTGCAACAGTCTTGTGTTGATTATGTGTAATCATAGAAATGTCACATTGGAATGATAAGCAGCATGAGACGACGGCTCCAAGCCTGATGCATATTTATACCATGGAATCATCAGCTTTTCTCATCTATATGAAAACTATCCAGCTGATCCTCCGAAAAAATATATATTTCGAAAAAAACTCAATATATACTCAAATATAATCTCTTGCATTTAATTTTGCATATGCAAGTGTGTATAAATACACACTTGCACCCACACTGGGCTGGGGGGGGGGGGGGGAAGCCTATCTGCTGTGGATAAAAGACATCCCTTATCAGCTCCCTCATAGAGGAGCTGGGAATGAAGGCATTTACTCAAATGAAAGAGGCAGCTTTTGGAGATAAGCCGAGGGAGACGGAGCTCAACTAAGCTTTCAGATTGGACTGGGCCTACAGAGGGAACAGAGGAGTATGGGGAAAAACAGAGGGAGAGGATGGACTGGCAGGCGGGCGGATGATAGATGGTTGGATTGCTGATGAAAGTGATGGGCGGACGACGCAGGCTGTTGTTCGGTGCCATGCTGTGTTTGAGGCATGCAGAGGAGGACTGCGTGGCTTTTGTCTAGGATGGAAGTACTTACATAATGTGTATTAAGAGAATGTGGGTTTGAAAGCTATTGTGTTGACCCCAGTATATTGTCTGTGCAGGCGTGCACATGCGTGTCTATGCCTCCTGTCTCCCCCTGCGCTTGTAGCTGGCCCTGTCTGCGCAGCAAGCTGGCACATCCTCTCAGCTGCGCTGGGCTGTGAGCGGCGCTAGAATAACCACTTCAAAGGGACCCATTGTCAAACACTAATGTGGCAGCGGCGGCAGCAAGCGCCACAGAAATCCGCACACACTGAGACTGGATATTCCCTCTGAGTCCCTTGAGAAGAGGGAGGAAGGGCGGTGTGGGAGGGAGTGAAGAGGAGAGGGGCGAGGGAGAGAAAGAAATAATGGAAGAAAGAAAAAGAGCGAGAGAGAGGTCTGTTCACAAACACACTGCTGTGCCAACATTAATCATGTAGACTATCATAAAATCATTAGAGCTGATCATTCCCAGTCAGAGTCTCTGCACAGCGGCTCAGCGCTGACAAAAAGAAGCCAGAATGCCAATTTTCTCACGGAGATGCAAACCAGCGTGCACATACACACACACACCTACATACACCATTGTAATGCAAAATATGAACATGGAGAAGGGAGACAGCTGAACTTAAATGCAGGTTTTAGATAACGTGATGTACAGAGATTGGGCAGATTCCTTATGTTATATATATATATATATATATATATATATATATGTTTGTGCTGTTCTTTTATCAGCTAATTTATGTATAATCATACAATGCATCTAAGTCTTTGTATTTGTGTTATTCAAAAGGTCTGCGAGAACTTGCGTACTTTTGGTTTATCAATTGATTGATGCATCTCATAGTGTGATCCTCTGTGCGCTCTGCTAATATGTGTATTTTTGTGTGTAATCTCCAAAACACAAAGTTTGCATTTTCTGTACTGATATCAGTTGATTTATACAAAGGGCCAAAATGATGCAGAACATCTTACCAGCACTGTCTATCAATAATTAAATGAATCTGATTAGCAGTTTGATACATAATAATGTTTAGTGAATTCATTAAATGTGAGCTGTAACCTTCCAGCCTCCTAAATCTGTTTTCATCTATAGTCAGACTGACAGCCATGCAATCATATAAGTATTGGGACAAATCCTGGTGGGCTGCTGCATTGGAGGGCTGGTAAAAACATCTATAAAGGGTTTTATAATCCTTGTAAATGTCTTCACAATGCTTCTCCTCGTGCCTGTCATGCAGAGTGCAGTTTGTTTGTTTTTATATGCGCATGCAGTCTTTTGAGTACATCCATTACTTCTCATATAATCTGTGTTTGTGCGTATGTGCATCTAGGACAAAGGCCTGCTATTAATTCCCAGCCACTTCAATTAGTCAGGAGTCGTGGGTTGTTAGACGCTCACGATACGGCGTGCAGTACAGGTGGAGGTCAACATCCTGATGGCCAACAACAAGAGTCAGTTTACACTCACCATCATTTACCAACTAGCTGCTCTCTATAACGCACAATGAACCCTGGAGTATTGCAGATCGGTGCTCAAGGCACCAGGTCCTCATGGCTGGAGCCGACTGTAAAAATCGATAGCCTGTTACCTTCTTGGCCGCTGATCCTTGCGCCCGGAAAGCTGCGGTGGTTACACAGGCAGACTGGTTGGATGACTCAGAAATACACTTGAGATGGAGAGAGATTTGAGAGGCACAGAAGAGATTTGTCCTTTTTGTAGAGTTATATTCCCTTCATGTTGCAATCCTCTCTCTTCACACCTGTCTTTATCTGTGTTTTTCCTCATCCAGTGTGTTGTTCTCTGAGGCCTTTAACTTTTCTTTCAAGGTCAGACCATCAAGTAGAGGACAAGTCATCCACTTCAGTTGAAAGCTGTCTTACCAGCTGAAGATTTATGGATTCAGAAGTGCAGAAAACACACACACACACACACACGCACACGCACGCACACGCACGCACACGCACGCACACACAAGTACACACACATACACACAGGTAGGTGAAGTGTTGCCATTCCTTTTCAAGGCCTCCTCCTTTAGCCCCGGCACCCGGAGAATGGGAGGCTAAGTGGCTAGGTGCTTTGGTGCCGACTGCAGCATGGGAATATTCCTCATGTTGTCAGAGCTCCTGCTGGGCCTCACATATGTCTACAACTCTCAGCATCCTGAAGCTATCACTACAGCTGGCGGGCACATCTAACCCCCGCTGTCACTTCAGTGAAATGATATGAACTGTCACTTGCAGATAGGCATTTTTTTTTTTCACAGGGGGGGGGGGGCTCCACAAGCATATAAACCATGCATACAAACATCATATGTGTGAAAATAGACACATTATTCATGTGGTGAGTTCATGACATGATGCAATTGTGTATAAGTGTGTGTAAATATACAAAGGAAAGATCTCATGAATATCTATGGACTAGAGTGGAATGTGATATTTCCCCGTCTCCCCTGCCTTGTGACCTCTGCTCCTCTTTGACCTTTGACGTGACTAAAAGGCGCCTACAGGCCAATGTGGACAGGTCTAATTATTGTCGCTGCCACAGTCAACCCACTCAGCCTGCTCCACAACAGCGTCGCATATAATCCACGCACGAAAAAAATCCACTCTAAACACATTTACATATAAATGTAACCGTCTCACTTTGATGTATGATGTGTGTTATTCTTGTATATATCGAGCTACATTTACATTCTGTGAGAGCTAAAGCAGAAGAAGACCAACAACCTCATTTTTGGGGGTTTCCCAATTTTCCAAATGCAGTGGATAAAACCCTGAAACACATAAGAGATGAAAGCAACCGACATGGAAAGTGTCTGCTTTGGTGTCAGTCCTTCAGAATGAGATACACGCCTTTGTTCCATACTGGAGGAGTATTTCACAGAAAGAGCAATGCACTCCTCCTCATTGTTCGATGAACAGTTAAAAAAATATATAAAAACTAAGGCCCAAAAGTCCACATTTAAATTCACTATAGCCTGATCAGCACCAAATTTCTCACACGCATAAATATTAGTTTCCTGAACATGCCTATTTATTTAATTCATGGCACTTTTTATCAAGACCTATAAATATTTCTCTGAAAATGTAATGTCTTGATCCGGATCTGCACCAGACTTCAATGAGTTCTTCCCTGACCCCACTCAACATCCTTCTACCAAGGTTTTTGGTAATCCTACCAATGGTTTTTGTGGGTAATCTTATAAAATCAAACATACAGGGGTCAAAACATAAGCTCCTTGGTGGAGGTATTAAATCCAGCAAAACAACCACCATCTTTTTTTCCATCACCTTGCACCCCTAATACCCACAATGCAGCTTAACTTTTCACAATTTGGAGGTCTGAGCTGAAAGCATGTGTTCTAGTCTTGGTAGCCTCGAGCTTCTAGCCTCAAGCAAAGATAAAGGAACGGGCTGCAAAGATTTTCCAATTTTGAAATAGGTGGAGTTTCCCTTTAATATGTTGCAGTCACACAGAAAGAAATCCATCAGAGAGGAGTCACAGATTCTTACGTTCCAACAATAGCCTCAAAAGACCATGAGTGTGTGCTGCCATATGACATTTTTTATTATCGGTAGAAGGTGTGATTCACACTCGAGCGCCAACATTTCATCACAAATCGACTCCTGAAAAGCACTGAACATCAAAGGTTGATGACATGCAAGCTTGTGAGCACTTCCCTGAATAGAATCAGTCTTTTAACGCACATCACCTCCTGGATCTACTGGAAAGATAAAAAAAAAAAAAAGATTGAGAATAGTTGCTACATCAAGCTTAAAAAAAAAAAATTATATGCAAAGACAGTTTTTGAGCCATAACACATCCCATTGTTCCTGTTAGTTGGGAGAATTGGCAGACTAGCATCAAGTAAAATGCGGTAAGATGAGAAACAATAAACATGAACTAATATATATTTCTGTTTGTGGTGGTACCAGTCTGTCATTTCATTTCCCCCACGAGTCTTTAGAGACATGACACAGACTAATAGGGGCTGAGGTAATTAAAAATAAAGTCAGTTTGACTGCAGATTTGTCATTGGAGGTGGGCTGTTTGTTGAGCTAATAGAGCTGCGAGTTATTTGTCTCTGCTGTGTGAGTGTGTGTGTGTGAAAGTGTGTGTGAAGGCAGAAGTGGGTTGAGCAGGAGCTGGAGAGCCGCCACCTTCATCCCTCTGGCCCACGAGGGAGGAACGCGGAGACAGGAGGCTCGGGAGATCCATCCATCATAATGTCTCTTTGCCGCTCAAGCTTTGCTTTTGCATGCATGCACGGAGACACACACACACACACACACACAGGCAAGGCAGAATCCCACAGCTGCATTTCACCCCAAAAACGTTTAGCACAGTGCACACTGGAGGAAAGGGCTTGATGGTTTGATAGTGCTGCAGATGTGGAGTTGCTACGAAGCGGAGCAGAACCCACTGATGCTGCCTTTTCATTAACCTCCTCATTTACAACCCCTCCACTGCACCACCACTTCAAACAGATGTGCTACTGCTCCTGTTGCTTGGGAACCCCCTCCAGCGTTTACACATTAAAACCGCAACCAAGGGCAAGTGGACACACAAATCTCAAGGTCAAGGACTGCACATCCAGTTGGGCCATCGTTTCAGCCGAGGTTTCCAAATGTCAGAATATGCTTTTCATTCCACTGAAAGAACAAAAAAATCATATTTCTTAAAATTGTTCTTTTTTTTTTTGAGTGTATCATAGTCTTGCTTTCCAGGTGCAGCCAGCCCCCATTAAGTTGTCACAGAGTGTAACCCTAACCCCCCGTAATTAGCCCTGATCGAGCTTCCACCCTGTTTAGCGCAGATTAACCCTGCTTCCCATGCATTCCCACCCCCGCTCCTCAGATCCCGCAGATAAAAAAGGAGTGGAATAGGAAGAATGGCACCCACTCCCAGAGGGACAGGCCTATAATCAGCACTCCCACAGCCCCACAACCTGTCCACTGCTCGAGGGGACGGCAGGGGGTTGCTGATGGATTGGAGACAAGAGACAAGGCTGAGCCCCCAACCTATTTTTCCAACTCAACTCTTCAAAACATTGCCGAGAGGAAACAGCGGCTGTCTGAGAGGAGGACAACACATTACGCGATGGCCACCATCCTTTAGGGCCGGCTGTTATCTGGGGCTGAGAAGAAGCCGCAGCAGCCACAGACCTCCCTTGTGACCCACTTTCAAGACAGCACAATGGTCAAGGTGAAAACAGCACGAAGACAAAGGGCCGGGCAGTTAGGGCTCCACTTGACAGTAGAGCTGCTCTTTTATGAGCTGACTAAAAGGCCTAGGGGAATGAACCCTGACACGAGAGAGATGGGGACATCATTTCAGTCAAACACCTCCGCAGCTGAAGGCTTTGGCGCCTCGTGTGCATCCATCCTCTCTGGTGGAGGGATTAGGAGGTGGAACTTGGAGGGCGGAAGTAAATATCTGGAGAAAATGCAAATGTGGCATCCATTTTCATGTGACATTGGCCCATGTATACTGAAGCCATTTTAAAAGTGCAGAGATCTCACTGCACCCCGCAACATCGCTCAGAGCGAGAACCGTCACCTCCAGAAGCCTGGTCTGCCTCTGTGACCGTTAACTTCCAAATCAGTAAACAAGAATGTTAGTGAATTTTATTTGGATCTTTGTAATAAACTCATTCCTTCATATAGTTATTTTTTTTTTCACTTTGTCTGAAATGAAAGGAAGGACTCAAAGCTTTATGCTTCCAGGAAATTGCTCATATTTGGCAAAGAAAAGAGAAGATTGAGCCGCTTCTGTGAATCAGTGTTTTCCAGGTGAAGTACTGGAACTGAGCAGCGCAGGTCCATTAGTTACCTCTCAGCTCAGCCCATACACAAGACGAGTGCACCATTATTCTCTGATATAATACACAAATGAGATGGAGTTCATTATGCAAATACAGCTCTTTTCTGGATTTACTCCGTCAGTCTTTTCCTTCAGTCACATTATAAATAATTAAATACTGTCATGTTTTTTATACCTTTTCCAACCTTTAAAAGTTTAAGAAATACACAAATTGATTTTAAATCTCAATTCAATAGTTCAAGGGAGAATGAAATTTCAAATCAATAAGAGCAAGTGGAGTAATTGTCTACAGGCCCAGTGGGAATTCTGAAAATAAATGTTTATTGATTAATTTGGAGACCTATGCCACTCTGTTTTAAATAATATTCTTAAAATAATTTGGACCCTGTGCTTTACATTTATCAACATGTACATAACCTCACATACCCTGTCCATACAATCAGATAAATGTTGCTTTATAAATAGCCAATAATTCCAGTACAATCAATTTGAACTAAAAATGATTTTCTCATCATGTGCTAGTTGAAGCTTTTTTTTTATTTCAACGGTAATTTAACCATGGGGCTATTTTTTTACAAAAAGAAAAGAAAACAAGCCAACCATTAATCTCCTAATAAATATATCCAAAAATAAGACTTTTTCTGCAACTTCAACTCAGAACACAGAGGCTGAAGTGTCCATCATATTCCTCCTGCGCTGAGGACGCACGCGTTTGGTTTCCAGGGATGAACTCAACTGAACTTGATCGATGTATTTTTTATTTCTGTTGCCGCAGCAGTGAATGCAAATTACTTTTAAACGAGTAGATGATCGAGGCTGTTGAAACAATTCCACGTCAATTTCAATCAGTTTTTACTTAGAAACCTCTCCATTTCAAATTTTCCTCACAGCCACTTTCAGCGCGTCTGGTTCCGCTCCGCAATGTGACGGGGGGTGATATTAACATTCTCTGAGATTATAGTGTCTATAATGGCATCGCTGCATCATTGCTGAAACCTCCACATGGCCATAATGCGTAATATTCCCGCGGTCCTCGCCATAGGTGTGTGCCACGCTCAGCGCAGCCACGCTATCACCGGTAAAGAGTGTTCCTCTGAAGGTTTTCAACACTTACCGATCAGCATCGTGCGTCCAGGACCGAATCCGCGTACCTCCAGCTCGGCGTATCACCGTGCGTAAAACGTTTAAAAAGATGCACGCACTTTTATCCCCAGAGAGCGAAAGAGAGAGAGAGAGAGAGGGCGAGGGAGGGCGGCATGCGCGATGCACAGGTGCGTTCCGGAGACGTCCTGTAGCAGAACAGAGCCTCGAAACCAACGACCCGATTCCCCCCACACGCTACAGTCTCTGTGGCGGTTCTTTGCAGAAGTGTATCCTCTTTTTCTCCCACGTCTTTGGTGACCAATCCCCGGGAAATCTCCGATCCTACTGATGCGCGTTGTCCTCGGCTTGAAATCCTATTGCGCGTACTGCCGCTCCGCTTGGCCTGAAGGAAGCGAAGAATTGGGAGAACTGGAGAGGAGCCGGCTGTAATTGCCTGCTCTCTCTCCCTCCCTCTCTCTCTCTCTTTCTCTCTCCCTCACTCCCTCTGTCTGTCTTTGTCATCCTTTCCTCTCCGCGGTCCGACCTCTTTCTCTCTCCTCCTCCCGTCACTGAACACATCTTAACTTGACAGGAACACACAGACGTGGAAATGAGCTGCTTGGCTCCACATTAGGCTACTTGTCAAACTTATTACAGGTTGGCACTACAAGTGATATGTTTCACTCACAGCTGCTGTGAAGCCAGAAGAAAAGGATGGGAAAAGGAGACATGAAAAAAGCAGGAGGTGAAGGCACTGAAACAGCCATGGGCAGCAGATGCATGATAGGAGCACTGTAAAAAGTTAGGGAGAGAACAGAATATTTTCTCAGACACGTTTTCAGTCGTACACTCATAAGGATGATTTGTGTCCACTTGTCAACGTGGCCGCCTTGTGAGCTCAGCAGTGTGCTAGTGGGAGAGTGACTGCATCTCTCTCCCGCCAGTCGGCTTCTCTTTTGTGTGTCGTCCTGTCAATGCATCATTTGGTGAAGTTGACACATATTCTGGGATTCGGAATTGGCTCGAGAGCGCGGAGAGCCTGCTTATATTAAATATCTGTTTGTTCAAATGGTGTGTGTGTGTGTGTGTGTGTGTGTGTGTGTGAGTGTGTGAGTGTGTGAGTGTGTGTGACGGCATTGATTGCGGGTTGAAGAGGCTCGGTGGAAAGCTAAGCAATCCTGGATCTACGCCAAAGTACATCTCCCAGGGTGCTATCAGGAACTTAATTACAGCATTAAATTGCTCCCTCTCTGGCTCTCTCCAGCTCCCAGTTCACTTCACCCCTTTTTCCCACTTTCTCACCCCTTCTGCTTTCTCGCTCTCTTTCTCTACCTCTATCTCTTGGTGCTCCTTTTTGCTATTTTCTCGCACTTGCTTGTTTGGCAGGGGTGCCTGCTGCTGTCTTTGTGTATACGCTGTCAAAAATGGCAAAACCAGAAACTGTAAAAATGCACCTGTAGTCTCTAATTGTGCATTTAAATTGTCTCATTTCATACTTGGATATCACCGATGCGTCCACGATTAATGCTGTTAATCCATCAGTTTAGTTATGGTGCAGTTCCACAGTGTGATATTGGAAGTGTGGATGTGGAGCAGCAGAGAGGTGGCAGAGATCAGATTGCTGATGTAGAGTTCCCCTTTAACATGATTGCCTCTGACAGAGGCGGTAAGTTGGGTAAGCTTCCCTTCCCCTGCAATCCAGTTTTCTTTTCCTCTCCGCTTACCGAGGGAAGCAGTGGACCCGGAGACTCTCCTCTGGGGCAGAGGGGAGGACGCAGGGGCAGCTGGGCCGTCCTGCTGTCTCGTGCCAACCATCGGCCGACTGGCTGGCACGAAACGAGCTGAGGCTAATTACAAACACGGGACTGGCTCCAAGCTGCGCATCAGTCAGCCTCGGCCAAGACGATTTGTTCTGGCCTATTTGTTCTATTTGTTAAAAGTTTGTGACTCCACTGCAATAAGAGAACATGCAACAGACTGTTAAGAACTGCTAATTTTAGTGAATTATTTCTTTTATCTAAGCAAGAAAAGCACTTAATTGAAAAACATGTTAAGCTAATTATGTTGTTGTCCTCCACATGAACCTGTTATCTTTCATTTAAAGGTCCAGTGTGTAAGATTAAGGTGAAAGGGATTTATTGGCAGAAATTTTATATAAAATAATCCTAGTGATGTTTTCACTAATGCGTAATCATCTAAATTGTACAAGTTGTTGTTCAAGTCCTCCGTACGAAGGCGATGCAGGGGAGATTCTAGGATCAGACTTTGAGGTGCTCAGCCCCTATAAGAATGTGACGTGCACACAGTGCAGGGTTTTTTTTATCATTCCAGCTATTTAAAGCTCTGGAACCAGTTTTGTTGGAAGGCTCTTTTTTGAGGTACCAAACAACTCGTGTGCTTTTCTTTGACAGCTTTAACGGTTTTGGTCCTTATCCCCTAAATCAAAAAAGTAATCTTGAGCCCTCAGTGCTTCAGCTTCTCTTTGTTCTTCCCCTTTCTTCTTGACATTTGAAAATACACAAAAAGCATTAGTTGTAGTATTTTAAATGAAGATTAGATCATAAGAATGAAGTCCACTGACATAATCTATGTTCTGCCACAATAACAATTTTCACTTCACTATCTGTCCACTTTCTCACCTGGTTCTTCCTGTTCACTCTGTTTCCTCTCCATCTCCATCCTCCTCTTTGCACTGACAATAACACATAAATATAATGTGTGGAGCTAACATTTTTTAGGGGTTCAGTATCTTGCCAAGGACACTTAGGCATGCAGATGGGAAAGAGTGGGATTCAAACCGGCAACCTTCTTGTTGCAGAACACCCGCTCTATCCCCCTAAGCCACGTTCCCAACTCTTGTTCCATGTCGGCTGGGATTGGCTCCAGTATAGCCTTAAAAAAGGTTAGGCAGTGTAGATAATGGATGGATGGGCTAACAGGAATTTACTTTTTAAGGAAAAAGAAATAAAAAGGGAAAAAATAAAAAGATTGGGACGGCACTAAAGGGCGAGCAGAGCTTATTTTGTGGTTGAGTAATTTAAGTACTGTTTGCAATAATGACGTGATTGTTTCTCTTCATTAGTGCATGGACGCTGGATCTGCAGTGGACACTGGGGGACATTGTTGATACTAATGGTATTTACCCGGTTGCCGAGAGCCGAGTCTCTGTGGTGATGAGTGACAGAGCCTGAAGAGAGGAGAAGGTCAAGCTGTCACGCTCAACTTTAACAAAATAGTGTCTTCAACTCCAGTGTTGGTAGCACGAGTTGGAATGTGCCAAACAGGAGGAAACGCTTGTCTCTGTACAAATGGTTTCAGAGTCCTTTATTTGTTTTATTAAATACAAATGACTATACAGGGACATGTAGTCATATAGTAGTTGAATTGGAGCATTCGATGTGCACTGTGGTCTGTTTACTTTGTGTTATTTTGAGGATGCGTAGGTAAGGTTGACTCTACAGAGGAGGTGAGCGGCTCGTCGTTATCGTGTGGCATGCGTGGGCATTGAAGCATGCCGGCACTGTCACCGCAGTGGGACGGGTTGGTTCAGGGTGGATCAGCTGTGGGGCGGTGATGGGCGGGAGCGTGAAATATGGAGATAGCTGCTGTCACCTGAGGAAATGATAGTGGCGTGCGGTGCTGAGCGGGCCTAATACCATGTGACATCTTTTTAGCCCCTGGGTATCTCTATTCCCCCACATATCCCCATGTTGCATTTGGACAGAACTCCACAGAAAGCTTCTCTCTGGTGATGTAAATAAAGAATCATTTATCTGTCTGTCAGGAGCTGCCTAATCAATACCTGTCACCGTGTGACAGCCTTGTACTTTCCACCTGTTTGTTTTCTAATCTGTAGCGGGCATGCAAGAGTGAAACCAGAGTGGAAGAGCTATTTTGGTGGGTCTCTGTATGTGCAAGGTTTATGGGATCTTACTTTTGTTTTGGATTACTTCCTTGGTCCCCTGTCTGTAGCTGTTCCCGAATCGGGGGCCGGATCCTTCAGAGGACTCTGTCTACTTGGTGCCTTCTTTGACCGTGCACAACACGAAGGCTGAACCGAAATAAGATGAGGTGGTATATGGAGGATTTCCAGCTCGTCCAGCCCTTACTGTTGCATTCCTACCTTGAGTCCCTGCATATACTGCAGCTCAGTCACAAGCGGAGCTAGCATGTTAGCTCACAGAACACAATAAATCCTCGGATAAGATGGACCAAAAAGGCCCCCCTTATAAGAAAATATTGAGAAACTGCAATGTTCCGTGCATGTCTGAAATCGGGCTCCCTGCTAACAAAGTGAAAAAATCTCATAGACCTGAGTTTAGATCCAGGATTATAATTATTTTTCCCCAATCCAAAACACAAAAGGTGGCTATCATGGGATCTGGCTGGATGGCCACCACGAAAATATCGGAACGTGTCTCATAAAATAAACTCCAGTCTGTGAACAGTTTAGTTTATTGTGAGAATGAATATGGTAGAGAAGGAGGTGAGCGTCAATTCCAATGCAGGTTTGAGAGTTGAGTGGTTTACTAACCAAGTGAAAAGCTATAACCACTAATCCGGGGGTTGCAGACATTGATGCATAGCCGCAGACGACTTTATTCAGCTGGAAACATCGATGTAGTCTTCTTTTGTGAAAAACAAAGTTCATAATGTACTGTGTTTGCATGGTACTGAACAACAAGAAAATATTCAGTGTGTCCACAGCCAGGCTTTATAATCCTCTGTTTAATAGTGTGAGGAACTTGTGACAAATGCAAATGTGTTTGGAAATTGTGTTTTCTGATCCCAACTACATGCCAGGGCATAATGAGTGACAGGCTAATTTATGAACCAGCAACAAAGGAAACTTTCCTTGTCTGCCTCTCTCTCTTTCTCTTTCTCCCTCTTTCTCTCCATCTCTCTCGCTCGCCCTCTCTCTGCTGTTTGCGAGCCGCCGACCTCGTCAATTAGAGCTAGCTCTCACAAACTGCTGCTGAGACTCGACTAGGTAATGACTGGCAGCAGAGGAGGCAAACAGCCGTATCCCGCTCCCCAACTCTCTCTTTCTCTCAATCTCTAAATTAAACAATTTCCCTTTGTCTCCCTCCCGGTTGGCCCTCTCTATCTCTCCTTCTCTCTCTCTCTTTCTAAACTAACAGCTTTCCCTCCCCTCCCCCCGTCTTTTCTCTACACCATCATCTTTCGCTAAAGTAAACTCTGGACTTTCTCCTTCAATCCTCTGTCTCTCTCTCTCACTCTCCTCTATTTCAAAGCCTGACACTGAGCTCTCACCCTCTAAATTGGCATCTCTCCACCCCCCCCCCCAATCCCTCCATCATTTTGCCCCACTTTTTTGGCATATTTCTCTCTCTTCTTCACTCCCTCTCACTGGACCTAATCCACGTCTCGCCCCGCAACCCTCTCACCTTCCTCCTCTGACAAACAAACGAATGAATTGAAGAGTGTTGGGAGGGAACACCTTCGGAGCGTGACGACCCGGCCGGCTACCGGAGTGACTGACGGAGAGGCTAACTACCAAAGTGACAGAAAGACTGACAGGAGATTGGAGGAGCACTGAGAGGGTCGACTGTGAGGCGCTGGAGTAATTTGAAGATTGGCAGACAGGAGAGATAGATGCTGATGGGTGACAGCGGAAGATTCGCAGTCCCACCGAACTACCTGAAGCCTGCAGCTCTCACCACCATGTATATTCAATTCTAAGTGATTGTTTCTCGGTCAACTTACCTATGAGACTCCCCGGCTGATAGATCGCTTAGTGTTTAGCGCTTACTGGTTTGAATGAAAAATGAAACTCCCATTGTTTCAAAAGTGGGAAACTTTCAAATTATTTAACCGCAGAAGCAGATATGACCCAATTAAAAGGCGAACAACAATGTAACCTCTCATTGCCATGAAGAAAATTGGGGTGTGTGTAAGAACACATTTGTTGACTTTGCATAGTTGTTCTTAGACATTTTAATAACAATATTGTTGCATATTATATCTTAAATGTCACAACAGTTTTGCAAATAAAATGAAAAAGCCTCATTCAAGATCTCCCAGACAACCGTTACTTCATATGTCAAGATGAGAGTGGTATTAAGAAAAAAAAATGTCTAATTCGATCTATTCAACTATTACCTTTTTAACCAACTTCTGACAAACACAATTCCCCAAAACCTTGTATAGATAATTGTGGATTAAATGTCGCAGTTATTACCCAGCAAATGAAATTAGTCCATGAGCAAGATGAGGGTTTGCAAATGAAAAGCAGAAACGTTTCTTGACAGCAGAGATTATGATTAGACAGTTCTGATAACTATAAATGTTGAGCGTTCTTAAAATGTAAGTCGCTTTGGACAAAAGCTTCAGCTAAATGACAGATAAAGATAATGTATAACTACATAGTTTCCTTTTGTTGATTCCTCCTTTCCCATGTACATAAGTATGTTCATGAGTGAACTTACCTTTCTTTCTGTAGACAGGCTGCAGAGCATCGGAACAAAAGCTAATTTATTATCAACTCATCACTGCAACATTTTCAAACTCAGGTTTACATATTTCTCCTGTGTCTTCTATGACTCTCATAATCTCTCATGTGTGCAGTTGTAAATGTTGCGGCAGTAAATTGTTAATAAATGTGGTTTTGGCCGATGCTCTGCAGCTACTTTAGGGTTAATCCATCACACTGATGAATTAAAGATCTGGATAAAACGACAAAGGAATATTTGCTGAGAAGGGCAGAGGATTAAGTATTTATCACAACTTGGCCAACCAAAGGTTGTTCTTAAAATTGTCTTGTAATTGATCGATAAGCCACTGATCAATTATCTGTGAAGCCTTTGTTAATCCATCAGTTACAACTTAATTAAACTGCCTTTAATGTGTGCTGCCTTGAAAACTGTCATTTTGCAGTACTTAACTTGACACTAAACTTGGCCAGGCCTGTCAGTTTTGGTCATAAGTCTGATTTTACATGCAAAAATTATCATATTGTTTTTTCTTTTTGTAAGCAGACTTCCTATGCTTCCTTCGATTTGGACAATAAGCACGGCTATCTTAATCATTTAGTTTGTAAATTTAGCTTGAATCCACATTATTTTGTCAGATTGAGTGTAAATGTCATGAAATGTCACAATTTCTGTGATTCTGTGATTAAGTAGATGAAACTCGATCACAGTATAAAATCATTAGATTGCTCACCCCTGGTGTCAGGAGTTAACTGCAGAACAGGGAGATGCAGAAATCTCAGCATGACACCACAGAAAACAGAGGCTGTGTGTGTGTGTGTGTGTGCGCGCGCAACTGTGTGTAGTGTGATTGCAAGCTGAGCCACCTGCACAGTCCAACTCATCACGGGAATACTGGGAAACAGGATGCCCCATTTAGCATCACTGTCACATACAGTTTCACAGACAGATAAACACAGAGACAGAGTGATCTGCATGTGTGTGTATGTATCTGTGTGTGTGTGTGTGTGTGTGTGTGTGTGTGTGTGTTTGTGTGTCTATGTGTGTGTGTGTGTGTGTGTGAGAGTGAGAGAGAGCGGCAGAGTTGTAAGAAAAGATGGGATGATGGGTTCCCTAACATAAATAAATCATCAATGTGTGTTGCTGCCTTGGCTGGGTTCACAAGTGGAAGAGGGGGGAGGAGGAGGAGGAGGAGGAGGAAGAGGTGAGGGAGAGTGAAAGAGATGAGGTGGAGAAGGAAACTGCTGGCTGAGGGGGGAATGAGCGGCAGGTGGGAATCCTGATGTCTGCTTTGTGCTTCAAGTGGGATAGAAAACACAAGGGCGTCTGCAGTCAAGCTGACGTAATTGGTGCCAAGAATAACCAAACACTGGCTGGATCATAAATGCAATAATATAAAAACATTTCCACACGAATTGGGATTTAGTTTCAACCATCGCCTGTGTCATTCTACATCTGAAATACTTTCAAGAAAAACAACTAAAAGTTTTGACATCTTGACAAACTCATCTGCGGTTTTTTTTTCCTCTGACGGCTTTGATGATGCACAGCTGTGATATATTGAGTTTCATCTTTTTCTACAGAGTCAAATGTGTCTTGATGAAAAAACATGTCTGGGTTTCTGGTGAAATGTGCTGTGGAAATTCATGTTCCCCAGAGGATGAATCGTTATGGTTTTAATTAGCCCTGACGTGTCTGTTTTTTTTAATCAAGAAAACCATCAGCTCTCTTTAAATTTGCAACTTAAATTTGAACTCTTAATGGCCCAAGTAAGTACAGTGTTGAAGTTGGTGTAAATTGAGCATGATATATTCTATTATAACCCTTTGAATAAACAGACGTCAAGCGCTGTGTAGTAGCAGCAGCAGCAATTGGGACTCGTCATGTGGGTGAACGCTGTCGATCACGACAACAGCACCGACAAACTGATTGTCCAGTTCAGGGTTTTGCGTCGAGTCGAACTTTGAAGGTGAACAGCTGTCCGCGATGCAGCTTCAGGGTTCAATGGACTGAGTGTAGCAGTCTGCCCCAGCTCAACAAGAGCAGGTGCCTTTTATAGTTTCAGAAAGAAAACTGCAACCATTATTACCACAGACAGGCAAACAGACAGGTTTAATAGGGGCACTCGTTCTCCAAATCCAAAACACACTGCATGTTCTTTAATGCTGAAGGTTTATACTAAAGCTTAGTTTTGGTTAACACAGGGGGTAAAAGGATTCCTGCTGTAGATAGCTACCTTTTGTGAGATCAGTTTGCATCATGTACCCCCCCCCCCCCCAACTGAATATTCTTAACTTTACTTTTCTCTTTTCATTGCTGATCCTGCAGTCAGTCTTTTCATTCTGGAGTCGTGGTGAGATGCTGGTTTGCAGTGGAAATACCTTATCCTTTTTTCAACTGAGCTCATGTTGCCTTTACGCCTACCGATCTCTACAAGTCTGAAAAATGCATGGAGAGAACACAAGCGGAACATTCTGACTAACAGATAATGCCGTCACAGCTGCAACTGCGGTTCAGTTTCATTTTTGCAGGAGAGCATATCATCTAAGTTACAGCAGCTGTAGGTGCTGCACGGTGTCCCTTCAACACACAACTGTAAATTAAACTTAAGTGTGTATTATTATTTGATCATTATTCTCATTTCCTGTCTGACTCAGTGTGCTAGATGCAACCTTCAATCTCTCCCTACGTAGGCCAGTGAGGCTGACTAACCCTGTACAATGAATGACTAATGCTGGTTTTTACTCCAAATGGAAATTCAAGGGAAAATTATACATTTATAACATATATTTTTAGGGCAACTGAGGCTGTCACCCTCCCACATAAGAAATAATTGGATGGAAAAAGTTCAATTTGTAATGCATTATGTTATCTCTTCAAAAATATTGATGAGTATTTCTTAAAAGCAGAAATGTGAGATAGGGTTAATTCTGTATTGGCAGCATCATGTGGAGCTCCAATCTTTGTCATTTAAAAAAAAAAAGACTGTTGACTGACAGAAAAAACCCTAATACGGTTCAGAGCAATACCAGTAGACAGTATATGGTCTCAAACTCTAATTTCAAGTCATCTTCAATACAGCACGATGTTCGATTTGTAATCGAACCTGGCCTAGGATGTATATACATCTAAATATTTGTTATCAAATTTTCTAACATTTACTGCCTACAGCAAAAAAAAAAAAACACCATTTAATGCAATTTCTTTGTTTTAACTTTAATTTAGATATAGTAATCCATATAATTGAGAACAAAACAACACAAGGTAATTCATTTCCACCAGTACATTTTAGTTGTGCACATGCATTGCAAATGAAGAGTTACAAACGACTACATTTGCACTCAGAATTGATATTTTTTTCATCTGGGTGTTACTCACCCTGAAAGAGTGTGTGTGACTATAATACAATGAGGCAGCAGTGAGAGGATGCGAGCGTGCTTGTTGACTCACATAGAGGAGAGTCATTGCAGTGGCAGAATGCTGCTTTGTACACTGAAGATAAGGCTTTACAGAGTTGAAAGCAAGGGGCTTCACATTATAAATGGGGCTAGTTGCTACACACACGCTGAGCGGGGGTCAAGTTCGAATTTATCTCAGTACACTGAACACAAGGAAGGAGCCGTATGAGGTAGACACATCTGTAACAGATAAACCACTTGTAGATGTGTTTGCTTAAGATGTTCATTTGTTTACTGGTGGGATGAGCGTTACGTTGCCCTGGTTTCCATGTGCACTATGTTGAGCGGGGCTTTGTGTTTCTGAGGAGCATCTGCGCAAAGAAACCACTCTGAGAACCATCACAGAAGAGCCATTATGAGTGCACTGTGGTTAGTGTGCGTCACGCATCAAAATGACACAAAAAAGCAAAGGAGCTCTCTGGCATTTTCAACCAGATTTACAGGACTTGACAGAGTGGAAGTAGACCATCATGCAGAGGGCGGAAAGAGAGGCAGGCAGTGGAGAAACAGCGATGACTTGAGATGCGGTTCAATCTAAAAAGGATGAGAGGGAATATTGAAGGTGAGAGGGGAAAGAAATCCACTGGGAGGTATGCACAGAGCCAAGGAAGAGGGCCCAATGGAAACAGCAGGCTTTTCCTTCTGCTCTGGAAATATGACATTGGTCTGACGCACCTGATGGTCGGCCTGGAAAATCTGTAAACGGGCCCATAAATGTGAAAAGGCTATAGGGTTTGGGGCTTGGAAAAACCTTGTGTATGTGCTGTATCTGACTGTCCTCTCCCTTTACACCGAAGCCAAGCAACAGGCGCACCCGGCCCATAACCTCACTCTGTTTGTCTGTGAAGGCCGACGGAATCCTGGAAGGAATTTCTCGACATGACAAAGAGACAGAAAACAGTTACCGGCTTAATAAGTCAACTTTTCTTTTACGTCTGATAGGCAGACGCCTCAGATGGAAAGAAAAGAGCACTTTGGTTGGACATATTTTATTTCTTGTGGCTGTATTCTATATTTATGCCAAAATGTATTTTGTAAGGTCACACTGACCTTTGACTTCTCTACTCCTTGAGTCCGAGTCAACATTGTGCCAAATAAGAAGACATTTGCTCAATCTTTTTTAGAGATATTATGAACAATGACATGTGGATGGATGGATGGTAGAAAGGAACATTATGCTGTTGTTGGTGCAGAGAGAGAAAAACAAATTACATTTATTGATTAAAGAACGTGGTTCATTTAATTTCTAGAGGAATAAGGCGCTCTGCATCTCTCTACTCTAAAGACTGTTTCATAACCGGTTGTGTGTTCCTTTGTGTGTGTATTTGTGTGTGTATTTGTCTCCATGTTTGTGACTATGTCTGGCTATAGCAGCTGAGTTATGTTGAGCGAGAGACAATGGCACGATCCTAAAGGTCCAGAGCCGAGCATGCTGAGATTCATTTCACTGCCGTTTAACAGGGCAAGATATCCCAGCGGTCGCGGCCTGCTCCCACTGTCACCCTGTGTGCAAGTCTGTCTGTGTTTCTATTTGTGAACGTGTGTGTGTGTGTGTGTGTGTTTGCCCATTTGTGCATGTGCGTTCGTGCCAAAGAGTTGTGTTCTGTCTGCACAACAGGGCTATGCCTTCTGACTCTGCTATTATGAGGATATGTACCCTCGCTGACTTCCTGCTTCTCCCCCCATCCCATCCAACAACCTCCCACCCCCGCAACCAACCCCCCCTCCCCTTCGCACGTCCACTCACATTGGTGCTGTGGGCGGTTTCGCGTTCCATCACTTCCTGCGGCTGACTGTCGGGGCGGATCAGGGCACCGCGCGAGTCTAATGTTGACGAGCTGAGACAGCCCTGGTCTGACTGGGAGGGGTCTACTGGACCGAGTACAATCTGCCGACCCCCCCCACCCCCTCCTCCGCCGACAAACACACATACGCACAAATAAACAATCACGTACTGTAGAGAAACAGACCACACAGTTATGCATGCATCTGTGCATAACTGCAACTGTGTCACTACAGTGCAAGTATGAGTCATACCAGGAGGCATAAGGGTGCTTTATAAAAACTGGCTCTGTGGAAGTAGTTATGATTTACTACTATAAAAATATGCTTATATGCTATGGGTCAAAAAATATATGACTGATGATCACCATGGACAGCAGAAGACCCATTCTTAGTCTTTAGGGCCAAAACCTGGAACCAATAAGCTATCGGTTCCTACATGACCAGTACCAACCGGACTGAATCACAATGCAGATTTTGGTAACTCATTTCAGGTGCCTGAGCAAGCCTGGTTAACATTACACCTTACTCTTGTGGCAACACATTTTCTACATGGCTCTGCCGGCACGTAACGTTAGCTTGCAGCCACCTCAAACTCGATGTTGACGTGAAAACAAAGATGGCAGTCGAACGTGATGCTGTATTTCACATGTAAGGATTCCGACATTGGGACGTGCAGCAATTGCTCTGAAAACAATCCAGTTTAAACAGAGGAAGACGGCAAACATAATGAAGTACTTGGCATCTCACGATCATTTAAAAGCAGTGGGAGGCTCCCTGTTTGACCTTGTGACCTCGTGCCGGGCCCATCAGCTGGCAGTGTGGGCGTCCCTGGCCCGAGCGATGAGGAGACCAGTGATGACTACTTTGGAGCTGGACTATATTAAGCACTGAAACTGTGATTCATTGTTAAATTATTGTAGTTTGGTTTAGGTTTTATTGATTACGTGATTTTGTTATGTACATTTATTTATAGCTCTGCACTTATTTATGCTTGTATATTTTAGTCAAGTATACTTTGAACTGTTAAGGGTCATTATGTCAAATTTGAACTTCTAATTTCTCTAAGCGATAAAAGACGAATTGAGCACCAAGCACAGGGACAGTGCTGTGAGGGAGAATGAGCTGTGATGCAGGAATCCAGCCTCTGCTGCTAGATATTGCAATGACGACTGGAGGAGGCGACGGCCTGTAATCTGGACTGTGTCACATCTACACCTGCACACCATCTGTGTATGTGTGTGTGTGACTGCGAGCATGTGTGTGTAGTGCGTGCCGACGCGGACCATATATGTGTGTGTGTCTCCACTTGCATGTGTGCACTCATCATGAAGACGAAGACCCAGGGCAGACACACAGCCGGGGAGTGTGTGCACGCTCACTGACAGATGTGGTTATACATGATAAAATGGCTGTTAAAAGGAGACGAGCAAGTGTCGGGATAAAGAGTCGGGGGCCGACGAGAAGAGATGGAATGAAAAACTGTCTGACAGAAACAGGCTAACAGTGCGGAGAGGGGGAGGGGGAGGCGGAGACTTGACAGACAGAGTTCAAATAATAGAGAGTGTCAATGACAGAGATTCAATGGGATGGTGAGACAATACAAGGACAGACAGGTTCTGTAAGGGGGGGGGGGGGGAACGGTGGCTTTTTGTTAAAAGTTACAAAACAGAGCATCTACAGCTCTGTGTGATCTTACAACAATCTCCATCGCACTGGAACGAAGGAATCAGGGAGAGTGAGAGCTCACTTTAGTCACCATCACCATTTCACACCCCCTAAATCCATATTATTGATTATTGATTAACTGGCTGGAAGAGAGGACAGGAGACAATGATGTTGGAGGGTCTATATTGATTCTTTTTCACTCCTTCTGTCACCTCAGAGCCTTTCCTTAGTTCTGCCTCGCAGGCTGAGAACTAAAACACCTTCTGCCTTTATAGTCGAAACTCGTTGTCGTGCCCATTTCTCTATGATTAATACATGTTGAATATTTCATGAAAATTATCTTATCAAACATGCATGGCTAATCCCTCTTTACTTAAGTTTCAAATGATCCCACTTATCCAGGACCCCTGGTGGCCCCCGAACAAGGGCCCCACACCCTCCAGTTCTGGATGTCCATGGATCCCAGTGCATCTCCTCTCATTTCCTCTTCATATTGAAGATCTTTGGGTACAGAGATCTACATATTTTCCAAATCAGAACAAGTTATCTGCTCAAACTGTGTTTTCCAAAAGGGCAACTTACAATTTCCCCAAGTCACCCAGAGCCAGAGACCCTGAGAGCTGTCACTGAGCCGCTGAGAGACCAAATCTAAGATGAGCATACTTAATAAAATGAATAGGACTGTTTAGGGTTGCAGGGTAGTGGACCCTCTCCCCCGGGATCTTTGTGCATCTCTCTCTCCCATCATGTCCCGACATTTCTGTCATCTACGGTAAAGCCTCAAATCCTCCCCAACTACTTAGAAATAAAGGGGAAATAAAACAGTCTGGCAAAATATTGCGGTTACATAAACTTCTGGGACCAATATCCAACAGCAGCCACACAGCCCTGCTTTCTGCCTCTTTACATAAGAGCCACCATCTCCCCCAGTGTGCACGCCTCCACCAAGGCTAATGTCCTATCTCACCATGTCTAAAAGAAATTGTTCCAAAAAAACAACAAATGTGAAACCGTCTTGGCGGAGTTGAGTAAATATAGAGGACACAGTTGGGCTGCTGACCACATTGCACGGCATCTATCCTCGACTGAAACGTAAGCATTTGATTAGTGGTCTTATCAGGCATAGTGCACAACCTTGAAACTGTGGTGAAATGTCTCTTCCCACTTCCCACCCTGCAGTGGTTGGTTTTTTTTGGAAAAAACATCCACAACATCCCACTGAAATGAGGATCCATGAGACAGAATCTGATCAAAGATCCACAACCATATGTGCATTCGTTTGGAAGGCGTTCACATAAAACAGCTTTGAACACGTTCAGATATCTTATAAAACTTAGACATTCAACTTGAAACGGTTTCATTTACACCATCTTTTTAGTTTGGGATGCTACCGCGCACACGGACGCGACTCCAGACACTTAGGCCAAAAACATGGTGTAAATTATTTTTTTCAATTTTTTTATGCTGGGGCTTGTGGACACGGATGACACCACAGGAGCAGAATAAGGCCAATTTATGTTTTTGTTTTTCCGTTCGAAGTCACCACTTCATTTGTTTTGGATTTGGCTGTAAAAGTGGTTTACTCCTCAATGTCAAAAAGTGCTTTGTGGACTCAAACACTTAGTGGTGAGTAGTTAATGACTGCATTTTCATTTTGCAGTGAACTTTATTTAACAATACACATGCCAAGTGTGAAGCTGATAAGATTAATAGCTCTCGAGATATGTGAGGTACATACAGACAGATAGACTGGGTTCATATATATTGTAAAACCAGTCCGTTTGATGGGAAGAGCCACTGGTCGGCCTGAGGGCGAGCAGGAGAGATTCAAACTCCACCGCTCCACCAGCTTCTCAGTCCATCCCTCAGATCTGCTTCTGTAAGAAAGCGTGAGGCGAAGGCGCGCTGACCAGTGGCCTCTTCCGAGAAGTGTCTAATTAATCTGACTGGTTGGAAATGAACGGCGCAGCCTGACACAGCGAGTCGCGGTGACACGCCAACAATCACCACACTGCAGTGTGGCATCTGCCAGCCATTTGAAATGCAACGCTTGACAAGCTGCGATGGAAGAGGAAATGAGCAAAGACGCTTTTCTGTGATATGTCACAAATCATTTTCATGTCGGTTTGTGCAGGGAAAGGGGGGGGGGGGGGTCGTGACATCAAGCCGCACAATAGCTTAATCTTTAAAGCAGCCGAAAGTCTGTCCGCTGATTCCAGTTCTGGAAGGAGAGTGGGACAGAGATTAGTGAGAGGTGGCGGCGAAGAGAGGATGGGAAGCGGTCGATGACTGACAACTCGTTTATTTACTATACCCTTCTCTTTCCCTTCTCTGTGCCGAGCCGCTGAGGAGAACTCTCGGTTTTTTGCCTCACAGTCTGACCTGTTTGTTTGACACAACACACACCGACATGGGAAATAAACACTGGATCTCACATGCCAGCCGGGTCTCGCATGCGGCGGAGAAACCTCTCCTTCACTTTTAATACAAAATGCTGCCAAATTCCATCGGTCAAATGAAACCAAAACCGACCGGCCGGCGAAGGGCTTGGTAGGAATGTCACAAGAGCCCGCGTTGGCAGGTGTTTTCTTAGCGGGGGAAAAACACGAGGAGAGGGTAGTACATGAGGCTGGGGGGGATAAGGACGTTGTTGCCGGACTCCTCTGAGATTTCCACTGTATTTTCTGGGATTGAGCTGTTCATGTGAGGCTCTCACATCCCAACCAGGTGCCAAGGCCATTATTGACCTATGAGTAAATGTGTGTGTGTAAGGGTTCGTCTCCCAGACTTGAATAACCATTGTAGCCCTATACTGATTCTATCTGAAACTACTCTGGAAGAAAACAAGGCTATGGTTTTATCATCACAGATTATTATCATGGTGTCTGACTTTTTATGAGATTTTAATCCAGGAATTTATCCGTACACCTGCTGTGAGATGAAGCTGGCGGAGAAAAACTTTATATTCATGAGCAACACACCACTGGACCTTGACACGACCTTCAGTTCAATGGTCGGGATAAATAAACTCAATTCACTTTGCACTTCACAGCTCATTCTCAATACAAATTTCCATCCTTGCGCTGAACCCATAACATAAGGTGCGTGCGCTTTAGGAGAGGTGGGAAATTAAGTGTTGATGGAGGAAAAACTATCTAGTGGGGAGAATGAAATACGAGGTTTATCTGCAGGATGTGAGAAAGGATGAGAGCTGGAGTCAGACCTCTTCTGCTGCGGTGTTGGTTCCACGACCGGATAGAAAGGACTGACTCTGACACAAAATCACATCCACACACTCACACACTCACACACACACACACACAGACAGACACACACATATGAAAAGATAGGTCATAGTGGCTAATCCAGGCTAGCTCCAGCAGACCTATAAGGGGCCGGACTAATCCTGTTATCGGGCCCAACAGATGCTGTTGACAGAACAATAAGCGGGGGGGGCAATATTGCAGCGCGGCCCCGAGGAGGTCATGAGCCAAACTCATCACAGCAGCAGCAGGATCGCTGGCTGGCAGGAGCAGGGCCGAGCTCCGCGCCGGTCACACACACCGGCTCTCCTTGGCCGAGCACCTCATGCGACAGCGGTTCAAAGTGATGTGTTCCCAAGTGTGTGCACCCCTTTCCGTTTTGTCTGCAGTGTCAGAGGGTGTAGAGTGTGGTCTTTATAAAGCCGGGAGTAGACTCAGAGCATATCAAAAAAATAAATATATATATACAGAGCCCAGACCGCACATTCATAACCACTGACATCCACCAACAGAGAGGTTTTTCAGTCTGGATGCTCAGGAAGGTAAACACATTAAACAACACAACGACCAACATGTAGAAGAAAATGCCTGCATCAAGATGAATGAATTCAGATGACTGAAAGTGTATTTAGAATCATACTTTGTCTGTTTTCAGCCGTACAACTGAATAAAAAAGAAAACAAAGACACAAAAGAAGAACAAACACAGTCTAACACATAGAACAAGAAGGCAAAGGCTTTTATCAGCTTCTTTATTTTGGCAGTCTAGACGCCACCGCAAGACATTATGAGGTGCATTAAACTTCCAGGCTCTCGTGCATAGATAATACAAATTTTTGAATGCACTTTATTCAAAACAAATTGATGGAGGACATTTTACCAGCATGCAGCTGGCACGACAGTGAAACAAGAGAGTGCCTCAGTTTCCGGGGAATCTGTGCCATCAAACATGACTCACCAGGGAACTAACAAAAAATAGAGAAGCAGACTACAGACATTGGGAAAAGGAGTCAAATGCCTTTTTGGCAGGTTCAACCATGTTTAAAAAAACATGTATACCTGCTAATTTGTTCTTAACAAAGATGTGAGGTGCTGTCTTCCTGTGTGTGTGTGTGTGTATGTGTGAGTGTAACTGTGGTTTCTTCCAGATTACATTACATGTCATTTAGCTGACGCTTTTATCCAAAGCGACTTACATTTTTGGTACACTCATCATTTTTATGAGGGGCTCAGTATCTTGCCAAGGACACTTAGGCATGCAGATGGGATAGAGTGGGATTCGAACCGGCAACCTTCTTGTTGCAGAGCACCTGCTCTATCCCCTAGGCCACGCCCTCCCCATAAAAGAAAGACAGTGCCTGAGGCTGCTTCGCTTTGTGTCTCAACTTCCATCAAAGGATCCTTTCTTCTGCACACAATATAACACCTTGATACAGTATAGAATAGCAAGCACGCACACACACACACACACACACACACAGTCTTGCACCATATCACTTCGCCGGTCTCTCCAGCAGCAGCAGCTCTCGTCACGCTCACATATGTGGACCTGGATCTGAAAATATCTGGATGATCCTGAAACAGCCAGTTACCCAGCCCCTCGCCACACACACACACACACACACAGACACACACACAAACACAGGTGCACTTCATGGGTCAACACTGCCTGTAACACACAGTGCAGTCGCTCATCGTTCACTGTAAAGCATAAGAGGATGCGACATGTGAGAGAACAGCGAGGCAGAATAAAAAAATGAAAAAGAAAAACAGCGAGAGCAACGTGAATCCAACTCTACAACAGGAGGCTTGTGACTGACACTGCTCATAACGAATGGGCATGAGTGGTGACACACATATTCATTTAACAATCCCACCGTGCAGGCCAGTCATGCATGAGAGCAGAAATAACAATGACGTTGGCTGCGTGGACGAGGAAGTGTTTTCCTCCCCTCTCCCTGACTTTCTGGTTTGTGTCCCAGTTTAACTAAATCCCATTAAAAAACGCTTTCATCTCACTGCACTTCATTACTGTCATAAATGCCGCGGCTCAGCCCAGAGAGAGGCAGGGATTAGACGAGATGAGCTCATCGAAAATGTTACACTCTCGAACCCCAGCAGCCCGTTAAATAAAGACTCCCACTTTAAATTCGACATATTGGATTATCCAAATAGACCCTCCAGCGCAGAAGGTGTCACGAAGGTCGCGCTTGCTGTGGCATGTAGAGGCATGTGCGTCCTACTTAGGCAAACGATGCACCGGATCATGACAGCACAGGTTTCTGCTCCTTTTCTCTACTCTGAATATGAGGATGTGCAGACAAACGTCCCTGTTCGCCAATTCATAGAGGAGACAGGATGAGAGAAGGGGGAAAATAAAGAGCAGCTTTGCAGGCATAATCGGGGAAAGGAAGAGGGAGGGAGGGGACGGCAGGGAGGGAGCTTGATATTTTGTGTCTGATTGGATGCGATGGGTCAGAGGCTTTCACGCGCATTTATGAATGCTTATTTTAAGCAGAGCCCAAGCTGGGCTAATCTTTACTGCTCGCCTGAATGAGGGTGCTGATTAAAAGCTAATTATACGCTACAGATTTGGCCTCTGGTGAAGTCTCTGCTGATTTGACACGGCTTGGACTCTGGCCTGGGTGCATGCCTGTGGGCTTAGGCTCCAGATAGCCATGTGTGTGTGTGTGTGTTTGTGTGTGTATGTGTGTGCACGTACACATCTTTGGGGAACAAGACGTCAGCATGCATGATGGACGCTGTGAGGTGTGTGCTCGTAACATTGGCATGAGACTGAGGCACAATTCTCAGGCACTTGTGCTTTGCTTGATTATAACCTGTTTACTTCCACTCCATAAAATGTCAAAGGAAGATTTGTTTTTATATCTATAATAGTTATCCAGTAAAATATGATCATATTAATCTGCAGGGGTCATTCTAATGCATTATTTAGTGTTCACACACTGTTTATATTTCTGTATTTTTACCCAGATGTATGGTGGAGTTTTTAATTACCGATAGTGATATTGACAAAATGGAATTAGAGTTGATGCATTGCAGAAATGCCAACAACAAAGGATATATTATTGCTGCTGTTTTTCTCTGCCAAGGAGGTGATAATCTTGTCTGCCTTTGTTGGTCTGTTATTTCGCAGTATCGTACAAAAACTACTCGACAGATCACCAGGAAACTTGGTGGGAGGATTTGGTATGAGTCAGAGAAGAACTCATTAAATCTTGCTGCAAATCTGGATCAGGTTCTTCAACAATGTGAGGGTGTATTTCAATACGTTTCTCAGAGAATGATTCACGGATCTTTATGAAAAGTCGACATATTTAGGGGACTGACTTTTATGAGTGTGTTAAATTGGTGTAGAACCCCCAAAAGATCTGGAGATATTGGATTCACAAGGTGAGTGTTGAGCCTAAAGTCTACGCTGTAGCCTATTTGTAAAAGTGTAAAGGTGGATGAGAAATATTGAAAAACACATTGTTTTCAAACAAAAACTATTTAGCTCCAGACAAGTTTTAATCCTTATCTAGACACTGGAAAACACTTATCCCTTGAACACTGGGCAAGCACATACCTGTCACAACCATTGCTATAATATAAGCTCATCTTCTATATGCAGTTGTATGATTGTAAACTGCAGAAATTTAACAGCTGTGAGCAAAGACAACAGGGTAAGCAACACTTGTAATTGATTTTCCATGTAACGTTCTACACTGGAGGATAATGGCGCTATTTAGTTAAACAGCTTTAACATCTAACAAATTGTTCATTTTATGAGCATTTAATTTGCATCATTAGTTATTTACATAAGAGTTATATCTGAAATTTATTTTGGTTATAGCTGATAGCAACATGCAAGCCAAGTATTCTTTTCAACTGCCTCTGCTCTTTTACAAAGTCGCGTCTTTCCCTCCCCTTTAACGTGTTTGTCTTTCAACCCCCTCTATGTGATCTCTCACGGGGCCTCTCTCTCCCCTTCCCCTCCTCAAGCAGCCACTCCACCGCTCAATCACACAGACACGCTGGGGTTAATATCCCTTATGAATCCAGAAGGGAAGAGAAAAACAGAGCGAATGCTTTGCTGCCTGTTTGGCATCTTGTCCTTGACATCGTTGCTCCTGCGGCGTGGCAGTATCTCACGCCTCTGACCTTCCTGCAGGAACTGGTCCCAGTGCCTCGGCAGCGCACGCAGAAAACACAGCCAGTAGCCTACCGGGTGTCTCACAGTCCGTGGCTATTTGTGTCTCGGGCGATGACACAATCAGTTTGTTCAACTGCTTATTTTCTTACCAAGACCGGACTACTTAAAGTGAGCATTTCAGTGAAGCAGCACATGAAAATGTATTAGCTACATTACAGGGGTATTTGTTTTTAATAGCTGAGAAATAAAAGCTCATATTTAAAAGGGTTGAAAAAGTCCCAGTGCCTTAAATATTCCACACAAGCCACAAACCTTGGTCTTAGACTCAGCAAGAAGGTTCACGGTTTGAATCCCAGTTCGGAGTTTGTAGTTCTCCCCTTGTATGTGTGGGTTTATTCATGCATATCGGGGTTATGTTAACTGCACACTGGCGACCTGTACAGGGTGTCAGCTGGGATTGGCTCCAGCTCCCCATGACCCTCAAAGGGAGGTGGTATAGATAATGGATGGATGGATCTCCTATACATGCACAAATACAGCATATAGACTACATATCCATTAAATCTGTGCAATTGTAATTATACTGTGCAATCATCCTGTGCCACTGCACTTTTGATCATGTTTTTTAATCATATAATCTACCCATTATATCTGTTTGCAGTTAAATAAATAAATATATGTATATATGACTGTTCAATTTGAACCCTCTGGTCAATGATCCTGTAAAAATGTATATATTGCACTTATCTTTTTCTTGCGTTAAACATTTTCATATACTTTTTTTTATTTTCTATTAATGCCCAGCACAATCATAGCACAGCAAATCCCTTGTTTGTCCAAACCTGTTCAATTTGAACACTCTGTATTTGTTCTATATTTTTGCCTGTTTCACATTGTTTGTAATATTTTTACCAGAGTTTAGCCTTTAATGACCATTTTTATCATTATCAGTATTTTTTATGATTTTGTTATTATAGTTTTTTTGCCATATTTAATCTTCCTATTTGTTGTTGTTTTTCTAAAGCGCTGTCTTATTATTGGCGCTATTATCTTTGAAACCCTTTAAACTGCACTAAGCTGTATGAAAGGTGCTATACAAATAAAGTTTGACTGACGGACTTACTGATTGATTTTCAATTGTGCCACGGTTGGTGCATTTTCATGTTTTTTTTGTAAAATCAACCTCTGCTACCGATCTCAAGACAGCAAGGCAACAGCCTGCAGCTGCTCAGGTGTCTTGTCAACAATAGAGAGAGGACGACTCTACACGCTCACCTTCATGTCAAGGACACGATCATTCACAGCGAGAGCACACCTGGTCACTGGCTGCATGCATGTGTGTATGTATGTGTGTGTAGACCCAAGAAAATGGGGAATTTGGAGTATGACTGGAGGCATCTTGACAACTCCGACCTACCCTCTCAAACTCCCACTCTCTCGCTCTCTCTGTATCTCTAGCTCTCTCTCTGCATCCCCCCTTCTCTTTTTCCTCCTCCACTCCTCTTGCCTGTCTTTATTATTAGTGGCAGCTAGAGGCAGTGGACCGGAAAATTCCCATCGAGAAACAAACCCACATCTGCATATTACAGCCCTGTTTCACGTCTGCTATGAGCGAATAAATTAATACATGAATAACAATGAAAATCATCCATTAGTTGCCTCACTCGCTCTTTAAATGGCATTGTGTGTGTGTGTGTATGTGTGTGTGTGGGTGGGTGTTTGAGTTAGGAGGAGCTCTAGTCGTCTCTCTTGGCCGTGCTCACCAGGGAAGGGAGCGTATTTGCATAAAACCTCTAAGAAATGGTATACCTGAAGTACAGTTGGTCAGATCACAAGCCGGGTGGCAACCGATGTTGGGACACAAACAAGTTCAAGGCCAGAAATATAACATCCCCTATATTTATATATATATAAAAAAAAAAAAACATTACGTTTCATCAGTGTCTGTTTGTTTGTTGCTTGGTTTGTTTGTTTTTGTTTACACTATTACATAACAATTATTGGACAGATTAGAAAGAAACTTAATGGAAGGATGTGGTAATGGGTCAGGAGGAACACAATACATTTTGTTGCAGATCCAAATTAAGAAGCAGATATATGTTTTTGTGAGACAACTTTCCCAAAATTCTCTGAGAATAATATAAGATCGCGAGTTTGTGCAATTTGGTGTGGATTCTGATAAAAATGTGGATTTAGAGAATTTAAATCTGTTTTCATAAGAGGACCTTTGGGCCAAGGTGGAGGTACGACCTCTACTAATTGCCATTCTCACACTAAAACCAAAATCTACAATTTTGCAAAAGCATTTGTTTTAACCCTTTAAAGGAAACATATAAAGCTCATATTCAGGTTCATAATTTAGAAACTGGGTTGTTACTTTTTACATGCTCTGATTGGCAAACTGGCCCACTCTGTTGTGATTGGTCAACCGCTTCAGCATGTTTTCCACTATTGTTTGACTAGCTGCTAGGTGTGCATTATGCAAATGTTGTAAGCGTGTCACAACCCATCATGATTCCCCGGTATTATGGTTTGGACTACTGATAAGAGGCTTCAGGAGCTTCAGGAGCAGTATTTTCTGTGGGGGGAGGGGGGCTCCCTTACTGTGGACTATGGACTTTTTTTTTTTCTTTGCAGACCATTTATATTTCAGGTTCCCTTTTAAAAACATTTTTTTTCCTGTGCATTTGATTGACTAATTTATTTTCAATTTTAAAACCGGGACATCACTGCACTTTACAGGCACACACTGACAATATATTTCCTTTTATTCTTTTAGTGTGCTTTTATTCTATTTTTCAAATTGAAGATTCAAGGAAACTAGGGCTCATATTTATTATAGTGCAGATTGATAAATGATAATGATTTGGAGGCTTTAAGACAAAAAAATTAATGGGAATATTCAGCTCGGGAATTTTGGGAATTTTGAAAAAAATATATATGTACGCAAATTAAACGCTGAGCAAAGAAAACATCATTCAAAACTCTATATTAAAGATGTATGGAATGCAGCACATGCTGCTCGGTGAATTTCCACCCTGCACTGTGCATTTCTCCATCACTTGTGCAGATAATTTCCAGCATCCTGCATACTACAGCAGGGCTATTGAGGCCTGCTGTAGTGTGCAGGACTAGTCAGGTAAGTTTCTATGATATTACGGTGGAAAATATATTAACATGCTGATTGATGATTCTTCATCTGTCCATCTAGCCTCTTTCTATTCATTTATCCATCAAAGACAATTCCAATTGTTTGGCAAACCATTTATATCTCTAGCATTGCATTAGTGTTTTTTTACAAGCTTTTTTCTCATCTTATTCTACAGAACAATTCCACGTGCACTATCTCATGTGTGGAGACATTTCACCCAAACCAATGTAGAAGGAAAGGCTGTGTACATTTGCAAATACGATGCAAAGACCTATGTTAAGAGTGACACAGATCCAGAAGCATATAGTCAAGTGCCAAAAGTTTCCTCAGGGCTCAAATCAGCCTATGACAAAACAAATGTTCATATTTATGTCTGTATAAGACAAGGTAAATACAGTTAGTATAAATTACCCACACATTTCCTGTTAATTCCCGTCAATTCCCGTATATTCCCATATATTCCCGTAAATTTCCATGGAAAGTTTCAAACTTTGAATATTCCCGGAATTTTGCAACCCTAGTCTTCAAAAATTCACTGTCCTCTTCTTCATTGTTCTTTTAAATGCCTTTGACCTATGTGAAACATTTTGAGTTACCTTTCCTTTTGAAATGTGGTGTGCAAATAAACCCGCATTTCCTCAAACATCATAAGCTACCTTTATATTACTATGATGAATAGAAAGATGGTTTGGTTTTTCTGTTGATATCCAGCATCGTGTGATGTAGGTTTTATGCAGATATGACAAATGTAATTGTTTCCCAGGGTGAAATGAAAGCACAGGAACGTAAGAAGGTGATGGTGTGTGTTCTGCCTCTGTGAGCGTGTTTAGGTGAAACGCTGCTGTCACCGGCGCCAGTGAGATGTCCATTTCTGTGTTTGTTAGCGCATCACACATGCCCTCCTCCCACTCTCACTCTCGTCCCTTTCCGCTGAGTTTACATCTGTTCACCAAAGCCTGTCTGCTTCAGTTTCGTGTACGACACGGCGAGGGTCTCTGGAGGTCCGCAACGAGTCGCACTAAGCAAACGCTCCGAACACTGTCAGAATACTTTGCCGCTGAATACGCTCATTCGATGTGATACAAGGGCTCTCGAGGGGATTAGATCAAACAAAAAAGATGCTTTAACATCCCAATGCGGGCAGATGAAAAAAAACTCAGTGACCCCCGGCAAGAGGCGGTTCTTACATCCCATGGTGCATCACTTCCGTTGGCAAGGAAGTGGATGTGAGGGATGAGAGGTATGCGTGAACTTTGGGAACTGCGAGGCTGAGCAAACTTTCCGGGGCCGTGTATTATCTGTCCATTAGCAGACAGGCCATCCTTGCTCTGAAAATGACTGTTTTTTTCTGCGTCTGCTTCTTGCTCTCTCTCCCTCCCGCTCTCTCTATCCAATCCAGCCTCTCTGTCTCCTCTCTAATCTTTACCCCTTCCCTCCATCCCTCTATCTCCGTCCGGCTGATGTGATCCTTCCCCTCTTTGAACCTCCATCTTCCTTGTTCCACTGCCTCATCTGATTTATCTGCCCCTTTTATTCCTGACTACCTTTTCCCCTCTCTAAACTCCATCCCCTCCCTGGATACAGCTGGTAATAAGTCACTCTGCTGTAATTTTGCCCCTTTTAAAGGACTGTAATGATGGGGCTCAGAGGATGGCTAAGGTGCAGGTGCAGGGGCGAGGGGGGGGGGGGGGGGGGGGGGGGGGCTGGATGTTTAAAGGGACTCTTCCATACCCAGAAAGAAAAACCTTTTATGGGCCCTTTTTTTGCAATGTGCCACTGGGAGAAGAGAGCAAAATTGGCCAAAACAGAGAGAAAGAGACAGATGGATGGTCTGCAGCTCACACAAAGTACCTTTTTCTGTTTTCTATAGGTTCCTTTATAATCCAGTTTGTATTGGAGGAACTGGAAAGTACAGATTCTCTATAAAACTACTTTCAGAAATGCACTAGACTCCAGATTATCTCCTGATATCATCCAGAGGGTGTACGTGAGAACACAAATGTCCGAGTCCAAGCCCCCGTAAAAAACCCTGGATAATGTCCGGTTGACTCCATGTGAGAAGACGGGATGCATGGTGACATATGTAAGAGATAGACAGACGCAAAAATGAAAGAAAAAAAAAGAAAAAAGCAAACAAATATCTCAGGAGGAACCACAACAGGAGTCGACTTTAGAGCTTTTTTTCGTTCAATCAATCAATTTTTCTTTCAAAGTTTTCTGAGTATCAGCGTCTATTTTTGCCAATGTGAACACTTTTATTTGACAAAATAAACAAGGCATAGATAACGTGCATTCAGGTATTATTTATCTCTTATTTTAAGTTCTACATATTAGGTTGCAATTCTGTTTCTATTTATTTATAGTTGTTCATAATGAAGTTTATGGATAAACAGTGAAATATTTAAAAGGTGTCTTTAACTGCAAAAGAAAAAATCTGGGATAAAATATTTTTTTAACGATACCTTACCTCATCAGTATGCTTCCAACTGTGGGTAATGGTGTGGTTTGATTTTCTTGGCAACTTTAAGCCCGAAGGAGGGGGGATTATGAATTTTCTCCTATAAATGTAATGACTATCACAGTTCTGATATTGTAAACCGAAGAATCAATTCATATTTGTTGTTGAATATTTTGATCTTTGAATGAAAGGAGTTAAACTATATTGGAGATTGAGAATAACAAAAGGGCACAGTGATATCAAATGAGGGCAACTGTGAGCAATAATAGAGAAAAGGGTCGTCTGAGACTGCTGACCCAGCGGCCAAAAAATGCTGTTGGAATTGACTGATATTTAATGACATTTAAAACACTGGCAAATAGCTCGATTTATTTAGCAGATACATCAGAGGCGGCTCTGGCTCTGTGGGTCTGAATGCACAGGTCAGATAAGGGCTGATAGTGAGCTCCGCTTGGCCTTCTAGCCGCTCGACCTGTCAGAGCCCGGGTAAACACAGACATCGAGTGATTTCTGAGAGACGCGCCCCTCTCCCTGTGGCTTTATGAGCGTCGCTCCTCGTGTTTCTCGCTCCGCTGGGCCCTGTGTGTCAACCCGGCATGCCTTGCCGACCTTTTCCCAGAGTTTGAACTGCCGTCATGGAGGGGGCACTCCCTGGGGCCAAGCGGAGAGCAGGGAGAGAGGAAGGACTGTGAGCGGGGGGGATCGAGGGCGATGGGGTGGGAACAGAGTTCAGGACTCCACAGCCACATCACATTTCAGGAGATGTGTACACCTGCCCACCGCAGACAAAGACAGCACAGGGAAAACGTGCTATTTGAAGAGTTTTAAAGCAAAAAGATATATGAAATAAAATAAAATAAAAGCCACTGCAAAACCATATTTACCCTAATAGAGTATGAAACCTAGTAATTTGTAATTTGTGTTTTGATTTATTACTAGAGACACAACTACCACCACTAATTTTTGTTATGTTTCCCCGCACTTTAAAATGACATCATCAATCAATCAATCAATCAAATGTTATTTGTATAGCCCATATTCAAACATCACAATTTGTCTCATAGGGCTTTAACAAGGTGTGACAACCTCTGCCCTTAACCCTCAACAAGAGTAAGGAAAAACTACTAAAAAAAACTTTTAACAGGGTAACATCCTGTTGAAGCAAGTATATCTCCAGCACCTAGACACAGCCATCAACCAGCAGCACTCATAGGCTTTCATAGCAACTGATCAAACCGACCGAACAGAGAGCGGCGACGTTCAACAATTTGGAAAGATCATAAGAGACACACATACCAACAATGTATGCGCGTGCATGTCCAAAGGCGGTGGGAGGAAAGAAGTCATGTCACTCCACTTGGGGGGGGGGGGGGATATATATAGGGAAAATGGCGATGCAGCACAAAAATAAAACGCAGATGCGCCAAAGCATTCATGCAGAAAATCCTTGCCTTTAATCCAATTCCACACGCTTTATTAAAACAGAGCCAGGCAGATAGAATCAGACAGGGACCATGATGTAGGGACTAGCGATGAAGAGGAGGCTCACGTTACACAAACATACAAAAAACACTACACACACTACAAAAAAAGTGCACAAATCAGACGTGAGTGAGGAACGGAGGACCGTGTAAAAAAATGCAAATGCAAATTATCTATCTCTCTCTATCCCGTTCTCTCCCTCTCAGAAAACACATGACACATTTATGCCTCCTCACAGAGCTGCGGAAGATTAGCACAACGGAAAATACAAACAGCCACAAACAGGCAAACAGTGTGCAGTCAGTCTGTTGGATTTATAGATCGACAGGGTGGGCCGCAGCAGATCAGGCTGCTGTTCGCTCTCTGATGCCTTCTCTCCTTCCTCTCTACACACCCTTCTGTCATCATCTGATCTTCTGCTCTAGAAACGGGAGATGATTTATCGCGCTGCACTATTAAGCCGTATGTGTGTGTGTGTTGTGTGCGTGGTGTGTGTTATCTGCATGTCCACAAGGCATTTCTTTCAGGGGTGTGGTCTGTTTTGTTCATTCGTCTCTCATCTTTTTGGGCATGTTTGGCTGCGTCACCTTGGCCAAAATTAATAACAATGCCAATTATACAGGATTAGGGCCCATCTCCTTCAGAATAAGGGTGTTTCTGCTGCTCATTGGTGGGTCAGAAAAAGTTCGAGGACTCCCAGTCTCAACACTGAGGACGACGTGAAGGCTAGAGGAAGTACAGGGTCACTCCCTAACAAACACAGACATGAAAGTGTGAAAGTCAACACACGTTTATGTAGCTGAAAGAGTCGCCTCTTGTTTATAGATCATATTTATACATAGAGGCCATGGATTATACATAAAGATGGATGACACGTTTCACCTCCTCACATTGTGAATAAAGAAAGCTAACACATCCCGGATAATAGTGCCTCCATCTTGCACTTTTGACGTCATTTGGCATTTATGAGCCGCAGTAGTGAGGTCCAGACAATACATCTGCTCCACCAATAGCATGTCAGACTCAGGTGTCAAACATGATCTTGACTAGAGCTACCTAAACGACAGAAGTCATCTTTGAGAAAAAAAGATGTATTTAATTTATGTTCTTTGTCTTTTTGAGCTGACTCTCCTTCTAAAAGCATGATGGAGCTTGGTTTTTTGTTATGTGTCCTTGAGTCTTGTTCTGAACTCTATGTGATACCTTTAGTGTGTAACATACAAAACCTGTGAGGAAGCAGATCAGTGCAAAAACATATATTAACGCCACAGCTATAACACATTCAAGCAATCAAACCTCTCATATGACAAATCAAGTGGACGGCAAAAAAAAAACGTGTCGCAAGTCTTCTGAAGGTGTTTCCCAGAGAGACGGATATATTGAGATAAGTAGAAAAAGAAATTGCATCTGGACTCGATTTTCTGTTTTCACAATAATAAACAACACAATTACTGAACAAGGCAGATTTTTTTTGATGATGTAAATCGGCTCTCATCTGTGCATCTGTAAAATAACGACCCACCAGCACTCCCTGCTCTGCTGGAGTTTTTTTTATTTACTTTTTTGCAGTGGCATTGAAAGATTGCAAGCGTTGCCACAGTTTTTCTTTCTTGACAGGATGAAATATAGCCAACATTAGCAGGTATAAAAGAACCATCACAACCAAAAAATACTTGAAGTTCTTCTTTTGTTAGGTTTTTGTTTGCTAAATCAACTCTTTTTGCTTCAGCCTGGTGGTGACTAAAACTTCATCTGCATCCAACCACCTTCCTTTGAAAATGAATGTATAACAAAGAGAGTAAGCTGCCGGTTTAAACAGCAAATTTTTATTACCACCTATTGTGAGACATTAAACGAGTCAGGAAAAGGCCATGAACTGAATAAATCAGCAACCGAGCTCACATCGTCACCCAAACATCTGGATCCTTTCTCTACCCTGAGATCCGCCAGGAAGCTTCTCCACATATTATTCTACGGATGACAGAGTGAAATATCTTAATCACAGGCACATTCATCTTTTCGGCAGACTGGCTTCAGCACATGTCTACGCCAGAAGGAAATAGAGGAGAGGAAGAGGAAGAGGAAAGAGGAAGGTCGGGAGACAGGATAGAGAGAGGGAAAAAAAAGAGCCTGGGCCGACTGTCAGTTCAGTGAAGCAGAGAGGGAGGGCAACGCTCGCCGACATGGAGACGATTCGCTGGGAGAAACAGACACACACACGTACACATGCATGCACACACACAAAAATACACTTTAAAGGAAAAACATGTTATTTTCTTCATTGATTGAGTCTTTAAACCGACGGACATCCATACGAGAGACAGACGTCTTGTACGGTACATATGTGGGCCGATGTAAACACAGATGCACCAAAGCACGTATTCATGTTTCCAAAACACAAGCTACAGACTCTGCAGCATTAAAAATTTAAAAATATTCAGACATCCAGGATGCACACGCACACGCAAACATGCACACATGCACACACACACACCCAGCAGCAAAGCTGTGGTGAAGCTGAGGACACAGCAGGGCTGGCTGCCTGAGGGAGTCAGCAGAAGGTGAGCAGAGATAAGGCTGTGTGATTGTGACTGCATGTCAGAGAGAATCTGCACACCACAAATTTCAGCACAACACAACACAGCACTGCACAACACAACACGGCACACAAACACACACCCACAAAACTTTCATGTATATGGTCCACAACACCTGCAGCAGTGAACCATAACAGGGAATTTAGACGACGCATGCTGTGTTGCATATAAAACAAGTTTCTGCTCTATTACAGAATTGATGAGGTTTTTTTCATGCTCGCTGGTCCTTCACCCTGAAACCACCAGACCCACCTCAGAGAGCTGCTGATGACAACGTCTGAATGATCAAACAGCATCACCTCGTGTTTTCTGTTGCACTTGAACATGCAGCAGAGCGGACTACAGCTGGCAGCAACCTGACCGCTGACATGCACGTGGGTTGTTCTCCGTTGTTGCGCCAAAAGGAGAAATAACTGACCAGTTCTCTGTCTGTATTCAGTTTGTTATTCAAAGATCCAGCAGGAAGAAGAGACTAACAAAAACCAAGCAGCCTGCCATCTGCCTGCCACTGTACATCTGTTTTAACAAGGGGGCCCTTAACTCTGACACAATAATATATTTCAATAATATTGTTAAACAATAATATTGTTATAATCATATAAAGTATCATTCAGAATTCATGCGATCTTAAGATGTAGAGTATGATTTAAATTATTTCTGTCAGTAATTCATTCAAGTTAAATTGGAGCTTCGACTAACTTGGCTTCTTCAAAGGTCAGATTTTTTGAGTCACTTCTGCTGAAAGGATGTTTTCAGATAACAGGTGATGACCACTTATAAATAAGGCTGTGCCTCAAATTTCTAGCAAGTCATGACTCAATAGGTTTTGGTGGAAAGTGTCAAATTGTTATTTTCAGCAAAAAAGGCTATAACGATTTGAGGGCACAGACATGGTATGAATGAACTGCAGGAACCGAATCAGTTGTGTTAAAAAACACAACCAAAAGTTTAAAGACCAGTACAAATATATATATATTTCATCACATATAAAATTTACTAAATAAATGTTGTGCTATAGAAGATCAAGAGAACGCTGTTGTAGTGGTTTTTACGGACTCTCCTCCTTTGACAACAATGGAATGAATGATAACAACAGAATATCTCTCAGCTCCACCTGACGAGATGTCTCTGCAACAGATTGACAATGGTTTCAATAAAAACAACAACAACAGCAAAAACATAACCTATATTTTCTTGGATAATTTAGAGACGGCTGCTGAAATGTAGTATATAAAGGTTATTGTATGAGGAACTGTTCCATGTTCTGTTGCTATACACAAAGAAAGACAAGCAAAAGGAAAACACATATGCACACACGGAAGAAGACAGTCATATAACACTTTTTGCATATAAACATCCCAGCAAAATGTCGGGCCTATAGTGCTTTGTGTATAAATAGTAAAAAGACCTTTTAGCTCAGTACGTGTCAGTCTTATGTGCTGATCTCAGGCCTGGAGATAAATGGGAAATTTTACAGTGGAAAGTTTTCTGTCAACGTTGGCATTTTCAGAACTTATTCCACACGTTTTTACTGCCCACATAGAGAAAAGCAACCAAATTGTCTTTTTTCCCCCCTGCTCTCTACAAAAATGCATCATTTACACTTCAGACAAACTCAAGCAGATGATGCACTCCTCTTCCCTATGGTCACTACATTTCTGCTTCACAAGAGCCATGTGTTCTCTTTGTTTGTTTCTCTGTGTGCGTTGTCTGATGAAGCAAAACAATAGTAATTTGATCAATTGTCATCACTGCTGCATGACAAAGTAGGCACTAAACACAACTCCATTATCAAATACATATTTCATACTCATGCTTCAGACAAAACTAAACAAATAACGAACTTGGATTAATCACATGAAGATTCAAAGGAGTCAGATGACGGCCTCCTAACAATGCTGGCAAAGCTACTAGATGTTGTCTTTGTTTGTAAAAAGTCAGATGATGATGGTCCATTTACTGTATTTAAACAGCACTTCTCTTTTCACACCTGAAAGTCTGAAACAAGCTTCATATCTTTGTATCCTTTCTCACATTTGATCTGTTAGTTTTGGTTTCACGTTGTAATTTCAGGGTCAAGCTAAAGACTTTTTAATGACATGCGTCCTGTTGTCATCACTTACTTGGGCTGATGTCTGTTTATACTGGATATTAATTGTTTCCTTGCAGGCACGATAATATCATCATGGTATTACCATCTGCAAAATGAATCCTCGTAGCTTAAACATTACATCATCGTAGGTGAAGACACAGTAATCCTGCGAGCGCCTTCCAATTATTTTGTCTTTGTTTTACGCCTAATGCCATCTCAAAACCCTGCAATTGGTCTGAAAGTCCACCTATCAAGAATAAATAAATAAAGTTTACTCACTGCAAATCAAACAAACCATGGTTCAGTTTGATTGGTCTGGACTGTGGTTCAGACTGTTACCAGCAACTATTTATATATATAATCCATTAAGCTGTCAGTCTTTCATTTTTATGTATCGATAATGAATCGGTTAAAAAGACTGAAGCTACATTGTATCCTTTCTAGCAGTTTATTACAAAAATCAACTTCCACGGCTTCTTTCACAACGCTCTTTCTATACGTACGTTGTAATACAGACATATCTGTAACATAATTATACCTATTGTATGAGTTAGACAATTTAATACAATTTAATTTTGACTGGTCACAATTCAAGTTCAAGATATTTTTACCTCACCTAAAATCAAGATTCCTTAAATTGAGTTTAAACTAGTCAGAATGATGTTGTAGATATCATGAGCTTGAGTAAGTTACATGAGTTAACCAGCACTGAACTGAAGTGAGTGATAACTGGAGTCTCCACATGTAAGCAATACACCGTGATATTGAACATAGTATAATGCTAAACAGTAATATTGGACATGAAAAAGCAAGTACTACTGGTAAAGATGTTTGTACTTCTGAAATAAATTGTCAGTGAAATTTTGGAGAGGCGCTGGAGGACTGCAGGTATTTGCAAATGTACCAAGAGCCTGATGTGAGTCGCCCTCAATCAAATAATCCCAGTTTGATTTAAACACAAGACAGATTATTGTGACTAAAACCTAATGGAGAGTAAATAAACAAAGCCGACGCTTAACTGATGCCAAGCGAATGATGATGTGTGATTCTAAGAAAACTGAATTACGGGGCACTCACGTAGTGCGATGAAACATTTCCTACAACCACGTCTGACACCAGCAATGTGTCACCCGTCGCCCACTTTCACAGAGCGACTAATTAATCACAATCCTTGGCTTTACGCTCCTCACACTCATTACGCCAGACCAAACGCAACCACACACAATGTATAATCAAATCTAAACTCACACAAAACACAGCTCTTCTCATCTTTTCATGTCACTACAGATTGAGGTGAGCATAGATGGAAAACACAATGATCTTAATTTTGTTTTGACAAGTACAAATCATCATTATCTCATTTACTTTCCTCAAGACAAATCATGTGCTGAGAAGAATCCTGCTTTTTCCAACTCAAGTTCATTTCAAAGAGTAAACCCTGTACATCCTCTACAGAGGTGGCTGCTTTGGATTGGTGCAGCCAGTAATAGATTATTACTGGTGAAAGGAAACATTACAGATTCAAGCCTCGCAACACTGGCGAGTAGATTTGAGAATTTATTACAGACTTTTAAAGCTTTACACAACTAGGCCCCTGTGTATATCAATGATTTACTTACTTCCTATGAGATCAGCTGACATTCCTCTGGTATTTCCCAGAGCCTGATTGGTGAATAGAGGCCACCATGCTTTGCTTGCTGATGTTTTATTGTTGTTGTATTCTCTTGTAGAGCACTACATACTGTAACTTGAAAATTCATCAGAATTAGCAAATTTTAGTATTTAATGTACTTGGTGGCATTTTTATCTACTAGAACATTATTAGAAATAGAATAAATACTGCAAGAATAAACATACTCTTGTTCAATGATGTTTGAGCGGTCATGTTGGAGCGGTTGCTCTTTAAGGGTCTTGGTCAAGGATACCTAGAATTTGCATATACTCCCATAGCTCTCTTAAAAATTACTCTCATTAACAAGCCTCGTTCTTTGAGCATCAGTCCACCTTAGAAATATATTTCCAGGACATGACATCGAACACAATGACCAGATTATTCCTCTTCCTTTGAGAAATTAAATATGCAGATGTGAGAAAATACCAGTTTTAAATGTTGGCAGGAGGAATGCCAAAGAACACAGACACACCCATTTAAATGCAGACTTTGGAACAAACTGTATCCGGACAAATTAGCTACGAGTCCCTGCTGGCTGTTGACAGTGGGGCAGGTAGAGGCCACGGGATTGGTTAATTCAGTCAGAAGCCTTGCAGCCTCCAAAACCTGTTTGACTCAGACACGGTCTCCTTTTTTCTCAGTTTGGAAAACAGATTGAGCAGCCACCTAATGTGACCCCTCAGCCTTCAGGCGACCTATCCCTACTAAAGATCCACTCACATGACAGTTAACAACCTGAAATGGTGTTTCAAAGTATTTTTTTATTTCTATATCCATGCCTTTGGAGGGGTGTTGGATCTTGTTGTATCACAGGGAGCTTTTCTTGTGTTTTGTTTGGTGTGCATCCTTTTGGCAAGGCTGAAGAAAGAGAGAGGGCAGGAGGCTGAGCGGCTCAAATGCAACTGAGAGAATGATTCCCTTGCAGTAGAGTCCTAATCGAGGCTGTGACTGGAATGACAAATGTCCAAACGCACTCCATAGCAGCCTCACTTCCAGGAGTACAACCATCTCACACAACCGGCACTTAATTAGCGTCTCATTTTCTGACTTGGTTCAGTTTGGTTCCACAGTGTGTGTGTGTGTCCTCAACCCAAGGCTCTCACTGAACACATTTCAGCAAATAGAATCCAATTTGTTTAACTTCTATTGAGTACAAGTCTTGGGGAATTGGCACACGGAGGCTGGTGACAGTGTGCTGTGAACAGTGTGTGGGATTCCGGTAATCTGCACGGCCCTATTGTGCTACACAGTGTTACCAGTCCAGCCGCAGAGCACTTTATCCAATGTTCCGGGTAAACATCTAATTTTGAAAACAATGAACAAACAAGCGGTCGGTCAAACAGCGCTCGGGGCCTACCTGTGGTGCTTGGCGTCTTGCCATTGCTGATCTGCTTGAGTCTCTTCTGGTGGGATTTGCCATTGTAGTGAATTTGGGCCTGTGCGGCTGAGTTGAGCTGGATGTTGCAGACCTCACACAGCGTGTAGCTGCGCTGCTTCCTCTCCCTTTTGGGTCTGCAGAGTGCAGCAGGCAGGGCGCCCCCCGGTGAGTGCTCGTCCGGTACTGCACCCTCGTCCTGGGTTTCAAAGCAAGGCTCCAAGTCCATCTGACCTCCCAGTGCTGCACCGAACCCCCTCCTGTCCAGGTCGGTGTTCGGCAGGGCTGATGTACTGAACGGACGTTTCATACCTGTGATAGAAGAAGTGGAGGAGGACAAAAAAAAATCATGAGGCAGCTATAGAGAGAAAGATACAACATACTGGGCAGGAGGACAGATCTATATTTCTATATAGTACAGGTTTATTTTACATCTAAGGCGTCAAACCACAAGTTTTCTCTAGAGTATACATCAGATGCTCTCTCCCTTTTCAAGGCACCCCTGCATTAGCATGTGCAACTCAGGGAGAAACAGGAGTGAGGCCATGTTTACTGATGGAGGAATTGTTTTCCCCCAACTTGGTCTGACCTGACTCACCCGGCATACAAAGCCGCCCTGTTAAAACTTGATAGCCACCGGGGACACACTGGCAAAAATACCCCTGCCTGATTCAAAAAGCTTTGTAGAGGAGCTGGCGGTCTCATGCAAGTCGGGCTTGTCATCGCCCCTCCGAACACAGTGCCACCTCCTGCACGTGCACATGAAGACATCAGAAGTAGACAGCGCTGGGCACCACTGCATACATGTTCCCCACTGCACCAAGTTCCGCCCAAGTGGTGGTGGTCCTGGGGTGTGATCACGCGCCACTTGGGGGAGACAGAGGGCTGCAGTGCTGCTCTCTGAGGACCAGTGAGGCCCCTCTGTCAAGCCCCTTCACTTCACTCCATGCTCGCTCCTGCAGTAGCAGCAGTAGCCGTGCAGCCTCTGTGTACAGCCCAGGAGTATGTTACACGTGAAGCAGCCATAAGCAAGCAAACATAAAAGTTCAAAGTAGAATAGCTAAAATACAGAAACACCTGAGTAGCAGCAGCTGCATTGGATATAAGGTATCAGCGCTCAAGCTGGAACGCCTCTCTCTTCCATCATGTCTGCACAACTATAAAGACCTAAGTGATGGATATGATGGGGGTCAGCAGGGAGCAAACACATTTCTGTCAAATGAGGCTGCAGCTGGAGCACCTCAGGTTTTCCAGCAGAGCTCATGTGGTGTGAGGAGGAAGCCTTCGCGGGACGGACCTCGGCACAAAGAGGAGCTGTTTGTTTCCTATTCAGCTACTGTCTCTGTAAATAAATGAAAAGTCGGGTCCGCAGTGGCACTGTGAAGGTTGGAGACATCAGCATTGGAAGAGAGATACAAAAGTCTTTGAAATACACCCAGCTGTGCATTTCTGCGGCTGGCTCATCGCCTCCGCCTCCAGTTATTTACGTAAATACTGAAGCCACACACACGCACATAGAGAGAGAGAGAGAGAGACCAAAATGAAGTGAAGTGGAGTCTGTGATGCATACATACCTACATGCATGAAAATACTCTCTGTCCTACACACACACACACACACACACACACACACAGTTAAAAAACACATTAGGGCTAGCAGCCTCTATGAAAGCTGCTATTCATGTTGCCAATCTGGGAGCACTCAAGAGGCTCCATCAGATGTTTTCTCGAAAGCTGCGAGCAACACTGCTCTCTGGCACCGAATGAAAAAAAATCTCTGTGGTCCTCGACCACGCAGCGTCGGCGCACGCCCGCCAAACGACTCAGATACGCACCCCAAATTAGAATCGTTGTAAAAACAAACTCCTGATTGAAGACCTACAGAATGCAACATACAGAGCAGCCCTCACAACCCTCTGTAATGAAGAGTCGGTTGCTTATAGAACACACAACTACCCCAACCTTATTCATGTTTTTGGAGATAACACGTTTGTCCAGTATTTGACCTGCAAAAGTGGGTCTTGACCTCTTGTTGGCAATTTTGTGATAAGGGTAAGCTTTCTGCAGAGTAGGCATCACCACTAAAATAGCAGCCAGCCTGGCACAGACGACCAGCAACAGACCTGACAACATTTAACTCCAGATGTTATTGTAGTTTTTTGTGAAATTTAAATAAATAGAGCTTACCTTAGTGGGCAACCTATATAAAGCAACATGACACTAATCTGGGCAGATGCTATATCATCGTTATTCTGATTGTGAGCTTGTTTATCACAGGGGAACTTTGTCAAACTGGTGAGTGCAAATATGGTTTCCATTTATATTAAATTAGGCAAATTTGGACATTTTTTAAGACTGGATGTGAATTACATTTAATCCGATTTTTGAAAGATTATTTAGGAATAATGTTAACAAAAAATCCAGGGTCTTTCTCTATAGGTGCTCTCTAATAGGGCTCTAAAAAAAGTTGCAGCAGTGTTGTTGGACAGAGAAAGAACTTGATATCCTGTCTGATGCTGTTTCCATAAACCAACACCCTGAATGTCCTGCACTTTAGGTGCCTGGAGTGAATGAACAAGCTACTTGTAACTATAGTGGCCATGAATCCCCCTGCTGGTTGAAAGCTCACCAGGACAAAAGGTGTTGATAGCTTTCACCTGCAGGTATCTGAGTGTGTTTGTGCTGAATGTCCTGCAGAGACTTTCAAGACTCTTTCAGCTCTTGGTAGAAGCTGGGCGAGACAAGAGCCCATGCTGTGTGTCCTCACAGAGATCTGTGGGATGACTCGGGCCGGGACATAGTCAGGGGGTAACCCCTGGGGGGAGGAGAGGGAGGGAGGGCGGGAGGCTCTGCCAGCCTTGCCATGTCGACTGTTTCTGCTGTCTCATGTGGCCTTATCTCCCACCACCCACCCACGCCTGCACTGCACAACCTCCTCCCCTCATGGGAACCATCAATCACTGCTGAGATCTTGCTGGAAGACCCCGGCACACTGAGCTTTGTGGCTCAGCAATAAAAACTCTATTTATGATCTTGTGCCTCCTGCTCACTGATCCTGAAATACTACAGAACTGTCCCCAAGTTCAAACCAGCTCCAACCACCGGCCCACCTTGAAGAAGCCTTCCCCACCCATCCACTGTGGCCCCACGGTTGGCATGAGGGCGTCGTTCTTCCTGGTACGACCAGAAATTGGATTCCAGATGGACCAGTACAAACACTGCAAGCATGTTAGCAGCCCCTACATCATGCTGATGAGGTAGGGTGGGCACTGGCAGGTGCACAAACATCACATGACCACATATTATACAGATACTTCAGCACATGTGTGGACTGTTCACACACACGCAGCCATGTGTGCAGCTACAAGCACGAGCTGCCTCTGATTCTGTAAACAAGGAGTACGCGATTCTGCAAACATGCACCAGTAAACAGAAGCATTCTGACTGGACTAAATATATCCTCTGTCGCCCAGAGAACATTGACTGACCTCCGTTATGCAAACAGACACTATCAACAAATATGAAATTTAAAATAAGCTGACAAACAAAACAGGAGGCAGAACACACATACATATTAAGCACAGACTGTCGATGAATAGACAGACAAAGGGAGAAGATAGCCAGAGAAAAAACTCAACCGTTGGATGCTCAATTACCAGTTGTTAGGATTCCTTGACTTTTGAGCCGTTCTGACAGTAAGCACTGTGAGCACTATGTCGGTGGATGACGATGTTTTGTTCATGACATAATAGGGCCACTGAGATTATAATAATAAAGTCCTAATATTACACATTTTAGAAGAGTAAAGTCTTAATTTTGGGCTATGATAGATAGATGATGGATGATTGCATCTTTGGCAAATCAGCACCACATTATCATAAGAAGCATGTCTTTGAGAAGATTGTGCAAGGAAGTGTCTCTTCTAAAGACCTCTCAAAGTGCTTTACAGTACAAGTCACATTCACACATTCATATACACACTCATATAATGAAGCTCTTTTCTATCACACTATTCACACACAGCCTTCAGGGGCAATTTGGGTTTCAGAATCTAGTCTGGAGGAGCTGGGAATCGAACAACCGACCTTCTGCTTAGTGGACCACACACACCATCTCATGACCTTCTTAAATACAAAATATAGATACAAATCTCCCTTTCCATTCCGGGCTTTTATAAGTTCTGTGGGAGACAGAAAGAGCCTCATAAGTGATAGGGAGGAGGAGAGGAGGCGAGAGATGGGTGAAGGGTGCACAAAGGGCTGTGTATAATTGGCATCATCAAAGTATCATTACTGACATTACTGCTGTATTGTCATTACTGCAACTACAGAACGGGCCTGAGGTCTTTGAAGCTCCGTGTCTTTGTGTCCAGTGCATCAGGACTGATTATGGAGAGTCCAGGCTACAGTTCCCTAATGAGTGCGATTATACACAACATACCACTCTGCTTTTTAGAATAGAAGCTTCAACTTCAGCCGGTACGGTCGACTCGGGAGTCTCGGGTTCGGACAGAGTGTTTGCAGAACCCCTCACACCGAGCCCCCCACCACGGCCGAGAGTAAATAAAAAGCAGAGGCACATAAAAGTGTTTTCTCTAATCTTTGTTTGCAGCAGTTCTCTGCTGGTGCACAGGGAGGGGATTTATTCCCTCCGTGTGTTTTTGTGTGTGTGTGTGTGTGTGTGTGTTTACTTACGTGCATGTGTTTGTTTGCCCTTGTGCATGCCTGGGTGTTGTTAAAAAAACAAAAAATAGTTTTGCTTGGGGAGATACAGCCTCACACTGATTCTATCACTGAGGCGACATTGCATTAGTGTGCATGTGGGAGTGTGGGTCTCTTGCATCTGTGTGTGTGTATGGGTGTGTGCGTGTGTGTGTGTGTGTGTGTATGTGTGTGTGTGTGTGTGTAAACCTGCGCAGGTTGGTTCACATATCGGACAGAGAGTGTAGGAAGAGATAAAGGTAAAAGAACAATTTAGAGCAAAGCAGTGAAGGAGATAGAAGGTTAAAAGAGTGACTTATGATTTAAAATACCAGGCGATAGAGAGATGATCCAACAAACAAACATTCAGCATCAACACACCAACTCCACATTCAATGTCAGAGCAACAGTAAGTGCAAAGGCTTTCATGGAAAGGTTTTAAGGATTTTTTTATTTGCTTCAGTTTGGAGTAGCTGCACATTTCTGACACACAAAGAACACAACATACTGGTTATACTGGAGAGCACCAGACGAAGACAATAATTCATGAGTATTTGCTACATCCAGACAAACTCAAGTAGAGAAATGTCCAACCCATCTGAGGTCAAAGATCCTGGCATTTTTCCTGTGACAAATTATGGCACAGTAAACATATGAATTCCTCGCACGTAAAGATGAGGATGTTATTTAACAGCGTGTCCATTAAAGATGAGGAGAAATATCTGCTGATGTTAATGTGATGTCTGCATATGACCTTTTGGAAAAAATAAAAAAATTGGAGCAAATATGCATCTTGAATAGAGCCTGATTGATATGGGTATTTGGGGTTCGATGTTAAGGTGTAAAAACCTTGCTAATGACATATCTGCCAATTTAGAATATATATATATATTTTTTTTTAATTTCTAAATCCTAAGAATTTTTATTGAGGTTTAATATTTTACAGTTTGGTCATTAATGTACATTATTCTAAATCACTAAATAAAAAGAAAACACAAAGAAATATGGCATGTACACTTTGAATAAAGAAAATAAACATATTTCTTTTAAATAGGATGTAAACATGAATGTAGATCTCTTGTTTACAAATATTCCTGTGCTTGTGTTATGTACCCGACCAAGCCTAACATGAGGGCCTGAAGCCAAATACCAAGATTTACAATTTGCAAAGAAGCACACAACTACTGCAGTGAATAGGCCGACTCCATCTGGTGTGGCCCCATTCATTTTTCAACCACAAAACTGAAAAGCCCAGCCCAGCTTTTGCACAACTATTCAAACATCCGTCCGTCTCAAGAAAGCTAAAGTTAGCTTTGTACAGGAAAACAAGCCTATATTTGCCTTGTTCACATTTCGCCACAAACTCAACTGGGGGAACTGCCCAGTAAGAGTAACCACAGACACTGGGAGCAGTTCCATACAACACTAGATATATGTAGACACCGACAAGCCCAGGCTCAGCCACAGTCACAACCCACACACACACACACACACACACACATTGCACAATCGACCAACAACACACACATGAGGATAAGGGGCAGACATTTTGGATGGCAATTTGTCCAAAGGAGGTGATTTTACTATCTGCTTTGCCCGGTGCCGTCAGCCTCCTGTCACGTTTTGCCCGCTTCAGCAAAAACACCCGACACGTTATGCAGCATCTAAAACAACAGCGGCATCATCTCGACAGTAACGAGAAATATCTGGGAGACATGCGGAATTTGTCCTCAACAAAATATAAAATCCAATTAATTTCATAACGAGTGGCCGTCTTCATCCCCGGGGGCATGTGCTGGCTGAGGGTGGGGGGGTTACACAAAAACTCTGGCAGAGTGGAGCCATTGGTAGCTGGCGTACGCGGAGGTTTCCTGACGACCGGGTTCAGAAATAGCATCAGGGACATTCGCCACCTCTGGCTTAAACATTCATGGCTCAGAGAACCACTCAGAATTATGAGTCCTGCCGAGCACTGGCTTCCCCCTTCACTCACTTTTTACACTAAATCATGGCCGAAATGAGGCAGTTTGCCACCTCCAGGGAAAAGTCTTGGGGGAAGTTTTTCAATCGTTTAATTACAAATTTGTTGTGTAAGATTCAGACGGTGTTGTGTGCTTCGTCAGATGTCTGGGGAGCAGGATTAAGTCGGCGCTGACTGGACAGAGATTTTTGCAGAGAGTCGATGGATTTTCGCTCTCCGATAAGAGACTTTAATCCAGTGTAAATTTAAAAAGGCTGAAACAGGCTAAGTCAGAATGATGTGCCTCTATCATCTCATCTCCTTCTCTAAACACCAATGCAATTACTGTCTAATACGCTCCAATAGTTCTCTCCGTAGCCCACACAGCAGTGACAGAACTTTGTCATTTTCCCACACAGCTTGTGTGACAAACAGGTATTGCATGCACTCCCAAAACGGGCAGCGGAGGGGGAGCTCCAGCCAGAGGAGGATGAATAATGGAGATGTGAGGAAACAGACTGAAGAGAGGAGGAGGAGGAGGAGGAGGGATGGAAGCTGGGTGCAGGTGCAGGTTATTCACTCCGAGAACTATTTCCTAAGGAACTTCCTTCCCTGCTCGCAGATACCTGCCCCCTTCGTGTAAACATGTTGTTCTGCTTATATGTTTTTTAAATGTGGGTAGATGATTGTTAGTCCATAAATAAAAAGTAGACCACGGTGAATCAGCTTGCATCTGCGGATGGGAATAGATCCAGGCCCGTTTCTTTTCAAGGGGCGGAGAAGATGTGTGCAGCAGACACACTCTCTTACACAGCCCAATGTATAATTGAGGAATGTCTGCTGCATTTACCGCACACTATGTAGACAAGATTGACTTAAACAGATTCCTACAACTGGCAGAGAGAGAGAGAGAGAGAGAGAGAGAGAGAGAGAGAGAGAGAGAGAGAGAGAGAGAGAGAGGGGGGAGAAAGTTCAGGGCTCCTGCTGTTGTGACATTGCTACAATCATGTCGGTCTTTTCTCGCGTTACATCAGCACACAAGTCATTGCTTTGTTTAAATCTGTCACAGCACGGTTTGAAAAACTGCCAGTATGCTTTTATAGTAAAAACTTCGCTGACAGCATCAAACCTTACAGGCTTCGGATGTTTCATTTTAACAATGATCTTCAAAGTATTATTTGAATTATGTAACGTAAGACTTTTTAATGTTGACATGTACTTCACTTTGATCCAATAAAATAGATTGTGTGAAAAAAGCGGATGGGTGTAATTTGTCTATGAGAAAAAGGCTCCAGTCAGTGATGTGTGTTATGATGGATCTGCAAATGATAGAGAACAACATAGATAAACGTATATATCTTAAATATCACTCTATTGTGATCTACTGTCTGTATAACATACTGTATTATAAAAAAAATATGCAACCATTCCTTATTATAAAATTGACTTAATGATAATGGTTCCAGAACAAGGGTATTTGTGACCTTCCTGGTTAAATAAAGGATAAATAAAAATACAGTAATTAAAAATGTATAATAATGTTAAATGGATAATGCATCTTTAAGTTTCTTATTTTGTTTTTAAATGTGACCTGCACCCTGATCTGTGTAGAATGACATTTCACTTCCATGTATGCTGTGATTTGTATAATGAGAGTTATAAAAAAAACTACTAGGAACCTGCAAAAATGTACTTGAACAGGTGAGAGATCAGCAAAAACACACAGGGTCCACCTCGCTCCTCTTTCTCCTCCTTTCACATTAACACGCTGCAAACACACACATTAAACAACAACAGGCTGATACCCACAATATATTTAGCCAAATGTAAATGAAAACAACTGACTGCCAGATTCAGCCTGTCTCACGTATCCTGCGCATCCCCTCTCACTGGAACATCCTGATGATGCCAGCTTTTACAAGAACTCCTACAAGAACTTTTACAGCCGCTGCGGAGTTGTGATTACACTGGAAGGATTTGATTGCATTAGCCTCATCACTACCTGTCGTAAATGACAGGGAGGAAATTCGTTAGACACAGAGAGCCGAGTGGGTCTCCCTCACATAGACACGCTCACAAATTGCCTGCTAAACACGTGTAATTTAGATGGGGGGGAAATTTATGCACCAAGCGCCTGCAACTTAAAGCATCTGGCATCAAATGTTGAACTGGCAGGAAAAGGGAGGAAAAAAAACGGAGCATCTTAAAACAGAGAAGATAAATGAGACGGAGTAAAAACTACACACTGTACGCACATTCACACACAACATCACAGCTGCTGGAAGTGGTCTCACAGGAAACCCCAAAAGAAGAGCTCTCCCAAAAGCTGCTTCTGCTGCCGCAAAACTGCTGTTTCAGCATTTGGCAAAGAGAGTGTGATTCAGCTGCACATGTTCATCTGTGTGCATTTGTGTGTGTGTGTGTGTGTGTGTGTGTGTGTGTTGTGGTATCAAACAGTGAGTGTCCAACTCTATTATCCCGGGATCAGCTACGGTGTTGACGCTGGCATGCAAAGCTGTCCTTGCCAAAAAGTTGCCCCGGCAGCCAGCTCCGACAAGAGAGAGGATTACTTGTCGAGGAGCGAGGGCACAAGTTATTTCTGTTGCCGTGATTCTCAGAAGGACACACAAAGACGAGGAGACAAATTATATATATATATATTCAGAAGGGAAGATGAGTACAGTGAGTGACAGTTGTAACTACACTGCAAAAAATATCCCTATCTACGTACAAGCAGAAACATGTTTTGGACTCATAGTATACAACAAAAAAAGCAAAAGATGCTCAACCCTCATTCCATGATTTTATTCATTATGGAACACTGGTATTTTAAAACAAAATAAAAAGGGTGAGATTGATAAATAAATCAGAGTTCATATTGAGTCATGTTTCTGGCCACCTGTTATCTCCTTTCAGTTTTTTTCAGCTTCACCAACTCCTGATGAATTGATCTGGTGTTTTAGCCGCTTGCTGTTCAGCCACGTTCACAAGCCAGTCGCTAGGTGTGTCCGTCTACCATATGGTGCAGGCTGGTGTTGCACAGGTGGTTTTGTCAGAACCTGTTTCACTGGAAAGAGCTGCTGATGCTGCTGCTGCTGCCATTGACACAGCGCTGAAGAGACCAGGGCTGCAGGCCAGACAACCACTAGAATGAGGTAAAGGAAACAAAAAATGACCTCAGAGAGCTGATGGAAATTTAGAGTTGGGTGATGGCAATCCACAGATTTATTATAAGCAACCCTTTGTAATAGACAAATATTGGTTGGTGAAGGTTTTAGTCAAATTTTTCCATCATGGTATAAAGATCTCCTGATGTAGATAATAGGCAATGAAAAAAGATATGCATTTTAAATTGTCAAACAGTTAAACTGTCAAACAACAAGCCTTATTTACATTTATTCAACAAAAGGTTTGATAATAATATCTTAGGAATCATTGCCAATTAAAATATGGGCCAATTTATAGGTATTTAAAAATTGTTTATTACCCAATATTGTTATTGGCCGTTGGGCTGTAATTCACACAACTCTCAACACTTTCATTTCACACTCTGCCAGAGCTGGTAGGAGACTCCACAGCGACACATACTGTAGCTGAAGTGGTGTTTATTCCTCTGACATGAGTGTACATTATCACTTGAGATGATAAAAACTGAATTGTTTCGTCAAAAAAATAGGATTTCCCTCACTCACCTATTTGCCCATCGGCTTAAAATCCTCTAGATTTCAATAATTTCTATAATTCTTAGATAGTTTTTTAAACAAAGACTGTGCCTTGGACCAGATTAAGAAAAGGTATATTGTTGTAACTGTCATGCTGCCAGTTTTCCCTTTATGCAATTTTCACATAATGTAAAATGAATGGTGCTTGAAAATAAGACTTGAACTGCCTCTTTGCAGAGCATCACAGGAAGAGAGAACATCAGCTGAAAGGGGAAGATTGCTATATAAAGACTGACATGGAGAATATAATGCGGTGACGCATACAGTCCCTGCTGAGTTCATTTCAGTTGCACACAGTGTTGTATCTCAACGTGCACCTCACACAGGCGGCCATATGCAAGTCCCTGCCATTACGCAGGCACAGCTGTGTGTCACTCACTGAGGGCCTGATGTTCGCTGCACTTGTTGTCTGTGTCTCTGATTTCATCTCATCTGATAATCAAATCTAGTTTGCCTCATGTGTGTCAACGAGTTGCTAGCAAAGGGGATGTATTGGAGTTCAAGTGGGACAAACGAGGCGCTGGCTTAAGGTGATTGGTTTTAGCATGAATAAAGAAAAACTAGGAGTTGATTTATATTTAACAGTAAACACAGTCATTATACAACACAACTGACCGGTCTTTGAAATCCATTTATATGTGAGGCTTTAAAGGTCTGTTCGCAGTAACTTGAATGTAAAATAGTCATAGTGAGGTTTTCCCTAGTGTGTTTCATCTAAATACTACAAATTGATGTATTTTTTACCCTAGAATGAGACATTTATATTGAGATACTATATATTTACATTGGGAGCGGGCCCTCTCTACGGAGGCTGCAATGTTTTTTTACAGTAGCCAAGACTGGACAAACAAACCCTTTTGAGCTATACCTTTAAGTGACTGAGACCAACAACAAATTGCATTTTGTGTTTTCTTTTCCATTCTGTTTCTGCTGTATTTGCATGGCAGAGACAGAGCCCGTGCCTCTAATGTGGCACCCTCGCTGTGATTGACAAAGTCGCAGCAATCAGAGCTGGGCTGCACTCGGCTCCACAAGTGAAGGCAGAGATGAAGAGGAGCGGGAGCGAAGGTGGAGGGTGAATTGCAAAAGGCAACTCTTGTTAATCTCCACAATCCATCCCGAGTGTCCGATGAGGATCCGATTTAACCCTCCGACAGGAAGGAAACAGACGCATTCGATACTTGGAGTTTTTCCAAAAAAACCCGGAGAAGCAGAAGAAGCTCAGACAGAGCTGAGGAGCTGAAGGGAGGAGGCAAATGAATAGACACACATTCCCAGTCATAAATCAGCTTGCAATAACATCTGTGTGGTGTCTAGGGACACATGAAAGCTTTTAGTGTTTAGATACAGTCTGTTCTGGACTGTGGTTGTGCCGTGACTGGCAGAGTGGGCAACGCGAACACACACAACACAGTCAAAAACAGCGTTTTCCTTATAGTCCTCATGGTGATGTCTATAGAAATCCTGTCTGCCATTTTGCCCTAAACAAAATGACCTTTGAACTATGTCGACCAATTAAATTACCCCTGAACATTCCTCTCTGCACTGGGTCTCTCGACCGCTAACCATCACGTCCTGCCCTTCACTTGGCACGGAGCATCTGAGCGTGTTGCCAATTTGCTGTCTGCTGTGAGAAGGTCGAGGGACCGGCTAAGACTGGGGTCAGGATACGCTCATGAGGAAAAACTTTGCAGCATGTGTGTGTCTGTGTGTGTATGCGTGTAATGAAGTGATGTATCGCACTAAAAGTACCAGCCGTAAAAACAACACCTACTCACATCCACTACAACTTCCTTTCCAATCTCTGGCACATCTTCCCCCTTTTTCTATCACCTCATAAAAGACACAGAGGAACCTATTAACACTGTCAAACTAGGCTAAATCAGACACTTTTTACACTAAGAAAGTGTGTGTGTGTGTATGTGCAAGAAATTTGCACATGCAAGAAATCCCATGATTGTGTACGACGTGTCATAATGTGCGTGCATTGTCGATTTCTCTCACAGGGAGTGAAGTGTATCAGTCGGGTTGCCAGTCACAATTACCGAGCTATTAATAACAAAACACTTCACCGTTGCCTCCACAACAGCAATAACTGCTGTAGGAAAAGAGTTTCCATCGCCATATCAATTATTCAGCACTTGGCGGCAAACAGAATTTGCATGCCCTTTACGACTGTACAGACAACTCATGGCTGGTTATGAATCGGCTTCCTGATGTATTTTGGGACAACAGCTCGGATGGAGGCCCCCCTCCATCACTGTCTTAGTGGTAGTGACAGAGCCAACTGGTGCTCATCGATCTCAGGCTAAACTGCTGCAGAGGCATTAACATACTAACAGATATTTAGAAGCAGGGGATCAACTTCCAGTAGCTGGTGAGGTGTTGATGAGGAAGTTTGTCATGAGGGAGCGAGTGTTCAGGTTCAAACAAAATGGTTTAGAGAGACGCTTAAATAAAAGTTGTGAGAGTACAGATCTAATAAAAAACTTAAGTGGCATGTGGTCTGGTGCTGAGCATACTCCTCTGGCACAAGAGGGAAATTAAGCAATTCCAAAATATGGCTGATCTAAGAGAAGACTGACCACTACAATTTACAATAATTGAAGTTGTTCTTTAACTCAGATAACAACTGAACATGTTTCCAGCAAAATGTAAAATTCTATCAAGATAAACATTTGCAGATGAGTTGATATGATAATAATCATTACAATGTCACATTATTTTCAGTGTAAAGACAGATTTGTGCTCCTGAGTAAACACTTGATAAATAGAAAAACATTTTGTAAATCTGAGTTGATCAATTATGTGTGACTTCAATTGAAGATTTGTTATATCGCTATAGATGATAATTGAATTGCATTTATTAATGCTATTGCTTTATTATCCAGTCCTATAGAAAAAAAGAAAAAAAAAAAGGAAAAACGAAACATGGTAAGCCGCCAATAGAGTAATTTGTCCAAACACATTCACAAAAATTTTAACAGGGTTTGACAAATCCCTTTTTACCGCTAGTGACATCTCGAGCAGAAAATCGAGATATTAACACCCATTTGTAATTGGGAAACCTTTGACAGGATCTAACGGACACACTGACCCACTAGTGTGAAACAATTATGAGCTACTACTACTGCTGCTGTTGTTGTTGTTGTTCTACATTGGATATTCCACAGGATACACTCTTAGAATTGTGTGATGGATCAGTGGACACAGTGGCGACAAGTGAGCACGTCACCGGGTGTCACGGCGGTGCTATACTTAGGTTCTGTTTGATATATGTCTTTACTGTCATTCTGAATGTCGGCCTTGACTTACTGCTGTTGCCTGGACCACCAATGAGTACGACTTCAAAAATCTGCCGAAGCCAGCAGCGAAACTCTGATAAGTAAAACATGCTTCCCCTGCCGTGCAGCTCATCTTGATCTATTATTTGGGGGGTTTGCTTGTGAATAAAGCCAATTGTTGGTATTGGAATTATGCCCTGGAGTTTAAAATCTCCAGACCACCTGGCATGGCTGGAATACCAGCAGAGTGAGACTGCTCCTGTGTGTTTGCTAGAGCTGCTGTTGGTATTCATAAAGGAAAAGAGCCAAGCTTGAGAATTTCAACACATGCCCCGAGGAGAACTAACAAAAATAGTAGAGCGGGTTTAACAGCATCCCGGATCTATCTGTGGGGTTACTTAGTCATAAAGTCTACATCATCCATCCCACTGCATTTATGTCTCAAGGGAAATAGGACAGCATATTATCAGCCAGCATGTGTGGGTAGTTTTGAAAGCCGATGAAAAGTCATTAAAATGAGTCTTTTGGCCCTCCAGGTGTTTGCTCAGGAAATTCAGCAGGAATATGACATCCTCCTCCTCTTTACACATAAAATAGAATCCAACCGTTTCTCCACCTGATGTCGAATGTCCTTTTTTCAGTGAGCTTCTCCGTTGACTTCATCAGCAAAAGATGCTCATGCTAACAGTCTAACAGCCATCAAGCGCCAAGGGGCAGATCATTTTTAGACATGGCCCATTTCCATATCTGGGGCAGCAGCGTAGGTACAGGGACAACATAGAAATTTGATGAAACATGCCACCGAGGACTCATTTCTGCCAGGGACTTCTTCTCACAAGCTCACAGAGGCAAGTTAAATAGCACTAATCAAAGTACCAGTTTCATTTATTTATAATTAGAAATGTTTACATGGAGCGGAGACCAGCAGTCATCACTCTATTAGTATCAATAATTACCACCCTGCAGTTGTGCGCCTCCACCTACCAGTGCAGATTCAGTGCACTTCTCCGTGTTACAGCAGGAACAGGAAATAGTGAAAAACACACTCAACAACTACACAAAAATAAATATATGTACATTGTAAACAAAACGTTATCAGCATTGCACATATGATATAGAAATGTATTATTGCAAAGTTAATTCAGATGAAAAGGAGCCAATCAGATTGTAAAAGCAGCAGAAGGGAACAACCTCTCCTTCAGACACATAGGGGGAATCAGTCTGACAACGAAGGAGCTGCCCAGTGCGGTGATGGTGGTCTTCAAAAGAGACGACAGCTTCTCTCTCATTCTCCTTGTGTCCCATCACCTCCACTGGGTCAAGAAGGCATCCCAGCACTGAGCTGGCCCTCTAAACGAGTCTGTCCAGTCTCTTCCTCTGCAGGTGAGATGCTGCTTCCCCAGCAGATCACTGATGCCACCATTGAGTCCCCATTGAATCAGTTCATCCTGGAGTGAACTGAGCGTTTGTACCAAATATGAAGAAATCCCTTCAAATATTGATACATCATGTTTACAAGAATGCTTTAGATGAACTGACAACCTGACGACATAACATCACTGTCTACTCGCGGGAGGCATAACAACAACAGAATTCATAGTCATCCATAGTTAACAATAGGAGCATGTAGATCCGAGAATACAGGATAAGGTTATGGTGTGTGACTACTGACACACAATATGAATAATTATGATTTCTGTGGCTGTCATGGTAATAACTAAGATGATGACAATACCTAATAAACTAGTCAAGCCCTGAGCAGCCCTGTCCTCATGAACTCAGGAATTCAATTATTTCTTGAGGTAGGAGAACGGCGGGCCGTCGCCATTACAGCCTGTTTTGCACTACAAATGACAACAGCAGCTGAGGTTGCAGAATGACAGCAGAACAATTGAATCACTTTTCCGACACTAAAAACAAGGAGCGACTCTGATTGTGTCCGTCTGTCACTGAGAGACAGAGACGGGGGGAGTAAACAGAGAGTGAAGATGAGAAAACAAGAAAAATGGAGAAACGAGGACTGGTCCCAGCACAGGCAGGAGCGAGAATTTAGGTGCCATCGTACACTGATGTGGAGCTCGAGAGGTTCGAGACTGATGAACCGCCCTGACTGGCTGCGACAGATGCTGAACACACACACACAGACATGAGGATAAGTAATGATGCGTGAAAGAGAATTAGGCCTCTCCTCCATGGAAGGACAGTCACTCTGCTTGTCTTACGGACAACACTTATTTTAAGTCATACTACTATCTATTCATGAAGCATCAGTACATCACTGTGTGTGTATGTGCGTGCAATGCATGCGTGCGTGTGTGTGTGTGTGTGTGTGTTCAGGTCTCTTTGTGCACATATCTGCTTTAATGCATCTCCAGGGTTAACACAAACGTACGCACCACACACACTCTATCTCCCACACCCTCTCTGCTGTAAGATCTCTATATCTTGGCTTGAGAAAAATACATCTTTTCGACCATTATTTATTCAGGGGAAGTCAACTACAGCTGCTCTGCTCAGGCAAACTCCTGCTTCATATCTGTATCGTTACAGAAAGTGCTATTAAAGGGTCAGTTCAGACAAATAACAAAATATCATGTTTTTAATTCAGAGGGTTTTGGAATCGTCTGCAACTCACGGGGGTTTGCTTTAAGATGAATTCTATTCATCTCGATTTAAGTGCAAACAGATCTGAGACTTGCATGTTAAAACCTGAACAAATTCAAAATTATAATTATTTTTAATTATTATTACATTTTTTATTGTGTTTAGAATTTCATGTATCTGCAACCAAGTACAGCTGCCTGTGATTCAACTCTTCTTGGATCATTTGTGAGTAACGAAGTATCCATTGGGTGGATTCTCTCTGATCAACCTATCACAGGGTTCATTGCATGATGGTGACACATGAGCCAGCTGTGTTGGTGGCCGAGCAGCAGTTAGAGCAGTGGTGGGAAGTAAACAAATAGAATGGCCCCTGGAGTGTGAACACCTCCGCCAAGGCCAAACAGTCACCTTATGAAACCATATTGAAATTTAATAGATGCAGTTTTTATTCAGATCTGCACAAGATTGCACACATTCTTAAATATCAATATCCCTTAATATTAAATTTATAAACACTAAGTTTTGTGGGAATGCATCACGATTGAATACATTTCATCTTTCCCACCGTCCACTGGAGGGATTTCACTCCTCTCATTGCAGAGTATTTACCATCTGTTACTTAATTGATAGCATAACCTCCACCACCTGGTGGAGAGACAATCAGCAACACGGGGGGAAGGGTCAGAGAGATTTGGGATTCAAACCACACTTTGATTGAGAAGGTCAAGAGTTAGTATAAGAACTGAGCGGCAGGGAAAAAGGTACAAACAACTGTCCGAAAGCCAGTGGTCTGTTCTCTGTGTGATGGGTGTGGGCGTAAACTGTCCTTGAGATACTGATCTATTACTGTGGCGGCTGGGCAATCTTCATCTAGGCCGTCTGCGGCTCAGGGGGGGACAGACCAGCTGATTAGACGTCGCTCAAAAAACTCGGCAACACCTCGAGGCCGTCAGACCATCCCTGCCTCCATCTTTTCCTTCTTTTCTCACTACCTCAATCCCTGCTCACATCAGTTATACTCCCACTTTTGTAAGCTAATGCATCTGTTCAGGAGGAGCCAGAATAAGCAGGTGAAGTCGGTACGAGGGCATAAAACGAAAGAATGAAAGTGATTAGGATCCGTGGAGTGAAGAGCGTGGGGCTCACACACACGCCCCCACCCTGTCGATGACTTTTCCAAGTGAAGGGCAGTGGATTACAGGCCGGTGGGGGCTTAGCGTGTAATTCAAACCATTTTCCATCACATTTGTACTCACTTGAGGTCTAATCCCACATGATTAACATGCCAGTCAATGGGGTGGGCCCCCGCTGCACCGACTAGGCCGTCAGGGGGGAGGGATGCTAATCAGAAACAGTGACACACACAGGTGTAAATCCGTGGGATAGCCTATGTCATCCTTTGGGCTATAACAATAAATGTTTCACATCTGATAATAGAAGATCAGATTTTTTAAAAACAATGTCATCTGACACAGCAGCCATATACTTATAAACGATCAAATACTGAGCATTTACAGTATTTAAGACACCTTAGATATTCCACCTACATCATCTGCGCCTCATGGGTGCTCAACTCCTCCACACTGTCCAACCCCAACCCCCTGCAGCCGAGCATTTTCTGGTGGATTATTCTGGCTTTTAGTCTACACAACCTCTATATCATACACACATACACACACAAACACAAGAGATTAAATAAGGAGTGCATCACTGCAATCATTTTCAAAAGACATCACAGTCTGAGAACGAATCAGATCAAATCGAAGCACGACGTCAGACTCGGTGAGCCACGCCGACATTCCTGGATGAGCTTGGTTGTATTTTAGGAAGCCGTATGTTGGTTTTATAACATGAATGGTCTCTCTCTCTCTATATATATATGTGCTCAAGCCAGTGATTATCGTTCATACAAGATGGGACAGACTTTCTTGGAAATTGGTCACAGCCTCGCCGGGCAGAGCCTTCCCAATCTGTTTCTGTGGGCTCAGCTTTCTTTTCATCTTCAGTATGGAGGCTTAGGGGCAGCATGACCCCAGTCAGCTAATCGTCCTTTGACATAACAGAGGATGGAAATAAAGGTCAAAAGGCAATTGCTTGTATTAAGGCCCACACTGTAACAACACGCATGACAGACGTGAGTATTCAGACATGAATGTGTCTGAACATGGGGTGGGTGGGGGGGGGGGGGGGGGGTAGGGGGGACAGAGTGCATGCACCAGATTTTTTATTTCACCAAAATAAAAGGTCTGGATTATTTTATTATTATTATAAACGCTCATCCACTCTTCTATTATCCATGTGGTATTTTAACTTCACGGGAGGTGCTCATTTTATCTGACATGATTCAATTAAACAACAGAACAAAAATGTAATATTGTGTTCTTTCATACATTGATTTCTCACATGAAATCATTCAGACATTGTTCAGAGTTTTTACTAACGGGCTGCAGGGGGAAACGCCGTCTGGAGCAACAGCACATGTGTTAGAGCTTTTATTGTTTTTTTTGCATTATTTTTTCTCTTAGCTGTATGAAATCGCTACCAATGCAACCCCCGACATTTCCTACTCTGTCACCAAATTAACCAAGTCTGAATTGGTAAATGTGAAAATGTTACTGATTTAATCATATATTTTACAGATTAGCTGTGATCAGACAGAAAGATGACTGAACAAATGTTACCTTACATATACAGACAGCAGCATTTCAAAATGGAGGATTGCATAGGCTCTGCTGTGGATAAAGTATCTGAGTCAGACACACAACCTTATTCTTCTTTAACAGTGATGAGGGCATTTCGCTCTGACACTCTCACCACAGGCTACAGAGCTGATGTGACTGAAGACTGGCTTCTTGCAACAATGGCAGAGAGAAAGGTGTAAGAGAAGTGAGAAAATATGCTGTGAGTATCAGGCTAGTGAATAGGTGCTACACAAATGCCTTTTAAATTAATTCAAGTGTGGCAGTGGACGGGGTGTCTGACATGCTTTGTCCTTAACTAAACAAATAACAGATCATATCAGGTTTGAGTGTGTCACTCTAATATTCTGAGTGCTGAAGAGTCATGGGGTTATAAAGTTACTAATATTAAAATGTGAAACTGGTTTGAAGTGCATGAAAGTCATGATTTTTGACATGTGTATCCATAACCTAAATAATTTGCTGAAAGATTTTTAGGAATCATTTGGGGAGGTCACATGTAGAAATCTTTCCGCCATGATGGAAACTAAATTTAGGTTACATGAGTATTTTGATATATTCTTAATATGGAATGCACCAAGGTTAAGTATAGTCCTTGTAACAATACTTAAGTCAAAAGATATATTATCGTATTATAATTTGTAATTTGTTTCTATAAAGAAAGAAACGTTATGATTGACAGCTACGACTGACTCACGATTGGCTGGGCATGTGCAACTCCACTCCACTCCACAATCTGACACACAAAAACTTCCCACCAAGATTGTAGGTGTAAATGAGAATTTCTAGAATCGAGTGTCAAAGCTGGATGATGCAAATGTCCTCCGACTGCTGGCCTTAACCCCTGAGGGTCTGAGGGTGCAGGGCAGACCTGAGGGCCTGCTCTTCTCCTCCCACACAAATTCTCCTCCTGAATCCCTGCTCCTTTTTTTCAAATTAGACAGAAACACTCCACAGAATCAACCCATGCTTGACTGTCAAAACAAAGTGCTCCAAAACCCACCTACAGTGCCAGAAGTTGTTACCCACCTCCTCGGGGGACTCAGAGCACTTCCAAGAATCTTGAACATTTTCCCGGGTGCTATTTGTAACAATCTTATTACTCAGCACGAATCACGATGTGTATTTTGAAGGAGCCGCTAGAGAAATCCGAACTGTTTAAACCCACTGACAGTTATAGTTTGTACAAAATCATGTACACACTGTGCTCACTGCTCTGTGGCCTGATGCCCGCAAATGTGCCACGATTCTGCTGAAATGACTTTTTTGACAAAAATAGACAGAGAGAGAGAAGTCGTGATGCAGTAGCTGTCACTTCTGCAGCGGATGTTAGTGGATGCTGGCCAAAAGTGCAAGCGGTAGTGATGGAGGAATGCTGTGATTAATGAGGGTCGCACACATTCCTGAATAAGATGCTCATTGTTGAGGCGTTATCAGCCCTGATTCTGTGATCAAAGTTTCCCAAGTCTACTCTAAATCTAGAACATGAATGGGACCAAAATATAAACAAGTCTCGGCATCTCCAACTAATGCTACATCCTGCGAGTGTGCAGGTCAAGATAAAAACTGCTTTCTATCCGATCCAGGACATAATAAGTGAGAACATCAACAGCAATCAGTGGCTCAGGGAAGACAAATAGTAGGCTTCATCATTTGTAGAAACCCAAGCCAAACAAAAACCACTCTCTCCTGCGTAAAGGGAACAGCATCTGTATTCAATTTCATTATCCTCTCCTTAATGGAACAGACGAAAAATACAAAAACACACACACGCTACTCACACTAGTGCATCAGCATCATGCTAAATCGCCCCTTCATCACCATAAAAAACGTTGGTGTTAGATGGGGCCACTCTCCGTGAATGGAACACGAGGGACAGAGAACCGCAGCCCCTCCTGTTCGTGTTTGGGTTTTTTCGCTGGAGGTGGAGGGGAAAGGGCTCTGATAGTCACCCATGCATGCGAGGCCAGTCTGTTGTAATTTTAAGGCTCACTTGTTTAATAAGCTAGGACTTAATTTGCTCACTCTGGCTGTGCTCATCAGAGGCAGAGGAAGAGACATGGCGGAAATATTCAGCAAAAACGGAAATGCAGTGTAAAACCTTGAGGCTGGAAGGATTTTAACAAGATTTCTTTGCAATGAGAAGTCGACTGGTGTGAAAATCCTGCACTGATTCTTCACTCGGAGGTCTGGAGTGAATCAAGATGTACGTTGACTTTTATATTCATTCGGATAGGCAGCGCTTCCTAATAAATACGTTAAATATAATATACCTGCAGATTTAGGGTATGTGTTTGGAGAGGTCTACTCTATCCCATCTGCATGCCTAAGTGTCCTTGGCAAGATACTGAACCCCTAAATGGCCCCTCATAAATGCTGAGTGTTCTAAAAATGTAAGTCGCTTTGGATAAAAGCGTCAGCTAAATGACATGTAATAATGTAATATTTCAGAGAGCTGTTTGAATCCAATAGATTTATTAAGTAGCTGATGTTACACTACTAGATTCAGTTACTATAAAATATATGAATTGCTAACTACCTACCTAGCTACCTACACACGTAGAAGACACACACAGTTATATATTTCAACAATATGTTAACAACAGGATTATTTTCAAGAAGAAATACCCTGGAAGTCATTCACAGTGGTACCTTAGCTTTTTGCCATTTTCCTTTTTTTGGTAGTCCCGAATCAAATGTTTAAAGTTCATGATCTTTTCTCATCTTGTAGCTGGTCAGCTTGGTTCCAGGCTTACACCTCTTTTCATAAGGATTTTCATGAGGGGGGGGGGGGAGGGAAATTTACTTCCAGAACCAGAGGCTTTCTGAAAGTGGGTGGTCACTGCTATTCTATTTGCAGTGGTGAGACATAATCATCCCGAAATTTCTCTGAATCTAGCAACCATTTCCTTTGTGTGCACTTTTAGTGGGCCCTCCCTGAGCCAACATATGTAAAAATAGATCAAACAATTAAAGCCGCGGATTCTTGAGGGGAAAAAATAAGATCTTGAGATATTTTGGTAGTGGGAGTAAGTATGAGGTCTAAAACAGCCCTGCCGTGGTCTGGCAGGGAGTCCAGAGGGTGTGGGCCCTTACTGTGATAGAAAATCTGTCTTTAATGCTTGTGTTTGAGGAAAAATCAGCAGCCCAATTCACCTTGTAGTTTGAACTCACACACAGCAATTAGAAAACAAATATTAGAAGTACTACACAGAGAGATAGAGTGAGACAGAATGAGAGGATTCAAAGGAAATATAGGAGCAGGCAACATGACTGGAGTTGACACTTTAGATAAAGTGTACCGCAGACTACTACAGGATGAATGAGCAAAGAAATGTACACAAAAACACACACACACACAGGTTGGGCTCCCAGGAGACAATGCAAAAGAAAGGACAACGTTTTCCCCTCCAGCTCTTGCCTGTGTGATACATATTTTCCTCACAAAGAGAAACGTTCTCCTCTCTGCTCGTGTACAGCTTGTCACACAGCATGAACGGTGCAGGAGCTCCAGCAAAGCCAGAGTCCAGCTGGGCAAAGGGCTCAGCTGGCCACAGAGATAATCGTTTCACTCATTAGGATTCCACTGTGCTCTCCTCAAATCACTGGACACCCCATGCCATTACAGCAAAACTGTCATGTGGGAGCCATGGTTGAGCTTTGTGGGACAGCAGCCCCCGCTGGGACAAATGTCTCCACACGGTGCTGCCTTGTCTTTCTTATTGACCGGAAAAAGCAAAACCTGACAGAATATATACATTTTCTCTACAACTTTGGACTCTTCCAAACAGTGATTGTCCTGTACTGTCCCTAAGAGTTGTCCACATTATGCAGAGTTCACCTGTTTGCTCTGAGGCAAACGAAGATGCAAAACTGTTGCATTGTGGGATTTTTTTAAGACAGTTTTCCAAGGAGTGAGGACAAAAAATCTGACTCCAACTTTGTACTTTGGAGATACAAGAAAAAACTAAACTCCCCCAGTTGCCAGACGGCTCAGCTGTGATGTTCCGTTTACAGGAGATTTGACTGTTGTTGTGGAGTTGGTGCAGACAGGTTCTGAATCAGGACGTGCTTAATATTTGTTTCAAAAGCGTAGACTGTACATGAAGATGAAGAATGCGTCTCAAATCACTCTAACGTTTTCAGAAGTTAAGCCAAAATAGGATCCCCTAATATATATACTACCAGATTGACACGCTCAACCAATCGTGTTGGTTTTATCTATATATATTTTTATATATAGCTCCCAAGTCAAGCTTACACATTAACTTAGTTCAAAATTACTTCGAGGAATATTTACAATTCAATGCTATCTCCCTTTGGGGTCAATGGCAGAGTTAATAAAGCATTTTTTTAATTGTTCATTAAGACATACACATCATTATAATATTAATAAATTACACACTATATGACAAGATTTTATTTGTTAATGCCTGACATGATTTTACTTTGAAAATCCTGTCAGCAGCAGTGTGAGCATCACAGACTAGTGAGCTGCAGCCTCTCAGATGAGCTCTGGTGTCCTAGTGAAAGATGTTGTAGGTTACGAGGTCGAGTGAAGAAGTGGTTGTTTTTGACATGAATTAAAGATAGGTTTGAGCACGGCTGGGGCTCTGTCGTGAAAATCCACTTTCAACAAACTGAAAAAACAACAGGGCTGGAGACACTGCTGATATTTGGAAATGGCTCAGGGCAGATTGTTCTGATGGAGAACCACACCTACTAGATTTGAGAGATTTATTTGTCTTACTTTTGTGAAAATCTATCAACAGCAATTTAATTAGAATTTTTTTAATTATATTTTTTAAAGACATTAAAAGGGAGATAAAAAATCATTATAAACTTTGGGAAATTTGAAACAAAAATACAAAGAATGGCACTCAGTAGAGGACTTATACCCCAAAGAAAAAACACAACTGTCCCCATAAATTAAATCAAGCAACACTAATTTATTGATCTCAGACACTAAACACGCCTGATTTCTGTTCATCAAAATCAATGAATTATTCTCAAAGAAAATTGTAAAATAAATGTTGAAAACTCCCAATCGCACAATGTTAAAGATCCATGCCATATACCCTCCATTCTCTCTTAACCAACACACCATCCTTCCACCAATTTTCATGGAAAAAGGAAACAGGGTGCAAATGCACAACACTTTTATATGATCCAGTATCAAAAACTTGCCTCAAGGGCCTTGATGTATAAAGCATTATGACACCTTTTGTCATCAGTCCGCCAGTTTTCTTTTATACATCTCCTATTCTTGATTCGAATAGAACACAGTAATAACCTCCCTCATTTCCATAATCCTGCAGATAAGGAGGGTGGCCACTAACATCCCTGAGCAGCACATTAAAGTTTTCAAATCCTGACTGGATACTGCAGCAATAGCAGCTTCTCATCACAGAAGGTGCTGAATCATCTTCCGGCGACAGCTTGTTGGTGGGGCTGTGGATGACAACACTTTACTGTGAGTGTAAGATGCTAGTTTTGTTGCAACTGTGGCATTGAAAACATTTTAAATGGTTCACATTTTTTATGTTTATCACACCTGCTCCGAACACATGATCTGCACACTAATAGAGGAGCACATATACACAGCTTTAAAAGTGCAATGATCTCAATTCCCGTCTCTCAAGCACATAATAATACTACAGAGTGATGCACTAAAGAATAATAACTGATTTCTTGTGTTGTCGAGCACTTTACTCTATAAATCTATCAAGTGTCCTTTGGATGGACAAGACGGGAGAGTAGAGAAATGGAACGACCTTTATAGAAGGGCTGAAATTGCACTGCAGGCAGAATGATAGCAAAGCTACACCACAAAAAGAATTTGTGGAGAAAAAGAGAAATAATGCCACGTTTATAGGTTTATCCTCTGTATTGTTCTAGTTCGCCGAAGAACACCTTCCGCATGATAACAAACTTCAAATCTCCACAGCGGTAGCCACTTTCTCCATTCTTTTCCAGCTGTAAGTCTGTATTTCTGTGTAATCTCTGTGCACCTTCCACCTCTTCCTCCTTCCTCTCTTCCTCCATTCCTCCTATCCTTGTTTCTCTCCGAGTGAGATGAGTCAGGGAGCAGCGAGGGGTCCAAGATATTTGCATGGGTGTCTTGCCTCATTTCCTTCCCTAATGGAAGACATGGGAGCGTGGCAGCAGACTGAAATGGGGGCTGTGGGAAAGGAGATGAACGGTCGGCTGGTGGGTGGGTGGTTGAAGGAGGTTGACATAATGAGAGGCAGACAGGTACACAGTGTTAGATGCAATGAAAGGAAAACAAACTGAATGATGGAGTGTGTTCAAGCAGGCTGGTGGGCACTGGAGAACACATTAGCATGAAAATAGCAAACAGCCAGTAATGCAAATGATGCACATTTCCACAAGTGAGTCATTTGTACCCTAAGTGTGCTGATTAAAATTGAGGCAACACTGTGATTCATTGTTGCTTCTGCTTTGTGACTAACTCAATCTAGACACCCTCCTCCTCCTCCTCCTCCTCCTCCTCCTCCTCCTCCTCCTCCTCCTCCTCCTCCTCCTCCTCCTCCTCCTCCTCTTGGAGATGCGAGATGGTTCACTGATTCATCCGCTCTGCAAGGACAGCAATGCTGGTACTCTTACATGTGTACTTGTGTGTGGAAGCATGTGTGGTATGGGTTTCTCCACCGTTTGGTGGTGGGAAGTCAAGCACCGCTGACTGTCTCACTCCAGTTGAGGAGAGGCCCACACAGCATTCCCATGACAACACTACCAACACTTGCCAATATGAGCACCTCTACCTATCTAAGTCATTAGGCAGGCAGCCACTGATGCATTACCCATCATCAGATGGTGCACAATAAACAGCTACACCCTCACACACAAACCAATACAGACACAGTCTGAAACAAAAAACGACTGTGGTGCCAATCCATAGTTTTGGCTGCACAAAAACACCCTTGACACTTAATGGGAGTGTTATACAGCATAAATAGACACAACAGGTCCCAGTCCCTGCCCGCACCCTGTCCTTGCCTTGAGACTCTCACCAAATCACCCAGCTGCAGGAGGTGATTTGGACCTGCGAGCATCCCTGTTTGCCATCCATCTGGTACTGCTGGGGAAGGGTTCAGTGTGCGTGTGCTTCTGTTTGCAGCAGTGAACGATTGCATGCCAGGCCCCTGGGCAAGCACCACTCTGTGCAGAACCTAATGCTTGCTTTATTGCTCCCCAAGGGAAGTGGGGCTGGTATCCCAGTACAGCTGAGCAGGCTCCAGGCTGAAGGGGGGGAACCACGGAGGCTAAGTCTGAAGGGATGCGAGAGGAGTTTGCCAATCACGGACGTTTTCACACAGGGTAACGCCTACGGCAACCGTGAAAGGAAGGAAGGGAGGAACTGTACACACCAAAGAACAAACATCAGTCGCATGCTTCTGCTGTATCACTGCATTAAAAAAAAAATACAAGCACATCTTTTCCAATAGCCAAGTTCTGTGACAGCCTGGAACAGGACATTTCATATTTACATTCATTAGACCATATTTGTAGACTCCTTTCTCCCTTTAAAAAAAATACATCACTACTACTCACTATATACTCCAATGAGACTGAGGTAATCACAAAGAGAATAATTTTAATGATGGAGATGTTCCTGACTTCAGTAAGGGTCAAGTATTGAAATGCCTGGATCCTTAACTTCTTATGAAGTGAACACGTAAGTGTCCCCTCATACAGAGGACAGCAGAAGTGTCTGTAGAATGGCTGAACAGCTTTGGAGACCCACTACCACCGAACCTCTGTGACATCAAAAATGAGGGTCTGCACAAATTATGTAACTTTTATTTTATATTCACACCAATACCTTATAAAACAGTCACTGTCCAGACAAGTGCTTTACCTCTGTAGCGGAAAATAATCTCTTGACCATTCACATAAACTGCTCCTGCCAGTGTAAACAGGAAGCAGATTGTCTACTCTACAGTTGGTTGTTTAATTGCAGAAAATACTGCAAACCAGGAAAAGCAATGGCAAAAAGAAAGACCAGGCATTTCTTTGTTTGGACCGACAGTGGGGTGGAGGAATTGTTAGCCAAATTTCACTACCACCCCTGGTAGTTGATTTATGACTAAATGTCCGCAATTACAAGTGTCTGAATCATTGTTTCCCAAATTCTCCATTGTAGGGGTTTGAAAACTCTGGAAAATATAAACGTCAGGCATTTAAAGTCAAAAGCAACCTAGTACTTTAAACCTAAAACACACTTTGACATATATGTCCTCTTTGCAAAGTGTGTACTCAGGTGCATGGAGTTGAAATGTAGACGAGGGTTGCCTTTTCTTTTCTTTTAGGATCTTTGTGAAAGTCTCTGATGATCTTTTTGTCCAACCACTAAATGTGAGATCTATGACGCCTTCTAGGAGAGTCATAGTCTGATTGAACAATGTACAAACTACTTCTGAGGTTGCTCCAGGCCTTGGTGCGTCTTTGCCTTGTAAATGTCTTTAAAACGCTAACACAAGCTCTCTGTTTAAACATCCTCAAACTCAAAGATAGGTTGCTGCTGATGACTTATTTCCTTTCACCTTGACAAAGCTTTTGAAGAGTCACTGAAGACATATGCCATAATTTCCCCAGGTGGGTAATCCATGTGACTAGTTAGCTGATCTTGAATCGAAAATTGGTAGAGTTACCCCTAATTAATCTATTTATGAGTGGTTCCCCTGAGCAATCTGTCCGTAATCAAGTGAGGACCATAAAAACTGATGATATTTGGGGTTGCACTCTAATGATGGTGAGTGTGGTTGTTGCAGCATCACGCTCTTTCCCTGTTAAAACAATCATCTCCTCGGCCCTCCTTTAATTGGGATTGACATTTAAATGAAGTAGTTAATGTGTGCCAAGGACAGAGTCTGCCGTGTTAACAATTAAAATGCTGCTTAATGGGGCATGCCAGAGCTATTTTGAGTGCATGTTGTGGGAGAAAGAATAGGGCATACTCTATTAGTAAGAAACCAGAGCGTTTCCCTGAAGTGGGCCAAGGTCAGAGCTACTCCTTCCGTTCTAGGCTAGCTGCTCATCATGCAGGCTCTTCAAACCCCTGACTACAGCCATTAACATAAACATCAACCTGGGAGAAGGCTTTTAGCATACAAAAAGTGGCAATCGAGAATATTCTGTCATTTATGCAACACCTCTCTAAGCATGTAGAGATGCGAGGGCTCGGAAGTGCCCTCGGGGCCCATTACTCGTCTCTTTGAGAGACAGGCCTCCTCTCACATCTATCTAGCTCTGTCTCTGATATAAAAGTAGTGTATGTCCAGGGTGTTAGGTACCAAGGAAGGTGGACTGACCTGGCAAGAAGTTTTGGGGCTTAGGAGATCAGAGAGCGGAAAAGAAAAACAGGCAAGAGAGAAGGAGTTGTAGCAGCCGCCAAAGTCAGATGCTAGGAGTAAGGGTCTCAAAGGCGTATGTGTGGACAGGAGGGAAACGAGATGGAGCACAGAGAAGGTTGTGCCAGAGAGAGGTGGAGGAGGAAGTTAAATACAAAGCTCCAATGTATGCCGTTTCCACCAATCCCATCTTTCTGCCTTCAGCCCTCTAAATGCTCCAGTGTGCCCCTGCGTCCGGGGCCAGAGGGGGAACAGGACTGTGCTCTGTGCTTTACCTACCTTGTGCAGGGTCGGTCTCCCTGCAGGCAACCTTCAGTGTGTGCATTAGGGGTTAGATTTGAGTCCAGGGCTGTGTGTTCATGTGCCACAGGAAAGTTTACAGTGGAGGAGGAGTACCTTGATATAGGCTGTGAAGTGGGCAGCCTGTCGGGGTCCACCAGAGGCAATGACTGAGCACAGTGTTAAGAATATAAAAGTGATTCCTAGCACTTGCGACATGTTTCCAGCAAACTCATGAAATGCTCACATGTGACTGGCATCAGACAAGTTTATATTATCCTTTGATGATAGCCCGGGCATTTTACAGACGTCTTGATCAGATTCTGGATGTATATTTTGTTAATTAGTTTGTGTTATAACAGCTATACTTTTGCCTTAGAGAATGTAACAAGATTGCAAAATAAAGCAACATTGCATTTCAATTCCACCACCTTTAGATAAAATGCTACCAACAACAGCTGGTTATCTTTGCTATATCTAGTTGATGTTAAATTTAATGGACAGAGATGATAACTTTCACTAAATTGACCATATACGAATAACGTGTATTTTTCTTATTCTGTTAATATTTGGTATGACTGTGCTACGTATATTACATTTTCTTTTGTCAGTTTGCATTAATTAATATACTCAAAGGACTGATTGAGATTTCATGGACTCTTCGTCCTGAAGAATGAGCCCTGATTACTCATCAGTGATCAGCCCCTTGAAAGGGCTTAAATATAAAACCCTTAATTACTAGTGCTGCACAGGAAATCTATTGGTATGGAGATTTCCCAACCTCAAAGAAGGTAAAAAATACATCCTGCAATCTATTTTAATAGAATATCACATCCATGTCTGTATATGTCTCCAAGTACATTTGCATTTATGCGAAAAAAAGACAAAGTGAGACAACACAAGAGGTGATCTGCAGCCTTGAGGTTGTCTTGTTCAGATGTTCCCTCCTGTGTTTTCTCTGTCTAAGTTCGCCATCGGAAAACGTTACCAGAGCCCAGAGCGAGTGTGTTCTCTTTCAGCCCAGTGATCTAGTTATTGATTTTCTTCAGACTTTCGTGGTTCAATTTGGAAGAGCGACTAGTTCTGATCCTTTCGTTATTTCTTAGAACAGAGTCACTGATGCGTCACTCTGCCGCAGATCCTGTACCACCCTGTTCACACGATAGGCAGTATTAAGACACAAGAAGAAACAACCCTGCATCAAGTTACCCTAGAAACATGGGGGGGCTACATGCTCTTCCAGGGAGCAGGTGCATTCATTTTTCCACTCTCTCCATCTTCTGCCATGCCCCCTCTCTGACAACGAGGCTGTTACCATTGTTAACCCCACCCCAGCAGCCCCCCTGTTTGTCAGCGAAAAAGCTCCCAGGAGCGGAGCACTGAAAGATGACCCTTCTGTTTACGGAGAGGAAAATAATATATGGTTCAATTATAGGTTCTGTCTACCCACTATGAGTTTGTGATGGCCTAACCGGAGCTGGCGGGAGATAAAGTAAGGCCTATAACTAATGTAGTACAAGTGAAGATCATTGTGGGTTCAGCGGCTGCTGCCTTGTTTACTGTGCGTTGCTTTCTCTAAATCTCAGGGTGTTTTCACACCTGAAAGTCCGAACCATGGTCTGAACCATGGATCGTGTCATTGTTATATTCATTACATTGGCTTTGGTTTCATATTGTTAGTTAGGGAGAGGACATAAGACTTGTGTCTACCTATACTTGACAATGATGGTTTGTAAATGGGCAGACACAAAGTCAGGGTGTTGTAAATGGTCAAGTTTCTGTATTTACATAGCACTTTCCTTGTCTTGATGACTACTCAAAGTTCTTTAAAGCACAGTTTTGCCATTCACACATTCATACAGTGCATCTCTCTCTACTAGACACAGTCAGGGGCAATTTGGGGATAATTTCTGTTATTTTATTCCTTGAATTTGGTTTTTCAGCTCAGACGGACCTTTAACCTTAGTTCATTTTGATGCCACTATAATAACATCATGTTATTACTACCAGCAGAATGAGTGATCTCGTCATTCAAACGTCACATCATCGGAGTTGGAGAATACAAGCATCCTTTGAGCCGCATCAGCTTCTTCTTCAACTTTAAGAAAAGTAAGTCCGTGAAAAAAAGAGATCACAGACTGCTAACGATTTAAACTACGGTTAATTGATTCTGTTCATTGGTCCGACTACATTTTGCTACATTGGTCCAGACCGTGTTCAAATTAAACCGAAAAGTCAGAAGGCCAAACAATCTAGAAGTGGAGCGTGCTCAGAATGGCCAACCCATACGAGTAGAAGTACTTGTCAACCTTGCCAGTCAACTCTGGATAGGGAGGATGTTTACTGTAGAGGCAGTGACTCACCGAAACAGGTCAGAGATGCTGGGAGACACGAGGAGAATCAATGCAGTGAACAGACGAGATTTTACTGGATCAGTGAGTCGATGTTTGCGTCAGCTGCGTGAGTTAGGAGCCGCTGTCTGGGCTGCTGCTGCAGGGCTAAGAGGGATTTTAAACAGGAGGAAGTGGTGTTAATGTGCGATCTTGAAGTGCAGAGAGCTGGCCTTTCTTTCTTCATCCACTCTCAACCCACCAGTTTGACACAGATGATAAGAGGCCCCAAGCAGAGGACAAACGCACATCACCCACACACTAAACCTGCAAACACAAAATGAAAACTGTGACCATGGAAAGAATAAAAAAGCTCAGTTTCCTAGAGCCGCTTAGTCCACATATGGTAATAGAGTGATAATCTGACTTTTAATCAAAAGCCAGGCCACCACTGATAGGTTCGCTAAGCCCCAGTTCATTGTGAGGAGGTGGCAGACCTGGATGAAAGAGCTTGGCTGAATGGTATGAGCGACTCTGAGTCAGCCACTACGTCAATGGTGGCATCACCAAAGCTATCCGACTACTGGGGCGTAGTGGGTCGCACCCATCGACATCCTGCCTCCTCTGCGTGGCCTGCGGGGTTCACAGAGAGGCACACGGTGAAAATGGAGTGCGTGCCTCAGATCCAGGCCTCCAGACGGTGGAGGTTACTGTGATCAGCATGGATTAGATGTCTTTCTGGCCTGATCAATGAGAGATGGAGGCTGGCAGGGGGGAGGGTTGGTGGCTTGGTGGGGTGGAGGAAGCTTTGGCACCACCTCCTGCAGGCTGTAATGACTCTGATAGCTGATATCTATTGCTGTGGGAGGCAGGAGAGGAGCTGTTTGTTCGGGGAAATAAAACAGATTCTGCTCCTGAAGGACGGGAGCATGGATGTAAGCTGAAAATCCACAGAAACACACAGGCTTTACGTCTCATTCAAGGTGAATGTGAAAGTGGTTTCATAAGGGGACTCTAATGGCTGAAATTCTAGTTTCCCGGATAAATTACATTTTCTGAGTACAATTGTTGGAGAAGCAGCATTAACAGCCGTTTAGTTGCTTCAACGAGACGCAGCAGAGTGTCCAGAGAATCACACATCCACTTAATGACACAGGTATGAAGCATTTCTGCCTCACAAAGATCTCTCCAAACTCAATCATGTGGCGTCCAAGCAAATGATCCACAATGTCGGCTGTTTACATTTAATACTTCCAGACTGAAAACAGATTTAGGGCTTCTTCTTCATTCAACAGTGTTTCATAAACCACACACTCCCTGGAAGGAAACGCGTTGCTGTGATGGAACGACGAGGCTCACAGGTACAGACAGGTACAGGTTCACTCCCTATCCAAATGTAAAACAGATGACACATATCTGCGGGGGGGCCTGTCGTACCTGATGGCCGCTTGTGCTACATATTCATCATTTGCTGCCATTTCACATTTGGGTGACGGCAAAATGTCCACAGCCTGCTGTTTAAAAATGCTCCTTTCAGATAATCTTTTCCCCCAGAAGCCTTCTGCTCAAACATGTATGTCACAATAGATATTTTTATTATTAGTTTTATCTCCTGTATCCTCTACACCTCCATTAAGTTGTGCTACACAGCCCAGAAGACGACAAGACAGTTACACCATTGGAAGCAATAGCGATAGTTAAATGGATAACATGTAACTCCGGTTGTGAGGCATCTTTGATTAAAAACAACAACAAAAGACCTAGTTCGATAATGTCGTGAAGCAGCGTGGGATCATGGGAGTTGCTGTCTTCACACCCATTGCCGATGAAAATCGACCTTACCTCTCAGGTCCAAATCCAGTTCATTGCTGAGGTTTTATTCAAGTTAAGCAGCAAACGGGAATGAGTAATCGTGACTAAGTGTCAAATACAAGCAGTGGAAGGAGAGAACAGCCGACTGGCTGACGGTGTGTTTTTACTTCATCACAACGTTGTTTGTCCTGGAACTTATAACGGGGACGAATGTGACGCAATCAAAGGGCGACTAAAATGAAACCTCCAATTACCTATATAAAATTGAGGATTTCTCTCGGTTTAAACATTGTTGGAAACATTTTGGAAGATGCAAGTACACAAGTCAGGAAAATATACCGGTCTAGTCATTATTTGACATTTCAAAAGAATAACTACACATTTGGCTTCATCTTTAAGTTTAAACTCATAGCCCTTCACTAGAGAAAAAATACTAGATGAGTGTAAACCAGAGCCAAAGTGGCGTAATGGCCAAATTGTGCTAAAAAGCACCTTATCATTCAAAAGCTTTTAGAGTGCAGGGTGATTCTGACATTTACCCTCTGAATAATCCCTATTAGCTAAATATCTTAAACTAATGCAATCCACTGATTCACATTTAGCCAGCGAACGAGCAGGAGCCTGTAAAGAGCGACGGTATTATTCCTGACTGCAGCACCGCCTGGGATTCACAGTAAAAAGAGAAATCTCAACACTTGAATACTGCGATCACAATCCTGACAGTGGACAAGTGATGAGGACAAGGGATCAAAAAACTCCCGACTGAGAGAACTAGTCTTCTAATGTAATGAGTAATGAGGTAAGACACAAAAAGAAGGGTTATATTTGGTGACTATTATGCCCTTGAGCAAGGCATTAAACATACAGCAGAGCTCCACTTGTGCCAGAGATTAACTTGTGTAACTGAATGAACACCTGAATGGGCGTTTCTACGAGAAAAAAACTAACATTTATGCTAAAGCCATACAAAAACATACAAAAACAAATAACATAAATCCCACCTGTATGTGCAGAGTACGCAAACAATATGAATATTCATGAAAGCTGTCCATACAAGCCTGTTGCTGATCAAATGTGTTCGGCCTCCACCCTTCCTGGTCCTGCTGAGGGCAGCTGGCTGCAAACAAGTGGTCTATTTAGTGTTTGTTGTTGTTGTGTGGAGTGGCTGCCGAGGTTTACCTGGCCAAACACACTGAGCCAGTGTTCCGCGCCAGAGCTCCGTCACTCACCAGCAGCCCGGCAGCATAAACGTACCACTGTGTGCACGCGTGTGTCTGTGTAAATGAATGTGCGGCGCTAACACTGGGGCCACTGTCAGTGTGAGTCACTAGTGTATCTATAGCTGGTGGCAGTGAGTCGAACTCCTGGTGTTTTCGGTTAATGGGGGTAATGATTTCATAACAACCAATCACAAGGAGATCAACTGAGACGAGTGCAGATGCTGAATGGAAAAGAGGTTTCTTTGACTCTACTGTAGGTGGATCTACCTTCATTCCCCTTCAACTATATACTCTTATTCCTCGCTCTCAGATCACTTACTGTTCTGGACATGGGACTTAGAGGGGAGAGCGAGGCGCAAAAGGTGTTATGAGACAACGGGAGGGGAGTTACACAGTGACACAGAGAGGGAGAAAGTTAAATCCACACCTGGCTCCCCCAGGGGTCAACAGGGTCAGCCCTGCAGCTCCCCACCGAGGAATAGGCAGACACTGCTGAGTCTTTCCGCAGGCTGAGCACCTCCGGTAAGGTGTGCCAGTCAGCCGGGCAGGCAGGGGGCTGGGGGAGGGAGGATGAAAAAGGGCAGAGGCCCCAGGCATGCTCCGTGCAGCTGTCAGAATCTGTGACCCACACCCACTCAACCCACACTGTGTCTTAGTGTCTATGCCACCGACAGACAGTGGAGGGGCTCGGAGGTTGAAGAGCATCCCGACTTTGTCGTTCCTTCTCTCAAAAGGAGAGTAGGAGAAGGGTCTATTTGTTTTGATAGAGATTTTCTCTTTTTATTTGACCTTTCACCCCTAGAGATTGCAAATAATTCAAGTTTCCTTGTTAAAGTAATTTGTGACAACATCTAAATAAACTTGGGGTTGTTTTTTGCACTTTTAATTTGCTTCCCCCAGAGGCCAATGTTGAGCAATGACTTATAGTTGTCACATTAGGAAGCACAACTATTTTTGTTTTATTTTAAAATAATTATTTGTCTGCATCAAATCAACAATGCACAAATTACATCATACCTTCCAAATAATATACTTGTTTCTGTAAATATAAGGAAGTTGTGGTGCCATGTAAGTATTAGATGTGACAGTGTTGCTCTACTTGGTGATGACAGAACAGTGATGTCCACCAGTGCCAAGCCTCCCACCCGCTAATTGGGAATTAACTGTGCGTTTGCATTGGCAAGTGAAAACACAGCCAGCAAGTCAATCACAGTTTAAGTACTAAACTTTTCAGACAATCCCGCTAAAGGTCACCGAGCTACTGCGATCGCTTTCAGCACAGGATGAAATCAGAGGATGAAAGAGAGAGAGAGGAGGAGGGTGAGAGGGGTCGACAAAACATCCAAAACGTGTGTATGAACTCTGTGTATGGACCTGTGGGCTCCAGCTGTGTGTGTGTGTGTGTGTGTGTGTGTGTGTGTGCGTGTGTTTTAGTGTGTGTGTGTGTGTGTTGCTCAGCTTGAGCAGTCTGGTCACCTTGGCTCAGCAGGTTCTGATACCATAGAAAGCAGCAGCAGCATGGAGGAGCACCACCGGAGGGTGACAGTGAAATAGCGAGAGGCCACTCTAGCAGCAGATGAGCAAGAACCTGGACAAAATTAGAATTTGAGAGACAACGACATGAGAACAAAGCGGCTGACAGTAAAACTAAAAACACCGGTTTTGAACAAGAGGCCTTGCACATGCATTTCTCAAAACCGACAGATTTGACAAACATCAGCTGTGAGAGGCACAAATTCCTCAAGATACAAACATGAAGTTATGTTTGAAAAGGTGCCACAAGGTATTTATTTTGAAAAACCTCAACATTAAACAATGGTAAACCGACCTAAACTCATTTAAGAAGTGTCATTGAGTCAAAGCAGACTTATATTTAGACTGTGACTGCTGTGCACGTACATCCATGGATGACAAATAAATGCAGACGTATAGGTGTGGGAGCATTATTGTAGAATTCTGAGGTGGTTCAGATGAAGAGTAGTAGATGAGATGAAGAAAGATCATGAAAAAAATGGACTTCACTATCAGTGTTGCAATGAAAGTGTCACCTTCATATTTTGTTATCATATTGAGAGTCAGCATTATTCTCTGTGTCTCTCCCTCTGTCACAAAAATGTTTTCCTTCATCAAACATCCATCCCAGAATAGATAATAATGTTCATTAGGGCTTCAATAATGAATCTCTGTTATATTATAGTTAAATCTAATGAAGAATAGAAATGCATTGTTATATTACTTAACTACTTCTGAATTCAGATCAGCAAATGAAACTTAACTGCACCAGAGTTTGAACTTTAGTCTAAGCTGCTGTTTTTTTTCTGTTAAATACAAATAGAAATGTTCAAAGTTTAACTAAATGTCACCTCCAATTTACCCTCGAATTAGAACACCAACACAATGAACTTCACATTATGAATGTGAGACAACATCAGAGTCAGAGTAAAACACTTCATGCTCTGAAGGAACTACTACTCTGTTTTTAGGATTTACTGGGAAACCATAACATTCCAAAACAAAATGAAAAGAGAAGTTTTTTCCATCTTTGCCGCCTCACTTCTCTCATGTGTGTTCACCATAATTATTTAGTTGGCTTGACCTGGATGGTTTTTCAGTAACGGCCAACAACTGACACAACGCCGGAGTTTTCCACGCACGTCCAGACAGGATGTCAATACTGCATTCATTGTAATCCTGAAACCAGACGTCCTGTAACCGCTCGTGACAAATATGTGCACCATCACACAGCATCTCTCTCCTCTAGTAAAAGCTCTAAAAACGCCAAACTCCCTCTAGCAAAAGGTGAATAAATAAATAAACAACAATAAAAGACAAATGACTTGAGAGAAACTCATGGCACATTTAATCACAACAGCAAGACGGATTGGAGCATTTATCAGCCAGGGCCATTCAGCGAGAGAAGCCAACTCTAAAAAGGTGCCGTACATAAATAAAGTCACAGGCACAGAGCAGCTGATGTACGTCAATTTCTCGAAATCAATCCTGTGATATTTCACTTCATTCATGAGAAAGAATTCTGCTTCAGAGTTTAACCGTGAAACCTGCTCGCTTAACGAACCCTGACTGATGCCAACATGGAAACATCTCTCTCTCTCATCACATATGTGATGATTGTTTTTGATGAAACAGAATCAGAATCATTTATTAATGACAACACGTCCAAGTGGGTGGCATTATTTCACTGCACAACAATCTAAAGCTCATGTCAGCATGAAAATGACCAAAGACATACACTGCAGTGACACTACAAAATAACACTACATAACACATGGGCAGCACAATATCACATACAGTAACATAACACTGCAGATACTTTCAAGTGCATGTTCAAGAATTCCTTCATAAGCAAGAGAATGTTGAATTTTGTCCTGTTTGACTATAGTATATGAAATATATGAGTATGTATGGGCAGATATTTATCATAAAAATTGTATTGCAAGCAAAGATGCCCACGACAAGGGGGAGGACCCTGTAACCAGTCCATGATATAAGCTCATCATAAGGAGATGTATATAAACCACAGGGATAATCTTTTATAAGGTGAAAAAAAAACTCTCATAAGTCTGATGAGGTCAAAAGTATTAGAGTCCATATTTAAATCTGCACTAAAAAACTGTCAATGACTCAAATGGATTTTCCTGGAAAGAAAAGTAAATATTTAATTTGTCATAATGACACAAAATATCATCTCAATAGGCAGCAGTGCGGAGAAGAGCGTGGGGGAGGAGGAGAACTTATTGACCATGTTCAGTGGAAAACATTATTAAATAAGATGAGGGCAGAGATGGAGCACATGGGAAGGAAATGATTCCAATATCGACCTGCAGCTGAATGAGAAACGCCAACATATATGATACAGTATCCAAACGTAGTGATGTTATGGTGCTATTGTCTTGTGTTGTGTATTCTACCTTTGCATTTAGTTGTTTTTTTGATTTATTTTTCGATTAATCTGTCATATTAACACGGCAACGTATCAATTTAAACCTCATAATCCCTTTTAAAGTATTTTCTTCCCTGTGGGATGACAAGTGTGTAGAAGAGGGGGTAGAGGTCCCGCGCTGCTGATGCGCAATTACGCACAAACTCCTACATGTATTTCTCCAACGCGCTGTTCATTCACCAATCCAAGCAATGAGCGAAATAAAACTTTACCAGAATACACGTTTAATTCACCCCACTATAAGAAACTAACGCATCAAGTATCGTATCAGCACAGCCAAATAAAAACTTTTTTTTGCACATGACGGTATTGATCCACAACAGAAGAGGAGACGAGGCGCTCTGTCTTACCGGTCCCGCTCCGTCTGGTCCGCGCTCAGCAACAGTGGAGACAGATTGGAGGTCTGTGGACCGACGGCCAACCGCTGCCAACGCAAAAACGCTGCTCCGTCCAGTGCAGCGGTTTAGTCAAGACAGCTGCAGCGACGCAACACTCAGGGCAGGAAACGTCTTTTCGCAATAAAAGCACAGAGTGGGACTACACAGGTGGAGAAACAGCTGGCACCACCACAGCTGTGACGTTTGATACACGTTTTGAGATTAAAACTAATTTACGAAGCTGTTTGACCTCTCAAATTGGACCTCTGTATTGTACAGATATACAAACATGAAAATAAATCTCACACAACAAAGCTCCACATGGATGTGTATCGGCTGTGCAAATTATTTCTTTTCTTTCTCTAACTGACTTCATGGCCCACTAACGCAATTTTATAAAAAAATATATAATAAAAGTTTTAATTTGAAAATATGGACAGCTTCTTCCCACAAGCCGTCATTGAACTGAACTCTGAGAAGCAGGGTGTGTGTGTGGTTTTCATATTTGTGCAATGACAATAAAGCTTCACAAATCTAAATGAAAAAAAGGAATTTCCTGGTTTCTAAGGGTGACTTACCTGTGATCACTTCACACAGAAGCTGGTTCATCTCCAGCACTGACAGTCCTTGATCCAAATGGTCTAACTTTTGTAACTGTAATCATCAATGACATCAATAGTTTTATAAAGTATATCCTACAATGTGGCAACATTTTTATCTTATATCGATATAAGTCATATGATTCATATATTATACATACATACACTATTTTGAAATATGTATATTCATATTATATATTATGCTGTTGTGAATATTTACCATATATATATATACAAATATGTATGTATACACACAAAATTGTATTATACTCATATTTATATTGCTTTACAACATATACTGTACTTGCCTACTGGTCCAGATGTTAGACTAGACGAGCAATAGAATGTAGGTTTAAACTCCCAAGAACTAATACCAATTTTCTTAAACGCACTGTGAGATACAGAGCCATGAAGTCATGGAACCTACTACCAACAGAAATGATTGTTATGTATGTATGTTCAAAAGCAAATAATGAAACACTTGGGTACAGCATTCTAGACACTAGATGGTGAGGTACTGTACATAAAGGAGTAGTATTCTCTTACATGGTTTGCAGTTTTCGCTTCTATTGAATTGTATATATCAGTGTTTTATATCATGACAAAGGTAATATTGCATAACCACTAAATTTATTTTTGATATCTGTAATATTATATGATCACTATTTTTATGTATAATAACTTTTGATATCTATAATGTAACATATTTATAATGTAACGTATGTTTTAAATGTTTGATATTGGTATTTTATGTTTTTTTTTAAATGTTTGATATCTGTATGTATGTCTTAAATGTGGACCCCACTAAAAGTAGCTCTGTCTTAGGGTAGAGCTAATGGGGATCTTTCTAAATAAACAAATAAACAAATAAACAAATGTTAAACTGTAGACTGTAGTCCCCCTTGTGGACTTTCTGTGTGGGAAGTAAGATCAATGGCTGCTCTTCCTACGCAGAATTACACTGTTTGGAATGAGCACCGACATCATCTCGTTATTTTATGCTGCTGTGCTTGAAAGCATAATTAGGTATGGAATGGCTGCATGGTTCGGCACTCTCACAATCCAGCTAAAATCTAAAATTGAGAGCATGGTAAAAGCGTCCATGAAGGAGTTGGACAAAAAGGACAAACCTTCCCTTCAGACCATCTAAGAAGGTTCTGTGGTCAGACTGGCGCACATAGTGCTCCCCGGATTTGTCCGGTTACCATCAGGCAGACGTAACAGAGAACTGTAAGTGTAAATCCAACCGCCTCAAGCTCTCATTCATCCCAACCTCTATCACACCAATCAATAAGGAGACGTGTTGATTCAGTCGTGTCTCTACACCCATTGCACTTTGTCTAGCACGCTTCACACTTCGGTTTTGAAATATTAATGAGAGTTTCTTGTTTTTCATCTTGCTTTTCTTGTTATGTCCTTTTAGTTTTTTATCATTTGAAGTGTTTTAGGGCAGGTTTAACATTCAACCCACTTTTATTCTCCATTATTATTCTGGGTCTTGCGTGATATGTGCTTGTGTATTGATTTTTTGTCGTTTATTGTACAATGTATTCTTCTGAAGCTGCTGGAGCACTTTGGCCCAAGACAAATTCCCCCTTGTACTTGATTTGATATAACGGTCTTGAAAACTCTCTTATGATTGTGAGATGTATATTATGTACGTATTAAGATTTTCCTTTTGATTCAATTAATTTAAGTTAATCTAACTCATCTCTATTCTTTCACAGGTTCTCCTTCATTTTCATATCTGCTACTGTAAAAAGGGAACCTCCCTTCCGTGGGATCAATAACATACTTTTGTTTATTTACATTTTTTCCCTATGGCTTCATTAATATTTTCCACCGCAAACAAGCTCTTGACAAACTGATACTCAGAGTGTTGATTAATTTACATACGAGAATACAAATCAATGCAAGGGTTAATTATGGACTTTCACGTGGATGACCCTTTATGACAGTAGCATGTGAACTTGTGCAGGATGGCATGGTGATCTACCTTGACAGTGAATACTAATGGAAAACTGTAATGTGACATACAGTGTATAGTTCACTCGATGGGATGTTTATGCTGGCAGATTTGAACGGTTTCCCAGACTCCAAAATAGTTACAGCAGGAACAATAAACAAACCACAGTGCCAGCCATGTTGGCCTCATCCAAGAAAAACATTGTTCAGTCTCTACAAGCAGAGTTTGCTGATGACACAATTTAAATACAAGGTTATGGGTCTTTTCATAGTTCACTTGCACCATTAAATTCTACTTTCCTGCTGGTTTGAACACAGACTTTAATCTGGCGTGATTAGCAGAACCTGCCCTGATTACAGCATGAAGGGCCCCTGCACAGGAGCATGACTCTGTCACCAGCAGGGTGATGGACACTGTTCGCTCTCCTATTTATGTCCTCCTTCATGCAAATGTGCTGGCAAACAAGCAGTGATCATAAAAATAACCCACAGTCAAGAACATGGGCAGCATAGTGAACGAAACAGAACACCGCCGTCTCACCCCGCTCACACTGGCCTTCACCTCTGAGTAAGAAACCCTTTACAAGAATTCAATCCATCGATTGTAGATTTTTTGGGATTATTTTATCAGTGGCGTCCAGTGTCGGACACAAGTGGAACGTGTCAGAAGCATGGCTCCTCTTCAGTTTTTGTTCATTCAACCATTTATTTAGTTGACTCCTCTGCATGCACACCGAGCCTCTGAGGGCAGGATGAGAGCCAAATTCAGAGCCTTTAGAGGTATTCCACTCGTCAACGTCCCAACTCCACACTCCATCAAACCAGTGTGCACCTGCCTCATCAACAGGTTCCAGACTGCACAAGCAACTTAACCTTTTAGTGCTGACAGTGCTGATTATAGACTGCTTATGGTGGTGAATAAAGAGCCTGGTATACCGTGAACTTTTAACTAGCCTATGAAGCCTTGATAAGAGAAACTTCTTTTAAGGACAGATCAAAAAATAAAGTGGGTTAGGGTTAGGGTTAGGGTTATTTTCTCTCTTAGACCTACAAGAGAAGTTAATTCATGTTCATGTCGGGGAATAAGCTAGTTTAGCACAGCTGAGTCACTTAAAACAGAGAGAAACAGCTCTGACCAAGTTATATATTAAAATACAAATTCAAATGAACTGTTTGACATTTTAAGTAGAGTAAGATGTTAGGATATCTTATTAAAGCTATGATAAATATGACCCAACAACCATGGATTTATGTATCACCCCCCAGTGGCTGGCTGTGGTAAAAGGTCATAAACCCAAGCTAAATCGTCAAATGAAATGTTTCTGAGATTTTATGTAGTTCTTGTCACACTGATGTACATTAAAGTGTTTTCCAGCAAGTTTGGTTTAAATTAATTTCTGATGCAACAAAAACCTGGTTAAATGTCGCGATTGACAGCTGAGACTGACCCAGGATTGGTCGAGGGGGGTGCATTTAAAGGGCCTTGGTACTGTGGCTCCACTCCATGACTAGTGCTGCACAATATGTGGCTTCAAATGGCGCCACCAGTGAATAGCAGCACCCTGGGATATATTGGCTTCATTTTATTACAGTTGGAGGAAGTGGAGGCACTTGGTCCATCTTCATATACAGTCTGTGATGGCAGCCAGCAGGTAGCTAATTTAGCTTGGAACCTAGAAACAGGCAACAATCGTCAGTTAGCTTGGTATGGCCAAATACCAAGACTAACAAAATCTTCTGATACAAGCACCTTTATGGCCAACCAAAAAAATACATTTTTGGTAATTTGCGGTGTTGTTGGGGATTATGGACCGGGTCACCTCTGATGTCAGGCAGCACTTTACACTTGGATATTGGTACAATTTTAACAAAGAAGATATCATTCGTTAAATTAATGATCTTTAGAGGTGCTGGTAGGTGGAGAATGTCACATTTGGACATGACGAGCTGTTTCACCCTGTTTCTAGACTGTGCTGAGCTTAGTTTGCCAGCTGCTAGTTGTAGTTCAATATTCAGGTAGACATTAGATTGAACTCTGAACAAAATAAAAAATGACTCTTTTAAAGTTCTGTAATACTATGTTATAATGTATTATGTGGGCAGCATGGCGGGTAGCAAGGTGGTAGAGCATTGTGGCCTCACAGCAATTTGATTATAGGTTCTTACTATTTATGCATTTGGTCTGGACTTGTGGTTATTATTGTGTATTCTGTATCTGAATAAAAACATGCGACATAATCTTTCCCCTCCTGGTGGATAAACTGCATCCAGGTCTGTAGATCTGTAGATCAAATCCATAAACCTCTGAATAGCCTCTCAAACTCCCACTCACAATGCTCTCAAACAACCTGTCAGTGTGTCCACCTGGTTTCCACAGCGACTGAAGTGGCAAGCTGTGTCCATTCAACGTGAGGTTTATAAACCCATCTTTAAAAAGGAGCCTTTTGATGGACCCGAGCGAGTGGAGTCAGAAACGAGCAAAACAAAAAGAGAGCGAGCGTCACAATGAGTTGAGGCGTTTGATTAACTTCAGCGTGAGTGCAGCCCGAGTGGCATGTAGGAAGGAAAGAAAAAGGGATATGGAAAAGATGACTTGGATAAGGGGAAGAGATGCATGGAGGTAAAATCCTCTGAGGGGCTCTGCTTAGATCCAACATTTTGAGTTATGCACACACCTCTGTGAAGGCTTTAAAATGAAGTGCTGCTACAGAATGTATATACAAACTCTCACATTCATACTGTATCTGGAGTAAAAGAGGAATTTTCAAATCCTTCCATTTGAAAAAAGTACAAACTCAACGAGGTTGTTTACTTTAAAAACTGTAACATAAAACAAACACTGAATCGGGGATTATTCCACGCTGAGGATTTTTCCCCCCTTCTCTTAATAAAAACACCGTTCACATCCCACTGAGAGGAGCACTTTTTAAAATACATTCAATGAATGAAGTCATTTCTTAATAGGGATATTTTAATGGTTTTGATTAAAGTGCCACTTCACTGTGACTGTTGTCTACCTGCCTGCTGCACAGTAATGACACAGAGCTCCCCAGGAAACAAGTCATGGATTGAATATGCCCAGTATAAAAGATGTGTGAGGTCATTTAAAAATCCCATAAACCAGTGCAAAATGAGTTGTGGTTTACTTTTGCGCTCCACGCAGAAGGAGCAGGCTGCCGCCCCGTTCATGGTCGCTTGCCCTTGGCACTGGTTTTAATTAGAGGGTCAAGTGTGATTACCACTGAGCTCATTACGTTGGCGGGCTATTGAGGCAGTAATGGCAAAATAAAAACTGATACAAATTAAACGGCAGCCCGCTGACTTTGGTAAGAGGATGAACAGCTAAGAAATAGACAAGTTTCAGTGAAGGGGACACTTTGTTACCATTTCCTCAGGAAATTATTGACGTAGAGCAGAAAAACTGCCCGATAATCTCAATCGCAGACGCTGTCAGTTAGACTTCAGTTGTCCATCAAGGCTAAATCAATCATTCAGATGCCTGCAGTGGTTCAGATTCATACATGACTGACAGATACCAAATGAAGAGTCACAGCTTGAGATGGAGAGGGTGTGAGGAGGGGAAGGGGCTGCTGCTTTGATATAAGGAAAGTACAGAAAATTATGAACTGAAAAATGCACTTGCCAGGAATAGTAAAATAGGACACTTTTATCAGATTCAAATACTGGTCGGTCATTGATGAATTTAATTTATTTATAGTTTGGACAAAATGAAACTCAACTTGAATAATTATATAAATGATAGACTGCAAATAAAGATGGACGAAATGACTTTGACCCAGCCACTAGGAAACGAGTTAGGGAATTGGACATGGATCAAACTAAAACGTCTAAAGAAATAAAAGGTTTCTGTCATTTTATGTAGTTATTTTTTTTTTTTAATCACACTGGTGAGTGTCCAAATGCTACTTTGTAATGAGTTGTTTGATGCTATAAAAAGAAGTGTGAGAACTCATTTTGGACAGCTGACAGGAGTCGACTGGGAAAATAGCTATTGAATTTGATTCCTTTCCAGACCATTTCCCTTAAAGCACCAGTCCCTCTAATTTTGTAAGCTGACCCTATTTGTTGACGCAATGTTACCAGACTAGTAAACAAGTAGGCGGCACAGTCACTCACTGCCCTCTGCCATCTTTTCACTGCCATCATCTTTGCCAAGTGCAATAAGAGTCTCCTCCTCTGCTGCCAAAACATGGCTTTTACTTTGAAATTCTACATCAAATTGTCCTGATATTGTCTGGGTGACAATCTGAGGTGGTGAACTGTCATTGTGAAGTTAAATTAGTCTGGGGAAATAGGTTTTCATTTTGACAACTGAGGAAATGTGAAATTCCAAGGGCTTTTACTTTGAAATTACACATCAGAATGTCCTGTTATTGTCGGAGTGAGACTCTGAGGTTGTGAACTTTCATTGTAAAGTGAATTAGCCTGAGGAAACAGGTAGTTTCTCAATGATCGTGTGTAGTTTTGTTGCTTGAAGTTAAGTTTTTCTTCATTACAAAGTTTGGCAAATTATTCACAAAGTGGAAATGAAAAAACTTTGATTAAATTTCAACCATTTTATTTATTATTCATCATTTCCTCATTCAGTTAAATAAATGTTGTTTTTTATCACATTAGTCATACTATTTATGTAATTATACATTTTAGAATGTTATTGCATGTACAGTGCAGGGAGATGCAACTCATTTATTAGCTTGACATTTTCTGGTCATTATGTAAAATAAAATACTGATTCATTTATTGTGCACACTACAGACCTTTACATCTCAAACGAGGAGGTCATCGTGACTCAAGTAACTCCAGTTCCATTAACCTAGAATATGACAAATCAAAGTGAATATTAATATTAGTGCCAAACCCAACATATTGAGGGAAAGTAGCCATACGCTAACAGCACCCATAGCCTGTTTTGTGTGTTTTATAACTTGGCAATGAACCTCCCAGAGCTTCTGGTGACTTTCATGGCACTTTTCCCTCATGAGCGGGGAACAGAGCCTCGGAGCTCTCGCACCAGAGACCCACTTTTATTCCACAGGGGGGACAGGGAAGCAGAAGCTATAAATGTTAATAAGTACAAATGCCTATTTCCACACCTTTTACTCAGAGAGATCTGCCGCTGAGCTGAGCCACTGTCAGTTTACCAGGATGCTCATCCTCAGTACAGCTCACAGTACATGAGCATATTTCTGTGGGCAACCTCGAAGAGATTGTTTATTGTGAGAAGTCTGCTGAGAATAATAATCTAAACGCTGATGAGAATCGCTCATCTCCTGGGTCGGGGAATGACCCTGCATGAGAGTCTAGAGAAGCACTTGACGGGATAGAAACTGAGGCTTTTTAACTCTTGAACCTACATTACAGATGATTACTGACGGGGACCAAAGAGCCACATTCACACCTGTTCACAACTTGAGAATTCCCAGTGGAACAATAAATCACAAAACACTGCATACTTGTGTTTATTATAAGATAAATTTGTTTGGATTTCAACAAGGAGAAACTTTATATATATTTACAATTTAGACAATTCGTGATTTTCATGCTTTGCCAACATTAACTCTTGGCCATGGATTTAAATAGTAATAAAAAAAGGGATAATAGAGTAATATTAATAAAGGTTCAAGTTATAGTGCACATATTGATATCTCATTCTAACTCATATCAGTCCATCTTTGCCTTTTCAAAAGTAATGAAACGGTCAAAGCACACAGACCCACATCTCAGCTCAATTAGACAGATTTGTAGGAAAGGAAATGCATAGGACAGCTTCATACATTTATCTCTGCACCAAGTTTCCCCATTGTGGTCCCATTGTCCCGCTACAAAAGAAAGATATGTGCATAAAATAAATATAATGGACTCTTGACGTGCACATGGCTCAGCTGAGGAGTAATTTGTAGGAAATGAGGCTGCTCATAATCAGGGTCTATTAACTACATCTACTGATACAATCAGTCCTACTTTGGCAACACAGTCACATGGATATAATCTACTTCATCTCACACTTTTCTCCTGAATTCTCTGTCTGACGATCAGGTGATAAGTTCTCATCCAGGGATTTTGTATTGTAAAAACTATAATGGAGTCATGCACAATTATATCAGGAAAAGAGAGGAGATGAGTCTGTAGAACAGGAAAACCACAGGCTGCCTATATTGCTATTGCTATAAAACCGAGTTTTCTTTTATTATTATTTTTGGAAACCACTGTGTTCCAGAGCAAAATATCTCATTAACTATAAGATGGATAACAATTTATTAGTTATAAGTTATTCATATAGCGCCCAGAGGATGAATCCTAACAACTTTGGTTGTACGTGTTCTTTCTTGTTCCATATCACATCCTTACTCCAGGTTTTGTTGAAATCCATTTGGAAGTTTTTGCGTAATCCTGCTGACAAACAAAAAACACAGACAGGGGTGAAAACATAACCTCTTTGGCGATGGTTACAACATGGAACCTGGACAGGAATACAGCAAATACATTCTTTTGAAAACAGTAAATAGACTTGTGTTACACTTATCACCATCTAACACCGGTTGTAAGACACGGCCCTTACGCTTGTTATCTGATGCTGCATAGACACTTGAAGACACCAGACTTCAAGTCCCTCTATCAAGTAATTTAATAGTAATAAGAAAAGAAAAAAAAAATCTTGAGAGAATATATATTCTTTATAATATTTTATATTTTCAAAATGTCGCATTTTATGATTATTTATTACGAGTGTGGTCACTTGCATCTATCCAACTGCCTTATTTCATAGTTCAGTATTAATATATTCAGTTATTTACGATATATCATTTTTCTATGTTGATTTTATTGGTTTGTTTGAATGAAAACTAAAATCCTTCATCTGACATCATGTTTTTGAGCCGCAGAAATCTGCCTTGGCTGAAAGTCGAGGTGACAGAAAAGAACTGGTTGGTTTTTAGTCGTTCACTCACACACGACAATACGAGTGGAGCAGAGCCTTGTCAGATCATCATGTTAAGTTTATTGAAGACAGAAATATTAACTAGCGCTGTTATGAGTGGCTATTATGCTTTATACATGCGTCTTTTCTCCGTCATGTCACATCAATGGCGATATTTCACGGCTGAATGATTTGCCTGGTTTGATAAATGGTGCAACAAGGTGTAAATAATGTAATTTGTTATTTACTGATCATTATTCGTGAATATTAGATGCAAGTAATTTGTAAACCTTGCCCTCTATTACGCCCCTTTATTTTCTTAGTTTTCTCCCTGTCAATCTCTGTTCTCTGCATTCTCCTCTCACACCTTTCCATGACCTTGGAATCATTTTTGTCTATTTCTGTCCATCCTCATTTCCCTCTCGCTGTCGCTTCTCCAAATTCAGTTCCAATCATTTTTTAACTCTCGCATGCAATCACTTCCCCAGCTTTCTGCCCCACCTCTCGCTCTCCCCCGTCCGCCTCCTCCCCCTTGGCTCCTTTAATCGTTCTGTTTTCTGCTGAAGGTTACTCTTGCCTTTGGGGCTATGAAAATGTCAGAAAGGCCCACTCCATTTTCAGCTACGTAAATAGCCATTTCCCGCCAGAGCAAACCCACTTTCCCGCATCTGACCCGCCACGCTACACATCACACCTCCCACCTCCCTCTCACTACCTGAGCACAATGAACTCGACCCGCTCATGGTTTATCTGTCGTTTTGATATAACGGACTGTTGCCATTGTCCTCTGTGTCCATCTCCATTTAAACAACCGAGACTCATGAGGGAGACGCTTGGCTTTCAAATGCAATTACTCTCATTCCTGCAGCGAGTTGCCAACTCACAATAAAAACCCAAACATGCTGTAAATAAAAAACTATTTTCAGGACAAACAGTTATATTTATTATTTATGAGGACAAATGGTTAGAGGACAACTCACACTACCTCCTAAACACAGTATCGCTCTCTAGTTTAAAAAGGTAGGTTAAAGAAATATAACAGAAATAACACTGTGACTTTTTCATGCCTTACAGTCCCTCATAGACAAATAAAGTTATATTAATCTTGCTTGAAATATTCTAATATAATCAATAAAATAATCAACAGCATTGTTGAAATAAAAATGCTAATTCCACTTCCCAGGACTCACTAAAGAGCAGGATTTGACTTATTAACTTAGCCTACAACCACTTTGTACTCCCCAACCTGAAACGGGCTGTTCGGCAATTTAATTTATCAGCAGGGGAAAAAAAAATATGGGAACCCGTGTTTGTTCATTGACAGACGGGGAGAAAGCACTTACAGTTTAGACGAGAGTGACAGTCGAGAGGAAAAGCAGCCTCTCTCCCGTCTTCTAGTCACTGAGAGCTTCAAATCAAATTCCGGTCACATTAAAACTTTACTCTTTCAACACTCGAGGGAGACTGAGCGAGTGCGTTCTGTGTGACTCTCCAAAGGTTTCGTCTTTCCTCTGAATTAGAATGGAGGCCTGCATGCGTTGGTGAGAGGCGGTGCATGGTGAATGAGGGATGCAGCAGAAATATTAAACCTGGATTTGTGCCTTTTAGCGAAGGGAGAAGAAAAGAAAATCACTTATTTGATCTTGTGTTTCTCTAAAACAACTGATCCCGGCTCGCTGCTCCGCGCATCCTCCTCGCACTCCGAGAGCGAGCTCCTGCAGGTCATGCAAGGCTAGTTCATTTCCGTGTACCGTGTCCCAGAAAACCCCGATGTGACGCGCGTCACTCCCCCCCCTCTTCTCCCCCATCTCTAACGCTCCCCCCGATCTTCCCTTTCAATTTCCTGCGGCTCTGCAAGACAATGAGAGGCCTGAGTCGAGGGTTAGATAGCTCGCATCAGAGGAGCAAAAATAATAATTCACGCACAGTTCTCGTCCAGCAGTACTTGGACGAGTCGTCATCGTCCTCTCAGAGGTTTCCTTCTGAGGAAGTGAAAGAAAAGAATGAACCTGAACACTGGGGAGTTTACGAAGGCCTTATCCATTTCTATGAAAGGAACACAGGTATGACAACTTAGTATGACACCCGAGAAGAGATGACCTGCCCTCATGTCGAGTCCACGCTGACTGGAAACAGCGCTGCTCACAGTCTTGAAGGTTTTCACACTGACGAGACATTCATAACACAATCTGCCCACGTGGTTTGTACTGAGTGTGACTGCAAAAGTCCATGTGCACACACACACACACGGAGTGACACAGAAACAAAAGGGAAATTGTGCAAACAAAAATATAATTGAATGGTATGGATATAAAATTACTTCTGGATGCATTCAGGCTAATTTGCATTGGTTTACTCCGTGCTGTTCATCTCTTAACAATGGATATGTGGAGCCAGCGCTGTCAGTCTGGCACTGCCCTCCCGCTGCGGCTGAAAATGACTTACAACAGCCTGATCGAATTAATTGGTTTGACTGATGGGCAGAGGGGGATAGATGGACTATTAGCTATTGTAAAAAAAGATTGACAAGCGCGTTGTTTCTCAGGAATAATTGAGAGGGAGGACTGCGGCTGGAGCGCGAGTGAAGGGTACACAAAGAAAGCAGACAGACAAAAGAATAGATTTTGCAAAAAAAAAAAAAAAAGCCTGCTTTGTTTCCTGCGCTTGGCAGGAGTCAGACGTTTTGCTGTGCTCCCGTCTTGTGAAGCATGACTCCCTTTTCTCCTCAGACACAAAACCTATCATTTGGACATTTGTGGATAGATGAGAGAAAAGCAGCTTTACCAAAGACAGGAATAGACATTTTGAGGGATGTGGAAAAAAAGGGCGTGTGGTGGCAGCATGAAAAGTATTCACCAGGGAAGCACAAGTTTCCCAGTAACACATACTGTGTACAAAGAGTGAGTGATTATTGTCAGAAGAAAATCCAAAATAAAAACAAACATGAATTTATGTTTGGATGGTGGCTCCAGTTTATACTACGTGTATTAATGCAGTGATGCACTGAATGAAGGCCAAAGAAACTACGGATGAGTTGGAGAAGACTGGACTCCATGCTGCCTCATAGCTGCACGTGTGAGAGTAGTTCTGAGGGCAGGGCGGTGGCAGCGGTATGGAGCTCATTGTAATTGGATCTGTCAAAACACGGCAGCGGCTAATGTAGTTCCTCTATTAAGCAGAGCTGCAGCTCACTGACCTGCGGCTCTCCACGTGTGATCGATGGCTCCATTTGTTGTTTTTCTGTTCTTTATATTGGTGGTGCCGTTTATGGCAATGATGGCATTGATGATGTTGACAATGGCGATAGTTGTATCTTTTCACAATTATTGCAGGATGTTGCGGTGCCTAACCACACGCTCCGCCCTTCTGTCACTTGTGGTCTCATGTTGTCGGCTGACCCACACTGCCTTCTCTCCCTGCAGCCACTGTTGCTACATGTGTCAAGCTTCCTGTTCTTGCACGGCACAGTGCAATTTACAACTAGAATGGCACAGCAGTGCACATTGATTCGCCAAAGGCCGATCGATCCTTCACATGATCGACTCTTCGTTATAGTAGAAATATAAAAAGGGGAAAAAGGTGCCGAAAGGAGAATCAGGCGAGGACCCAAAACATATAACACGGAAAGACTAGGGCTGTCAGTTTCTATCCGAAATATGCGTCAGGGGCAAAGTTCATATTCGACTAGTAATGTCCAGCAGACTTTGAATAAACAGCAGACCAGTGCTCTGTAACACTGGTCGCTGGGACTTAATGACAACTGATTCTCCAGTTCGGGTGCTGCAAACTGACTGGAGATTCACCTAACCACTTGAAGCAGCAGCAGTGGTTTAGCGTCATGGTTCCCTGGACTGAGTCCTGCAGCAGGTCTCTGCTTGCTGCGGTTCAATTACTGCAAGTCACTGTTACACTTTCAGAGAGCAAAGCTGCGACCAGCGTCACCACAGCCAAAACAAACAGCCCCTTTCCACGAAGAGGGTCACTGCACTAGTCACGCTAAAACACCAAAGTCAAAAGCTGTATATCTCAGATAAAAATATATGGTCAAACACAAACAGCATTTCGTCTTATTCTGCATTTATTAGATCTCATACCATTACTCAGTTTTAAGATAACCATGTTAAAGTTTCTTCCAATGTTAAAAGTTTAAACACCATGTTTGTTCGTGCAGTCACAGCTCTTCAGGATGAGGATTAACCAGCGTGTCTGGGAGCGTAATGTCATCTCGGATAACGAGTTTGGCTCCGGTGGCTTTGGAGTAAATTTGCCACAATGCCAATGGAGCAGGACACAGGCGCCAACATTTGCCAAACGAAAACATTTTTTTTAAATAATCAGTTTACATAAATTTCAATCTAAAACAAACAAAACACTTAATTAGATTACACTCAATCCCCCACCGGCGCAAGGAAAAGCAAATAGTTCGTTTTCATTTTCTCCAATGATTAAAAAACTGAGCAACAATAAATATTTTTCCTGAAGAACAACGTCATGATCAACTTCAACTTTTGGGAATGTCACCTAAACAAGATGGAGAAATAAATTGACTGGGTAGATTTGATTTCATCACATGGTGTGACCGTGGCCTGGCGTCAAAGATTGATTACATGCCATCAAAACACAAGGTTCTCTATCTCAGACATATTTGGTCCAATTAAGTCCAAACTAGATATGTAAGACAAGACTCTGATGACATCTACAAAGACATAACGACTTAAAACTGTTCTAAGCCACGGATTCACAGTCTGCGTGTCAATATATTTGGCCAATCAGATAAAGCCCTGCTACTCTAGCTGATACATTAAAGAATTTCAAATCATTTACGTTTTTTTCTGTCAATGAATTATTGTCAAAAGATTATTTGATAAAGAGAGATGACGGAGCTTCAAATCTCGCTCTGCCTCCTCCACAGTCAAAAATTTCAAGGGATCTCGTAAGTCCCGGGTCAGATTCATCATTATGATGAACGTGTGCATGTCTATCTATAGTTTTGAGGCCATATTTTGGTCCGATACCATAATTATGAGGACATTTTGGGTGTTCCTCACAATCTCAAAGAAGGTTAATAATTGGTTTTAAGGTTAGGGTTAGAATAGGTTCAAGAGCAAACGTCTGAAGCAGAGATCTGTCCAGAAGAGTTCAAACTTTCTAATTCAAACTAAAAGATTAAACCAGTGATGGAAGGTTTTTTTCACCAAAACGTGGGGACTATTCAAGACCCAGCAACGATTCTGCAGAACTCTTTGTTTATGTCTCAACAAATTAGCTACCTAATAGACCTGCTGGCCAAGGAGAAGGCCAACCTTAGTACAGAGTACCACTGGAGGATCCAACTGAGCAAAGAGTTGGAGAAGTTCAACGCTGAGCTACAGAAGGAGAAGAGGATGAAGAACTCTCTCCAAGAAGAGCTGGATAAGCTCAAAACTTCTCATCACGACGTCTGCTAAAGTAACACAACCAACCAGGAGAAGTTCAACACCAAACTCCAGAAGGAGATGAAGAAGACGAACGTTCTCCAAGAAGAGCTGGATAAGCTCAAAGCTTCTTATCATAAGGTCTGTCAAAGTCATACACCGACCAGGACAAGTTAAACACTGAGCTCCAGCAGGAGAAGAAGCAGAAGAACGATCTCCAAGAAGAGCTGAAGAAGCTCAATACTTCTCATCACGAGGTCTGCCAAAGTCTTACAACCAACCAGGAGATGTTCAACACAGAGCTCAAGGAGGAAAAGAAGAAGAACAACGTTCTCCAAGATGAGCTGAAAAAGCTCAACGCTTCCTACCACGTGGTGTGCCAAAGTCAAACAACCACCCAGGAGGATTTCAACAGTGATCTCCAGGAGGAGAAGATGAAGAGGAACATTCTCCAGGAAGAGCTGGAGAAGGTCAAAGCTTATTATCACGAGGTCTGCCATAGTCTTGCAGTCAACCAGGAGAAGTTCAACAGTGAGCTCTTGGAGGAGAAGAAGAAGAAGAACCATCTCCAATAAGAGGTGGAGGTTCTCAGAGTTTTTTATCACGTTGTCTGCCAAGGTCGCGCAACAAAAGAGGAGAAGTTCATCAGCGAGCTCCATGAGGAGAAAAAGCTTCTCCAAGAAGAGCTGGAGGAGCTCAAAGCTTCTCATCGCAAGGTCTGTCAAAGACTTGCAATAAACCAAAAGAATTTCAACAGAGATCTCCAGGAGGAGAAGAGGAAGAAGTACATTATCCAAGAAGAGGTGGAGGCTTTCAAAGAGCCTTATCACATTGTCTGCGAAAGTCGTGCAACAAACCAGGAGAAGTTCAACACCTCCAGGAGGAAAAGAAGAAGTACAACGTTCTCCAAGATGAGCTGAAAAAGCTCAAAGCTTCCTACCACGTGGTCTGCCAAAGACAAACATCCACTCAGGAGGAATTCAACAGTGATCTTCAGGAGGCGAAGATGAAAATTTAGATTCATATATAGATTGATTGCCGTTCAGTTCTTGCAGCAGCTCAGTGGTGGCCTGTGCTCTTTTCTGCAACATGAAAGCTAAAATCAGGACCCTTACAAAAATTCTCATAGAAGAAATGCATTGAGCAGGTGGGAAGACAATAGGAAATTGTGTGTAAAACAAAAAAGTAAAAGATTAAAAGCCATACATTTATTTATTTTGGCAAAGACTACCTTTCCAATGCTGTTGTTGAAAAGCTGCAGGACAAGATGACAAGGTTCATGAGCACACAAGTAAAACCAACACATATCATTCTCAACTTTCACAGAAACATCACTGTCTTAATTGTTTCTAACTTCCCCAGACCCCGTGTGTCCATCGACGATGGTGAATGTGCCGATACCTGAAAAACACATAAATGAATCTTACAGAGAGATGCTTTCAGTAGCTCCTTTCCTGTGATTTACCTTTCATTTTGTTAATAAACTGAGAATACTGAAATAGTGAATAGAACGGCAAGATTCAGAAAACTAAAGAAACACGTTGAGGTTTTTTTGTAGATCAGTCTAAAAATCTGTTTTCAATGATATAAAACCATGAAATTACAAATATTTGAAAAAAAGGAACGGTTAACGGCTAAATTAACATCTTCATATTATCATTAACATAAATAATTACCGAACTAAAACTAGGGCTGAAAATATTGATTAAGTTCATTGTAGATCAGTCCACTGATTATTGATTAATCAATAAAATTGTAACACACACACACACACAAACATAGATCGTCCCAAAGTAATCAGCAGAGAGGAAAAGTGAGAAGGCAGTGAAGAACAGACAAAAGCCCGGCCACCAAGCACAGCAAAGACAAGTGTCTCTTTCATGCATGCTATAATAAAGCATGAAATAGCCTTGTTAACTCCAGACGCTGACACCAGCACTAGAGGTCCAATCCACTTCAGAGAGTGACATCCTCAATCAAAGGAGATGTGCGACGACACAGATGCACCGTTTGTGGACTATAATTGCTTTCATGTTGCCCTGAGAATACACACAAACATGCATTTTTCCCCAACCTGGGTTTGTAAAGGAACGTACCATGAAATTAAAACGCAGAGTGCGATGTTATGTAGAGCATTCAAAATACTCCCCCCACTTGAATTTGCTCAAGATCAGGTAGCTAAGGCACGGCAGACTCAAAAGGTAGAGTGGCTCTGAGAGCTCAACACACTGCAGCCGAAGAAAACGCACACAGATAAACACAACACATGGAAAAAACATCAATTTGACAACACATAACAAAACACAACCACACACTCACTTGTTGAAGTTGATGTCTTTCAATTAGGTAAAACATAATATAAAATATTTGGTGCTGATTATTTAACATTGGGATGATATAACATGGTAGCTTTTTTTGTTTTACATCATAAACGCCACAGTAAAGACCATGTTGATTTGAAAAAGAGAGTTAGAAGGTTATATTGCTAGCCCATGTGACATTAGCCTGTTTCTCAATTAATTGTGTCCATTACTGCATATTACCTGAATTGAAGTCTTTCCCACGGGAACCTTAATGTAGTGTTCTGAGTATTTGATCGTCTTTCAAGTATTTGATTGCCTTTTGAGTATATGAAGCATGTTTTCTATTTGTGGCGCATTCATCAAATGGAAAGTTTTCTCAATAAGTGTTCTGTCTAACTGCACAGTTTTTTTTTAAATAAATTGTACTGAAGCTCTCACGGCCACCGTACAAAAGAGGTAACATAAACGAACAGAGATACCAAAGATCGTCTGAGCATTACACACAGGCTACATGGGCAGCAGCTCGATAACCACTCTACATAACAACACATAGTAGGCCAATGCAGAGGTCATTGACTTCCTTGTCAGCAATGGTAACCTGATCCTCAACTGTTGCCATGAGACTAAAGACGATGGAGTCCCATCACGTCAGCTTGAAGGCCGACAAGCAGCACAACAAACTCTCAGACAGCAGCTGGATGACAAGCAGACCGGTCCCAGAGGAAATGGTCCGTCCTGGTGACCGGCTCACTGTGCTCTACCAGCTATTTGTGTCCGTCATTGTCTCTGTCTGTGTCCCGTGTGAGTCCTGCAGAGAGAATGTGTGAAGACAACAGGAGCAAAAAACAAGCTTGTGTTGACAGCGTGAATGTGTTGCCGCGTGTCAGCCCGTCTGACACTGACCCAACAGGTGTGGCGTCTGTCTGCAGCCCGGGAACAGACCAAGTGATGAGCTCTGTAGTCCATGCTTACCTTGTCTTACTTTGATTTAACGCAGATAATTCATACAGTATTTCCTTATTTAATAATTAGGCGTTTTTAAATTAAGTTAAAATACGTTTTCTTTTTTTTTAAAAACTATATTAACGGATGACTTTATATAAGTGCCGTGATAAGACAACTTCACAAAACATATATATTTACAGTATAATATTCCTCTGGTATAATCTACTGAACATAGATCATGTAGTGCAACAGTCCTCTAACCCTTTTGAGATCCCACGGCACCAACTTGGGGATCCCAAGATTTTAGAAAACAAATTACATTTTTATTTTCACCCTTGCTTATGACAAAGCCCTATTCGAGTCAAAGTGCTGTCATTCTAAATTAGGTTAATTCAGTGCAACGTTATAAGATGGAAGTTTGGTGCAAATAGTATTAAAATACTAGTTTTAAAATGGCTGTGAATAAAGATGCTGTTGCATATGGGGGATGTGATTCATTTCATTATAAATAGTGAGATACTGTAATGAGTCCCCACTTGGGAGCCCTTTAAATGGGGGGTCTTGTTCTACTGACCTCAACATGTTCAGGTGGTTTATTTATATCCCTAAAACTAAATGATGTTACCCACAGCTACATCTGTACTGTGTGTAGTGCTAACAAGGCAAACTATTCACGTACCTGAGACCCTAAGGGCCCCAATCATACTGAACAAAAATGAAGAATATTCAGCTTTTGGATTGTGGCATCTTACGCTGATGACATAATTTGGAGCCACTGCACAGTAGTAATAGAAACACGCTCAACCAATCACGATTCAGTCTCAGCTATCAATCATGACGTCTCAGCTATTTTTAATCTCTTGAATATACAACAGTGTGATCAAAATAAAATCACCTCAAATAATGGAAATCATTTTTTGTAAAAAAATATTATTCAACATGCTTTGTTTTGATCATACTGTAACAAGACACTAGGGGGCAATCGAGATGGTTGGCTTCACTTTGAGCAGCTGTCGTCAGCAGGGGCCAAACGTCACACCGCTACCCAGGGGCCCTTTAATAACAGCTCCATCCGCCTCCCTCCCTTCGCGCAGGAACAAACTCAACAGGGCCGTGACTGGGACTTCAGGCAGGTGAGCGTAAAACAATGAGAGCAGCTCGATGCTGTCCGATCCGACATGACACCTCCGTTTGTGTTGACAGTTGAGATCACAACCTGTCATCGACACGACCCTGGGAGACCACCTGCTCCTGCGCGCACCGAGCCGGTCCACAGCAACAAGCTCCGTGCTGCTCCCCACTTCCAGCACTCACTGTGGGTGTGTTTGCGTGTGTGTGTATTTGAAGAGGTATGTGTTAATTTAACAGCACCAACAAGCTGTTTAACGTTACGAGTGCGCCCATGGCTACAGCTATAAAAGTAAAATATGTGTAGGTAACAAATGAAGCTGTCACTTCGCAGGTCATTTGGAAACACTTACCAGCCACTGCGCTCAGCCACGTGCCCACAGTGGAGGCGCTGCACGCTGCGCCGCGTCCCCCGCATTCAATCTTCTTTACTGGCTCCGCTTGTTTATTGTGGAGCAGCTGAAACATCCGCAGGACCCCCCCAAAAAATAAAACACTTTTTCTGGCCTCTTCTGTAAAAGAGAAGCAGGTGAACTACAGCCATAGTCCGGAACACAGAGCTCACCTGGCCTCCGGTACGCACAGGTAATTAGTTTAATGACCTGGGGGGGCCGTTACAAAAAAAAAACGGAAGTAAATCAGGGGAAAAACGGTTAAACCCAGCAATGAGTTTCACCTCTACTACTGATTTTTTACACAATGTATTACTCTGCCGATTATTTTCTATATATATAAACTAAAATAAAGTAAAAGTTGACATATGCAAAAATGTCCATAGGCATGCATACACAAAGCAGCAAATACTAGTGGATAGGAAGGGTTTGTTTGTTTGTTTGTTTGTAAGCAAGATTACACAACAAGAACTACATAGATTTCCATGAAACCTGATGGAAGGATGGATCAGGAAAGGACTCATTGAATTTTGGGACGCAGATCCAAACAATTGTAAGATAGGAGACATTTTGTCTGTATCCCAGGGATTATTCATGAGTCTTGAGGCGTAAAATGAATTCAGGTATATTTAATGAACTGATATCAAAGTCAACGATGTTGTCAATTTGGCATCATAGACGAGATTAGAATGACAGTTCTTTTTCATTCCCTGTGTGTGTCTGTGTGTGTGTGTGTGTGTGTACACATAAGAAGACAAATATGTGCGCAACATTTAAGATACACAAAATAAAAGCACACAAGCAACCTAAAAGTACCCAACATATAAGAATGCACTCAAAAAGCTACAGGGACGATAGCGTATAAACTACAGTATATGACTGTAGTGAAAAGTGGAAATAGTGTGAAACAGATTAGGCAGTATATGATGTATGAGCAAATTATGTATCTCTGGGTGTGTGAAATTTGGTGCAGCTTGATAGAATCTACTGGGCTGAGGGCCATTCTAGTGGTTGTAAAGATTATAAAATAGACGTTTTCTATTGATTGACAATTCATTCCAGCTCCTAATTAAAAAACAAATCTGTAACGGTTGCAGATAAGCTCCATCTTGCATTTTTAAATCGAACTTTACATATTAATAGGAAAAATCTATTAAAAAATCTTAATGTTATTATTGCATATCACTGATGAATTTATTATAAGATATTGTGAATTTCGCTCAGCTAAGATGCAACTCCCCTTATTTAACTGATCAAGCTGCTGTATGGACATTTACAGTAGGCAGACATGTCCTGTATACAAATGACGAGGACCTTGTTGTTGAGTGGCATCGTCACACACACACACGCACACACACACACACCACGTTATCATCCTTCGCTCACCTACTCCAAGCTGCTTTAATTTCAGAAGAGAGCTAATTGCAATTAAGATGCATGGGGTGTTGAGCTGGAAAGCAAAAGGAAGCAATCAGCGTTGATTATAGAGCCGGAGCCTGATCAGAGTAAATCACACACTGTACGTCTCCTCTCCGCCCGCTCGAGCCGGAGTGAGCCCTGACACCGGAACAGAGCCTGTTTTCAGTGTGATTACGTCCATGGCGGCACCACTGACTCCAGCTCTGTGCCAGATCGGAAGGGACTGGGACACACGTGACCCTGTGAGGCTGACCCATCCGTGTCTGGTCCGCAGATGCATGTCAAGATGTTTTCTGCGGCTCAAAACTGAATCTACCCCAATACGTCTGCCAGCCTGAAATGAATGGCTTCCTCTCCGGCTCGCTTTACAGTTTCATAATCTGGGGTTTGTTTTGGAAACTGCTCATTACAGCTGAGGCTTCTAGCTGCTGCGTGTTAAGATTGATTTGCCTGTGCAAACAAAGCAGCGGCAAAATGAAACTGTAAATGATTAGCTGTCTGAATGTGTCCTTTGGGGATTGCTAAAATCAAGTTGTGTGGGTTCCTGGAAGAAGAAGAAGAAGAAAAACAGTGGAGATTGTGTATCTTTGAAGGCAGCGTGTTAAACGATCATTTGCTAGTCTAATAAATCGGTTCCTCTGTGCAGACTGTTCAGATGGTGTATTGATCCAGGGAGGCAGAAGCAGCGTATAGTAAAGTGCAGCAGCCAAAATAAGCAACACTACTCATTTCAAAACACCTTCAAAGAAAAGCTCTCACAGGCATTGAGGTTTCTGGGATTTTTCTTCTACTTGTAAAGAAACACCTACACTGTCCATATCAGAACTCAAAGCGTCAAAGTTATGTACTGAAATACAGATTTCCCTCTTTTCCAGGCGTTGCATACACACATTTTGGAGGCCATCTTTCACCAGCGGCCGAGAGGACACTCCCCTGACGCAGTTTGGGGATGGAGTGCCTTGCTCAGGTGCAAATCAGCAAAGTCTATATGGTGTGAACAGGGAATTGCACACTCAGATTCTGCATCCTTTGTGTTCCAGCACATATGGGGTCTCAGACGCTCCTGTGAAGCCAGAGTCTCTGCACGTCATCGGCCCACTGCTTTCAGTTTGAGATCCAACAGGTACAATCTCTATTCTGGTTTTACCCACACTGTTTATTGAAGATTACAAAGGTAGATGACAGTGGTGTGTGAAATTGTGTGGGCCTTTGGCTAACCCACACTGACACCTAGTGGCTCATAGAGGCAAATGATTTATATTTAATCATCTGTTCATCAAATCAAGAGGTAAACAGGCGAATAGAGCTAATACTACTAAAAATAACCCTTTTGTAAAACATTGGAATAATTACATATGTTATTTGAGATCATTCATATGGATATCATATCATATTACCAGTGGTGGAGGAAGTGCTCAAACATTTTACTTAAGTTAAAGTACAAATAAATGGACACAAATTTACACAAGTAAAAGTAAAGTACCACATTAAGGGTTCTACCTGAGTAAAATTAAGTAAATTCTACTTTGAAATATACTTGCAAAGTATTGAAAGTAAAAGTGCTTACAGAGTGATACCTCCTGATACCAAGGTCTAATACATTCTTATGGCTGAGTCTCTGCAGTGACGTCCTCTGAATCCATTTCAGGTGTTCTTTTCTGCACCAGTGATGCAGGATTAGATCATTAATCCCCCTCTTGTTATTTTGATAACTTTTAGAAAATATTGAGAAAAAAAACATGTTACATGTAACATTACATTACATTGTAAAAATGAAACAGAGTAGAAAATAATTGCTGATATATGTGGAGGAGTAAAAGTGTAAAGTAGACAAAGATAAATCAACTCAAGTTAAGTACCAATACATGAAAACCGTACTTAAATACAGTAAATAAGTAAATATACTTTGTTTCATCCCACCACAGAACACATGGTACTGCATAAAAAAATGATTTCCATTTAAAAGCATTTTTAAAAAGCTAAAATAGCGTTCGTGATTAACCGTCCTCATGACAACACGTCAGGCCGTGGTGATGGTTAAGCCTCGTCTTTCTGTTGACTTCATGTTGTGCTTTTGTTTTTGCGATTGAGTTGAAGCACGGAAAATACACACAGAACCATGCAAAGCCACAGTGCGCCGTGGGCGTAAACAAAGCTGTCATGCTAATTTCAAGCATGATCGATGTGTAATGGGCTTTAGCACACTGCTGCTGCCTCATTGGCCCCGCAGCATAAATAAGTGCAGGCACGTGTGGAGCATATTTTAGAGTGGCTTGTCTTGTTCATGTATGAAGAATCTCAAACTGCACAGTATTGGTTTCTATAAAAGAGTTTTGACCTGCAAACACACACAGACTGGATTCAAAATAAAGATAAAAACTGACGTACAGTGAGAAATAAAACACACAGAGCTCTGTGGTTGGTTCCTCAGTCGAAGAGGTCAGGGAAGTTTTCTTGGCAGTATTCTTCAAAGTTGAAGTTGTCCGAAGTGAAAGGCACATCCTTCCACTTCTTCTTAGTCATCCTGCCATCAGGCGTCTGCAGGAACAAATGCTTAATGGCCAGATTGGGCAGCAGGGCAGTATCCCTGTACTTCATCTCAAATCCCCATTGCTGTGAATTTACATAAGAATAACATTCAGATCCAGCCGTGCAATCAGCTCTCTCAACAAGCTGCCTACAGCAGGAACGTTTCAGTATCTGAGTCTCGAATCAATATTTGGCAGAAGGTCCAACATACCTGGCTGCAGTTGCCGTTGTTACAGCTGATAATCCGCCCAGGCTCCCAGTCCTCAAAACTCTTTGGTAGCATCAACTGCCCTCCCACTTTGTAGTGTTTCCTGAGAACAGAGACAAGATTAGAGCAGTGAAGATGTCGTGTAAAGCCTGGGGCATGAATGTGCATTTGGATGAACTCTCTTTCCCAAAGGAGTTCAACTCACTTAAAGTCCGGATTGACGTTGACATGGTGCACATTCTCGATGAGTTTAATGTCACTGCCAGAGGCCACAGGCTTGAAACAGTTTCGACACAGGAGCTGGATACTGGAAGCGGTGTAGAGACTCCTCTTCTGCATTTCACTGCGCTCTTTGATTCTACTTTTATTGACAGCTTCTGTCTGCATCTCAGTTATCTGGAGCCAACGAAGAATAAAAGGTAAGAAAACACCGGGACCTGGGAGCACAGAATAAGAATGAACAGAGGGCCGCAGCCTCACCTTTCCGCGGAACTCGTGAGGGCTCATATCTTGGACCTGAGCGATGGCTTGCCCAGTCAGCTCCTCCAGGTACTCGTTGGTGAGCTCTCTGCGCACCTCCCGCCCGCCTTTTGCGGCGACCACTGAATACTTGCTGTCCTGCGCTCTGGCACGTCCGCTGGCCTGCTGCTGGGCGATCTCATTTGTAAGCAGGCCGTAGCGCACCACCAGGTTGCATTCAGGAATGTCGAGGCCCTCCTCCGCCACGCTGGTGGAGATGAGCAGGTTGAGAAGGCCCTGTCGGAAATGGCGGATCGTGTCGGCCTGCTCGTTCTGCAAGGTGTAAGTGGAAGAAAAGCATGTTCGGTCACACCAAACATAATTTGGGACGATCTAAAGCTCATTATACATCAGCACACCTGTGTCATGTAGGTGATGCCATTGCCAGCCCCGGTCAGGACGTCTGCCTTGACGCCAGCTTCCTGTAAGGCTGTGTTGTTCTTGACCCAATTATTCAGGCAGTGGATGCTTTTGCGTGTTTTGCTGAAGAGGATCCCCTTTGACTGCACACCCGAACCGAACTGTTTCAGCAGAACGCTCTCAAGTTTGGCCATCTTTGGGTTCTCGTAGCGAGGATCTCCTGCAAGTCTCCTCAAATCCGCCTGTTTCGCTGCGTAACAAAAATGTTATGGTGGTTTTCAGTGAACTGCGAATTAAAAGTGCAGCGTGTACAATTGAGTGACATCTAGTGGAATATTATTGCATCTGTCGCGTCTTAGAAGCGTGATCGAATCGGATTTTGCAATCTTTCTGCTGACTCAATTCCAAGAGGCCGGGTGGGGGAGAAAGTCTGCAGATAATCCAGAGGCTCTCACTTGGACATTTGCGTTCACACAAGCATCTCCTTTGGAGAGAGTGCAAAGAATCTCCGCAGTGGAGTGAAAGTCTCAAAGCAGCCTTGGTTTGCGAACAATGAGTGTGAGATATGTTATCAATTCAATTCAGTAATTAAACTGTCTGTATTCCCACCTTGGAAAATTCCCAGCAGGAAGAGGTCTGTTTTGTCGATTGCTGTGTTGGACTTAGAGCTGTAGAACTCCTTCAGGCTGTCGTAAGCGTCCATCATACGCAGGGTGTCGTTGATGAGCAGGGCATCGTTGTACTGTCTGAGGTGGAGAGCACATTGTGCGAGCCGTCTGTTGTCGTCTCTTACCCCTAATCCATTCAAAAACACAGATGACGCATGGGTGGCACTGACATTATAACAGCTGTAAATAAGAGGATGAAAAATGGAAACATACCTCGCTGCTCTAAAATCACCACATCTGCCTCGTACTCCTGCGTGCCACACACTCTCAGTGTGAAGTCTGCGGGTATGTTCATGTGCTCTTCGATCCTCTGCATCATCCTCTTCAGATCATCCCCGAACGGGTCCTAAAAGAACAAAATATGGTTCAAATATGATAGAATCTCAATGAGGGAGTTTCCAAATGAGTTTTTTTATTTTACCTCAGGTCTGTTCTCGACGATGTCAAATGTCTTTCTGGGTCTCGGCACCTTCTTCTTCAACTCAGGGGCGTAGTTCTTGGTTGAAACTATGGATGAGTCCAGGTTGGCACAAATCTGAGACGGAGAGATTTGTTACTAACTGACCTTTTTATATCGAGAATGAAAAATAATCTGCCTGACCAAAATTAGGTCTCAAAGATGGTTGACCTGAGAAGTCTAAAGGCTTATGCAGGAAAGATTTAATTAAGACGTTTAATGTTTTGTGCTGAGAGTTCGCATCCTGTCTCTGACATTAAGACGTCCCGAATATAAAATACAATTCCTGGCATGACCTCTCGTGATCCAGACTGGTAATCTGCTCCCTCCCATTTGGTGTAACACTGGGATTTTCTGTGTTTAAAGCTTTTTGTTTTTGCTGTTCGTGCACAACTTGGACTAAAAACAAAGAGCGACCACTGGGACTCGTGAAGTAATTCTCTTTTAACCACCACTGGGAACACCAATTAGAAATTGCACCATCTTTCAACAAAAAAATGCAGATGATTTTTTGTCTTTAAACAACATGACAAGAGAGACTCTGACCTGCAAGACGTGCTCCACGGCATTCTCCAGGATCCTAGCGCCCCCCGTCCCTGGCGATGCAGTGAGACCCAGGATCTGCGGCAACGGACGCTCTCCCTTCAACTTCTTCTCCATGTAGCAACTCATGATCTGGTTGTAGACCGACTTCTTGTGGGTGTGGTGACACTCATCAACTATCAGTAGGGTGATATCTGGGGTGGAACCACAAAGACTCAGTTGATCGTGTCATTACGAAATCCCGATCAAGGCTGTTAAAGCTAACTTTCACTGACCCGAGAGCTCAACATGTTTGGTTTCCTCGCTGTTGGTCAGAGCGTTGTACAAGATCTGTGCTGTGCAGATGACCACGTCCGAGTCCTGCACCACTTTTCCGAAGAGGTCCTTCAACTCGCTCTCTCCACTCACTGGCTCCAGGGTGTAGTCGGAGCCCAGATGAGGCTTGAACTCTTTGGTGTAATGTTGGTCCACTAGGTGAACCTGCAGCACACAATACATGAAACCCCACTGTATTTGTTCTGCCTCTCGCCACACTGGTTGAAAAATGCTGTGTTCATCTTGTCTGTCTGGTGCATTCTGGGTACCTTGTTGACCAGAACCACCACCTTGGCATTCTGTGTGGTCTCCAGGTGTCTCTTGGCCACATACACAGCAGCTCGTGTCTTTCCGCCCCCGGTCGGCAGCCAGATGATCACGTTCTCTCCCTGCAGAGCCCTTTCCACCACTTCCTGCTGGTATGAATACAGTCCGAACTCTGCCATCCTCAACTTTACTCCTGTTTGACAACACATCAGAATCCTACACTCATCACCAAAGTACTGCAGGGAAGCAATTAACACCGGATTATGCATTGACAGTCTTTTGAACACGAACACGGAAACGAGGCTGGATTGTTATGTACTCACCAGTCAGCTGTGGAGAGGTGTGTGGTGTTCCCAGCTTCTCCTGGTCCCCTATCACCACACACTGTAGGTGGTGGGGCTTTTATAACTGTGTTATGATCAGCTGTGTGAGGAGGACAGGAAACGAAAGTAAAAACCCATTGAATCTGACGATGGCCCCACTGAGGGAGGTTTTTGAGGGCCAACAGAGAATCATCATTGTGCAGTGACATAGGAAGCTTGGACTATGCCGTCCTAAAATATTTCTTACATAGTCCTTTTTTATTAAAGCAATATCCACACTGATCGTTTAAATATGAATCTATGGCATTTACTCTAGTAGGGGCCTATAGCAGACATGTTCTTTAGTTGTTGTTGATGATTGTCATGAACCCTCACGGGGCCCCAGCTGTTTGTCATGACATCAGGAAAACGAATCCTACAACAGTCGCTGTTTTAACCCCTTAGTTCTCTGTTCTTTGATTTTTGATTTCATCTGCAAGTCATTGATTTGCAGGACTTTAGCACTTGGGTGGTTTCTGTACCTCACTGAAAGTTGACTTAATCCATACTGACAATACACAAGGATAAATATTAAAGAAAGAGGCAGGTACTATAGCCCAAAGGAAAAATAACAAGGAGCACTCTGCTGATAGTTTGGTTCTTTAGAGAGTAATATGTATGAAATATTACACATGAAGCTTGTGGAGCAACCAGATGAACAGGGTTATCCAATCAAAGATGATATCCTCATCAATAAACCTTGATTAAAAAGTAACAGCTTCTATAATAACAAAACCCAAATATTCCTATCCTTATATCTTTAGGTCATGATACATTCAGGGTAAAAAGCTGATAAGGACAATCACAGGATCAATCAAGTGCAAGTCATTTTGGATGAATATCCTCCATCTGAAAAGACTAAAGGGAAATCACAAGTTTTTATCACCCTGATTTCATGTGAAAGGTTCTAGACATCGGTGTATGGTCTGTTGTCCACTGTGCCTGTGGCGTGGATCTCTCTCCCTCTCTCTCTGCTGTGATGCTTGTGTGTGATGAGTTTCAGGTGGACGGTAGACTGTGTGTGTAGGTTTGTTTCCAGGGAGCTGATTGGTTCCAGACTCAGAGTTTGCATGGATAAGAGGAGGGCCTCCCCCAGCTCCTGGGGTCTCTCCTCTTGCCACTGCCGGCCAGTAGTGTTTCTTGTACAGTGTCTTAAACCCTGTTGTTGATGTACCTGCCCGGTTTTGTAGGGGTGGGTAGCATTTTGGTTTAACCCATGTTTTCTCCTGTTTTTGGATTAGGAGTACGGTTAGTAACGTGTCTTTTAGTTTCTTTAATTTGAGTAGGTAAGTTTAGGTTGTTGTTTTGCTGTTAGACCACGATGAAGCAAAACGAGTTTATAAAGCTAAACGGGCTGTAATCATTCGTTGCTGGCTGTTATTGGGAGCTGAGAAGAGGGGAGACTCATTCTTTGTGTTGCGACTGGGTTTTCTCCTGGGCTGGGTCGCAACAAAGTATAAGAAATAAATACAGTACCTTTAATATAAATTCCCAATAACATGATAATAAAATACTATCTACTAAAAGTCTAATCTGTGGATAATTGTCAACAGCAGTCCATCATGTGAATCACTGTCATGTGCCTGTGCACTCAGCATGACGTGTTAATGATCATCTGTCTGATACAGAGAAACCAAAGTGAAACCTTCCTGCTCCTCCTCCGTCCGCAGCATGGTTCTCCTGAGGGAGGCTGTGGAGGAACAACCGAACAGGCTCCACTGTGCAGTGACAGGACAAGAACGTCACTGACAGCTAGTCTGTCACTAACCCTGTACAATCTGTTCATGGATGATTTTATAATTATCTTCAACACAGTTCGTGGCTTACAGAAACAATTTTCTTTAGGCTAGAGAGGAATCGGGTTTTGCATTATGTAAACCTCAGCTGGGCCCTCCCTCTCTGTAGGTTTCTATTTATCAGGAAAGTGAAACCTGGAACCTCTATTTCAAATCAGAGACCTAAAAGTCAGCCAACAACTTTAACATTAGTCTGAATGTTTCTCCTGTGGTGAAGATGTGTGAAGATTATCCATCATGACCATGGACTGTGTATAAAGATGGACAGCTTCCTCCCACTACCCAGAGGTGAATTCAAAACAACTTTATTTGAAGGCAATTCAAGCATAAATATCTCTAATTCCAGATATGAATGCTGCCATTTTGTGCCAATATTGTAGTTGGAAGAGTCTGTGCAGTAGTTACCCCGGGTTGAAGCTGCAGTAGTGAGGTCCTGCTAATACATACATTCAACAAATCATGAGCTAGTCGCAGCTATCAATAACGTGACATAGCTATTTTGTTGTCCATTTTGTTAAGTCAGGATATTCCCAAATCCTAAGGCTAAGTCCTGGGATGGTCATTTTAGTTTCAGTGCCATTATTAATTGATGTTTACTCACAGCATAGGAATCACCTGCACATTCACAAATCATTTATAAAAAACTTTATTGTCATGAACAGTAATATAGTTACAGTAAATGGCATTTATACCAAAACTGGAGACAGTAGCCATCATCAAACCGGAGAAAAGATCCCTCAGACTGACCTTTCAATAAGAAAATCTGAAATGCAGCATAGGTAGACTGAGGAAGAAGTACGCAACTGACAACCCTGAATAATGCCACACTGACATCACATGGGTAATTCAAACTAGTCATAATTCAAGTACAAAATAAACATCCACTCACACACGGACAAGACTCATTCCTTGTGTTGCGACTGGGTTTTCTCCTGGGCTGGGTCGCAACAAACTATAAGAAACAAATGCAGTACCTTTAATATAAATTCCCAATAACATGATAATAAAATACTATCTACTAAAAGTCTAATCTGTGGATAATAGTCAACACCAGTCCACCATGTGAATCATTGTCATGTGCCTGTGCACTCAGCATGACGTGTTAATGATCATCTGTCTGATACAGAGAAACCAAAGTGAAACCTTCCTGCTCCTCCTCCGTCCGCAGCATGGATCTCCTGAGGGAGGCTCTGGAGGAACAACTGAACAGGCTCCACTGTGAAGTGACAGGACAAGAACGTCACTGACAGCTAGTCTGTCACTTACCCTGTACAATCTGTTCATGGATGATTTTATAATTATCTTCAACACAGTACGTGGCTTACAGATATGATTTTCTTGAGGCCAGAGAGGAATCGGGTTTTGCATTATGTAAACCTCAACTGGGCCCTCCCTCTCTGTAGGTTTCTATTTATCAGGAAAGTGAAACCTGGAACCTCTATTTCAAAACAGAGACTTAAAAGTACCTAGAACTTTAACATTAGTCTGGATGTTTCTCCTGTGGTGAAGATGTGTGAAGAATATCCATCATGACCATGGACTGTGTATAAAGATGGACAGCTTCCTCCCACTACCCAGAGGTGAATTCAAAACAGCTTTATTTGAAGGCAATTCAAGCATAAATATCTCTAATTCCAGATATGAATGCTGCCATTTTGTGCCAATATTTTAGTTGGAAGAGTCTGTGCAGTAGTTACCCCGGGTTGAAGCTGCAGTAGTGAGGTCCTGCTAATACATGCATTCAACCAATCATGAGCTAGTCGCAGCTATCAATAACGTGACATAGCTATTTTGTTAAGTCAGGATATCCCCAAATCCCAAGGCTAAGTGGGATGGTCGTTTTAGTTTCAGTGCCATTATTAAGTTATGCTTACTCACAGCATAGGAATCACCTGCACATTCACAAATCATTTATAAAAAACTTTATTGTCATGAACAGTATTATAGTTACAGTAAATGGCATTTATACCAAAACTGGAGACAGTAGCCATCATCAAACCGGAGAAAAGATCCCTCAGACTGACCTTTCAATAAGAAAATCTGAAATGCAGCATAGGTAGACTGAGGAAGAAGTACGCAACTGACAACCCTGAATAATGCAACACTGACATCACATGGGTAATTCAAACTAGTCATAATTCAAGTACAAAATAAACATCCACTCACACACGGACAAACAATGAAACATTCAGTAAGCAGGCTCAAAAAGCGTCAGGTACTTCCTGGTAGAGAAGTGGGTGCTTTCCAATATTTCATCACAATGTGTGTGACACTGTAAAAAGAAAACCTGCAACAAGAGAAGGCTTCAAATTGGATAGTTAATTTGTGAATGCTAATTGTAAACTGTCCACCATGCATGATCACCTACTGCAGCTTGTGTAACATGTGAGTCGCCTTCTTCCTCTCATAGGACTGCTGGTTAGCCCCCCCTCCCACCCCACCAGGCTGGGGACAACGTCAACTATGCAGTAAACCTGTGACACCACAACAAACATGTGGCTGAACACGAAACAGACTACTTACTTTGCATGTGTGTGGCAGTGAGACTACTACAGAACAAATCAGTGACAACAGCTCCAGTTCGTACCTGCAAGCATGGTAAAAGCTATGCTAACGTATGACCTCATGCTAAATGGTTTGGAATAAAACCCTGCCAGTGGAAAACGGTGCATCAACAGTGTGTTATATTAACTGTATATTAAGAAGTATCTGTGTTAAGGGTTTTCTTGAAGGCAACAATTTGGGAAATTATCTTATTTTCTGTCTAGTCAGGAGAACCTCTGCCACAGCGCCAAGAAGATTATGTTTTCACCCCGCGTCCTTCTGTCAACAGGATTATGCAAAAAGTACTGAATAGATTTCCATGAAACTTTCAAGAAAGAATAAAATAGGGGGGGGGGGATCCAGGAATTAGTTTATCACATTCTTAAAAAATGTTCTTGATAACAAAAATCTGTCTTCCTCAACAGATGAATCATGCCTTCAAAGTCTCAGAGCCCATCGGCTGTCGTCTGACAAGGAATAAGCCTCTAGGGGCAACAAAAATATGTCGGGGCTTCCAGTGTAGACGGCAGATATTGTGGATTTCTAGACCCCAGATGGTATTTGCCTTTGATTCTGACCAACAGTAAAAAAAGAGAAGTCCTTATGATAAATGGAATGAAAAGAGAAAAACAAACTCTCCCTTTAGAGGCACCACTACAAACAAATGTGAGTATTTTATTTTCATAAACAACTTCAACTATTGTGTTTAATGGCGAATGATTCAATAGTTCCTGCACTTTTCAACAGTCAGAGTACTGCCCATATTTTTTCACGATTCAGTGTTTTAAGGACTTCCCCTCTGAGAAAACCTTGATCTTTATACCCAGGAAAATGACAGGGATGTTCAAGTGTCTGTCAGTAACGGAAGGCAACGTGGCTTTAGGTCCAGAGGTCCAGTTTTCTGTCAGGGAACTCAACACTACATTCGAGTGACAAGTTCTGACCAAACTGGAATGAACAAATGTTATTAAACGCAATAATGAGCTGATTCACACAATAAATAACAGTGGAAAGAGTGGCATGGTTAGGATTTTAACTTGGACCTATAACTTTGGTTCACCTAATGAAACGTGTATTAGGATTGTTAACCCACTGTGAGTACTGGAAGAGAAAAAAATGACACGGTAACTTTATGGAGAAAAGTTAATGCCATTTTGACACTGTGCTCAACTGGCTCCGATATTTCCAGACAACCATCATGTTCATGTTTGTTAGAATCCAACAATTCCCTTGTGAAATGTGTCAGTCGTGTACATACCCCTTAAATAACTCAGACATGACAATAGCTAGTTTCCTCGTGATCTGCTTCGTCTTGGTGTGTGGCAGCTGTGACAGTCGGTCATGATTCTGCGGCGGAGTTCATTTCTCGATCAGGCCTCCGTCTTTTAATTTGAAGTAGAAGAACTTCTCCAGGGTGTTGGCACACTTGCAGTATTCACTGTCCGGGGGGTTGTACTCGCGGCAGTTGGTGATAATTCGCTGCAGGTCGGCAATGAAAAGCTTCTTGGTCACATAGTACCTGTTCTTCAGTCTCTCCGTCATAGTTTTCAGGTCTGTGGGGACAATTAAAAGTAAATTGACAAATGTATAGTTTGCTTCACATAAACAGTGAAATGAAATGAAGAAGACGAGGAGGAGTTGTATAAGTAAAGAGATGATCGCTCACCGATCGGAAATCGGATGATTTCATAGTAATCTGGAGCCTCAGATTTCTTCACTGGTTCCATGAAAGGCCAGGCATCAGGGTGGGTCTGATGAGATAAAGTCCTTTAGCCTTCAGTAATAATACGTTTCAGTTTTAAACATGAAAATGATGTCTAGACGAGTGTTTTAGCGGTTGATTAGAAATAAATTTTCACATACAGCCCTTCCAATGTCAGGAGATTATCCAGAGCTCATAAACCTAAACCGTATGTGTAGCAGAAGTGATGCATTCTAAAACTAAAATTTATTAATATGGATGTGGCCTCTGTTCATGTGTGGCATCAGCAAGTGAGTCTTACCTTTATCTGGGCCAGGAGGTTCTTCAGCATGTTGTACAACACGTCGGGGTCCTTCACCTCTTTGCTACAATACATGCAGATTGATAAATAAGAAAATTACTGACAAGTAGACGGAGCATAGGAAGAAAAATGTTTGAGACTTTTAAATATAACATTGCAATAATGTGTATCGCATTGATTTTAAAATTGGGGACTGTTGGCATTAACTAACCCTAACCCTCAGATTTGTATATTCAAGATGAGTTGTTTTTAATATTATTTTTTATAGTTCACTGCTTTTGTAGCTTTTCAACAGCAGGAGATGTCCAGTTATAAATAAGCGTTACTCTGATGCTATTTTCGTGACTTATGAAATTTGTGGTTTGGGTGTTTTGTATTGGAAGCACAGATTCCTATAGCTGTACTCTAGTTATTTAGATAAAATTTTGCATTAAAACTTTCAATTAAATATTAACGGCGATGATTGAAAACTACATTAGTTATACATGATTTAGAACATTATATCTCAGATCGTTAAATACTGCATCAGTGGTTGAACAGTTGTGTAAACTACTGCACAAGCAAAATTATTTTGTGCTAATTGGTGTAGAATTTGGAAGACGTCTGACTTTTTATCTTTAACATATCTAAAGAGCCTTTATTGTGGAGCCTCTCAGGACTTTGCTTTTCACCAAGATAACTATAAATAATGACTACATAAAGAGGAAATTCTCAAAGAGGTGGTGAATATGAAGCTCCTCTATAACACCTGATCACTACAGCAACACGTTCACAAGCATCTTAACAAGACATTCCGGTTTTCAAAATATAACGAGTTTACCCTTTGTCCTTGTTACTGGGTTTCCAGCCCGTCTCTCCTGGAAAACAAACACTTGTAAGTAATATGATAATGGAATTTAAAGAAAAAAAAAAATTCTTCATGATACACAAACACCTACTTATGCCTGGAATGCTCTCCACTGGGATTTGTCGGACTCCCTCTTTGAAGCAGGTAAGTCCTGGGTAAACCTTTCTAATCTGGCTCTGCTTTCTCTCAATCAGCTTCTTAATAATCTGATGGAATACAAAGGTAGTGTGATATTAAAACCCAGAGATTAGCAGCAGAAAACTTTTGAATGAGAACACGCCGCAGGCTCACAAACCTCTTTCTGTCTTTTGATGATATGCGAGAGCTCAGTGTAGGGGATTCTCGGGTTCAGCTCACACTCCATCAGAGTCGCTCCTTCGTAGTCTTTGATGTAGCCCAGGTATCGACTCTTCGGCACTTTGATGTCTTTGGAAAAGCCCTGCGAGGGAAGAGCACATTACTGAGCGAACAAGATCGCAGAAGAGGACGTGACAGGGGTAATGTAAAGGTCGGTATTCTTGTACCTGCTTTTTGAAGTAGCCAATGGCGTACTCGTCAGCGTAAGTGAGGAAATAGAGAATGTTGTGTTTGATGTGGTACTCCTTCAGGTGGTTCATCAGGTGGGTACCGTAGCCCTTATGTTTAAAAGACCAAGAGAAGACAGTCAGAAAAACTGGAATTTTGCTATAGGCATCTCAATACCGGTCAGGTGGAGTGGCTCCTCCAAGCTTCACATTCTAAACACTCACACTTTACACATTTTCAACCCAGCAGCACTTAACAGTTGAACAGTCTCCACAGTTTGTGGATGTGAAATTTCATCAGGATATTCATTTTAGTTCCTGAGGTACTGACCTTAAATGTAAAATATCGTTTAATTTTACCCGATCAGGACATTTGTGTGAATTTTTTGTCATGATTAGCATTTGAATTCTTGAGTTTTGTGCCAAATTAAATAAATAAATCCCTCAGAGATATGGAGACGTCGCCTTTTGCCGAGCAATTTGTTTGCAGCTGTAAAGAAGTCAAGTGTGAATCTTATAATCCATCTCTAGAATTCCTGCTTCTCAAAGTAAATGATTCTACATACCTTCACTTGTTCATTGGATGTGACAGCACAGAAGACGATCTCCGTGAAGCCCTGAGTGGGAAACATCCTAAAACAGATGCCTCCGATGACGCGGCCATCTTTAATAAGGGCTAGGGTCTTGTGCTTCCTGTGAAAGTGAGAGATGTCAGGTTGGGCGCAACAGTGACTGGCAAAGTCTGACTAGCGGTAAAGAGAACATCTACTCACGGGTCAAACACCAGTCGTGTGATGTACTCTTTGGGCATGCGAGGTAATTGATGAGAGAAGACGTTTTGCAGGCCGACCAGCCACATCAGGATCTTCTTGTTGGACTTCTGGGAAAGCGAGTTTCCAATGACGTGGAACTCTATGATGCCTCGCCGCTCCTCCAGCCTGGCAGTCTCATCACGGGCAGCGTTTGGCGTGAGCAGATTAGTCTAGAAATACACAGATCACATCAGTGCTGCATTTTAAATTTGTAACAAGATGGGGATAAGTTGTATTTAACCTTTAAAATGCTGATGAAGTGACTCACCTCTGGTCCGAGCATAGCAGCAGGGTCAGTGATTGTCATCATAACTTCATTGACCAGCTCCATAGGAATGTCTCCCATCACACGTATCCGCTTAGCGTCCTCCAGGGTCAACGCCTCTGGAAGTTTGCGCTTCTCTCCTGAACAGACATTCGACAATACTCAGGTCAATGATGCTGATAGTGACTGTAGAGTCATCGGTGCTGCTCTTGTGATTGTCAATAAGCTAATTTATTGACAATATCTTTGGTTAACAAACCAAAGATATTTGTCAGATAATGTACACTTGCCTATATATTTAACGAGTCACCAAGACATTTTGGAATGGACAGGGGATAAATCATGATACAAGCTTGTCAACACAAACCAGAATCTCAAAGGAAAGTTTCAAATGTCTTGACATCACAGAGAGGAAACACCCAGTATTAGCTTGGTGTTTATAATCAAGTGCTTTTTTTGGGTGTATATGCAAGTATGTAGAAGTGCTGTGGGTGTTTTATACGAGTTTTTAGTGTTAAACAATCCTACATCTAGTCAGTCAACTACATAAGACATGTGAGTCTGGTATAAAGGTCATTGTAAAACAGAAATCAGAGCAGTGCAGAGGTCCCAGACCTGTGATGGTCTCCGGACATCCAGAGTCGATGCCGCCCAGAGAGGAGATGCTGCTCAGGCCTTTAGCAAGAGCAGGGGAGCCAGACACAGCAGCAGGACTGATCACTGCAATGGACAGACACCAAGGTTCAGGGTGGTGGATAACAAACTGAAACAGGAACTGTGACATCGGCTAAAAGCAACTATGTGTAAGTGCATTGTAATTACTATTATACATATTTACATTTTATTATACCAACTTGTCGCATATTACTCTATGATGTGTGGTGTACGTAATTTCTTTAAATTCTCATTCGCTTAACTTATTTATTTTTAAATTGTTCCATTTCTTGTATATGCTTCAACAAATTGATTTCTCAACTGGACACCAAAGTCTTTTTTTATCTTTAACCCTAGCGATGACTTTTTTCTTTTGGGAATGCTTCATATTCATTAGTCTGCTCTGAGAATTTAACTCACCATTAAACACTGTTTGTAACTTGTTTCAATTCCCACGACATCTTATTGATGATTACAGAACAGATTGTTTATGGCTGTCGAAATCGGACTCGAATAAAAACCATACCCGGCTGTATACCCTCCTCACCTGTTTGATGTCCCAGCTGTGTGCCATCGGCGGCAGGCATGGTGAAGTCGGCCTCCCAGATGGGGGAATTATCGCCATATATTTCCTCCTCCAGCATGGATAGAAACCTGATGACACACATGTACAGATGTAATTATGACAGACAATTGTCCGAATTTGAATCTAGCACACGCACCAAAGAACGGGATAAAAATATGAAATGGGCTGATTCACTAAATCTACATATTTTTCAACTGTTTCTTGGACATTAAAAGCTCAGCGTCAGAGGCACATGCACAATTTCAAAAATCCGCCCTTACTTGGGGAAGTGTGTGAGGATGAGTGTGCGTTTCTCTGGCAGCAGTTTATCCTTCTCCACTCGGAACTTCTCCAGGAGCTGGCGTCGGGTCACGGTGAAGATGGACTTGAGCAAGCTGCGGCCGAACACCTGAGTGGTTTCATAGCGCGGCAGGCTGTCGTTGCTCTGGGGGACGTGGCAGTAGCACAGCCACCTGGGGGGGTCATAAGCAAAATGCAACTATTGTAAAGCATTCAACAAAGGGATGTGGCAAATTAAAGCATCTAGCAGTCTATATATTGGTTATTGACGATAGAAACTAGTTAATGGGGTTATGCACAGTTTTCTTAAATAACAACACATATACACACCTGGTGTAGTCTACTTTGTACGCTGTCCCATCGTCTTTCTGTGTGCGCTGGCGATACTGTGTCGGCGTCTCCAGCTTCCAGTAATTGAGGCACAAGAGGAACATCTTTGACAGCTCAAACATGGTCTGCCTTTCCTTTGGTGCCAGGTGGCTGAATTTATACTGAACGAAATTCAAAACCCCCTGCGAAATATAACCAAACACAACAAGAACAGAAAGTTAGAGAAATGGCACAATGGTGCCTCCTTACAAACAAAAGGTAAGAAGGTGTTTGGGGCGAATGATAATAACTTCATGTTTACCTGTTCAATGTTGGGCTTCTCGAAGGGCGGACTTCCGAGGGAACCCTCCACCACTGGCTGGCTCATCTGCAGGATGCATTTCCTTAGCAGCTAAGAGGAAGAGGGCAGAAATGACATATGACACATGACCTGTGTGCTGGTCTAACGTCAGTATCTCGCAAATGGACTCAATGATGAATCTTAGTGTGACAGTGATTTTAGTCACTGCTTGCTTACCTTAAAGAGGTAAAAGTAGACCTGTTTGGTGTCAGTGTCCTCCTCTTTGTGCACAGACATGAAAAGGTTCTCCACGTCAACCACCATCCCCAACAGCCTGTTAATCTCATCCTCAGACACGTTTTCCAGGTGGGATACATGATCGGCTGCAGACAAGAGATGAAATCAGACATACCCATCGCTATATCGTGTGTCGGAATTTTTTTGTAGGTGTATGGCATTGGGGAAATGACAGCGGGGAGTACTGGGGTGTAAGTGGAAGGTGTTTGTACCCAGGGCATGTCCACAGCTGCGGCACGGCTCGCTCAGGCTGGCTGCTTGCTGCTGCAGGTCCATACGTGTGGCCGATGGAGGATTTGGGTTTTTCCATCCATTGCACTTGCAGGTGTCACTCGCCTGTGAACAGGTAGAATATAATAAACACCGAGTAAAGCCGATAAAACTGTGACTCCACTGCTGCTTAGATGTTACTAAGCGACTCAAGCATCTGAGGCAGCTGATGACAGATTCATGGACAGATTTCATGTGAACAACACAAGTACCCGGAGACTGTGGTTAGCTACACAAGTTAACAATGACGTTAATTGTTAGGCTATTTGTTTATGTGTTTGTTAGCCGTGTCTTCACTGTGCTAACATTTGACCCCAACCCCTCTCAGATGCTAACATTAGCCGATCTGTGCTTTGTTGTTGTGAACTTTGGGCTAGCTAAAGCTAGCTGAGGCTAGCTGGAGCTAGCTACCTTGCAAGCGGAGAATACGCCAAGTTTCTCAAGCTTTTTGGCCCGTGGGAAAGCTCGGACTTGGGCTTTCTTCTGGCTGGCACGCTGCTGCTGGCTCAGTCCCGGTCTTGCCGGGTCACTGTTCCCGGGCCCGGAGCCTGTGGCGGCGGTGCTGGAGCCAGCTGAGCCCGCGGACTGGGCTTGAAGAAGCCGGGGCTGTAAGGCCTGAGCCGGATCCGACATGTCCACACTGCGAGACTCGTCCTCTGCTCCCGTGGAGCCCGGGCGCTGCCTTTACTGGCTGTCGGAAAACTGGACTCTCCTGCAGAGTTTAGCGTTGGATATGACTTTTTTTTCTCCATTTATCTCCATTACAAGAAAAACACGTCCAAGACAGGAAAACAGTGTCACTAGTGATTTAGACTCGAAACTGATAATCTGACACGATATCAAACTGTCATAGCAGCACTTAAACGCCAAAATGCACCAATAACATATTTTAATATAGAAAATTACGTGCCGCTATTAAACAGGCCTTGTTCCATACTACGAGCAGAATCAGCTTTAAACGTTAAAGTCTCTGCAAAGATCTTTAAATTCAGTCTGTTGTGTTTGATATGATTTTACAGGAAGTACTATTGAGGTCTGTCTGAATATATAAGTAATTCGACTGTGTACTCTTGTGTATTGCCCTCCAGTAGCCGTAGCGCCAAACTCTTACTGTTTCTAAATTGTTCACTTTAGCTGTTTCTTATAAGGGCCCGAGCACTGACGGGCAATGACAGACAGTCAGTCCCTAATGAAATTGTAAGGATTATTATTATTATTTTACAGGCAAATTAATTTGCACATCCCCTCAGAGCATGCTCAAACATGCTCAAATTCTTACCAAAATTTGTAGGAAATAAGAAAGTGGTGAAAATGTACCTTTCATTACATTTTTTATTTATAATCTTATTTCTGTTTTGAATTTAATTTAAAAAAAAATATATTTACTTCCCGCGCAGAAGTGGACTGCCCACCTCCTGCACGAAGCGACCTGCGCAGAAGCGGATATATGTGTGTGTGTCTGTTTCATTCTATGCTGCTTTTGATACACATTTCTTCTAAGTATTTTCTACTTTACTACATATATTTGACAGCCTTACTTAAAAGTTACATTTATATTTTTGGATTGTAGATACTGGATGATTTAACATGCTTTAAAAACCTATTGTTAGAGAATAACCCAGTGGTTTCCAACCTTGCCTTCTGACGCCTTACAAGATTCAGTGTGGGACACATTTAATATAATTCAGAAAATGCATGCAAAACCTTCTAGTTTATATTCGGTGATCAAATAAATTACATATTGCTCCATGTGCTACATCAACTAGCACATGGAGTAGGGGTCACTCATTACTCATTAATCAAATCAAACATCCGGCCTCCTGAACTTTTATGTTGAAGGTGAGCTGTCTTTCTGTCCTCCTCTGGATGTCCTCGTTTAAGTTTAGCTTCTCAGGTTGACTTCCACTTCATGCACACACCAGGTGTTGGATGGAATCATTTTGAATGTAATTGTTATTATCAGAGGTGTCAGCATTTCTGCCTCCAATAAACTCCTTTGTATAACTTGCATCAACAACTTTGTTACAAGACCCAACTTGTTGTTACACGGGTGTGGAACAACACCTTTGGTACAACAGCTAAGCAAGTGCACTTGAAAACAACACACCTTCTCTGTGGTGATAATGGGCAATGTAGGTGTTTTTTGACTTTCATTACTAATTCATAAAAATATTTGTGTTGATGGCTAATAAAACCTGAATTCAAGTAGTACTTTTATTTTTAAATGATTGATGTAGATTTTAAAGATGAGTCATACTAAATCAGTTATTGATTCATTTGAACTCAAGAGCTGGGATTAGTTTATCTTAGGTTTTGGAACTTCAGATTGAAAACCTGTCAGCACAATTTTATTTATTTACAAAAATTTCTAAAGTATTCATTAAGTTAAAGTAGTAACAAGAACAAAGGGAAAAATTACTTTAAATTTCCACATTTTACGGTACAAACGAAACTTGCTTACAGATTTGCATGGACAATTTGGTAATTAATATATTTAAAATGTTTGAGATACCACTAATACTCTCAGGAAACAATGTGTGGCTGGTGTTAATTAAAATTAAACCAGTTTGCTTTAAAGGCATATTTTTAAAAGGACTCCTACCAAACATGAACCTCTGATGGATTAGCAATACTAAGAGGGATGTTGGAACTCAACAAGGCCAAAGTGTGGCTGGCTGCACAATTATATTTTGGCTGCCAGTCACTTATGATTATAAACTTTTAAATTGAAAATTAAATGTTTAATTAAAACAGGAATACAAAAAAAATATCTTCCCTTTGTTTATTCATAAAATTATCCCCCCCCCCCCAACCCCCACTTCCTTCTCGACCCCTGGCCCGAGCTTCTAGCCTCCCCATTATCCCCCACCTGCTAACATCGGTGGTTGCTGTGCAGGTATCGCTGTGCTAGTTGTTGACGTCATCATAAGATGAAGACACTGTTGTAAGGAATCCCTCCCTGATATGAAGAGTTCAAATAATGAAAGAAAAGACAAAAAGAAAGCAACGGATGGGGACAACATCTCAATTCAGGAAAAGATGATGAGACAGAACCAGTGCATTTAATACCATAGATCTTCAGAAAAAAAAATTAAGACAATTAAAAAAAAAAAAAACACAAAATAATTAAGGTTGACAAACATCATGTAGAGATTGGGAAGATATTGTTTTGACAATAACTACAGATTGATTATAAACTTGAAAAGTCTGATACAAATACAGCAATATGTTTTCAATACACAGTTGTGATTTTGGTCAGTTGTGGTTTTGGGACATTGTTTGACAGATGGCTAATATCTGGTCTGGTTGATCGGAGCTGTTAGATTGGTTCGATCAGCTGACTCGGTGGTTTTGTTTAGTTCCCGCCGCCACAGCACTGGCCACTTCTGCCCTGTGGTGCAGCTTCCTGCAAGTCCACACCACCTCTGGTTCGTCCAGCGGCGCCCGCTCCGCCCTGAGGCTCGTTCTTAGGAAGCTTCTTGGCTGAAAGGGTAAGAGTATCAACCATTGATGAATGCACTGTGATTATGAGACAACAGGGCCGCGAGTAGAAGCTTTTCAAAATTCTGTCAAATAAATCCGATTGCGATTTTCTACAGTCTCAGGTGACATCACCAGACGTCTTGTGAAAAAACAGCAAATTCTAACATTTGAGAAACTTGAGCCAAGAAAGATTTTTAGCACGAAATAAAGATATATTGACTGATTCAGGGGTTTTAAAAAAGATTAAACGAATAATCAACTGTTAGCTGCTGCCCTGATCTTAAGCATCATCTTCCATTTGATTAACTAAGTGTTGCATCATGACAGTAACTTGTGTCTGTGTCAGTGCTGGGGTTCACTTACCTATAGCCATAAAAATCTCATTGACATTCATAGCAGTCTTGGCTGACGTCTCCATGAAGAGCAAACTGTTGTCATCTGCATATGATTGTGCTTCCTAAACAAGGAGATGCAACACAGTAATTTTGCTTAGGTTTTATTATTCAACACTTTAATTAAAGATTTAAAAACATCTGTGTCAAAAGGTCTTTTCTTACCTGGAAATCGACAGCCCTCTTGTTGGACAGGTCTGCTTTGTTCCCTGCCAGTGCAATAACAATATTCGGGCTGGCTTGTCGCTGGAGCTCCTTCACCCAGTTCTTTGCACGTGTGAATGTATCCTTGACGAGAAAAACAAAACATGTTTTAAACTTTGAGTCCCTGGTTTTAAAGTTCACACTTTGCTTTAAGAGTTAAAAGAGCAAAGGTCTGTAGGCGTCTGCTGAATCAAACAATCATCAACTCGGGCGGGCGGGAGGAAAAGACTTGTGAGCGTCTTGGCTGACCTCCTGCCGTGGTCCAGGTAACTCACTGTGTTGGTGATGTCGTAGACCACGATGGCGGCCTGGGCTCCCCTGTAGTACATAGGTGCCAAGCTGTGATACCGTTCCTGTCCTGCAGTGTCCCAGATCTCAAACTTGACTGTTGTGTCATCCAAACATACCGTCTGTGTGAGGAAGGCAGCTGGGAAAGAAAGAAACATAATACATGTCAAGCTTTCTTTTGACTGGGAGGAGGTATACGTTAACCGGAGAGCGAAAGTGGAATATTTAGGCTTTAAACGATTAAAGCTCAGATGAAACAAACTCAGTCTGTGGAATTATAAAAAGACAAAAAGATTTGATCTAAAATTAAATGTAAATTAGATTTGGTGAGATACAGTTGTGGAAAAAACGTAACCCCTTCAGAACTGGAATTCACTCAATTGAAAAATGTCAGAAGGGAAAATACTACACTCAGAAAGAAAACAAAGTCATAATCCTGTGTTCTGCAGAAAGAGGCACAACTCAGCTGAGTGTCACATGACACAGGGGGAAAAAAGAGCAGAGCACATACTTTAAAGCTTAGTAATCTTTGACCAGGCGTGCAGCTGACCGCAGCCTCAGTAGAAACAAAAAACGCTGACTCGTCCTTAGTCTTTGCTTAGCATCCTGTCCCTACATCCTCCAGCCACGTTACGCATGAGTAGGGGGGAGTATTGTTAGGATTTTATTGACACCAATACTTCTCAATACTCTTTTTGATATTACTCTACAGTTTTGATGCCCTCCACTTTGACATTGATTCAGTTTTGGCTTGTTTGCTGAAGCCTTAAAATGGGAAGGGGGGACCCTTGATGCGCCACTGCATCAAGGAACATTTCTCTGTGCCAGTCAACATACGACTCACTGTAAATCGTATTTGGTGATTAAGTTGGTCAAAAGGATGATAATGCATAAGTGATAAGATCCACTGTGGCCTAAATGTCTCTGTTCAACCTAAATACAGCACCTGAAAAACATGCATGGATGAAACAAGTAGAACCACAAATATCTTGCACCTATTCCTTTAATTTTTGGTGAAGTATTTTTCATTTCGACTCGACATGTGTATTTACTAACACATCCCTGTTAAACCCAGCATGCCGACAAAAGAGGAAACCTGTCACTGTTGTCTTTCAGGCTGGATTGAGAATTTGCACTTTAAAACACACAGATTACCTCATGCTGAATACACCACAATGCAGCAAAAACATGTTAAACACAGCACTCTGCCGACAGATCACTATCCGTGTGTCATATTCTTCTTCTTCTTTAAAACTTAAAACTCTTCGATCAGCTTCACTCATCTACAGGAGGTCCAGGAAATCCCCATTGTTGTCTCGATTCCTTCCTGTTTAATGTAACCACACTCCTCTGCTCTCTGCTGTTCACAGTTGAACAGCAGCTTTTCTTTTACATCTTCCTCTCAGCGCTGTTGAAAACTGCGATGAGAACTGTTCTGAAATGCTATCTCTTTTCAACAAAATCAAGATATTTGCCTCGCTAATGTAGGAGCTTGTTGCGTCAGGTGATCAGCGTCATGGCATTGGTTCTGCCGCTCCTCCTCCTCCTGGACATGCATAACAGAACAGATTAAGCCCTGCAAGCAGGAAGCGCCTCCTTCCTGGCAAGGGCATGTTTTCTTCTACTCTACCACTCATGCGATACCTCTGTTAAATCCAAAACCAGGATGAGAAATTGTAGAATTGGTGCAATAATTCTATTTCAGTTGGAAGTTAGAAACCGATTGTGTATTAAAATAAGTTTTAAATAGTTTTTTTATATCGTAATCTTTAAACATCAGACTTGATATAGTAAGTTGTAGAGCTAAAGTATTAAACACAAACAGCTACAGTGCAAAAGACAGTCTTATCCTGGACTTACGGAGATCATTTTACTGAAGTGATAAATCAGCAATAAAGCATGACTCATAGCAGAGACAATTCTGGGAATCCAAAGAGAAGCCCTCACCTCCGATGGTGCTCTCCTGGTACTCGTGGAACTGGCCTTTGACGAAGCGAAGCACCAAGCTGGACTTTCCCACCGCAGACTCCCCCAAAAGCACAAGCTTAAACTGGCAGATCTTGTTGCTTGCCGCGGTACCGTTGGTCCGTGCTGGTCCGCCTCTCCCTCCCATAGTGCAGCGTTAAAAAAACTTTAGGAGAAAGAAGTAGAGGAAGCCGGGAGGAGAGGGAGGGAGTGTGGCTGACTTGAGGCTTGGGCTCGGTGCAGGGGCTGGGTGAGGCCGAGCTCGACGGAGGGTGGGGTGAGTTCAGGTTAGGCAGGTAGACGAGCCAGAGGAAGAAGACACCTCACCAGTGGCAGCTGAAAAAACACAAAGTGAACAGTGGGTTAAGATCCTCTCCAAACTCAAACCAGAATTTAAATTTAAACAGCAACATTGGGAATCTTTTAGTCAAAATTCAGTGAGGTGGTTAATGAAAAAAAACAAACAGTACCCGTTGGTAATTGCAAAAGAAGATGAATAATGTAGAAAAAAAAGGAAGCACTGAACCTTAAATTATTATTGCTTCTGCTTTGCTTTACTTTAACTGAGAATACACATAATAAATAAACAAATAAAATAATGAGGACGTAGGGAAATGATGGCACATGTACAGAGGAATGTTTCAAGTTAACAAAACCCCAGACCCAAAATCATATATGCAAAATATGACACACACACACACACACACACACACACACACACACACACACACACACACACACACACACACACACACACACACACACACACACACACACACACACACACACACACACACACACACACACACACACACACACACACACACACACACACACACACACACACACACACACACACACACACACACACACACACACACACACCTTTTATGAAGCAATAAACAAAAAAAAGGATCAGACAATGAATTCAATATTGAACATTAAGATAAATCACGAGTTAAAAAATAAAACATTGTTTCACAACTACCTGCAACAACATTTTTTTTTTTTTCCAGGATCAAACAGCAAAGTTAAAAAGGAAAACCATGCTTCTTCACTCAGTCTTCTTGTAGCATCCAGGCAGTGGATGATCTGTGCCAGGAGGAAATTGTAACACAGAGTTTGACTTAAAAAAAAAAGGAAAGAAATCTTTTTGAATATTATTAATCCTGTATTAATTGTCAAATATAAACCGAACCTCTACAGGCGATACTGCAAACCAAGCGATTTGTACTGAGGTAGTAAACCTTCCTAATCGTGTTTTTTAGTTGAGTGATGCACATGAGATCAGCCAGCTTCTGCTTGGTCAAAGGACAGGAAACACAACTCAGCTCAAAGCAGGAAGTGAAGATTGCAGAACACATTTTACTGCTGAGCACATTAAAACCATGGAATGTGCCTCAGTCACTGGGAAACTTGACGCAGAGGCACAATGCGTGGATTTGACTTTTCCTTAGAAAGAGGCCAGGGATATGTCAAGAACGAGGAAAAGCAACATATAGATGTCACTGCTGATAGTCGATAGTTTGGCTGTGCTGATCTTCTCCTACAGTCGTAGCTGAGCTGGGCTTGGTGGTGAAATATTCAGAAGCTACATGTTGTATTTGACAATGGACAACTATGCAACATACATTACATTCATTCCTCCCATTACGCTTTATAGCACAAGTTCAATTTTAGCACTCACCCTCACAAAGCATCAAAAGCAAAACAAAAAGCATTTTGTTTTTCCCTTTGACTTATACATACAAATTATTTGGCTAAAATAATCCATGGGCATTTTATGTTTCCGATTTAAGAAAGACTATCCGTGTTGAACTTTGATGGAGATTTGAAGGAGCTGCACAGACTTAAAACCCGTACCCAACGTACATCCTCAGCAGCGAACTAAAGGTCTCTGGACTCTTCAACTACCAGACATCCCCCCCACACACACAGCATCAAAGAGTAGTGGGGGTCCTCCACAGCAGGGTTAACCCTAACCCTAACCCTAACCCTTTGTTTGCGAGCTGCAGATCTGAGCCCTCACTTGTTTGCACTGCTCACTGGAGGAAGCAAAGAGAGGAGACGGACCGAGGGTGTTAGAAAATCAAATCTTCTTGAACAGAGGATGGGAGGGAGGACATTTTGGGGGAAAATTGCTGTACTTACAAAGTAACTAATTACAAATATGAGGCACTCCGGTGCAAGAGTCCTGCTCTGACATTAAAGTGGAGATTACCATGTGTGTCTTAACCCTAACCAGGAATTTAACCCAGTGAAAATTAAGCTGAAAGCAAAAAAGATTGGTCCCGTTGCTAACTATCATCTCTCCTTCCTTTTTCGTCACATCTTCACGTAGACAACTAGACACATCGTGAGCACAAATATTAATATACTTGCTATGTACTATGCATGTTACTGGAGTATTCCACTAGAGGGCACACCACGAAACTCAGACCATAGAGAGCATTACATAAATGAAGAAACATGGTGACACTGGAGGTCATGTAATGTTCCTACAGTTCTTGTGCGTGTGAAATCTTGCAGATGCATGGCATTGATTTCTAAGGAAGTGCAAAACCGATGCACCAAACAGACGCAGGCTTTGCGAGGCAGCCATGATGTGTACACATACATGCAGCTATAAAAGCATGTATGTTGCTGGCCTCCTCCTCCTCTAAGCCTTTCACTAGCACCCTCATTGGCCTGTTTATAAGAATATTAATCGAAGCACTTTGGTTAACAGCTTCTGTCTATTACAGTTGCTGGAAATCATCACCCTCCTCCATTTATTTGTTGGTTTGTATGTATGACAAATGTTTAAGATTATTGCCTGAATGACAAATATGGAGCTGCTGCCATTTACACAGGAGGTTGAGGGAAGGTTTTTAGAAACATAAGGAAACCTTGGGAGCCAAAACAGTTTGTGTCTTAGGCGGAGGATTTTATGAGCATCAACAGGAAACAATCAAGCATCAAGTTTTATGTACTCAACATCCTACCTGCTAATTAAAATCTTACTAAGACTCTACTGCCAAACTAATAACACAGATGCATATGTACAGCAAACTGTACCTGACCTGCCCCCTTCTTAAGCAGCCTGTGACAAATGCTTCGATTGGCATCCCTAATGGGCTCTGAAGACCTCCACGGGGAAGTGGGTTAGAGAGAGACAGTGGGCCATGGGTCAGAGGAAGGGGGAGGAGAGAAGGCAGAAGCAGACTAGAGGGAAGGCCTGTGAAATATTCATCGTGGCCTCCTGCATGCTCTGCTGCCAGTGTGACATCCAAGCACTGTTCAGTGATTGCAGTGCACAAATTGAAAAGCAGGCCTCACTAATGATAATGTTATTTAAACGCAAAAACCAGTGTCAAAAAACTGAAAACAGACAGATGCTATGTCTATGAATAATTGATATGAAAGCAATACACATTTGTCTCCCACAGTCAAATTGTTTCTCCCTTCCTGCGTTGTGGCATGTTTACCTTCATTAAAACAATCAAATTCATACTGATACTCTTTTAATCAACGATGACAATTATTATGTAAAAAAAGAGAAAACTACCTGCCTGATTTTCCAAGGTATTATAAGATGTATAGGATGCTTTTAACTGAGCACTCAGTGTTTATATATATAAATAATATAACCAATAAATGGGAGTATACTTAAAAGTGTGTGAACAGGTAATCACAGAAGTTGGTCACATTCCATTTAAGTAGTAGTCCAACAACATTAACGGCTGTTTGTAGTGGTTACAAAGAAGCAAGTAGGGACTTGTGCTGTTCACTTCATGTGAAGGGTGGGGGCGGAGTAGAACTGGTGGTGTCTGATATGAGGGGATGCTGTGCCCTCCTCTTTTGTCTAATACGCCAAAAAGTAAGACTCTAACTAGGAGCAAGCACGACTTCAAAACCACGACTGTGATGGCAAGGGGTTTTCGTAGGCACCAAAAAGCAGAACAATCTCTAAAATGAAACAGGAAATACTCTCTATCCAAGGTAAAGCCTACTTCAGTCCAGGTCTCTATTAAAGAATGGCTTCGGAAGCGGTGACAGATTGGATGGGAAGCTGGTGACATAACTCAGGAGAAGCAAACATGAAACTAACGAAGGACAAACTAAGTTCCATACGAAGGCGAGTTGAAGATGTTTAACCGCTCTTCTGAAAAGCTGAGAGGTTCTACAGGACTGAGAATCTTCCCCGACGAACAAGATACTCGTCACCGTGGGTCAGCAAGGTCAATTGGAAATCTCAGGCATTTCGTTTTCTTGGCCCTTCGGTGATAATGCTCAGTGACCAAACCAAGATTTAAGGATCAGCACCAACCAATAAAATTACATTCAAACAATGTGGTTATTAAAAAACATTCATCCATAATAGATGCAAACAAAACAAAAATGCACAGAGATGTTGCACCCCTACGCTGCTTTTTTCCCCATTCTTTCCCATATTTTCAGTCACAGGTTAATTATTATCACTGTAGAACATGGGTATTCATTTATCATTACAATCTTTACCTGAGTTAAAGACTATTTTAAATTGTATGTGTATTTATATGTGCTTCAATGTACTTTCCATGCAATGGGCAAAAATCTTGATCCCATGCTATGGCCTTTACCTTTAATAATTTAATTAAATAGTGGTCCTGACCCCTACCCACAAAACAACTTGCCGAGTTGAATCCAAATTTGATTAAAGCGACCTGAGTTATTGCTGGGACATGCAGACAGACAGACGCCACTGATCACAACACACCCACTGGTGTAATAAAAACCTTTCTTGCACCGAATAAATCATCAACACAGATAAGACACACTTTATCCTTGTCAAGTTTTGTTCAGAGTTTTTTGTAGACGGTCAAAACAAAAGCTCCCTTCAGCAGGAGTTTGACAGAAGATTAAAAAAAAACACTCAAATGAAAGTTAAAGTGTTGTTGATGGAAAGCACGCTTTTAGGAAAGTATAAGTTTATGCCAGGCCAAATTCAGCAGCACCAACCTTCAAATTCAGACAGCGCTAAAACAGTCTGATATGTGAGGAGCATCCTTAATGAACATAAACACAAACAGCCTGGATATTGTGTGGGGATTAAATTCCCAGTGTCTTCCTTCAGGGAAAGGTTTGTCAAGATGTGTGATTACTTTAGCAGGACAAGGTTCACACATCATAAACATAAAAAGGGCTCAAGCACATTAACTGTAAAGATCCCTCTCCGGCTCCAAGGTCCAATCTCGGCTGCACTTAATGCGTCACTATTAGGGAGCTGTGAGGAGACCTGCATGCCAGCTGATATTTGGGATTACAATGGCTTCAAAGTGTAAACTGACAGAATAACCACACATGTGCTGTCAGGAGTAATGACTCCTTTGTGACAGGGAATGTGATGACAGGACACAGAAAGTACCAGCGTGCAGGCCGTCACTGAAACGTCAATGTCAAAGTGTGAGTCTGTGTTTGTTATAAACAGAGGAGATATTAAAAAAAAGCTATCATGAGACGGGTTGAGTGCATTTGAATTGTAAAAGTATCAAGTGTCTGAATGATCTGTGAGTCCCGGGAAGCTTCAAGGTCTAATATATCTATAAAAAAAAAAACAATGATTACTGAGGATTGTGCAACTCTGCAAATGTTATCAGTATTATTTGGGTCATGAGAAAAAGATGCTAACTAGAAGGTAAGTTTATCTGTCTGGGTGCAGCTAGCTTGAACAGAGTGACATGCTAACACAGTGGCTGCTTCATGCTGAGAATAGTATTGAACTGACACGGTAGGTAACCACAACGTAGCTAACTATCTAGCCTAGTAAAGGTAAGGTCTGATTAGTTAGGATAACCAGTCAGTATCATTAACTCAAGCTAGCATGACATTACCTAAGTAGCACAGGGCAGTCGGCTAACTGCATTAGCCTCGACCACACTGCATCAGCAGGTAATAGCAATTACAGACACCTAGCACTAGCACTAGCGTGTTAGCCTAACTTGAGAACTGCTAAGCTGTTGAAATTAATTTTGATCGAATGGTGGTAGCAGTAGCTACATTAGAATCTACGGCCAAGAGTCCCGAACGTGAGAGGGTAACTTTCCTGTTCGCCACCGCACGTCGTCAGCTGTTTGACGTTTGGCAAACTCGGGGACACGGGCTTGTTGTGGTGTCAAGCTGCGGCTGTAAAACGGCTCCCGGTCATCGTCCTGCCACGGTTGGTTTTTGGACATGTCCCTGCGGTCTCACAGAGCCAGGAGCTCGGTGCCTCTCTCGGTCCAGGCTGAACCCGGACTCGGCTGATCGGTTCGGGTGAAATTTGACAGAGGGGACGTGAATACGGTAAACAGCTCGTCGACCGAAAGGACGAACACACGTCCAGAGTTCCTCTTTGCCCCCATGTTTCATCACTACAACTTGTCTGACTTACTTACAGTACTTTCTCTTCTGTTGCTGGTCTCATCGGCGGCGGCGGCGACTGTCCTTCTTTTTCTCGTTCTCTATTTCGTGTTCTTTTTCTTCTTCTTCTTACTGTTCTCCCTCCTCCTCTTCTTCTTCTTGGGCTCTGGCCTTCCCTTCCGGTTAGCAATTTTTCCGGGAACCTCCCACTCTTTGTCAGCGGCCGTGTGACCAATGAAGAAGCCGCATTCTGCACAGAAACACCACGATCATCCTCTCTACAGCTCTGGAATTAATTGACCTCTGTGGGACAAAAACACTCAGATCATATACTGAATAGATTCGTATACAAATCACGTGTTCCATCATATTCCACCTCTTGTGCTCAACAGCCTCCATAAAGGGTAGAACACTGAACAGGAAACAGGAAAGGATATTTGTTATATGATCAGGACTGATGTTGGTTCAAAATTAATAATTGAGATTGAAAAGTCATATTTGATCAGTTCATTTGTTCTATTCATTATTATCTTTCAACTCATAAACTTTCTTTCACATTAATGCTTCTTTGATTTTAAAATGTTTTCTCCTTGTTGTTTTCAATGTCCCTGTTCATAACTTTGAATCTACCACTGATGAGAGAGACCATAAAAAACAATCAATCAATCAATCTATCTATCTATCTATCTATCTATCTATCTATCTATCTATCTATCTATCTATCTATCTATCTATCTATCTATCTATCTATCTATCTATCTATCTATCTATCTCTCTCTCTCGCTATGTATCTATCTATCTATCTAGCTATCTGTCTTTACAAATAACACTGCCATAATATATATATAGTGTTATATAGCTTTAGTTTTAGGGAGGGTATTTTTTGTCCCTGCTGAGAGGGAAGTAATTTTTTACTTTGAATGTCCCACAACACAAAATAAAATTATCATGCAAAAGTATTTATGTGGTTGCTTATCAGTTACATTTCCCAGTGAGTAATCAAATTTTCATGTAATTTTCTATATACAAATGGCTGTGATATAGTGCAAACAAACTCGTAATTGAAAGAGTTACAATGCTCAAAATGAATGAATAATATATAATGTTTTTAATTTTATAGGGACAGAGCATGTTTATTAACATCAGTTTAAATACAACTAGCATAGCAAGAATGCTCATTAACATCTGTTGTCCCGAGACAGGTTACAAACAAAGACAGGCGCATCATTTTAAAAACTGATATTTAAAGGGTTAAAATACATAACAATTACTCAAGACTGATTTCGGTTAAAAATCAGGTAATTGAATGTTTAAAATAATATAATATGTAAAATGTTCTATTGCAGTTAAGGGGATACTTTTTCCTCGAAAATGCTGAAACGATCTTTATAAAAGGACCCCTCAGGCTCAGGTAAAAGTATCAAAAGAAAAGTGATCAGGTAAATCGCCCCTGTCAGTGTAGGCTAAATTATTCTGTATGACATGTTATATCATTAGTGTTGACGTATTACTAACCCTTAAACATTTCTTTATTGTTGCTGCTTGAGTTGGAACTCATATTAACTACGCTATGTACATTCAGGTAACTTGCTTCAGTTGTTCCCAACATAGGGGCCAGCCCCTTCAAGGGGTCAAATGATACATCTGAGGGGCCCTTTAAATAATATGAGGGCTTGAAATAAGAAGATACAATGTTCTTGTTCTGGAGGTTGGGAAGGGGCCACACTGGCTCTGTAGCCTGTTAGCTGAGGCTGCTTCTCTGTCAGAGCAGCACACATGTAGACAGGACGACACGGGGCTTGACGAGTGCAGCAAGGTGGGACCTCGTTCCCAGGGACGCCATCCCAGTGCAGCCACACACGTTTCTGGCTTCAGTTGTTCCCAACATAGGGGCCAGCCCCTTCAATGGGTCAAATGATTGTACATCTTAGGGGCCCTTTAAATAATATGAGGGCTTGAAATAAGAACATACAATGTTCTACCACACAAAATTACTGTAATTCTTTTCTTCATATTTTCAAATTTTTTGAAAAAGGGTTTAACTTCATAATATTTGCCAGTTTAGGCCTCGGACATGAAACAATCAGACATTGAAAGGTCAAATCACTCTTTGGTAAGCGTGGTAACACTTAAAACAATTATAATGGGGGACACAGATCTAAATATTTGGGAACCACTGGTTTAAACTCTAGAAAAGCACTGTGTGATTAATCACATATGGGATTTCTTAATCCAAAACGATGTTTATAGTACAAACTACTACTACTAACAATAATAGTAAAAGATGCAATGGAGTAAAAAGTACAACTATTCCGGTTAACCAAGTTTGTTCCTCTGTGTTCAGAATGAATTATCAGCTTTTTGTTTTGTAACAACTCATCAACACTAGGTGGTGCTGCATACCAATAGTTTGCTTGACAGACCCAGGTACTCTACTGTAAAAGTATCTTAACAGAAGTGGGAATATTAACTGTACATGTACACATACTAATGTCTTGTTTGAATCTGATAATGCAAATGCATATATGCGATGAAATTCTAGAGAGAGATAGATGTTTGTGGATAGTTAAAGCATTATCCATCTTGTGATCCTGCAGACCAGTAATCACAACCAGAATTCACAAATAATGTTATTATGGTAAAAACCATTAAGAAAATCATTTATTCAGTTGTGACAGAGACGTTAAAAAGTTGTTCATGCATGTGGGTGTATTCATTGAATGGGAACTTTACACCAAAAGGAATAATAAAGTTATCATTGTCACACAATAACACAACAATATATAATGATGTCATCAGTGTGGGTTTTGGATTCCCTCCATTTCTGAGAGAAGTGGTTGGACTTCTAGAGCTGGTGAACTCATGTGATGTGTTTCTGCATCGTCAGTCCCGTCGGCTGCCTGGTTCAGCAGAGAACATGCAGAGTCCTGTGTGTGGTGGACGGATCCGACTGGCTCATTTGGTCTGGAACTATCGACAGAGCTCTGTCGGCCCAGGATGTGGCCTGTGCATATTGACGTGTGGACTCTTGAGGGGTTGAGAGAGCTGAAGGCAGTGTGATACTGTGGCTGACTGGATTGGGTGACAGAGGAATGGATGGGTGTCTGGGACCTGGTCTGATTATGTGTAGGGTCAGAGTTGGTTTGAACACCCAGAGAATGATGGGTGTAGCCAGTGTTTACTGGGGAACATATGGGAAGAGTGTTGCTCATTGTGGGAACAGAGGCATTGTAGGCCACCTGTGGGGCCTGACAAACCACCGGGAAGCTACTGAAGGCAGAGCTGAGGCCCAACAGGGATGGACACCTTTGACCATGTGAGTGGCTCATGTAAGGAGAGTTTGGAGTTGTTCTGGAGGTTGGGAAGGGGCCACACTGGCTCTGTAGCCTGTTAGCTGAGGCTGCTTCTCTGTCAGAGCAGCACACGTGTAGACAGGACGACACGGGGCTCGACGAGTGCAGCAAGGTGGGACCTCTTCCCTGGGACGCCATCCCAGTGCAGCCACACACATTTCTGGCAGGGTGGATAATGGCTTCATGATGGAGGTGCAGTCCAGTGGCCATGTTTAAAGGGACCCGGGGCGGCCAGTCACTGGAGGCAGTAACATTAGGACTTGGAGCCATCTGTATTCCACAGGAATATGAAGAACCTGGAGAGTTGTAATGGAGCATGGCCATATGAGACTGTAGGTGATGCATTATGTCATGGAGCTCCTTGGCGAGTTTGGAGACATCTTGGTTCAAGTTATTCACCTAAAAAGCAGAAGTATTAGAAAGTTGTCTCGGAGAATATGTGACGTTTAATGTGTTTATGTAGTTTCTCAAAGATATAAACAGAAATATACCTCAAAGGAAAAGATAAAAGTCTAATTGTTAAAAGCATACAGTTTCAATTAGATTATGTTCACGTGTTGAAATTGATTTGAGTGTCAGTCCACTTATGATACCACATTTAAATTAGCTATATCTGGGATTTTGTTGGGATATGATCCACTTTTCTCAGAATAGACATCCTTCACCTAGTGTTTTAATTGTGAACTTACCTCTTTGTTCAGTTTGCTTATGTTTTGTCTCACTTCCTCTGTTTCCAAAAGCAGGTTAGCACTCACTTGTAACCGTTCTGAAAAAGCATAAATATGAGTTTGTACTTTCTTAAAAAAAACATTATAGAGTGTAGTTCACTTTTCATTCACTGTGCAGACACTTTACCTGTTAAATTAGTCTTGGCTTCGCTCTGCTCGACATTAAACTGAAATGCGAGACTATTGTCCTCAATTCCATCCACGACTCTGCACAGACACAAATTAATTTGACATCACTTTGAATAGATGCAAATTGAATATTCATATATATTTGGATGAAGCAGGATGACAAGGTTACCTGGGGCTAAGGTCCAGTGGACTAACACAAGGTAACAATGGCATGCGCAGCTGGGCAGGCCGATGGTTCGAGTCTGTGTCAGTGGTAAGACTGGGCAGCTCCTCTCTCTCTCTGAATGCCTGAGGAGAGGGGCTGCAGCCTCTGCTGCCTTGGGTAGGTGACCGACAGAGGTGGAGTGCGTTGACGTGGCGGAGCTCCTCCCCCAACAGGGTGCTGAGACAGCGCTGATGGACGGGACTGCCCATTCCCTGCAGCAGAGGCCCTCTTCTCTGCTGAGAGTGTCTCAAGTCGTCCTCGTGTTCTGCATAGTCTGCCTCAATGATAAACGGTAGCTTGTGGTCCACAGAAACATGACTCTGAGGACAGGGGGGAAGTTGAATTTATATTGAAATTATTTTGAAGGTCCTGGAGTCTTTTTCATGGGTAACACAACCACCATGTCACTGTACAACCAGGACCTCAACACAAAGTGGCATCACATTTAGTGTTGACGAAATTAATCTAGTGTAAATTGGCAGATATTTGTAAGTACAGAGTCCTTTCAAATCTGCTGTCTGGTTACATTCATTTATTTCTACTCTCTTTATATCAGAACATACTAAGCAATGTGAAGTTTCTGAATCTCACTGGCGGCTACAGGAAGAACTCTCATACCTGGTGCATAATGAAGTGTGCACAAAAACCTGAACTAACTAGAAGGTCACTCGGTAGAGCCCATCAAGATCCAATAATGTTCTCTGAAAAATCTGTGTCTATCGTTCAATGTTAAAGAAAGTGGAACAAAAAATTGTGGATCCGCTCCAAAGTTTAATGACTTCTTCCCTAACTCATCACTAAGTTTTGTGGAAATTGGTCTTGTTGTTTTTGCGTAATCCTACAAACTAACCAACCAACAAACAAACGGAAAGAGACGAAAACATAACCCTCGTTGGAAGAGTTAGTAAAGGTTGCAAAGACGCCTTTTCCTTTATCATAAACTAGCTAGGGTCCTGTTGTTTTTGACAGCATCAAACAGGCTTGGCTTTCTCCTAGAATCCCTAACTCAGCTTGTGCTCTTACTTTCAGTTCAATATGAGTACTGTATAGCTCATGTATCTGATGTTGAGGAATTTTTGACTATTTTCACACATCACTGTATATGCCACTGTATAGTGTGAATATGTTGTGTATTAATGCCTGTCTAATACCACACATCTCCCCTCTCGCCAAGCAGTACCAGGTCAGGTTATAGATAAAGGATGCTTAGGGACTTTCATATCTAACTCAAATGCCCCAGACTGAGGCACCAGCTTCAGCTCTTTTGCGTGTTTCACTAAATGTGGTTTCTGAATGCATGCTTTAGACTTAACCATCCAATAAGATGCAAACAGAAACATAGAGAGCGACAGCAATTCTAGCCATTCATGGATGTGCTGACTGAATGGGTGACGCAAGGAGAGGAAGATTATATGCGGATGCTGTGGGAGACATCTTCAGATGTGGGGGTGACAATTACTCATATTAGTCTGTTAGCGTTTGTAAATTATTCCTCCTTCTGGTCTCCTTGATGCATCAAATCTACATTAAAATCTTCTACATAAGACATCCCCTGCTGCCGGAGTTCCCCTTTCACCAGCTTCCAGAAAACGTCCATAATACCTGTGGCCTCCGTGCCGTGTCTTTCACTTGCTTTGTTCTCTTTCATCTCAGCTGTATATGTGAGTCCAGGCAGTTCAATGTGCTGTTTTCAATATTAACCGTAACAGTTTTCCATTGAAGCAGAATGATGTTATATGATGTGAACACAGATCGTACTAGAGCTGACTGCCAGATCAAAGCTGAATTAATTAGCTTAGTGAGGAACACATACCTGAGACATTCTGGGTGTCCATGGAAACCTTGCTACTCCCTGGAGATACAAATTATACAAATTAACAATGAATTACACCTTTATAATCTATATTTGGTGGTAAAGGAGCCTAGAGACATTTTCCTAGTAGAGCAGGAAGTAGAACATTTTATTCTGTCTCTCTCTGCAGTGATCACCGCAAAATATCAGATGTCTTACATTAGGTTCGCTGCCCTCTCTCAGATTGTAGGTGAGGTTGTTGTGGATGTCAGAGCTGAAGCGGCTGCCGTACTCTGGGTACAGCCTGAGGACCTCCATCAAGGCCTTGACACTGATGTACTGTAAGTCGCAGTAGGTCAGGGCCTTCACATCTGCGTTTGTCTTGATCACCTGGTCACGTTCCGGGAGATCAGCCCCGATGAGGTCACCTTTGCCTGCAGAGAATGTGGGGTTAGGCGGAGGGGATACAACCAGGCAAACGAAGCAAAAACAAGCCACAGAGGAAATATTCCACATTTGGTTGCACACTGACCCAGAATGGCTATGACCATGCTGTCTTTCAGAACCTCCAGGGAACCCGAGCAGACGAAATAGTTGGCTTGCAGGGCATCTCCGTGGCGGATGAGATATTCTCCTGGTGCGCAGAAGGAGGTCTTGATGTGCAGGGAGAGGGAGCGCAGGCACCCTCTGCTCGCTCGCTCAAACACAGGCAGCTGCAGGATGTCTTTGTTCAGATGCATGGCGATGTCGGCTCGCAGCTCGTCCGGGAAGTCATGCAGCAACTGAAACACAACACAGGAAAAAGAAGGTGTCAAGTCGGTGTACAGCTTTGCAATGCTTCTGACAGTCCAACAGGTCCACTGAATACTTCCACTGCCACTAAACACATGCACCAAAAAAATAAAAGCTCCATGGTGGTTTGGGGCACTCGTGTGACGTGTCAAGCCGCTGAGTAAAAACAGAAGTGTTAAAGCCAACAAGTTCTCAGAAACCAGCCACAGTGACTGCTACCTTCAACACTGAATAAATTACCTACAGATGGCGATGGCGAGGGTGTTAATGAGCACTCTCTATATTTCAACTACTGCCCTTGTAATTACAGGGTACTCCTCCTAGATCGGTGCTGGTAAAGTAACTGATGTGTCATCTACTTTAAGAAATGGATTAAGACTTTTGAGATGACCCACATTTCATGAATCTAGCAATCTAACACCCACATAAAAATTAAAATACATTACTGCAGCCCACTCAGGTCATAAGCTCATATAGAGTTTAGATACTTTAAAAAAAAGTTTTTTAAATACCTATTTTGAAATATTTGATTAAATCTGAGGTAAAAGGTTACTTTAGCCAAATTAACCACACTGCTAATTTCTGATGTTTCACCCACCTCATTGGCGTTGATGCCATTGTTGACCGACCAGGTGGCCTGAAAGTACTCCAGCATCCTCTGCTTCAGCTGCTGAGGTAGCCGATGCACCCGGATGAAGTCCTTCAGATCCTTCATTCGGGTGTGATAGAGCGAGCGCCGCGAGTACATGCGCTGGATGATGGCTGTCACGTTGCCGAAGACCACTGCATGCATCAGGGCTGCAGGTGGGAGGGAGAGCGGCTGACGTTCATGGGGTTTTCTCAGAATATTTATCATAACTTGGTGAATTTTGAGTGAACCCACCACCCATGAGCATGATGCAGATGGAGAAGATTTTCTCGGCGTCCGTATTGGCACAGACGTTGCCAAAACCGACGCTGGTGAGGCTGCTGAGGGTGAAGTAGAGAGAGGCGATATATGCACTCGGCATGGAGGGACCACCCATGGTGCTGTTGATGAACGGGGTCTCCAGTCGCTTTCCCAACTCCTGAAGCCAGCCTGGTGGGTGAGGTCAGAACATGGTTAAATCTGAGGCTACTAAACTAAATTCAACCATTCTGACAGCTTAAATATGACGGCTGATCAACTGTGTCTAGTCTCTCTTCTCTCCCCTCTTTTTCATCCACCTCTTCATGTGGCCACAGTCACAAAAGTGCGTGCTCATTGTAAAAAATAAAAGGTTTTTACTTTTACTATTATTTTTAGGGACCCAGCCTTACTATCTAAGGAGCCTTGAGATTTGTATTTTATGATTTCAATCAATCAATCAATTAAATTTGATTGGTAAAGCACATATACCCAACAAGTTGCAACATCCTCTGCCTTTAACCCTCAGCAAGACTACTATACCATATAAATTGAATGGAAACTATTTACTTATTTTAGAAATCTGCCTCAACAGATGACCCTCTCTGCATTGGTAGGTGATATAATGGGAAGTTGTGTAATTCATACTGGTGATATAATGGTATTACTCTGTGACCTGCACTTCCTCTGCAGAGACAAGACAAGCTAGATGTTGTAATGATGCTTTCAGGCATTCAAGCATGACAAGGGATGTGCAGAACTAGCCCACTGAGGGGAGGCATTAAAAAAGGTTGAGCAATGCCAAACAAGTGAGGCACAACATTTCGCTCTTGAATCATGTTTGTGAGACCTATCAAACACACACACATGCTGCTCACCTATGTCCCAGGTAACGGGGTCACTACTCTCTATCTCCTTGCGTCCGATGACGTACCAGACACAAGCCATCCAGTGAGCCAGCAGAGCAAACACAGACATGAGCAGGGTCAGGACCACGGCGCTGTACTGAGAGTAACGATCCAACTTCTGCAGGAGGCGCAGCAGACGCAGCAGACGGACCGTCTTCAACAAATGCACAAGCGAGGTCTAAAGTTGAGGAGAGGGAGAACAGGATATATAAGCTGGATCAGATTAGTCAAAGTTGTATGATGTATTTTTATTAATTTTTTTGCGCTATTAAGGAGCACTGCTCAACCTGTTACCCAGCATGCATTTCTTCCAGGTTTGCCATGGGTGACAACAACAAAACATATTTAAATGACCAGCCTGATAAAACCATTTAAACTGGGAAAGACCAAAACCACCCTCGCGCCTTCATATTCTTAAGTTCCAGGTACTTTACGAGACCAGGTGAAACAAGATAGTCTAACTTCTTGAAGTATTGAAGGACGTTCACCGAGATTTACCGGAAGAAAAATAAAAACAAAGTTACCATCTTCATCTCATTAATACATCTTACCGTTGAAATAGTCAACGTTTTCAACACGCTTGAATAACTGCAGCTTACTTTTAGTTAAAATAACTCGCAAATCTATGTAGGACAATATTAAATGGGGTTGTCTCCAGGAATGTCTTGTCTATTTGTAATAGAGGTATAAATTCATTCTTTGCCCAATTTATTCTCAATCCTGAAAATGAGCCAGATATATCTATTACATTTAATGGGGGGCAATATAAGCTTAAGGGTTATACATTAACATAATTACGTAATGTGCGTATTATTCATAAGTATCACATATGGTTTCTCCCAACCTCTCATCCAACCAAAATTTGCTGTCTTTTGATGGCATCTATTGTGAAGCATGAGATATTGTTATTAATAGCATTAGATATTTCAACCAGAGTCAGAGAGATGTCTTTATGAGTCAGCTAAGGCCTCTGGCAAAGTACGACTAATCCACAGGAAGTACCAGTGTTCCTCTTAGAGGATATAACAAAGCGTGAAAGCTCAGTGAAGTGAATGTGGATAATCACCTCCAGTCCACTGCTCTGAAGGAACAACACGAAAACATGGCTAGTCTTAAAGTTTGTACATTTGAAGAGACGGAAAGTTATAAAGGCCTGGGGGCCGACACAGTGGGGCCGGTCATCTTACCACGGTGATGTTGAAAGCGTAGAGCAGGTCGAAGGGCAAAGCTGCGATCAGATCCACGAAGAACCAGGTGGTGCAGTAATGGAGGTAGATGGAGCGGGCGTCGTACACCACCTGTCCCGACTGACTCACGTAGGTTGTGCGGAAATTCAGGATAATATCTAAGGGTCAACAGACAATTAGCAATTTTAAAACTGTTAAATAAAATTCACAAATCCATGCAACAGTGTTTTTTAGTTAAACAGTTTAGTAAGGCTATTTATAAAAAAGAGGACCATGTACACCTTTTAAACCACTTTATCCACAAATATACAATTAACTGTTAATATTACTTATAATATTACAATATACTCTGTTATACAAGATTTCAAAATCTGTAATAAAGGGAGAACAGGAAGAAACCCTATATATATACTATACTGTTAACAGCTATGGCAAGTTATGTTAGGTCCATACCAGCTCAACATGAATGATTAGATAACACATTTGATTGAGGGCTGACATTATGCACATTTCTTTTTACTTGTTTGTGCAAATTAATTCAAGGAGAATTGCAATTCTATGATAATTTACATGACACATGCTTGGCAATATACTTTCACTTGGAGTGATTTGTTTCTTGCAGCGGGGCTCAATGGAGAGAGTGTTTGTGTAGCTAAGTGAAACTGGTTCAGGGAGAGGTCTTTTACATTGAGCATTGCGCCACAGGTTTTTTATTTAATGTGATTAAACAATGCACAAAAACATTCGTCCGTAAATGAGAAGTGATGATTTAAACCAGATTTAGCTATCTGCTTATTTCAATCTTTAGTCCTTTGGCAGGTACACACTAAGTCCAAAACACTCTATCACACAAACAGTTATACAGACAAATTCAACGTATATCAGCACATTCATTCAATATATCGGAAAAATTGCAGTTCAGCACAATTAAAAATCTGAATCATGGTCGGGTTTAATGATGACCTGGCTGCTCTTGTATACTCCACGGGAGATAGAGTGAAAGTCTTTACAAGTTTTAAGCTCAGCTGGAAGCACATTACAATGTTTAATGGCCGTTGAATACTCAATATCTCCAGTGAGAATTGCAGGAAAACGATTCACTTTCACAAGAAGTAAATAAGTGAAAGAGGGAGCGCCAGCATGTGTTGCCAGGTGAGCTAATTTGAGCACATATATCACAGACTGTCTGTCCCCAAACGTGTTGAGAGAGAGAGAGAGAGAGAGAGAAGGAGAGAAGGAGAAGTCAGAGCCTCGCAACAGATGTGTTTTCACACTTCCTTTGGTAGAAAAATGGAAGGAAGGGAAAGAAATCTCATTATTACTCGTAACCGGGGGCAACAGAGACGCCCTGAGTGGGCGAGAAAAGATGGGGGGGTGCGTGTGGTAGCTATTGCCAGGGTAACCACTGCCGCTGCACTGCAATATACAGTTGCTTTTAATATGAATGCAGCATTGTTGTCGCTTCATAACGCTGCTCAAGATGCTTCACCACCGAGGTCAGGTGGTGCACAGCATGCAATCACTTTATTAAAGGATGTAGCTCTAAAAAGATAGTGGTTCAATCAAGCGTTTATCTTACTGAAAGAATTTAGACTGCAATTGCCATGTATCAGCAGAAACGTGATTGTTCCTTTTGAATTTGGTCAAAAATATTAAAAATGAATGAAATCTATTTTGTTCAAGGTCCTCAAATTGACGATTGCAACAGTTTTATCGGACAAATCATTACCAAGTATGAAGAGCACCTCCACGGCTATGTCACTGCCTTTAGTGCTCTGACTGACGAGCGAGTGGTGGTCACTGCCCTGGTCGTGGCTGGCAAAGCAGACGTCGTAAGGTACGGTGACAGCGACGTAGAAGGTCGCCAGTAGAATGAGCCAATCCCACAGGGCCTTGGAGATGCTGTAGTGCAGCAGGATGAAGCGGGACTTCTTCACGGCCGCAACCTTGTACTCCGGTAGAGACGGCCTCTGGAACACACTCTGAAAGGAGCAGGAGCAAAGTTTACTCTGCGGGAGGTGGAAGTCGTGAGATCCAAATGTGTATTTCATTGGCATCCTGGCGAGGTGCAGGGAGGAGTGGTCACAGTTGGAGAGAGGAAGCTTGTTTGATGAACTCACTGACTGCAATAAGTTTACGGCCACCTTAAACCCAGAGCAATAATTAATCCTTAAGGGATAAATGAAACCAAGTCTGAAAATGAAACAGGATGATTAAATTCATTTCCCCCAGTGTCTGCGTATGTTAATAAGCTCAGCGTGAAGCACTGAGTGAGGCTGGTTAAACTGCAAGTGATCATCCCTTTTTCATTAACCTCAAAAGATGTGTGATCAAATTTGAATAAACTTGAATAAGGAAATTGTAGGCACGTAATTGTTGATTGGACACCAGTGGTTTAAAGATGTATGAAACAAGTTTGTGTGTGGTGTTAGAGTTTGAGCTTTTTGAATGTCTCGTGCTAGTAACACCCAGTGGTGGGGTTAACAAAGTTTACTTCATTACTGCACTGATGTAGATTTAATATCAGGCACTTTTCAGTTTTAATTCACTACATAAATCAGGGAAAGGATTGTGTGACATGTTCAGTTTGTTTGTATATTTTGGTAATAAATACAGGGAAATTGGTCAACCGATCCAATCAGAGTGGGCAGGAAACATTAGATTCCACCACCTTCGATGAGAGCAAGTGCGCCCGAGCATCAGATGCAGACTAAGCCATAATGATTTAGGAAACCATTGCATTAGGGAAAAGGCTACAGCACTTTCACTTTTAAAACTTTAGGTATATTCAACTTACTTAAAAGTTAAGAAACTACTTGGCAAATACTATTTAAAGAAAAGCACCCACACATCCCTTTGTGAGGATGAATAATGAAATATTTAGACTGTGTATTGCGGCTTTAATTATCTTGAAGCTTTGGTTTTCACTCACATCAGTCAGTTTCCTCTTGCCCCTCTTGGTGAACAGGTTGGTCAGGTGGTGCAGAATGGTCCTTCCCCTCTCCCGAGCTTGGGAGAAGTTAGACTGGTTGCTTTTCCTGCTTTGGTAAGCAGCCTCCGACATTCCTGTGGGCGCCACCATAATGGCCACAGAATAAATGTAAATTGAGATGTGTTCCATTTATCTTTGAACGATTTAAAAGACAAGCAGTGGCAACATGACATTTTGAAGTTGAAGTAGTCAATTAAAATAGGATTGTTGACTGCTAGGAAGGGAAGGTCTCACCTTCTCCTTGGGCGTAGTGACAGCTTTTCTCATGGGATTCACTGACGTCTTTGAAGGATAACAGGAACAGCACCACCTCACTTTTCTCGTTTTTAATTGGAACAATATCCAGGAGGCACCAAAATGGGTTTCCTGAGGATGTCAAAACAGGATTTCATCCGGTTATCCAACAACACTTCTCTATAGTTTCTACTCCAAAAAAATGATTGCAGTCCTATTGATTCTGGAGTATTGTTTTTTATTTTATGCCTGTATGAAGACCAACACTCTTCAGGTCAGGCTAGATCAATCAGAGTCTGCGCTTTAGAATGTGTGGCCAGTCTGGGTGAACAGATGAGTCCTCCTCACCATTTTTCCGGTAAAAGCAGACTTCCCCCTGGTACTCCCGCTGGCCCTCCAGAGCTTTGTCCAGCTGCTGGATTGCACTCTCACTGGTCTCGACACCGTGAAGGAAAATGCAGGTACAGGTTTTCTGCATCACCTCAATCCGCACAAAGCCGGTCAGCTCGCAGAACCCATCGGAGCAGTACACAATGGGGTAGCCATGGCGACCCTGAGCGTTTCCCAGTAGAAAGTTACTGTCTGCAAGATAAATAAAAGACAAGGATGGATGTGAAGCAAATTAATAATTTAATCAAAGACACATTAAGACAGGTGAGCAGCTGGCAATGTAGTTTTCTGACTGCACAGCTGTGATGCAGTTTGACGCAGTTGCAGCAGTACAAATAGGGGGGGAGGGGGGACTCTTGTCTTGTTATCTTGTCCTTAGTCTTCTCCTTGGTTTTGGTACTTCTCACTGATATTGTCCATGGTCTCTGGCTCATATTTTACTTGTCCTTGTCTTGGTCTTGTCTTTTTCTCATCTTGGTCTTGTCTCTTCATGGTCTCGACTCGGTTTTGTCTTGTCCTTGGTCTTGTCTTACCTCTTCATTGTCTCGTCACTGTCCTCTCCTCTTCTCTTCTTGGTCTTATCTTGTCACTCCTTTGTTTTTTCTTGTCCTTAGTCATGACTTGGTCCTCTATTGTCTTGTTTCTTCATGGTCTTGTCCTTGGTCTTGCCTTGTCTCTTCATGGCCTTGTCGTTGGTCTCATCTTGTCTCCGTTGCTCTTGATTTTTTTAACTAAATTTTAAAGTATAGAAGGTTTTTCATGGACAAAATAACTCAAATTCAATCCAATTCAGACAGATGCCTGAAGAAAAGTTGGTCTACAAAAGTTTTATTTTTTAAATTTGTATTTATCTGTGATACATCTATATTAAAAACAGTTTTGGACATTGAATTGGGACAAAAGGCTATTACTTCTACAGAAGATTGCTTAATTTAACAATGCCCACCATGTGGCAGAAAATCGTTTTCTCTCTATCACAGCTTCCCATCACAGCTGATTTAAAACTTTAATATGCAGTGTTTATATAACAGTGCAAGAGAGCTTTTAGGTCTTAAGAATGATTTTAATGGTGGAGGTGAAGATCTCTGTGAAATCAATTCAGTCAAATACTTGACAGGGAAATCCTTTGGGCATTGGAAAAGAACTCTGAGTATTACTGCTAACTGCTGGAACATTGAGGAGTCATTTTGGGGCAGGATGTGTAGGTGGCGAAATGAATAATGATCAAACCCTGCGTTTAGAGAAAGCATTTATTCAAACTGAGGCATGATGTACAATTTGTATTCACTAAAACACAAAATAGTCAAATAACAACACAAGGATGGCTGTAAGAAATGTGAACAGAAAGAATCTACCTCTGAAATCATGTACTAAGAGAACTATTAGAGCACAGAGAGCAGATTGATGTACATGTTTTCTGTCTATTGAAACTATACATACTCTATGTGTAGAGAAGTAAAGTAGTCCATCTTCATTCCCTTTTTTAAACCTGCCTATGTGCTGCAGAGTGATGTGTAAATAAACTAAAGGATACAGATCCACTCCCTTTCTTGTCGACTGTAAAGAGAAGTAATGATCATCATCGTTCTCCAACTAACGCAGGTTTACTTTCACTTCGCAGGAGAGGGGTCGGGTCCAATGAAGGGTGTTTCCTTTCACTCATTCATTCTGGTGCACGTTGAGCGCAAGCATATTAAATGTCAAACTATAATATTTGTTTAAACATACCGCCCAACACAACAATGATGATGTTATAAGCTAGAGGACAATGCCGGACATCTGTGCTGCAGCGAGTTTTAATGAGTTTGTGCTCTCCTCTAAAGCGCGGAGAGCAAACACAGACTGATGGTTTGTTCAGATGCGCGCAGCTATAGTCTCACCTGATGTATTTTAATTGTTCCTGAGGCAAAAAAAAAAATGCAATTAGAGACGTGCAGATGTATTATTCCTCATATGTTTACAGTTAGTCTCACAAGAAACGAAATCAAGATCTTTCCATGCTTGTGTTGCCATAGCAATTTGCGGCGACCAAATGGAAGAGCTGCAGTTTGTGAGGTAACGGAGATACTGTGCCCCCCCCCCCCCCCCCCTTCCTGAAACACAGATGTATCCAGTGAAGGATCAGCAATAATAGCTTCAGATAGAGTGGAGGATTCTGGTAAGATAACATGCCCAGTCTCTGAAACCCCCCCGCGCTGATTGTCTTTCAGTATAAACTGTTCAGACTCATCAGTTAATCAGGCAGATTATTGTCAAGTGTAATCCTCAGGAACAAAGTTAAATCTTCTGTGAATCAAACTCTCCCACTTCTAGAGATTCGAGATCCTTTATTGTTTGACAGTTGTTGTGATGGCACTCCCTGAGATCTGGAAAATGGTATCTAGTCCCTCTCCGTTTCGTCTATGTCTCCCCTCTCAGTCCGCCTGAGTCTGACTGGCAGTGAAACTCACCCAAAGCGATTTCTTGTCAAGAAACGTTCACGTCGAAGATTAGAAAAAGGGGGCGCATGTGAGGTGGGTAATTACAGGAGGTTTGTAATTTTCTATCGTTGCTTCCTCCCTTCAATTTGTCAATCACCCCATGCATTGGATTCCTTTAGTTTGAACTGCAATCACTCTAAAGCAATGATTATCCCCAATTATTAACGACAGAAGTGTGAAGAGGAGGAACGTCCTATATTAAGTAACCTACCCAAGCAATTAGCAGAAGAGACTGTCGACATCGAGGAATAAAAAAAAGCTTTCAATGCCCGTTAAATAATTCTCTTGACCCTGATGTCTACAGAGTGCAAATATAATTTTTCCTTAATTACCTATATTTGAAGATGGTGATCGATTAAATGAATAGGCTCTCCGATTTCATAGAGGGTGACTGAGCAGGACCCCTGATGGTATTTGATTGCCCCCTCTGCATAATTTATCTCAATTAATTACCCTGCTCACATATCAGGGTCATGTGAATACCAGCTCCATTCCCCTGAGCCCGGCCTCGGTGCAGAGTCACACTGGGGGGCATTTTGTACTCTATTTATTATCTCTTCAGAGACCTGAGTTGAGAATATGACTTTTAGCTCTGCAGTCACCCTCTCGTCCTCGCACAGAAAAAGCTTTCGAGTCCACTGAGACACATTCGAGGCAGTTCTCGGACTACAATCGTGCTCCGAAGCAACATGTTGTCGGTTAGAGGCTTCACCTCCCAGCTCGGTCAATCGGTTCACTTCCACACCTGATACTGGGGTATTGGGCCTGTGTGTGTGTCTGCAAGAAAGGGCGATGTGAAAAAGGGCCCTGGAGGATGCATGTGTATCCAGACGGAGAAAGTGTCCTCGCACTGAACTTGTGAATCTGCAAAGCAGTGATAGACTGTCTGGCCCATTCATAGCCTGTCACATTATGTTCTAGTGTCTGCTGATGACTTTCAATTCTGTATGGCTCAATAATAGAGACATGGACTAGTAGAGCAGGATCCAATAGAGCAATGGTTCTCAATGGATGGAACGAGGAGGAACATCATTGTCTAAGCATGAAAAACAAACAACCAACCCTCTGTATTTTAATATTGCAAAAGTAAACACCAGCAAACTCCATGTGCAGAAGTGAGCGGTGCATCTACTACATTTCATTCATGTCCTCCAGGTGCAGTGTGTTTTATGCAAAAAGGATGTGAGGGGCATGAGATACTGTAAAAACGAGCCTTCACTAGTTACTGGTCTCCATGTTTTATGTAGCGAAAAATAGCTCATGAGATACTTAATGTCTCAGGGTCTTAAACACATCACGTTTTAGCTTTGTAAGATTTATCATTTAAGTTTGAACTCAACAAATGTAAAAAACAAAACAAGAAAATGAAGAAACAAATCCTCCAAAGTGTAATTTTGTCAGTGAAGCAATATGTCATTAGCCATATCATTTTTATTTTTCTACTTATCAACATAATACCAAAGCTTCTGCACAATCCCACCAGTTACTCTCAATGGACCTGTTGTTAAATGAAAGATATAATGTGACCGCTAAGATATCACACATTCAGTAGCCTTATTTTAATGTTAGCACCTCTCCTGCAACCTTTACACCTTCGCTTGACTCGAAAAAGAAAAAAAAATGATTGGCAAAGAAAAGATCAAGGTTTGGGTCGGGGTAAATGCAGACATATGTCACAATAGGCCGCCTGTGCCATGACAACAGAGCCCTGAAAGTTCTTCAGTTTTAAATTGAAAAGAATGTATTATAGAAGAATGATGAGCACGAGCTACGCAGCCTTGATGTTACCGCTGGAGGATTTCAATTAGCACGGAGAGCAAGGTGCAAGGAGCCCCTTGACTGTGCAATGGATACACATCAGCGTTGAATAATCCTAACAAGCAACACAACGGCTCAACCAGCAGCTCCTCGGCTTTGCACTTTCCTTCTCCATTTCAAGCTCCGGTTTGGCGTCATCACTCGCAGCATCATAATTGGATATCACAACTGTTGGGCACATTTGTCCAAAGCTGTGTTTTTCAGTGTCAGTCACAACTTTAAAGTGGGTAAAAGAAATGCCACAGGCTATGTAGCCTTGAAATTGGAGGTGTAGCCGGTGGAGTTGCATCCTCAGAACTGAGACGAAACGGTTGTGGGCATCACAGTCAAAACATTTTAATTGATGCGTCCCCAGAGAAAAGTTGGACACACACTGATTGCGGCACAGTAATCCAAAGAAGTCCAACAATGGCCATTGCACAAGCAACAAAGCGTTCATTTACATCTACAAGTAATACATTTCAATATCACCAAATAGAGAGTTATAGTAGAAATATATATAATATACTCACGCGTGCCATCAAAGTGGTTTGCAATGCTCTCCAGGAAGGTGTTTTGTGGAGCGAGGAGGCCCTTCATCACAGGCATATTGTACTAAGAGACAACAGGTTGTCACTATTCCCCAAAGATAACCACAGTGTGTCTTCTGTGAGGTTCTATCGGAATGTGTGAGTGCAGTGTGTTCTTTCTATCCTATGCGGTCCAGAGGAGACCACTGGCATCTTTTGCTGTTGCAGGACTTCTCTGCAAAGCTGCTGTCTCGGTATTGATCAAGGAGCTCTCAGGTCCGGCTGGATGTGTCCCTCTGCTCTCAGCTCTGCTCCCAGTGTCTCAGTGGAGCCTCAGCTTCTCTTCAGACAGCGCTTAACTCCACTCACCATGGCTCCTGCAGCTCCCGACTCCCCTTCCTCTATCTCTCTCTCAGTCCCTCCCTCTTCCTCTTCCACCAGTGTCAATATATTAGTTATATATTACTCTCTCTCTCTCTCTCTTTCTCTCTCTCAGAAACCTGCGTCCTCCTACTTCTTTCTCCCCAGAGAAGTTATTAGAAATCGCTTTTTTTTTTCTCGCTCCAGCTATCCACTGTGCCTCTTATGAAAATCAATTTTGGCAGTTAGGAAATGCTGTTTTGTGTGCTTGCAATTACAGATCACACACTGACACACACATTGAAAGCCTCAGCATGCGTTGGCTGTTGTGGATGCTCTGCAGCATGAGAGGACGAGAGAATGATCACACTTATTTGGTGTCTGTATAGAGCTTTTGTTTTGGTCTCCGACAATTTTATGGACACACCGAGGTCAGAGGTCACGCTGAATAAAGCACAGTTCAGGATGATTCACCGAAGCTACAATGCAGGATCTATCAGGCTGTCGTCTGAATCACCCGAAGCTGTATCACGTTGTCTCTACAACATGTACACGAACAGGCACCCTATACACACATAGCTGCTGTTGTACAGTAAACCAATACAAACCAACATGTGTTTGTGAACATACCCTGGTTGTTTGTATAATTTATTTTCCTATAGTAAAGCTGCTGTGGATAATCGCCAACCCATTGAGACCTGACATTTCATTATTGCCTCCCATCTTATCCATGAAAGGTCAAAAAGCAATACAGCCAATTAAAAAAAAAAAATGGACGTTGGGTTTTAATATCAAATGGTATTTTGAATATGGTCAGCTTGCAAATATATACAATATATAACCAGCCAAGCAGCATTTTATAAGATTTAAATTATCTTTAATAAACCACACATGCAGGAAACGAATGGAGGGAGAACAATTCAAGTGCAAGAGCAGCATTTGTTCGTTACTGTTTCCTTCTCTTCTCTCATCGGTTGCGCCTCCATGTGTCAAACTGGTCTCAGGTGCCAAATGAATGACTGATCACACAGCTGCTTTCCCTCCTGCTCTTTGCACAATATAATTTCAAACAGCATAAAGTGGCGAAGACAAAGAAAAGGCAAATCAATGAAATGTCCCAATAAGAAACTAACAAACTTATATATATGGGCGTGTGTGTGCGTGTGCATATCTGTTTTTGCTCAGGTTAATGGGCTTATGGTAAATGTCTCCAATGGCAACAGCAATCCCACACACAGACATTTCTAAGGAAGTCAAAGAAGGTGTTAGTGTTATACTGATATAGTGATCAGACAGTTTTTACCTTCGAAAGAGGACAGACAGGAAATGTGGACATTATTTACGCACTGTGCATAAGCAGAGGCAAGGGGGGGGGGGGGGGGGGGGGGGAGCGGGTGTCAGAGAGGGGCGGGACTTTGGATCTATTCAATTGTCCCTGATAGATAGGAGTAAATCGGAAAACTCCCAATATTTCAATATGCCATTTAAAGTGACTAAAACAGATAATTGTATATTTTTTTTAATTCATGCAGCTCACAATTTCATCAAGGCAAACCGAAGTCATAGAGACTTCAATGCTTTAAGTCATCTTATGGGATATTTGCATTCTTCAGTGATACCACCTCTCTCTTTATTCTCTTTTTGAAAAAACACTAGCACCATCTTGTGGCCTTCTTTATTCCTGCACTTTGATGTGCTCCTGAAGTGCATATCATTCATAAAAGTAAAAGTAGAGAGTCAGACAAGTCAGTGTTTTGTTTTTTTTCCAGTTTCATGCTGTTTGAAACAAAACAATACATTAGATAATCTGTGTTCTGCTCACTTGTGCAGTAAATCGGGATTTTGCGAGATAGTATTTCCGTTTTAGTTATATGGACAGTGTGAATAATTATTCACACCGATAATGTTTTTTATAAGGAGGCATTTAATAATACTGTTCCCATGATTCTGGAGTTATTTCAAACCGAGCTGTTTCTTTCTTTAGATAGAAAGATTGTGTGTGTGACAGATTTGTAAGTAACAGTAGAATAAAATATATCTTAATTCATTCATAAGTATCTTCTGTTTTGGTCTTCGGAGAATTATTATTGGACTCATGTTAGAAAATTCATGAGAATGCTCTTATGAAATAGTTGAATCTACGGTGAGTAATGTACTCGCCCGCTTGCTGTGCCGAACATTTTACACCGTGCGGATGTCCTCTCTCTCTCTATCACTCAGTGCATCAGTTTTACGACCACAAACACATTCTTACATCCTTTTGCTTGAAAAATTAACCCAAGAATTAGTTTATAATGAAATTATTTTTTAAAAGGTCAGACTATCTCTGTGCACGCTTTGTCTGTGAGTGTGTTGGTTACCCAACCTAACATCTGGGGATCAAATAAGGACAAAAAAACATGTTTTCAGCTTTGCTTGTTTTTTATTGTACAAAGCCCTGTTGTTCTCTTTAAGGCAAATGCAAATCATATCACAATCAAAAGCACAAAAAGCAAAAAAATCAAGTTTCCCCATGAGCAAAAATGTGTACATTTTTATTAAATACCTCTCACAAAATAAGTGTGATTTTACTTCCTACATTTGAACAGTGTCCCAGTGTATTTGTACCATGAGGTATAAGTATGCCTTCACACATTGAGGGGTGTTGTGATGCTGGTTCCTGACCGAGCCATCCAGTCCATGTACGGCTCTCCGGCCCTCTCCTCTGTCCTCTTCCCCATAGTCAGGATCCCTGCTGCCTGGTTCCTGGAGACCTGCAGGAGGTGGTGGAGTCGGCTGTGCAAGCGGTGCTCTTCCTCCTTCCGTTTGCCCAGGGTGAGGATGCCGGCAGCAGCGTCTCCAGTGAGCGTTCCCCCCACGGTCTTGCTTCCGGTGCGGCACAGCAACACGTAGAGGCGACAGGAGCGAGACGGCTGTCTGCAGCAATCAGACATGCTGTGAGCGTCACAGGTCAGTTGAGACAGCAGCAGCATCAGGATCAGCACCAGGACTTTCTGCTGGGTCAAAGAGATTTGTTTACACCGAACAAACTGTGATTGTTTTTCCCACATGCATTTGAATTATACATTATATATATATTCTTGAGTAATTCTGTTGATAATTATTGACATCTGCTCAGTAAAGACTTAAGTCGGGATCCAAATCCAAGCTCATATCTACGTATAATGAATATTAATCACTGAATGTCCCATAGGATGATGCTGACATTTTGAATTACATACATAAGCCCCAACCTCTAGCCTATGTAATACATAGAGAATCTTCAGCATCATCATCGTCAATGACTCGGATTACGTTACGGTCCTCAAACCTTTATCTGCACATAAAAGATACGAAATATAGAATATCCAATAATATTGTTCTGAAATTTATTCAGCATCAAAGTGTTATTAGATAGATTTAATTGTCAAGAACTGAGAGAAAGAATTGATGTTTAGTGTCTAGCCAGAAGTGCAGAATAACGTACATATGTTTAGATATAAACGAATAAATAACAGTACAGATGTGATTATGCCAATATGTAGTGTGAAAATGCAGTGTGGGCATAAGAAAGAATAACCCCAGTGGTTGAAAATATAATCAGGTTTGAACTGCAAATGAATAGATGTGGTTACATAAAATTATATTACATGAATAAAATAATAAAATCTAACGGAATGCGTTTTAACTTGTAAAGTTTCTATCAGCATATGGTGATTGAAAAGGTACAGTCATTGTGACATATCGGTATTTGCACTGTTGTTGTTTTATTTTCTCCTCAGCTGTTTATATATATTTAGATATATATACATTATTTTCTATTTTGATATTCTATTTTATACTATTTCTATCTTATTTTATTGTATTGGTTGTAATCACTTGAGCATTGTTAGAAGAGAGCCTGAGACTCAAGCATTTCACTGCCAGCGACTGCTTAATGTTATTGTTTTGCATTTGACAATAAAAATCTTGAATCTAAATCTTGAATTGCTCAACAATTTGCCTACATCCTTGATTAACAATTTTTTATCTATTTCATTTATATTATAATTTTTTGGAATGAACAGATGCACGAGAATTAAGACATTGATTAAGACATTGATTACCATGACATCTTCCCAGAAACTGTTTCCACTTTTTAGAATATCCCTTGGTAAGTGAGGAAAGTCTCTGATGCGACTTTCCACACCGCGATCAACACAGCAACTTATTCTCTTCTATTTCAGACAAAAGTTAAAGAATCCCCGCGGTCTTACCTTGTTCGACATGTGCATCCCAGCAGCTTTCTGGATGTTGACTGGAGACCACGGCATCTTCTGGTATGTGTGAAGGGGAGTCATCTGATCTACTCATTACCTGAAGGGGAAGGACGCGTGTCTCTTATATTGCTCTGTGTGTTGTCCAAGTCGTCATTCCCCTTCTGCACGTCATTCTGGCCGAACACAAAACACGACACAAAACCCACCAATTCCCTTGTTTCAGCCAGTTCCTTTCGAGGGCTGCTGCCAATCACGCTGGCATTAATTAGTCTCATCTCCAGGGCACATCTCCGGACCTTCGATGAACAACAGGTATGTCTTTGTGGCCGCGTACCCAAGGTTTATTAAGACATGCCATTACGGCGAGTAGTGAGGGATCGAAGTCAATTAGCTAATGCGACCAACGATCTCTAAAATATCATACAAACACAGAAAAAGCCCCGACGCCTTTTCTCAGTTCTAATGACAAGCTCATTCAGAAGACATGCTAATGAGCTCCTACTATGGGCTTTATCCTCTCATATACAAAAGGTGTTATTCTGACGCATTGACCCATCAACAGTTTTGTAAATTCTTGCTCTTACGCAAAGAACTTGAGGAACATACGGGACCACAAAGAAAGAAGGTTCTGGGTTTGAACCTGAACAGTTTGCATGTTCCCCATGAGTCTGCCTGTAGTTTTGTCTTGTCTCTATAGTTCAGTCCTGTGATGGACCTTTCGATCCATCCAGGGTGTACCCCACCTCACGCCCAACGTCAGCTGGGTTTGGCGCTAGTCCCCCACGACCCTGAAAGGATAAGCCGTTTAGATATTGGATGGATGAATATACAGACCAACTTCTAGGAATGGCCG